>NC_044033.1:403838409-405038409 GCF_901765095.1 Microcaecilia unicolor
AGGAGTCTCTGAGAGCTTGGGCTTAGACTACTCTTTTTCTCCTCCAGTCTGCAAAGCACCCCCATGTCCAGCAACTATGCAGGATGGGTGCTAGAAGAGCTGGTTGCGGAAGTCACTCCTGGAACTCTGGAGGCAGCTCATTCTGCTGAAAACTCCATTGTAGGCCTAACGTAATCTCTGGCCTTAAGCGGCATGACCCTGGATGGCTTTTGGAGGGTGCTCTCCAAGTTGGAAGCAATGCTGACTAAATCATAGTAACATAGTAGATGACGGCAGAAAAAGACCTGCATGGTCCATCCAGTCTGCCCAAGATAAAGTCATATGTGTATACCTTACCTTGAATTTGTACCTGTCTTTTTCAGGGCACAGACCATATAAGTCTGCCAAGCAGTATTTCCCGCCTCCCAACACCGGCTCTGGTACAGACCGTATAAGTCTGCCCTCCCCTATCCTAGCCTCCCAACCACCAACCCCTCTTCCCCCCGCCTGCTCCGCCACTCAATTTCAGCTAAGCTTCTGAGGATCCATTCCTTCTGCACAGGATTCCTTTATGCATATCCCACGCATGTTTGAATTCCGTTACCGTTTTCATCTCCACCACCTCCCGCGGGAGGGCATTCCAAGCATCCACCACCCTCTCTGTGAAAAAATACTTCCTGACATCTTTCCTGAGTCTGCCCCCCTTCAATCTCATTTCATGTCCTTTCGTTCTACCGCCTTCCCATCTCCGGAAAAGTTTCGTTTGCGGATTAATACCTTTCAAATATTTGAACGTCTGTATCATATCACCCCTGTTCCTCCTTTCCTCCAGGGTATACATGTTCAGGTCAGCAAGTCTCTCTTCATACGTCTTGGAACGCAAATCTGTTTCATCTCTCGTGAGTAAGATCAATTTATTAATCACGAACATGGACAGAGTTAAAGAGGAATTTTCAACACAGCTCCAACAAGTTAAGAAAGATGTATAGAGTAATCAAGAAGTTATTGTTGCGAAGGCTAAGGACAAGTTGAATGTACATAGAAAAACTGAACAATTGGAACATTTCAACAGGAGGTTAACATTCATGGTATGGTTCCCTTGGACATACTAAAAAAGTAATTGACATTTTAAAATATTCCCCGGATCTTATTCTTCCCATAAATAAGCTTTACTTTTTACCAGTTTCTTCAATCAAGAATGGTACCGATACCTCCCAAGGAAATTTACAAAAGGAAGAAGAGCATATTGAAAATGATAGAATGGATGTGAACAATTTAAAGGAAAATTCTACTATGGATGTGATTGAGCGTTCTATATTGCTTGTGATATTTATCTTTGAAAATAATCTGAACTCTCTTTTACGGCTCTACTTTAAGACGTCACAGAAATTATTCTTGGGACAGAAAGTTTGGATCTTTCCAGACATCACAAAATCAACACAAGATAGGAGGAAAGCTTCTTAGCATTAAAGCAGCAAGTTAGGGAACTGGATGCTTCTTTTTGTTGAAATATCCTTGCAATGTGTAATTTGTTATCTTGGAGTTAAATATGTCTTTTTTACACCTGAGCAGCTGAAATATTTTGTTGATGCTAAAAAGTTATCTCTACCTCCAGCTAGTTGTGGTATACAGTAAATCAGGATGGGGGTATTATACGTGCTGAGATGTCCTGGCTTCCCAGATCATGGATGCCCTCCCGGGGTCTGTGTACTATGCGCTCTATTGGGGTGAGGCTCACAGTGTCTGCACCCAGCGAGCTGGCCCCAGCGTTGCGCCTCACTAACCTCTTCAGCTGCCTCCATTTTCTTTTGATGTCTTCTATATATCTATATGCACGATAGACCGCATTAAGCTTAGTGCATACAGTGATCCATTCTTTTTCCTTGGCATATGCACATATAGTTTGGCCCTCGGGAGCAAAGACACTGGGTGTCATGATCGCCTTGACATTTTGCAAGTGGAGTGAACATCCTTCCATTGACGCAGACATTTTTCAAAGTGAGGACCAGTACTGCCATTACATGTTTTGCGTTTTGTATTTCCGATTGATGGAAACATTTATTTCTGGATGTCTAGGACATTTTCACTACGTCTTCTTTCAAAATATTTTTAGTATATTTTTGAATATCAGGAAACATTTAGTTTTTTTCCTTCATTATGCACTTTGGTTTTTAAACGTCTTCCGATAAACATTTTGACATTTGGATGTCATATTGAAAATGCCCCTCTTAGCATACACACTTGCCCCTCCACTTTAGCACAAACAAATGTTCAAGGATAATTTACATATATACTCTTAGCATTAAAGCAGCAAGTTAGGGAACTGGATGCTTCTTTTTGTTGAAATATCCTTGCAATGTGTAATTTGTTATCTTGGAGTTAAATATGTCTTTTTTACACCTGAGCAGCTGAAATATTTTGTTGATGCTAAAAAGTTATCTCTACCTCCAGCTAGTTGTGGTATACAGTAAATCAGGATGGGGGTATTATACGTGCTGAGATGTCCTGGCTTCCCAGATCATGGATGCCCTCCCGGGGTCTGTGTACTATGCGCTCTATTGGGGTGAGGCTCACAGTGTCTGCACCCAGCGAGCTGGCCCCAGCGTTGCGCCTCACTAACCTCTTCAGCTGCCTCCATTTTCTTTTGATGTCTTCTATATATCTATATGCACGATAGACCGCATTAAGCTTAGTGCATACAGTGATCCATTCTTTTTCCTTGGCATATGCACATATAGTTTGGCCCTCGGGAGCAAAGACACTGGGTGTCATGATCGCCTTGACATTTTGCAAGTGGAGTGAACATCCTTCCATTGACGCAGACATTTTTCAAAGTGAGGACCAGTACTGCCATTACATGTTTTGCGTTTTGTATTTCCGATTGATGGAAACATTTATTTCTGGATGTCTAGGACATTTTCACTACGTCTTCTTTCAAAATATTTTTAGTATATTTTTGAATATCAGGAAACATTTAGTTTTTTTCCTTCATTATGCACTTTGGTTTTTAAACGTCTTCCGATAAACATTTTGACATTTGGATGTCATATTGAAAATGCCCCTCTTAGCATACACACTTGCCCCTCCACTTTAGCACAAACAAATGTTCAAGGATAATTTACATATATACTCTTCAATTTTTAAAAAGCATGTGCATAAATGTACTCATATATCAGCTGAGCAATTATATAAAAGCTTATTTTCATGGGTATAGTACTGTTTTAACTGTGTAAATGTCTTTCAGAATTATTCTCTCTCTCTCTCTTTGTATAGCACTTTATGTATCAGATATATACCATCAGGGCCGTGCCGATGCGGTAAGCGAGGTAAGCGCCGCAGGGGGGCGCCCACCTCTGGAGGGCGCCGCCGCGGTGCTTACCCTCGCCCCGGCGCCCCAGCCCAATCGTGGACTTCCCTGCTGCCCTCACAAGCGTAGCGCTTTTGTGAGGCAGCTCGGGCTCTCCCTCCTTCCTTACTTGGTTCCCGCTCTGGCTCCCCGATCGGCGGCGGCAGCCCCTCCCCCCGCGTGTTTTAACCTTTACTCTCCGACGTGGGAGCGATGTCAATCAATGAAGAACGTAGACCAGACTCGCTTCCAGCTTCTCTCTCTTCACAGTGGCCCGCCTTCAGCGTCAGCGATGATGCACTTCCTGTTCCCGCGAGGGCGGGACACTGTGTGAAGAGAGAAGCTGGAAGCGAGTCTGTTCTACGTTCTTCATTGATTGACATCGCTCCCACGTCGGAGAGTAAAGGTTAAAACACGCAGGGGGGGGGCTGCCGCCGATCGGGGAGCCAGAGCGGGAACCAAGGAAGGAAGGAGGGAGAGCCAGAGCTGCCTCGCAAAAACACTGCAGCCTGCCACATGTAGGGGGGAGGGCAGGGGAGAGGAGAATTGTTGGCCATGTATGGATGCAGGGCAGGGAGAGAGAAGAAATCACTGGACAGGAGGGGAGAGGGGAGAGCAGGGGAGAGAATTGCTGACATGGATGGATGGAGGGGAGGGCAGGGAAGAGAGGAGAATTGCTGGGCATAGATCGAGGGGACAGGGGAGAGAGGAAATTATCTGGAGATAGATGGAGGAGAGGGCAGGGGAGAACGGAGAGTTCCTGGACATGGATGGATGGAGGGGAGGGCAAGGGAGAGAGGAGAATTCTGGACATGGATGATGGGAGATGGGAAGATGGGATCCTGAGATGGGAAGGCGGTAGAACAAGAGGACATGAAATGAGATTGAAGGGGGGCAGACTCAAAAAGATGTCAGGAACCAAGTGTTCTTGTAATAATTTGTTAAAACTTATAAATAAAATAATTAAAAAAAAAAAAAGATGTCAGGAAGTATTTTTTCACGGAGAGGGTGGTGGACGCTTGGAATGCCCTCCCGTGGGAGGTGGTGGAGATGAAAACGGTAACGGAATTCAAACATGCGTGGGATATGCATAAAGGAATCCTGTGCAGCAGAAATGGATCCTCAGAAGCTTAGCTGAAATTGGGTTGCGGAGCAGGTGGGGGGAAGAGGGGTTGGTGGTTGGGAGGCTAGGATAGGGGAGGGCAGACTTATACGGTCTGTACCAGAGCCGGTGATGGGAGACGGGACTGGTGGTTGGGAGGCGGGAAATACTGCTGGGCAGACTTATACGGTCTGTGCCCTGAAAAAGACAGGTACAAATTCAAGATAAACTCATATCTTGGGCAGACTAGATGGACCATGCAGGTCTTTTTCTGCCGTCATCTACTATGTTACTATGGATGGATGGATGAATGGGGACAGGGGAGAGAGGAAATTTTTTGGAGATGGATGGAGGAGAGGGCAGGGGAGAACGGAGAGTTCCTGGACATGGATGGATGGATGGAGGGGAGGGCAAGGGAGAGAGGAGAATTCTGGACATGGATGGATGAATGGGGACAGGGGAGAGAGGAAATTTGCAGGATATGGGTGGATGGATGGAGGAGAGGGAAGGGGAGAATGGAGAGTTGTTGGACATGGATGGATGGAGGGGAGGGACGTCAGGAAGGAGATGCACATGGATGGAGGGGAGGGAAGAGAGGAGAAATGCTGGACATGGATGGAGTGGAGGGCAGGGAAGAGAGGAGAAATGTTGGACAAGGATGGAGGGAAGGAAAGACAAACGAAGGAGATGCACATGGATGAAGGGGAAGGGAGAGAGGAGAAATGCTGGACATGGATGGAGGGAAGAGAAGACAAAGGTTGTAGATGCACATGGATGGAGGGGAGTGAGGAGAAATGCTTTATATGGATGGAGGGGAAATTGCTGAATTTAAAGGCTGGATTGGAACACTTTGAGGGCAGATGTTGAAACTGGAGAAAGGATAGGGTGGTAGACAGGACGCATAAGGACACAGAAAGATGGTGGACATGATGAGAGAAAAAAATATCAAATGGAAAGAAGACACTGGGACCAAAGCTAATAGAAAAACTAAATGCTCTGACAGCAAAGGTAGAAAACATTTTTTATTCAAAATGTATTAATTGGAATATGTCAGCTTTTGGAAATGTACATCTGTGATATTTTGCATGTAAGTTTCAATGTTTCTAGTATTGCTGCATGCTGAGTCTGACTTCTTGTATTTTGCCTTCATATCTGTTAAGCCATGTGTTTTTCATGTGTGATCAAGATGCAGTATTCTGCTAGCGTGAAGTATTTGCAGCCCTTTTTGTTTTATTTTGGTTTCACTAGGTTGTGTACTGGTGTTTTAGAGCCCGGTGTAATTATAGTGCTGCCTTTCCACACATAAAGGTTGTAGCTCGCTCTGTCCTTGGAATTAGTGCTGTTATGGTTTGGTAAGGCTATGAGTGTGTTTTGCACAAGTTTGTATATAGTGTTTTGCAGTGGAGAGATTGTGTGTTGGCCTTACTAAGTTGGCACCAAAACACCAGAAAGGGTGTACAGCGTAAATCATGACACACTACCTCTTGAAGGATCTACATATGGTCGTTAATAAAAGGAGCTCATTGTGAACACTAGCCACCCTAAAAGGGTGTTTTTTGGCTCTACACGTATCATGATATTATGATCCCTTGTTTCATATTGTTGACGGTCTGCATGTTCCGTATGGTGGTATATTGGTGTATTAGGGTCTTCCCAGTGTAATATTTATGGTACAGTAAGGTTCTGAGTGTGTTTTTGCACAAAGTTGTGCATAGTGTTTTGCAGTTGAGCGATTGTGTTTAGTATATGCTTTGAGCAACCACTTTATTCTTTGACATATGATACATATCTAATATCTAAATTTAATAAAAGGTATTAACTGTGACTTTTATTTTTACTTATTTTTTTTCTGTGTGTTGTCAAACACTTATGGAGGTAAGCTCCGCCCCTGGCCCACCCCTAACCCCGCCCCCTTTAGCCTCCCCAAACAGTTGGGCCACCGACCGCCTATGGCAGGCATGGATGGGAGGGCAGCAGCAGGGCCCAGGGAGAGGACAAATTGCTGGAAGTGGAGGGGAGAGAGGAGGATTGCTAGCTATGGATGCAGCAGGGAAGGGCAGAGAGGGACAAGGATGGACATGGGGGCCCAGGGAGAGGACAATTTGCTGGAAATGGAGGGGAGGGGAGAGAGGAGGATTGCTGGCTATGGATGGAGGAGGGAAGGGCAGAGAGGGACAAGGATGGACATGGGGGCCCAGGGAGAGGACAAATTGCTGGAAATGGAGGGGAGGGGAGAGAGGAGGATTGCTAGCTATGGATGGAGGAGGGAAGGGCAGAGAGGGACAAGAATGGACATGGATGGGAGGGCAGGACCCAGGGAGAGAGAAGAAATTGCTGGAAATGGATATAGAGCAAGAAATGAAGAAGAAAGGAGGAAAGTAAAGAAATAAATTAGCCCTGGAAATGGAGTTAAGAGGACAGATAGCAGCAGACTCAGATACTGGGCCAGCATGATCGGAAAAAGAAAGTCACCAGACAACAAAGGTAGAAAAAAATCATTTTATTTTCATTTTAGCGTTTGGAATATGTCCACTTTGAGAATTTACATCTGCTATCTTATTTTGCAATGTATAGCAATTTGTTTCTAAGAATATTGCTGACAATTCCTGTCAGTGTGGCAAGTGGTGAGCGATCATTTTCACCGGGGGGGGGGGGGGGGGCGCCAACTGATAGTCTGCAGGGGGGCGCCAGAGACCCTAGGCACGGCCCTGTATACCATACAAATGATTAATACCAACATGAAGTCAAAATGTAATGTAAGAAAGCCAAAAACCCTTTCTTCAAGTCTTTTGGAATACATTCCCAAAGTCATGTGTCTGCATGCTTTGCCTATATGACTTTTAAAACAGGTCTGCTGCACTTCCTTTAAATTTTACAGGTCAGCTGGGCTTAGAACAGCAGCATCTGATTGATTTGTGCAGTGTGTGATACTATTTGTGATGTCACAGACCCAGAGAGGGATTTCTCTTGCTATGCTGGTTGATCTAGAACAGTGTTTCTCACCCAAGTCCTTAAAAACACCCTGAAGTCAGGTTTTCAGGCTTATGCATAATGAATGGAGGCAGTGCATGCAAATCTCATGCATATTTCTTATGAATATCCCAAAAATTAGGATGTATCCCGAGTACTAGATTAATAATCACTGATTAAGAGGTTCAGTTAACAGTAAATAGTTTTCAGCAGTATGGCATAAGTATTACTGTTTGCTATGTGTATTTGGAAATTATGGCTCAGTAAACTGAAGGTACGGTTTTCTTTGATGCCGAAAGCTAAAACTTGCAGTCTAACTTGATAAATGCACCACTGTATTTGGAATCTTACACTAGACAGGCATCAAAAGATATACCCCCCCGGATTTTCTATATAGTGCAACTAAAGTTGCATGCGCAAATACAGTCGTATTTTGTATTTGCGTGTGCAACTCAATTAGTTAACAAGTCAATCTGCACTGATAATTGGCAATTAAGAAGCAATTGACACTAATTGGCAATAATTAGAATTTACATAAACAACTAAGCGTATTCTATAATGTGATGCGCCTAAATTCTAAGTTGCAAAGTTGAAAAGGGGGTGTGGCCATAGACATGGAATGGGCAGGTCATGGGCATTTCAAAAATCTATGAGGGTTATAGAATACACCTACTCCGCGCGTAATTTAGGCATCTGCATTTACACCAAGTAAAATATGGTGTAAATGGCCACAACTAAATTTAGTCGCGTCAACGGATGATCGGTGTATTCTATAAACCGCACAGAAATTTAAGCTTGAGTATGCCTACATTTAGGCATACTTTATAGATTACGCTTAGACTTTTTTCCTTTCAGCGCCATTTTTTTAGGTATGCTATATAGAATCTAGCCCATAGCGCCCCAGCTCTCAAGATCACAAAGCTCCCACCTTCAGATGCAAACATACTACCCTATTTCATTTGAAACAAAGATACTTGATTCTTATGATAAAAATGCATGAAAATGTAATGTTTTGGGTTTGTCTGGAATCTTTCATGCCTTTATACAAAGAGAAACAAATCTTTAAGCTCAAGGTCATGAAATACGCTGCTGCACCTGAAAATAATTTTATGATATTCAATCCTTCACACCCCTACGAGCAATGGATTTAACTCAGCATCACTGACTGAATAAAGGTATTATTAATTTGAAGTCCCATGCTGGTACAGCTTGAAATAGACCTATTTAGACGTTGTAAAAAGATCAACAAAAACAGTAGCTGTTTCTAATACCCAAAAGAAAAAAAGGTTTTACTTTTGGCAGCAGTTCAGTGGGCAAGCAATGCAGTCCATAAATCATAGTATTGGCTTCCACTGCTTTTTTTTCACACTAATCACATGCCTCCACAGAAAGCCAGCTGTAGTCAGTGAGTGCAACAGAAAATATTCTACATGAAATGTTAAATATTTTTTTCTCTGAAAGACTCACTTGGGCTCTTATGACAACAGAGAGCACAGACACTCAGGGAATATGCAGGAATTCATAACCAGCGGTAATATAATCTGACTTGAAACTACCCCGGAAAATGTAAGAATGTGAAAAATGATAGCTCTACTTGGCAATGGCAAAATTAACTCTCTTTCTGATTAGTTTAAGGGCATTTGAGGTATTTATGTTTCTACCAGAAAAAAATAAAGTTACAAAAAACATCTTACAAAGAATTTATTACGTTTTCCAAAATCTGATATGACATTACTTCAAGCACAGAGTAGCTCTTGGTTCTCCAAACCAAGACCCAAAGAGTCCAACACTGCAGCCTGGAGAACAATGTGCTAAAGCCTTTGCAACAGGACAAATCAGGACCAAAGAATAGTAAAATGATACAAAATAATAAAAAATGTAAAATACAAAGTAATAAAACCAAAACAAAAAGCTCATCATTTAAGACTTAGTCCCTTACATCCTTAGAAGCATAAGGGAACTGTTTGTCACACACAAATCACAAAGCATTCATACAGCACTGAAGCCTTCAAAAGTACTGTAATTTTTAAGGAAATGGTGATCCATGTTAAAGTTACAGCACAGGATAGAGCTCTGAACAATTGCAGATTTCACTAGGAAATCTATGGGTACCACTTAGTTTGCTAATGATCTACAAATATATGTTCATTTTTCTCACAGTTTATGAAGATGAAAAATAAATAGAATTCTGTATCTTCACAAAAAATGACCAGTGGTAAAAGCTGCTCCATACCAATTCCTACCCCAGTCCTTCTGTGCTTTCTCACCACCATGACTCACTGCCTATCTCCCTCCCTTTCACTGCTCCCGGCTGGGATCGACCCATCATTCCTGCTCCTTCAGATAGCCCCCTCACTTTTGAACTCTCTTCCCTTGATACCGTGGGCTGAACCCTCCTATACTAATTTTAAGACCAGTTTAAAAAATCTATTTATTTTCCCTGGGATTTAGGCCCTGGACTGAGTCCAGTCACTCGGCAGGACCTACCAGCTTCTCTTTCCTATTCCTCTTTTCTCACTGTCCTGTACATTTCTCTTTCCTGTCATTTAATTGTAGTTCCTTTTCCTTTTCTATTTTTCCAGTCTTTGTACACCGCTTTGATGCTTGCCCGAAAAGGTGGTATATTAAATACTAAAAAAATCTAGGGCTGCACGACAATCACAATTAATAGCATTCTGACTCACTGTCTTCCTCCCTTCTGCCCCCATGTATGGTCCGGCATCTCTTCCTCCCCTCCCAGACCTGCCGGCAGCTCTGTTTCTTCCTCCACCTTTTAAAAAACAGCACATCTTTGGCCCTGTGCATCAGCTGAACTGAAAGGCTGCACTGGACCGTTCCCTCTGACCCATCCCGTCCCTTCTGATGCAACCTTTTGGATATTGCCACTGAATTTTGGCACACCTAGGTGACTTTAAGGAGCTGCCCATACCTGGATAAGGGCCCCACAAGTCTTCCCTATCCCTTGCCTGTTCCCCCAACCCCTTCCAACAGTCATAACAGTCTGATCACTAAAAACCAACCTATTCAAAAAGGTATACCACAATGATCTATCCTAAATTCCAGATAACGAAACTTATACCAGAACTGGACAAAACTGAACCCTCGATACTTACATAAGTACATAAGTAATGCCATACTGGGAAAAGACCAAGGGTCCATCGAGCCCAGCATCCTGTCCACGACAGCAGCCAATCCAGGCCAAGGGCACCTGGCAAGCTTCCCAAACGTACAAACATTCTATACATGTTATTCCTGGAATTTTGGATTTTTCCAAGTCCGTTTAGTAGCGGTTTATGGACTTGTCCTTTAGGAAACCGTCCAACCCCTTTTTAAACTCTGCTAAGCTAACCGCTTCACCACTTTCTCCGGCAACGAATTCCAGAGTTTAATTACACGTTGGGTGAAGAAACATTTTCTCCGATTTGTTTTAAATTTACTACACTGTAGTTTCATCGCATGCCCCCTAGTCCTAGTATTTTTGGAAAGCGTGAACAGAAGCTTCACATCCACCTGTTCCACTCCACTCATTATTTTATATACCTCTATCATGTCTCCCCTCAGCCGTCTCTTCTCCAAGCTGTATAGCCCTAGCCTCCTTAGTCTTTCTTCATAGGGAAGTCGTCCCATCCCCGCTATCATTTTAGTCGCCCTTCGCTGCACCTTTTCCAATTCTACTATATTGCTTAATTTACTCTATCACCATTGAACTTTAACGCAATACTACTTTTGTTTCTCATTCTGGAAATGAACTCTCTATACCTGACTGCTTAAAGTACTCTGTCACTTATGAACTTTAATGCAATACCACTCTGTATTTCTCATTCCGATAATGGTGATCACCACTATGGCATAATGTAAGCCACACTGAGCCTGCAAATAGGTGGGAAAATGTGGGATACAAATGCAACAAATAAATAAATAAATAAATAAACTTCCTGTTTTCAGAAGGAGCGGGACAGGTCAGAGGAAAAGGCCCAGTGCAGCCTTTGAGTATGGCTGGTGCTGTAGGGCCTAAGACATGCTACACTTAAAAAGGTATACCAGACAGGGAGACAAGAGCGAGCCGTGGGCAGGTCTGGGAAGGGAGGAAGACATAGGCGCCTGGTATAAGAGCCTTGAGGAGGCCTGGTATGTAAAGACTGCCACAAAGATTGATTTGTAAGAAAGACCTTTGCAGTTTGGATAATGGAGCGTGAGGTATTCTCTAGATGTTTTCACTGTATTACGTGAAGGTAAATCAATACTATGTCACTGGCAGGTGTAAGCTGGTGTGCCAAGGTGCACCAAATGACAAGTGTAATTTACAGTATTCTATCAACTATGCATGTAACTGGGAGACATACCTATGCCCCACCCACACATATGCCTCCTTGCAGTTAGGCACCAAGGCACTTAAGAGCTACCTGAGAGAATACACCTAGTGTGCACAGGCACCTGTCAAATAATGACACCTCTACATACCTCTAAGTGTCAGCTTACAGAACTGCCCCAATACTCTGACCTCCTTTCTGATAGTGCACACATGTACGATGGTTTAAGCATGCGCATAGTATTGGGACTGAGTGTGTACTATGTCCATATAGAATACTCTCTAAGAAAAGTGTGCACTATGTGCAAATTTTGTGCATGGTTACTGGCCAACAGCATTTGTTTCAGAACACAGCCCATCCCCTAGGTGGAACCTTATAGACCTTTTTTATCCCCATAAGCTCATGGATTTAGCATGCGCTAAATACTAAGAAGCCCAAAGGAATAAAATTGACTTCTTAGCATTTAGCGTACCTTAGTAAAAAAAAGCCCTAAATTAGTCTCTAAGGTGCCACCTCTGTCAGTCATTTTCACTGCTCTGGATTAACATAGCTACTCCTTTGAAAGTTTTCTTAGCGTGAAAAATTCAGCATGACTGCATTATCCTTAAGGTAATATATTTCAGAGGGTGGTATAAAGGAGGGGGGCAGTTTATTATTTTAATGGGTGCTACAGATTCAGCAAACTTACTTGCAAAAATGTATTTTTATTTTGCCTAGAGAAGAATAATGCAGTATTTTATTACATTACTTTTATACAAAGATAAGCACTTCCATTTATAATGAGCAGCCATGGCAGCTGCTGTGGCATTCTCTGCCGTGATCTTTGCGCTGCTTTGATGCCACAGGCAGCTCCACATCACATCTGACACTTCACCACAGCCTGCCCATTCCTCTCAGCTCCTCTTACTAGTTAGTGCATTGTAATGTAGCCACACTACCTCAATAGTGCAGAAATGCCCACTCCCTACCAAAAAAAAAAAATGTAATTATTTTTTAGCCTACAAGCATGCACTGATTTGACTGTTACCACAAACACCAAACTGTATCCCACAGTTTGCCATTTTTAGTGGTCCTTTTACTAAGTTACAGTAAAAGCTGGCCTTAGCGTGCTTTTTAGGTTTTTCCCATGCACTAAGGCCAGTTTTAGCACAGCAGTAAAAATGGTCTCGTTCTATTTCATGTATAATGGCTGTGAGTTAATGCTAAAGAAAATCTGTGGGGACCACATGAGGCCAAGGACGATCATCCAGTGCCTTCTTCACAGCTTCCAGGGCTTCTTTTTGTGGAATGGAAGTATATAATGCGCACACATCCAAGGTGACTAATAGGCACGATTCATTCACCATCAATCCGTTCAAAATCTGTAGAAAATGTGAAGTGTCTTTAATATACGCTGGAATTTCTTGCACCAAAGGGCTTAAAAAATAATCCACATACTTACAGACACGCTCCAACAGCGAATTCCTCGAAGACACAATGGGTCTACCTGGAGGAGCTTGAAGCCTTTTGTGAATCTTAGGAACCGTGTATAGTATAGGTACCACTGGATGAACCGGACACAAGAATTGACTTTCCTTTTTACTAAGGAAACCGAAATGTAAAGCTTCCTTTATAACCTCCTGGACCCGTTCAATCAAACGAGGAGTAGGATCCTCAAACAATTTGCAATAAGTATTCTCATCTGCTAACTGATGTTGGATTTCTGCCACATATTCAGATTTATTAAGGACCACTATAGCACCCCCTTTATCCGCTTTTCTGATCACTATCGAATTTTCTGCTTATCAGTTAGCAGATGAGAATACTTATTGCAAATTGTTTGAGGATCCTACTCCTCGTTTGATTGAACGGGTCCAGGAGGTTATAAAGGAAGCTTTACATTTCGGTTTCCTTAGTAAAAAGGAAAGTCAATTCTTGTGTCCGGTTCATCCAGTGGTACCTATACTATACACAGTTCCTAAGATTCACAAAAGGCTTCAAGCTCCTCCAGGTAGACCCATTGTGTCTTCGAGGAATTCGCTGTTGGAGCGTGTCTGTAAGTATGTGGATTATTTTTTAAGCCCTTTGGTGCAAGAAATTCCAGCATACATTAAAGACACTTCACATTTTCTACAGATTTTGAACGGATTGATGGTGAATGAATCGTGCCTATTAGTCACCTTGGATGTGTGCGCATTATATACTTCCATTCCACAAAAAGAAGCCCTGGAAGCTGTGAAGAAGGCACTGGATGATCATCCTCGGCCTCATGTGGTCCCCACAGATTTTCTTTTGCATCTTACAGAATTGGCTTTGTTTAACAATCATTTCATCTTTGATGATGAAATTTATCTTCAAATTGTGAGTTAATGCTGCCATTAGTGCACAGTCATTTAAAAAAAATTAGTACTTGTGCACTTACTACCACCCATTTTGTACAGGGAAAGGGCTCATGCGCTATTCCTGCACTAATCAGCATACAGTAATGCAGCTGCGCTAACTCATCAGCACAGAAATGTCCATCCTCCGTGTCAGTCATGCCTCCTCAAAAATGTAAAATATTTTTAGCACGTGGTTAGTGCATGGACACTTGGCCCTTACTGCGGGATGCCTGAGCACATCTCATGGTACACCATTTTAAGCTAAGTTAGGTGTGTGTAGCACCTAATGTAGTTTAGAAAAGGGCCCCTTAGCAAAGCTGGACCCAGTAAGTTACATATATGGATAAAATATGATAGATGATGAATGGTAGATTTACTAATATTAGAAAAGTGAGGCTGAAAAGAGAAACACAGGATATAGAAGAACTGAGGGTCCTCTTTTCAAGGAGGTGGTCATCATCCTTAAGGCATCTTTTACAAAGCCGCATGGCAAATGAGAGGAACCTCATAGGAACTGAATAGGCTTCCTCTCATTTATCGCGCAGGAATTGCTAGTGTGGCTATGTCAAAGAAGCCCTTAGAGACAGAAAAACTGCACGAACCAAAGAGGTTCCTAGGATGGTCACTGCTCTCGTACACACTGTCCAGGCAATTCTGAAATGGTGATGGATAGAAGTAGGGGGAAGGGAAGAAAGTGGGCAGATAAGAAGAAGCTGAGAAGGAAAATGGAGAAGTGTCTGTTAAATCCACCAGAAGAGAAACAATACCGAGGAAGGGCTACATAGGAGAAACTGAATTATTCCTACAGAAATTATCTATCGACCATACCCTGTGAATGACAGCACATAAGCCTATAAACACTGGAACTGCAGTTAAAACAGCATGAGAAGGTGGAAACTGGTGGAACCATGCTGGTGGCAGCTGTCCAGGCTGGTACCCATATGACTATACCCAGAATAGCCAGATGAGGATGACATCAAATTCAAAACTGTAAAGAAATTTGTAAAGTAGCTATGCAAACTCAATTAGCCAGCTGTTACTTTAGTAGGTGACTGATTCTATGCAAGCATACTGAAACTTCCAATGTGCTGCTGAATAAAGCTATAGCTGGTAGGTATTTCACAATAAACTGAATGAAGAATCTGCACTTTTTTTGTTGTTTACCATGTAAGAGGGCTTTTGAAAGGCTAGGATGTGAAGTTCAGCCTAGAAGTGACTCAGTGTGATTACAGAGTTGAAGGGAGGAATTATGCTGGCACATTCTGGAGAAGACATTTATTTTAGTTATTTATTTTTTTATTTATATCCCACATTATCCCAAACTGGCTCGGGTTCAATGTGCTTACAAGCAATACCAAAAGACAAATTATTAATATCAGAAAAGCGTTGAAGACCTAATAATATCATTAACAGTTGAACCACATTTTGTTATTAAAAGCAGTACTCATCAAGAATGTTTCAGCATATTTTCGGGGTCCTTTTACAAAGAAGTGCTAGCGTTTTTAGTGTGCACTAATGATTAGTGAACGCTAAATGCTAGAGATGCCCATAGAATATATGGGCATCACTAACATTTAGCACGTGCTTATTTTTTGCAGGCCCTAAAAATGCTAGCGAGCCTTTGTAAAAGGACCCCTTAGACTTACAAAGTTACATGTAGGAATCTAAGATGTTTAGCTAATGAATTCCATTTCTTAGTGCTTTGATAAGAAAAGCCTGCGGTATGAATAGATTTGTAGATAACTTACGAGGATAGTGAAGAGATAAGAAGTCTCTAGAAGTGGTTAAATATTTCGTTGAGGCAGTTCAATGAGGCTTTGCGTGTATGAAGGAGACATACCATATAAGACCTGGTATACAAATACACATAGTTTAAAGGTAATTCTGGCATTTAATAGAAGTCAATGTAATTTAAAAGGGAGGCTTTTGAGTAACATGGCACCCTGCAGACCAGGTGGGCAGTGGTATTCTGTGCTGTTTGAAGTTTTCTAATTTGATGGTTCTTGATATGTTTAAAGAAAAGGATTATTGCGTGATTAAACATATAGATGTCCTAGTTTAAAAAAAAAAGTTAGCTATCAAAAAGGAAGTAGTATGAAAACTGAATGTAACCTTTGGCCCTCCATGCTTTTCCTGTTGCCTGATCAGGTCCAGCCCACAGGACAAGATTTTTGCCTTATTTTTTTTTAATTCATGTATTCCATCGTGCGTCTCTCTTTATCCCTCCATCCAGCAGTTTGGGGATTTCAGACAGTGAGTATAATGTACTGCTGTTTATTTTTTTATGATATAAATAATGTTTTTATGGAAACCACCTAGGTTTTAGGTGGTATACAGATTTTTTTTTTTTAAATAAAGTGTAAAGCTGCAATACTCTAGGGATTTCAGAATGTCCCTAACAAGTACATATTGCATAGATTTACATGTAATTGTCTCAACTGTGTGCAAACCTACCAGCCCATGCATATTTATTAGGACAAACCTAAAAACTAGGCCTGTGTGCAGCCTTCAAAAGGTCAAAGCTGCACATTCTTGGTTTAACATTTATGGCATTTAAATTAGCTTTTTTTTTTTTTTTAATATAGGCCAAACAGTAATCATTAAGGAGGTAATATTTTAAAGGACTGGAGCATGTAAAACAGAATTGTATGCACTCAAAGGGCTCTTACAAAACTAACTGGAGTAGACGTGTCAAAATTGGCAATTAGAAACATAGAGGACTAACAGTGTGTCTATATTTAGGCACCCAAGAATGGACATAAACGCCAATATTCTGGTAACACATTACTCTAAATGTGATGACGCATACTTTGAAGGTGGGCATACACATGACTAGAGTCTTTTCAAACCAAAGAGTAATATCATTCACAATGTGATGCCATAGTTGTTCTATTTATCTGTTCACATGCATGCACATATCTTTTTGGCACCATACATTATCCCTTTTATTCTCAGTGCATTTTTTATGCTTTCTATTTTTTGTGTTCTTTTAGAAAATCTATAAGCTTAGTTGTTTCATTAAATGAGATATCTAGCACTGGTTCCTTTGTCCTTTGCTCCTTGATGCATTGACCCTCTTTCCTAAAAAGGTTATTATTATCCTTTTAAAACGTATTTTTGGACAATGTATACTCGATTGATTCTGGCTTTCACTTTCCCTTGCACATTAAGGATACCAAGTTATGTTTTTCCACAATATATGTTTGCCCTGCCACTCCATTTTCCTGTATGCAGAACTGGATGAACAGTAGGAAATAGTGTACACCAGATTTCAAGATCAGTTCCTGTGCTCCTTCTTTTACTTTAAAACATGTTTAAAGCTTTTTCAAACCTGTTCCTTTTGGAATTGTATATTGGATAAACCCATACACATCATGTTAAAACTGTTTTTCAAGCACTACTTGATATGGTATGTATTCTTTGATTTTTAATAATCGCATGCTTTAGAAATACTATATTTCCATTTGTTTATTTATTTATATATTTTTTCTAGCTAGAATGACATTCTCTTATGATCAAATGTAAATCATTTTGAGTGTTTTTATCACACTGGTATATGTCAATCATTTCTGTATACTTGCATTTTCTTGACATTTTATATAATTGTTATAGTGCCACACATTAAATTTCTCTCTTGGCTCTGCTGAGATATATATTGTTTACATACTTTTTTATTGTGCATTGATATTTATGATTGTCAGTTTTAAATCTTATTTTAGTCTTCACTTGATTTCACCCTTTCTTAGACTGTCTATTTTTACTGTGTTCTAATATGTAATTTTATTTATTTAAATTTGATATGTTTATATTTGATATTATTATGTAGTGTTTTATTTATATGTATTCCTTTTACATTCCTGAGGCACACTGAGGGATTGAGCGTTCCTTCACATCTAGTGGCTGATCTGTCCCGGAGTCTTTTCAAAAGCATGAGTGAAGCACCCAGTTACACAGTATAGCTTATGCATGTAAGAGCATTTACACCAGTTCTGTGACTGGTCTTAAATGCTTGTGACTAATAGGCTCCAAAGGAGGCGCCTTCTTGGTGTCAAAAAAATAGATGCACTGTTGGGAACTACACCATAGCACCTACTTTTACATGACAGGTGTGCAGGAGTTCCCAGGGATGAAGAAAAGGGCAGAGCTGGGGGAGGCTTGGGCACTTATGCAAACATCTTATACAATATGCACATGTGGGCAGATTCTTACAGCGAATGATACATACCTGTAGCAGGTGTTCTCCGAGGACAGCAGGCTGATTGTTCTCACGACTGGGTTGACGTCCACGGCAGCCCCCACCAACCGGAAGAAAACTTCGCGGGCAGTCCCGCATGCAGGGCACACCCACCGCGCATGCGCGGCCGCCTTCCCGCCCGTGCGTGACCGTTCCAGCTCAGTTGAATGACAAGCAAACGAATGAGTAAAACGCAACTCCAAAGGGGAGGAGGGAGGGTAGGTGAGAACAATCAGCCTGCTGTCCTCGGAGAACACCTGCTACAGGTATGTATCATTCGCTTTCTCCGAGGACAAGCAGGCTGCTTGTTCTCATGACTGGGGTATCCCTAGCTCTCAGGCTCACTCAAAACAAGAACCCAGGTCAATTTAACCTTGCAACGGCGAGGGCATAACAGAAATTGACCTACGAAGAACAACTAACTGAGAGTGCAGCCTGAACAGAATAAAATCGGGTCCTGGAGGGTGGAGTTGGATTCAAACCCCAAACAGATTCTGCAGCACCAACTGCCCGAACCGACTGCCGCATCGGGTATCCTGCTGGAGGCAGTAATGTGATGTGAATGTGTGGACTGATGACCACGTCGCAGCCTTGCAAATCTCTTCAATAGTGGCTGACTTCAAGTGGGCCACTGACGCTGCCATGGCTCTAACACTATGAGCCGTGACATGACCCTCAAGAGCCAGCCCAGCCTGGGCGAAAGTGAAGGAAATGCAATCTGCTAGCCAATTGGAGATGGTGCGTTTCCCGACAGCGACCCCCCTTCCTATTGGGGTCAAAAGAAATAAACAATTGGGCGGACTGTCTGTGGGGCTGTGTCCGCTCCAGATAGAAGGCCAATGCTCGCTTGCAGTCCAATGTGTGCAACTGACGTTCAGCAGGGCGGGTATGAGGTCTGGGAAAGAATATTGGCAAGACAATTGACTGGTTAAGATGGAACTCCGACACCACCTTTGGCAGGAACTTAGGGTGAATGCGGAGTACTACTCTGTTGTGATAAAATTTGGTATAAGGAGCATGAGCTACCAGGGCCTGCAGCTCACTGACTCTACGAGCCAGTGGCGTACCAAGGGGGGGGCGGTGGGGGCGGTCCGCCCCGGGTGTCGGCGGGTGGGGGGTGCTCCGTCGTCTGCTGCCACCACCCTGCGTTTTTTTTAAATCCATGCAGTGACGCAGGTATCTGCTCTGCTGTGTGCTGTGAAAAAAGAAAATCGCTTCGTTCGCTGGCGTCGGCCCTTCCTTCGCTATGTCCCGCCCTCTTTTGAGGTAACTTCCACCTCTGCAGATGGACGTTTTTCCCGGGCCCGGCAGGCTGCACCCTACGCCTACAGCAAGCGTAGATACACCCAGCCGGCCCGAAGGCCTCCTCAGGCACAGGGACACGCCCAGCGCGCTCGTTCCCATCAACAGCGTGCGCCTAAGCAGCCCCTTGCGCCTCCACAGCAAAAGCAGGGGACGGGTTTTTGACTGGATCCATGAGAACATAGCCGCCATCAAAGTATCCGTGCTGGACGACCTGCCGGTCGGGGGGAGGTTGAAAGTTTTTCACCAAAGGTGGCCTCTTATAATCTCCGACCAGTGGGTTCTCCAAATAGTGTGGTGCGGATACAACCTGAATTTGGTCTCCACTCCACCAAATTGCCCACCGGGAGCCCAATCCTTCAGCTCCCATCACAAGCAGGTACTTGCAGAGGAACTCTCCGCCCTTCTCAGTGCCAGTGCGGTCGAGCCCGTGCCACCTGGGCAGGAAGGGCAGGGATTCTATTCCAGGTACTTCCTTGTGGAAAAGAAAACGAGGGATGCGGCCCATCCTAGACCTGAGAGGCCTGAACAGGTATCTGGTGCGAGAAAAGTTCAGAATGCTTTCCTTGGGCACCCTTCTCCCCATGATTCAGAAAGACGATTGGCTTTGTTCCCTGGATTTAAAGGATGCTTATACTCACATCCCGATACTGCCAGCCCACAGACAGTATCTCTGATTCCGTCTGGGGACACGTAACTTTCAGTATTGTGTGCTGCCCTTTGGGCTCGCCTCTGCACCACGGGTGTTCACGAAGTGTCTCGTGGTGGTTGCGGCGTACCTACGCAAGCTGGGGGTGCACGTGTTCCCATATCTCGACGATTGGCTGGTGAAGAGCACCTCAGAGGCAGGAGCTCTTCGGTCCATGCAGTGCACTATTCAACTTCTGGATAAAATTTGGTATAAGGAGCATGAGCTACCAGGGCCTGCAGCTCACTGACTCTACGAAGCTCCCTCCATCGACGTTGACGGGGACTCCACCTGCGTGGCGGTTGACACCGGTGCCGCAAGCGGTGTCGGCGTCGGAGGCCTCGGCATCGGGCCAGAGCCCACCGGAGCCTCCATGAACGCCACCAGGGGTGCAAGCACCCCCGGTGCCGGCAGAGCCTGGCGCATCAGCCCTTCCAGGATCCCAGGAAGGATGGCTCGGAGGCACTCGTCAAGCCCCGCTGTCGGAAAAGGCAGGGGGGCCGGTGTGGGTGCCAGTGCCGGAAGCTGCTCGGGTCCAGGAGACGGTACCGAGATACCCGCGGACCCACGCAGCGACACTTCTTCAACAGAGGGGGGACGCTCTTCCTGGCACTGCCGCTTCCTGGGTGTCGAGTCTTCCCTCGATGTCCCGGAGCTGGCAGTCCCGTGCGCCGTGGGCGACCGATGACGGTGCTTCTTGGCTTTCTTGCGATGCCCGTCATCGGCGCTCCTCGGAAGAGACGAGGAGGAGGTGGATCCCCCCCCCCCCCGGCCTCGAGGTATCGGATCCGGCAGGCCGGCGGGCTAAAGGTACCTGTGCTCCTGGGGTCGGTGCCATAGTCGGCGCCGACATCGTCGACATCGGTACAGGTACTGAAGACCCAGCCGTCGACAACGATGGCGAAGGGCCGGCGCAAGTTCTAAAAAGACAGTCCCGCAGAACTTGCCTCGCCACCTGCGTCCACTTCCTTATGCCGAGACACAAGTTGCACGTCTTGGAATTATGCTCCGGGCCGAGGCACTGGAGGCACCAAGCATGAGTATCGGTCTGCGAGATCTGCTGGCCGCACCGACCACACTTCTTGAATCCGCTCGGGACCTTCGAGGACATCGACAGAAAAATCGCATCGGCGAAGTCAAAATCGTCGATGGTGGGGGTGAAAAGCACACCCGAAAAAGAAAGAAACGACCACGTGGCCACAAGGCCACAACGACGTGCCCTCGCGACTAAGAACGACGAGGAAAACTCTTTTTCGTTTTTTTTTTTTAAGAAAATAAACGCGAACGCGTACACAACAGTAGAAAAAAAACGCGGGCTAGGCCGCAATCCGGTTTCCGGGGCTGACTAAGAGAGAGACGTGAATACGTCTCTCTCCAGCGTGGAACGGAAAAAAACTGAGCGGGAACGGTCGCGCACAGGCGGGAAGACGGCCACGCATGCGCGGTGGGCATACCCTGCGTGCGGGACCGCCCATGAAGTTTTTCTTCCGGTTGGTGGGGGCTGCCGTGGACGTCAACCCAGTCGTGAGAACAAGCAGCCTGCTTGTCCTCGGAGAAACTGCAGCTACAAAGTGTTTGCCCACGAAGGATGGAAGAGGGAGGAAAAGTTCAGACAGAGTCACTTTTACACTTGAGAAAATACCTTATGCACAGAGCCAAAAGTATTTTAGACAAATAGTTAGAGTAATTTGAAAAAGCAGAGGACAAGAGATGAGATTTCAAACGCAGGCGAAATATAGATATCTCGATAAATAAGCTACCATCTCTGAGTCAGAAGAGAACATGAAGAGTAGCCGAGGAAAGAGCAACCTTAGATTTGAGAAACCAGCATCTTTGCAGCTCTGAAATGCAGACTTTATTTACATGAGTGAAGGGGCGTTCCAGTGGGCTCTGATACTACGTGTGCTTAGGGGCTCCGTGCAACAAACATAGCTAACTGTATGACTCTCAATAAAGCCTAACAAGGAGACCACTGCATCTAGAAAACAGAAATAAAAACTTAGGGCCCCTTTTACTAAGCCACGAAGGCGCCTACGCGCATCCAACGCGTGCCAAAATGGACTTACCGTCCAACTACTGTGTGGCTCTTGCGGTAATTTCATTTCTGGTGCACATCTGATACACGCATCTGAAAAATAATTTTTATTTTCAGACGCGCGTAGCGGACGTGCGCCAAGTGGCATCTGACAAGCATTGGTCCTTACCGCCCAAATTCTTTACCACTAGGTCAATGGCTGGCGGTAAGGTCAGAGACCCAAAATGGAAGCGTGGCAATTTTGATTTTGCCGCATGTCCATTTTCAGGGGGTGGGGGGGAAGAGGCCTTTTTTTTTTTACAGGCGTGCTGAAAAATGATTCTCTGCGCACCCAAAATCCACTACCACAAGCCACTTTTCAGCGTGCCTTTGTAAAAGGACCCCTTAAGCATATTTCTAGAAACTAAAATATGATAACTAGTAGGTTCCTCATATCAGCTACTATCCATTGGATTATCTAGTTTCTATTTTCTAATTTATATTTCAATAGCCTACAGATGTAAGCAGTTTAGGACATTTAAGTTCCCTGGGCTCTCTCACATGAATGCAGCTTACCAGCTCCCTCACAAACATCCTGAGATTTTTACATGCCACTTTCATCTACTGCTTTGGCTGTCTGCCATTATGAATCCATAGTGATACTGTTCTGTACAAATTAATTTATCAAGTTATTAGTCATGAAATAATAAAACCATTCTTTTTTAGGAAATTTCAGCTTCAACTGCTTTAATTAAATTTATCATTTTAGTTTTCTTAACATGGCCAAAAGGATACAAGCTGACATTTCGGGAACTATGCAGTAACTCAAAGTTGTTTTTCCTGGGTTAATAAATCCCATCTATTCTTACCACAATGTTTACTGTGGTATGCAAATCAACAGGTTATGTTTACATTATATTGCAGTTTCCTCTCCTTTGGTTTCAAACACATTTGAAAACCAAAAGCAGGCTAAAATTACGATTGCATTAATGTAGTTACCAAATGTACCAAGTGCTATAAATTTGTCTCTGTTGGTTTAAAATAGGATTGGATGCCCTCCTGCCATACCATTAGCATACTAATTTGTATATACTTCCTCCTCAAGGTCTTGAAAAATCCTATCGCATATTCAAATCACTGGCCCCATAAATTGTTCATATATGAAAAACAACATTGACTATCAAATGAGTTATAATAGTGCAGGATTTGTAAAACAGTAGACCTGATAAGAAAAATCTCACATGGGGTCTTTAAGATTTACCAAGAGTTTTCTAACAATTAACAGCCGGATTTAGGAACCTAAGAGAAGGGAATGTATGATAGGGTTGAGATAATAATATATTGTACAAGACTTTCGCAATCTACTAGAATATGTTAAACTGAGGGCTGTGTCATCTACCATATTTATACTGTGAGGCAATGTCCTTAAGTACAGAAAATACTGAACATGCTGAATATTTATTTCAGTCTTGTAAATAAATTGCTCAGACTATCCAAGGTCTGGTTGACTCAAATGTACTACCAAGATGAAAAAGAAAGGAATGCATGCATACAAGCTATGTGTAACACTAGTTCTGTTTGGATTATGCACACATGCCTGAGATGTGTCCTGAACATGGCAGTCAATATCTCTCTCTTTCTCTTTCTATATTTATGTATATATATTTTTAAAAAGAGCATTAGTAATAGCTGCACAAAGGAAGGAGATGGGTGTGCTCAGATCATATGCACGCACGCACGCACACACACACACACAAAACAGAACCACTACAGACAGAAAACATGGTCGGGGAGAAGGGAGCAAAGGAAAACGTGAGAAACATTTGAACAAAGATTTGTGACCTGAAAACTATTCTTCTTCCTGTAATATCTTCTATATGTGCAAAAACATTATTCTCTTTTTATATTTCAGAGTATTCCAGAAGAAGTAGCCAAAATACTTGCATTTGAAAAACAAGCTATGATGGCAGATGAAAACTGTAAAAAGCCCATCTAGTAAGTTCCCTTTGCAAAGCAATATAGCAGTGATCAAAAATCAACTCTTGCATTCCCTTTCCCTTTTCACAGTTAAGCAGTATAGAAGTAGTTATGTGCAGTGTTCTCCTATCATTTTGGTTGTGTTGACCCCTTATTAACCACAAAAAGTTTCAGGGATCCCCAAGTTCATCCCCACCACTCTTTCTGGATCTTTACCCCTGAGTGCTGCTCCCACTATCCCTCTTTATCTCCCTTCCCCTTCCTGTCTCAGCCAGCCAGTCTTTCTCTCTTCCTTGCCAGTCCCTACCAGTCTCTCTCTTCCCCAAGTCAATCCCCAGCAGCATCTCTCTTTTTTCTCTTTAGTGTGTCCTACAGACACAAAGCCCGATCTAATGATTAGAGAAGCAGGACGAGAGCTCGAGAAGCCAGTATAAGTCTGGCTTCTCCCACTGATACTCCCTATAATCTTGGGTAAATTATTTTACTCTCCATTACTTCAACAATAAACTGAGGATCTGCATTAATGTGTTCTAAAATGTGTTAATACAAGTTATGTGCTTCATCACTAAATAGGCCCCACTGATATTAATGGGACTAGCATTAACTTGTTAGTAAATTATAGCTCTGAGATTATAAATTCTCTGGGGAGAAGGAACTAGCTACCTTGATCAGTACCTCACCCCATATAAGGGACAATTTACTAAGGTAAGTTAGGTGATTTAATAGTACAGGCCTACATTAACTGTTAATAAGGTGCCGCAACAACATGCAGTAATTCTTGCATTAAATAGCTATTGCAGAAGAGGATGTGAAATGGGGGTGGGGTAGTGCCAGCAAAATAAAAACCAGCGTGCATCCATTTTCAGCCTGAGACCTTACCGCCACCCACTAACCTAGTGGGAAGGTCTCATGAGCTACCTGGCGGTAGGCATGCAGCACACACACACTGCTGTTTACCGCTGGGTAAGCGCCACACGGTAGAAAACACATGTTTTTAACACATGCCAAATTCATAATTACTGCCCAAGGAACACAGTAGCTGGGCGGTAATGCTGATTTGGCACATGCTAGATGCACATAGGGCCTTACGTGCTTTTGTTAAAGGGTCCCAGAGTTACTCACCATGTGTTAATATAATGCAGTTAGATACTGTACCTCGAGGTGCGTTGACTGCTCCATGTTTTATCTACTGTGCTAACATTTATCTTCCAATGGGTTTCTCTGTGTTAATTGAATGGGAAAATGCTGGGAACACAATGCAGAGGTTGGCAATTACCACAAGGTTAATCTAAAACCTCATTGCACTTTAGTATATAGGCCTCATCCTGTACTACTCTGCTTGATTTTATACTCCAAGGATCAGATACAACTACCTTGGGTAACAGTCATGTGCTAAAGCTCAGTACATGGCTTCCTAATGCAAAGGTTATGAAAAAATGTTGCTAGCCAATGCTGGAAACAAATAGCATGCAAATAGGTAGACTGTAAATGTGTGCAACAAGATAGGGCACAGCGGACACATGCGCACATGGCTCTGCACTAGTGGCGACTATATCTTGTGCATAAAAAGCTACTGATATTCAGATTATATGCAAATATATCTATATATACAATGGAATACTAGTCTGTGTATAAAATACCAATACACGTGTGAATGTTATGCATATTAGGGGTGGGCAACAATTAAAATTTGAATCGCACGATTAACCGTGCTTAATGAAGGTATGCATTTTGGGCATATGCTTTTCCTTTTTTTTTTTTTTTTAACGTTGACCCAAACATCCTTTTGAACAGATGCTCAGCATGAGTGATTATCCTTCACAACATGTTATTCAATTAGGGGTAGGCAACAGTTAAATATTTTAAGCAAAATTAATTGTGGTATTAAAAAGTTTAATCACATGGTTAGTCGCATCTCTGGACTGGATGGTTTGGTACTGGTAAATTCCAACTGCATGGAATAAAATGAAAAGTTGCATACACACACTTCCTTCCTACAGCACACTGCTCCCCTTCCCCTCCATACAGGTACCTACCTTTCTACTCTCCTGCTGCATTCTTCCCCTGTACATACACCCAAGTGGCTCCCCTTCTGCTGTTAAACCTGTTACCCCTGACACCCATTTCTCTTCTCTCCTGCTACTGACACCGCCCCCCCCCCCCCCCCCGCAAT
Source organism: Microcaecilia unicolor (assembly GCF_901765095.1). Taxonomy (NCBI): domain Eukaryota; kingdom Metazoa; phylum Chordata; class Amphibia; order Gymnophiona; family Siphonopidae; genus Microcaecilia; species Microcaecilia unicolor. Next base: position 403,864,865 of record NC_044033.1, read on the forward strand.
ACACAAGTCCATCATCCTCCCCCCCCCCCCCCCCCCCCCACACACATTTATCTTAATCTTTATCTGGATCTTCATAGAGTCTCCAGCAGTGATCCCCACATGCAACTGATGCCAATGCCTTCCCTCTGCTATGTTATGCCAAGATGAAATAGGAGAGATAAGGGAGACAAAGCAATGAGGGACAACAGATAGGAGTTCAAAATGTTGATCATGATTAAAAAATGTAATCGTAGTTAAAATTAAAAAAAAAAAAAATCTAATCGCATTAACAGTGCACTAAATGCCCATCCCTAATGCATATGCAGTCTGACAAGTGCCAATACCTATTTGTCAGCTGTCCCTTCAACTTATTTGTTTTTCTTTATTCTTTTTTTTAACTATGCTCTTCTTGGAAGCCAGAAAAAAAAGTTGTGAGTCCTTATAATGGCAGGAAAGGAAAGAAACAGGCAAGAAATCTTCACTAATTCCACTGCAAAAAAACAAGGTAACCTTCTGCTCCTCCTCTGACCTTGCAATACATCCCTGGAGCTGTACCCATTCTTCTTGTTTTCTGCGCATCTCTTTGCATCTGTGCAGAATGGCTAATATCTTTATTACCTTGTTATTTAAACGTGCTGTCTGCTAATGTCTACCCAAGGCTCATGCACAAAATTCATTTCTATATAGAGAGCACATAAAATTGTGTGTAAAAGCCAAGCGAACCTGTGCAAGAAGCCTAGCACACCTTCTTGCACTGGCCCCCATAATGAATGATTTTTACACATTTTTTTATAACACTTTGCCAGAAAGGAGTTCCAAAGTTTATTAAAACAAAAATAATTAATAAAATTTCAACGGTGGTGGTTCCCTAACCTCGTTTTGTGAAAGAAATCGATATAGTGATTGGTTAATTCCTCTGAGTTGGAAGACTACTGTCACACTGTTCTTGTGCTTTAAAAATGTCCACTGACCCTAATGCAACATTTGATTAATTTTGGAACTACTTTTTTAGACTACTTTGCTCTGGTGCTATCCACTGCTTCCATTTTGGTAGGTTAGCACTTGCCTGCTTGTTTGTTTGGTGCAACAGCATTTTGCCCCCAAAGAATTGACCATATTTGGGCTTTGATGGTTAACACAGTGGGCTGAGAACCAGGGGAACTGGATTCAATTCCCATTGCGGCTCTTTGTGTCCCTGGGCAAGACACTTAATCCTTCATAGCCTTCTATACCAGTTTTTCTTGAGAAATCCACCTTTTTTACAGATTAACTGGCTGTGCTGCAGCTCTGTCTGTACATTTTAGACTTAGCAGCTCTGTCTCTGAATCTCCCCCACAAATTCAAACTTAGTGGGTGTGACCTGATTCTCTGTTAGAGGGGCAGCCTTCTATACCAGTTTTTCTTGAGAAATCCACCTTTTTTACAGATTAACTGGCTGTGCTGCAGCTCTGTCTGTACATTTTAGACTTAGCAGCTCTGTCTCTGAATCTCCCCCACAAATTCAAACTTAGTGGGTGTGACCTGATTCTCTGTTAGAGGGGCAGCCTTCTATACCAGTTTTTCTTGAGAAATCCACCTTTTTTACAGATTAACTGGCTGTGCTGCAGCTCTGTCTGTACATTTTAGACTTAGATCCCTCCCACCCCTAGGGTGATAGTTCTTATATACCCTCCCAAGCAACCTAATCTGCCTGCAGATAACTGCTCTGTCTCTGTGTTCAGGCTCTTCACCTCCTTTCCTCCCACATTTTTCAAACATAGTGGGTGTGACTTGTTCTTACTGGGCAGTGCCTACCTGCCTGCTGCCTACCATTCCAGTTTTAAGCCTCTAATCCAGCTCTGCCGTTCTATCTATCGCTTAACACCTCAGTCACTACATATATACCCGTAACACCTCAGTTACTACTTATGGCCCCTTTACACATTCTCTTCCTTGCCCTGTCCCTTCCTAATCTTTTTCCCCTCCCCCTACCGCTGTCTACCACTGGAACTCACTGCCCACCCATGTCCTCTCCCATCTTGCTCACTACTGCAATACCCTACTCACCCCCGTCCCTCACCACCTCACCATCTCTCCTGTCCCCCTCCTCCTTCCTAGCTCTCAACCTTCAACACTTCCTTCCTGCCATTAACCCCTCCCCATTCCTCCTCAGCGCATCCCGTCTTCGTCGCCTTCGTCGCCCTACCTCCCCACCCTCCTCCGCACTCTCTTGCTCCTCCTCCTGCTATCCGCAGGAGACATCAATCCCAATCCAGGTCCCCCACACCTGTCCTCGTCCTATCCATGCAAACGTTTCCGGGATGTCTCCAATCTCATATCTATTCCCCTCCTCCCCCCCTCTTCCCTCCCCTTCTCATGTGCACTGTGGAATGCCCACTCGGTCTGCAACAAACTTCCCTTCACCCACGATCTCTTCATCTTTCATTCCCTTCACCTGCTTGCCCTAACTGAAACCTGGCTCTCCCCTGACGACTCTGCCTCAGTTGCGGCTCTATGCCATGGAGGCTATCTCTTCTCCCATACTCCCCGCCTAGTTGGCCGTGGAGGAGGCGTCGGGTTACTACTCTCGCCCTCCTGTAGCTTCCAACCCCTCCTCCTACCACAGTCTCACTGCTTCTCATCCTTTGAAGTCCACTCCATCCGTCTATTCTACCCGTTGCCACTCAGAGTGGCAGTCATTTACCGCCCCCCTGATAAATCCCTCCCTTCCTTCCTCACCGACTTCGATGCCTGGCTTTCTGTTTTTATTGAACCCTCATCTCTATCCCTCATTCTCGGAGACTTCAACATACACGTTGATGACCTGTCCAACTCTCACGCTTCTCAGTTCCTCACTCTAACATCCTCCTTCAACCTCCAGCTATGTTCCACCACCCCTACTCACCGTGATGGCCATTGCCTTGACCTCGTCCTCTCCTCTTCCGGCTCACCCTCCAATTTCCACACCTCAGCTCTTCCTGTCTCTGATCATCACCTGATCACCTTCACACTTCTTCACCCTCCCCCTCAGCCCCGCCCAACATTAACCACTACTTCCAGGAATCTCCAGATTATTGACCCTCCCACCTTATCATCTAGTATTTCTAATCTCCTCCCCTCCATCATGTCCTCCGAGTCTGTTGACGAGGCTGTCTCCGCTTACAATGCCACTCTCTCCTCTGCTCTGGACACCCTTGCACCATCCACCTCCCGTCCCACAAGGCGTACTAATCCCCAGCCCTGGCTGACCCCTTGCATCCGTTACCTTCGCTCCTGCGCCCGATCTGCTGAACGCCTCTGGAGGAAATCTCGCACCCATTCAGATTTCCTTCACTACAAATTCATGCTATCCTCCTTCCAGTCCTCACTATTCCTTGCCAAACAGGACTATTACACCCAATTGACTAATTCTCTCAGCTCTAACCCTCGTCGTCTCTTCGCCACCCTTAACTCCCTCCTCAAAGTGCCCTCCGCTCCCACCCCCCCGTCACTCTCTCCTCAATCACTGGCTGACTACTTCCGCGACAAGGTGCAAAAGATCAACCTTGAGTTCACTACCAAGCCACCTCCTCCTCTTCACCCTTCAACCCTCTCCCTCAACCAACCAACCAGACCTCCTTCTCCTCCTTTCCTGATATCTCCGAGGAGGAAACCGCCCGCCTTCTTTCCTCCTCAAAATGCACCACTTGTTCCTCTGATCCCATCCCTACCAACTTACTTAACACCATCTCTCCTACTATCACCCCCTCCATCTGTCATATCCTCAACCTCTCTCTCTCCACTGCAACTGTCCCCGACACCTTCAAGCATGCTGTAGTCACGCCCCTCCTCAAAAAACCATCACTAGACCCTACCTGTCCCTCCAACTACCGCCCCATCTCCCTCCTACCCTTCCTCTCCAAGACACTTGAGCGCGCAGTCCACAGCCGCTGCCTTGATTTTCTCTCCTCTCATGCCATCCTTGATCCGCTTCAATCCGGTTTTCGCCCTCTTCACTCGAGGGAAACAGCACTTTCTAAAGTCTGTAATGACCTGTTCCTTGCCAAATCCAGAGGCCACTACTCCATCCTCATCCTCCTGGATCTATCCGCCGCTTTTGACACTGTCAATCATGACTTACTTCTTGCCACACTGTCCTCATTTGGGTTCCAGGGCTCTGTCCTCTCCTGGTTCTCCTCCTATCTCTCCCACCGCACCTTCAAAGTTCACTCTCATGGATCTTCCTCCACCCCCATCCCCTTATCTGTTGGTGTTCCCCAGGGATCGGTCCTTGGACCCCTTCTCTTCTCAATCTACACCTCTTCCCTGGGCTCCCTGATCTCATCTCATGGTTTCCAGTATCATCTCTATGCTGATGACACCCAACTGTATCTCTCCACACCAGACATCACCGCGGAGACCCAGGCAAAGGTATCGGCCTGCTTATCCGACATTGCTGCCTGGATGTCCAACCGCCACCTGAAACTGAACATGTCCAAGACCGAGCTTATCGTCTTTCCACCAAAACCCACTTCTCCTCTTCCTCCACTTTCTATCTCAGTTGATAACACCCTCATCCTCCCCGTCTCATCTGCCCGCAACCTCGGAGTCATCTTTGACTCCTCTCTCTCCTTCTCTGCGCATATATAAGTACATAAGTACATAAGTAGTGCCATACTGGGAAAGACCAAAGGTCCATCTAGCCCAGCATCCTGTCACCGACAGTGGCCAATCCAGGTCAAGGGCACCTGGCACGCTCCCCAAACGTAAAAACATTCCAGACAAGTTATACCTAAAAATGCGGAATTTTTCCAAGTCCATTTAATAGCGGTCTATGGACTTGTCCTTTAGGAATCTATCTAACCCCTTTTTAAACTCCGTCAAGCTAACCGCCCGTACCACGTTCTCCGGAAACGAATTCCAGAGTCTAATTACACGTTGGGTGAAGAAAAATTTTCTCCGATTCGTTTTAAATTTACCACACTGTAGCTTCAACTCATGCCCTCTAGTCCTAGTATTTTTGGATAGCGTGAACAGTCGCTTCACATCCACCCGATCCATTCCACTCATTATTTTATACACTTCTATCATATCTCCCCTCAGCCGTCTCTTCTCCAAGCTGAAAAGCCCTAGCCTTCTCAGCCTCTCTTCATAGGAAAGTCGTCCCATCCCCACTATCATTTTCGTCGCCCTTCGCTGTACCTTTTCCAATTCTACTATATCTTTTTTGAGATACGGAGACCAGTACTGAACACAATACTCCAGGTGCGGTCGCACCATGGAGCGATACAACGGCATTATAACATCCGCACACCTGGACTCCATACCCTTCCTAATAACACCCAACATTCTATTCGCTTTCCTAGCCGCAGCAGCACACTGAGCAGAAGGTTTCAGCGTATCATCGACGACGACACCCAGATCCCTTTCTTGATCCGTAACTCCTAACGCGGAACCTTGCAAGACGTAGCTATAATTCGGGTTCCTCTTACCCACATGCATCACTTTGCACTTGTCAACATTGAACTTCATCTGCCACTTGCACGCCCATTCTCCCAGTCTCGCAAGGTCCTCCTGTAATCGTTCACATTCCTCCTGCGACTTGACGACCCTGAATAATTTTGTGTCATCGGCGAATTTAATTACCTCACTAGTTATTCCCATCTCTAGGTCATTTATAAATACATTAAAAAGCAACGGACCCAGCACAGACCCCTGCGGGACCCCACTAACTACCCTCCTCCACTGAGAATACTGGCCACGCAATCCTACTCTCTGCTTCCTATCTTTCAACCAGTTCTTAATCCATAATAATACCCTACCTCCGATTCCATGACTCTGCAATTTCTTCAGGAGTCTTTCGTGCGGCACTTTGTCAAACGCCTTCTGAAAATCCAGATATACAATATCAACCGGCTCCCCATTGTCCACATGTTTGCTTACCCCCTCAAAAAATGCATTAGATTGGTGAGGCAAGACTTCCCTTCACTAAATCCGTGCTGACTTTGTCTCATCAGTCCATGTTTTTGTATATGCTCTGCAATTTTATTCTTAATAATAGCCTCCACCATCTTGCCCGGCACCGACGTCAGACTCACCGGTCTATAATTTCCCGGATCTCCTCTGGAACCCTTCTTAAAAATCGGAGTAACATTGGCTACCCTCCAGTCTTCCGGTACTACACTCGATTTTAGGGACAGATTGCATATTTCTAACAGTAGCTCCGCAAGTTCATTTTTTAGTTCTATTAATACTCTGGGATGAATACCATCAGGTCCCGGTGATTTACTACTCTTCAGCTTGCTGAACTGACCCATTACATCCTCCAAGGTTACAGAGAATTTGTTTAGTTTCTCCGACTCCCCCGCTTCAAATATTCTTTCCGGCACCGGTGTCCCCCCCAAATCCTCCTCGGTGAAGACCGAAGCAAAGAATTCATTTAATTTCTCCGCTACGGCTTTGTCCTCCTTGATCGCCCCTTTAACACCATTTTCGTCCAGCGGCCCAACCGACTCTTTGGCCGGTTTCCTGCTTTTAATGTATCTAAAAAATTTTTTACTATGTATTTTTGCTTCCAACGCTAATTTCTTCTCAAAGTCCTTTTTTGCCCTCCTTATCTCCGCTTTGCATTTGGCTTGGCATTCCTTATGATCTATCCTGTTACTTTCAGTTGGTTCTCTTCTCCACTTTCTGAAGGATTGTTTTTTGGCTCTAATGATTTCCTTTATCTTACTGTTTAGCCACGCCGGCTGACGTTTAGTCTTTTTTCCCTTTTTTCTAATACGTGGAATATATTTGTCCTGGACCTCCAGGATGGTGTTTTTAAACAGCATCCACGCCTGATGCAAGTTTTTTTACTCTGCGAGCTGCTCCTTTCAGTCTTTTTTTCACCATTTTTCTCATTTTGTCGTAATCACCTTTTCTATAGTTAAACGCTAGCGTACTTGATTTCCTAGTTTCACTTCCTTCAATGCCAATATCAAAACCGATCATATTATGATCACTGTTATCAAGCGGCCCTCGTATCGTTACCCCCTGCACTAGATCATGAGCACCACTAAGGACTAAGTCTAGTATTTTTCCTTCTCTTGTCGGCTCTTGAACTAGCTGTTCCATGAAGCTGTCCTTGATTTCATCAAGAAATCTTATGTCCCTTGCGTGTACAGATGTTACATTAACCCAGTCTATATGCGGGTAATTGAAATCCCCCATTATTATTGTGTTGCCCAGTTTGTTTGCGTCCCTGATTTCCTTTAACATTTCCGCATCCGTCTGTTCGTCCTGGCCAGGCGGACGGTAGTACACTCCTATCACTATCCTTTTCCCCTTTGCACATGGAATTTCAATCCACAGTGATTCCAAGGAGTGTTTTGTTTCCTGCAGAATTTTCAATCTATTTGATTCAAGGCTCTCGTTAATATACAATGCTACCCCTCCACCAATCCGATTCACCCTATCACTACGATATAATTTGTACCCCGGTATGACAGTGTCCCACTGGTTATCCTCCTTCCACCAGGTCTCAGAGATGCCTATTATATCTAATTTTTCATTTAGTGCAATATATTCCAACTCCCCCATCTTATTTCTTAGGCTCCTGGCATTCGCATATAGACATTTCAAACTATGTTTGTTGTTCCTAAGTACATCATGCTTAGTACTTGACAGTATTAATTGGCAATCTTTTGTCTGATTTTTATTGTTATTTAAAGATACCCGATCTACTACAATCTCTTTTGCAACCTCACTATCAGGATACTCTATCTTCCCTGTTATGGTGATATCTTTAAAAGATACCTTATCCCGAACCATGCTCTTTTGAGCGACTGTCGGCCTTCCCCCCATTTCTAGTTTAAAAGCTGCTCTATCTCCTTCTTAAACGCCGATGCCAGCAGCCTGGTCCCACTCTGGTTAAGATGGAGCCCATCCTTTCGGAATAGGCTCCCCCTTCCCCAGAATGTTGCCCAGTTCCTAACAAATCTAAAGCCCTCCTCCCTGCACCATCGTCTCATCCACGCATTGAGACTCTGGAGCTCTGCCTGTCTCTTGGGCCCTGCGCGTGGCACAGGTAGCATTTCAGAAAATGCTACCCTGGAGGATCTGGATTTCAGCTTTCTACCTAAGAGCCTAAATTTTGCTTCCAGAACCTCTCTCCCACATTTTCCTATGTCATTAGTACCCACATGTACCAAGACAGCCGTCTCCTCCCCAGCACTATATAAAATCCTATCTAGGTGACGCGTGAGGTCCGCCACCTTCGCACCAGGCAGGCAAGTCACCAGGCGATCCTCACGTCCACCAGCCACCCAGCTATCTATATGCCTAATGATCGAATCACCCAGTACAACAGCTGTCCTAACCTTTCCCTCCTGGGCAACATTTGGAGATATATCCTCGGTGCGAAAGGATAATACATCCCCTGGTGGGCAGGTCCTGGCTACAGGAGTACTTCCTACTTCACCAGGGTGATGCTCTCCTTCTAGGAGACCTCCCTCCTCCAAGGTAGCACAGGGGCTACCTGACTGGAGGTGGGACTTCTCTACAACATCCCTGTAGGTCTCCTCTATGTACCTCTCTGTCTCCCTCAGCTCCATCAAGTCTGCTACTCTAGCCTCAAGAGAACGGACACGTTCTCTGAGAGCTAGGAGCTCTTTGCATCGGGCACACACATATGACACCTCACCAATTGGGAGATAATCATACATGTGACACTCAATGCAAAAGACTGGATAGCACCCCTCTCGCTGCTGGACTGCTGACTCCATCTTAGTGTTTTTTGAGTTTTTCCGTAATTTAAAACTTGCTAAAGTATTAAGGATATCAGCCTATCACTAACTTACAGTTCCTCCTTTAAACCCCAATCTTCAAGTTCCGAAAGCACAAGCAAAATTTGTTCACTTACCAGAGAAATATCCTCTTCTCCCAGAACTTATTAGAAGGAAAGGCTTACCAGGGGTTAGGCCGAAGCCAGCATTCCTCCCCCTGAGGGTCACCTGATCCTGGCTAAGAAGTACCAGCAGATAGCCAAGACCTGTCGCTTCTTCCTCTTTAACATCAGCAAAATTCGCCCTTTCCTCTCTGAACACACCACCCGAACTCTCGTCCACGCTCTCATTACCTCTCGCCTGGACTACTGCAACTTACTCCTCACTGGCCTCCCACTTAGCCATCTATCCCCCCTTCAGTCTGTTCAGAACTCTGCTGCACGTCTCATATTCCGCCAGAACCGATATACTCATATCACCCCTCTCCTCAGGTCACTTCACTGGCTTCCGATCAGATACCGCATTCAATTCAAGCTTCTCCTTCTTACCTACAAATGCACTCAGTCTGCTGCCCCTCACTACCTCTCTACCCTCATCTCCCCTTTCGTTCCCGCCCGTAACCTCCGTTCACAGGATAAATCCCTCCTCTCAGTACCCTTCTCCACCACCGCCAACTCCAGGCTCCGCTCATTCTGCCTCGCCTCACCCTATGCTTGGAACAACCTTCCTGAACCCTTACGCCAAGCCCCCTCCCTGCCCGTCTTCAAGTCTTTGCTTAAAGCCCACCTCTTCAATGCTGCGTTCGGCACCTAACCCTTACCGTTCAGTGAATCCAGAATGCCCCAATTTGACTGCCCCTATCGGACCGACCGTTCACTTGTCTATTAGATTGTAAGCTCTTTGAGCAGGGACTGTCTCTCTTTGTTAAATTGTACAGCGCTGCGTAACCCTAGTAGCGCTCTAGAAATGTTAAGTAGTAGTAGTAAGATACAAAACTTAGATTATAAGCCCACTAGGGACAGAAAAATTACCTGCATGTAATATGTAAACTGTTTTAGTTGTACTACAGAAAGGCAGTATATCAAGGCCGGACCAGGACTCCCACACACAGCCCAGCCAGATGGACCCACCTGGCGGCCTCACCTGGCAGCGGCGCCCGGCACACGCTCTGCACCGAGGGAAACAATGAGCGGATGGCTGCCTGACGTGGCTACATCAGCCTCACCCTACAGTCTCACCTGACGACAGCGCCCCTGTGCACGCTGCGCATCTGGGGGAAAGCCAAGTGGACGGCCGTCCAACGTGGGTGCAGGAGAATTGGAGAGAAAGGAACAGTGCACGCAGAGCCGGGGAGGCAGTCACAAGCAGCAACTCGACAGCGACGCAAGGAGGACACGAGGGCCTGGGCAGTGCCTGGCCGGAGCCGCTCATGGTGGCCGCAGGAGGAGAAGCCTGTGCCCACCCCAGGTGAAGTGAAGGTCCGATGACTGGAAGCAGATGGAACCCCTGCGCTTTGGGGAGTACTCCGTGCAGCTGATAGGTTGCACCCACTGCCACTGTCTCTCCTAGACTCCTACCTCAACCATTAGCACAGCACCCAGAATTAAGGAGCCCTGCGCCCTAGGACAACACTCCTGAACATCTGTGAGTAAACTATCTATCTCTACTCACCCAAGAAATCTCATATAAGTAAGAGACACAGATGTGTTTTGGTGTACCAGTCCCCCCTCCATTGATACCAACTATCCACAGCAGAAGCAACTAGCTGATAGAGCCATTCTAAATAAGAACCCCACCCTAGGACTATTGCCCCCCTTACTGAATTCAGCCCACTAGCAGCCCAAATCGAACTGATACCAATATGAATACAATCAAATTACTCCTTGCAATTTACTCCCTATCACTGATTCATCTAACACTATCCATCCCACTCGCAGAAAACAATATCATACCCATATTACAGAATCACCAAAGACTGATCAGACACTCCACACCTTGCCAAACTGACAATTCCCAAAATAAAGGAAGAATATCCACATGTGGACAACATCAACAGAACATAAAAAAAGGTCATAACAAACACACACCAACTAAGAAACGACAACTACAAAAATCCACACAACACCTAACAGAGAAGCCCCATACCAAAAAATTCAAGTGGGCTACATGTCAGAAAACCTCGATTTAATTTTCATCAATGAAACCTGGATCCACGATCAAAAGGATCCCATAATCCTTGATCTATGCCCTCCAGGATACAAAATCACTCACTGGACCAGAAAGGAAAAGAGAGGCTGAGGTATAGCATTAATCTACTGCTCCCACTTCACCATTGAAACCACTTCCGAGTCCATAACAACCCAACTGGAAATTGCCTCCATCAGAATCCACAACAAATCCCTGCTTGATCATCTGAACTGTGTCTTGTTCTACAGACCACCCGGTAATTGGAACGAAAGTCAGTCCAATTTCACGGACTTCATCTCAAACACCTGTGTAACCAACTCCAACATACTAATACTTGGTGACACAAACCTTCACCTAGAAGACCCAAACTCCACCAATGCTCGAGAATGTATAGAATTCCTTCACTCATGGTATCTCAAATGGCCACACATGCAAGCTACCCATGTCAAAGGGCACACACTGGATCTCTTCTCACAAAAATTGTCCACAGACCACAACCTACTAATAACAGATATCAAATGGACAGAAACTCCTTGGACCAATCACTACAAACTAAACCTATCCCTAAATTAGCGGAAGAAGGGATCATACCGTATACAGGAACATACAACCTACAGCACAAGAGGCCAAATAGACCCAAAAGCATTCTGGCAACAGATATATGACAACGAATGGACAGCATGATCGGACTCCATACACTACCTCTCCGACTGGGACGAAAGATGCAGAAGCATACTAGACGAAATAGCACCCTTAAGAACAAGAATATCACGAAGACAAAACTTGATACCATGGTTCAATGACGAATTGAAAAAACTCAAAACACAATCCAGGAAACTCGAATGAGCATGGAAAAAAATAAAAGATGAACACACACTCAATGCATGGAACCAATTACAAAGAAAATACAAATATGCAATAAGACAGACCAAAAGGTCTTATTACAAAACTAAAATAGGACCAGATTACAAAGACTTGAAGAAATTATTCCAACTCATAAATAAACTACTAAACACCACTCCAGTCACCACAACACAGACATCCCATCCGCAGACAAACTTGCTAAATACTTCAATGAAAAAATAATAAATCTACGCAATACACTTCCTCAGCACAACATCGACATCGAAAACTTCATCAATGGCTTGGACCCAACCTTTGGAGAATACCCAGCAGACCGAACCTGGTCATACTTTGCCCCCCTTACCATCGAATCAGTTACCCATGCGACTCATAGGTTTTCCAATACCCACTGCAGATTGGACACCTGCCCCAGCTACCTACTTAAATCCACCCCAACCGCTTCATAGCAGACCTCACATCCCACCTAAACTATATGCTCCAACAAGGTCTCTTCCCTGAGGAACACGGCAACATCCTACTCACCCCAATACCAAAAGATACCAAGAAAAAAACAAATGAACTCACCAATTACCGCCCAGTTGCATCCATCCCATTTGCAGTCAAACTGATGAAGAGCATGGTGACCAAACAGCTTACTGACTACATGGACAAGTTCTCAATATTACATGAATCATAATCAGCATTTTGCCCCCTCCATAGCACTGAAACTGTGCTAGTCACTCTCCTGGCCAAATTCAAGCAGGAAATAGCTACAGGTAAAAGCATACTTCTCCTCCAATTTGGCATGTCGAGCGCATTCGACATGGTAAACCACAATATACTACTAAAACTCCTAGATTACTTCAGGATTGGTGGAAATATACGTAGCTGGATCAAGGGTTTTCTAACCACTAGAACGTACCAAGTGAAATCAAATTCAAACATATCACCACCGTGGAAAGCAGACTGCGGAGTACCTCAAGGATCACGACTATCACCAATACTCTTCAACATAATGATGATCCCACTAGCCAAGTCCTTATCCAATCAAGACCTCAACCCGTTCATCTATGCAGACAATGTCACAATATACATTCCCTTCAGACATGATCTGACAGAAATCACCAATGAAATCAAGCTCGGCTTGTACACCATGGATTCATGGGCAAATTCATTTCAACTGAAACTGAATACTGAAAAAACACACTGCTTCATCCTCTCATCTCAATACAATATGTATAAACCCACACCCATAAACACCCCAGGCCACACCCTCCCTATCCCAAACAGCCTGAAAATACTCGGCGTTACAATCGACCGCAACCTTACACTTGAGAGCCAAGTGAACTCCACAACCAAGAAAATGTTCCACTCAATGTGGAAACTTAAACGCGTAAAACCTTTCTTCCCAAGGGAAATATTTCGTAACCTAATACAATCAATGGTACTAAGCCATGCAGACTACTGCAATGGAATCTACACGGGTTGTAAAGAACAACTCACAAAGAAACTCCAGACTGCTCAAAACACAGCAGCCAGGCTGATATTTGGTAAAACACAATTCAAAAGTGCCAAACCCCTCCGAGAAAAACTGCACTGGCTCCCAATCAAAGAACTTATTACCTTCAAAATCTGCACCCTCGTCCACAAAATTATCTACGGCGAAGACCCAGGATACATGACAGGCCTCATAGATCTACCAACTAGAAATATAATCAGATCATCATGAACATATCTAAACCTCCACTACCCAAATTGCAAAGGTCTCAAATACAAATCAACTTATTCATCCAGCTTCTCCTACATAAGCACACAACTATGGAACGCACTGCCAAAAGCTGTGAAAATAACCTACAACCTTCTAAACTTCAGAAAATCACTAAAAACCAAACTGTTCAAAAAGGTATACCCTACCGACCCAACATAAATGCTTAAACTCTGCAACACAGCAAAACCAAAGCTCGTAATGGACACTACATAACCTTTCCTCTCTTCAATCCCCATTGTGCCTGAATCACATGAACCTTATTCGACCACATCACCTTGTATTTGTTTCTCTACCGGACTGGGCAAATACCTTTATGGTACTATGTAAGCCACATTGAGCCTGCAAATAGGTGGGAAAACGTGGGATACAAATCTAACAAATAATAATAAACAATAATAAACATTGTATCTGCACAAAAGATAATAACCCTTCTGCAATATTGCTAAGTCCTCAGGACCATAGCTACAATGCAGATACTAGAACCAGTGGTAGAGAATGCCCACAATTATAGGTTCAACGAATGGGTATGATCAGCTAGGGTTTGGTCCTAGAAGGGGGACTGGGAGTGAAACAGCAGGCTGATAGGCAACAAGCAGCCTGTATACTGGCCGACCCTAATGAGGGAAAACCTGAAACCCAGCTGAGAGGTGAGAAGGCAGACTGCTGCCAGGGGCAAGGCACTATTCATGACAGCGTGAAATCATGGTAATACAGACTTGCTGAATGAGTTTGCTAGTTTATATATCCTTATCTGCTGCTAGAAACTGTTTTGTGTAACTTTTTTCTTCTGCCAAGAAACTGTATTTATGTTATACCTTTCTGCTGAGAAGAAGCTGTTGTGTTTAGGGCTTTCCTCCTGTTGCCAAGCTGTTCTGGATAACCACAGAGACTATACGGTTGCTTGGCTGTAAATAAACCTTTATGAACTGTGTTCATGTGGCAGAGCCTGTCTGTTCTGCACCAAGCCCCAGACTTACTCTCTTAGAGAGGATCTTACTCAAATAGGAGAAAAATCCCTTGGTAGTTAAGAATGAAGGTTCATGGCGCCAGAATACCAGCACTGCTTTCCGTTCAGCCAAAAGAACAAAAATGTGTAGGAACTATCAAGCCAAAATAAAGACATTTTCCCTTATGAAAATGGAATCTGTTTTCAGAGAATGTGGTCACGGCTAGTAGTACAGCTGAATCTAAACATTTGGATAAGCTTCTGGAAGACAGGTTCATTAACAATTTGACACTGGTGACTCTGCTGCTTACTTCTGTTAATAGGCAACATGGAATGGATCTTCTTGTTAGGATCTGTCAGGTACTTCCAAGTGACCCAGACTGGTCACTGTCAAACTGGATGCTGAGTTCAATGGAGCATGCCATCTTTTTATGCTCTTATTTCCATTTGTTAGATGTAATCCATGCAAATTAGAGACATCCTGAAAAGCTGGCCTAGAAAAGTAGATTAGGGAAGGCAAAAAGAAAAAAAAAAGGCACTACAAATTATTTCAGGACACTCCTCTCCAGAACGAAGGGTTCATTGTAACAGTAAGTGCCAGGTTTCTCCGGGTAGCCACTCGCTGCCTTATCATTATTAAGCCTTATGCACAACTGCCTCAGTGACCACAGATTAGGCAAAATATAGCCTGCAGTGCCAAATAAACACAATGTTTCAGAGAGCAAGGGTACATGAACGAAAGTGGAGCATAATGACATAACTTAGTACAAAACTGATGGAGTCCATTTAACATAGTTTGTATATTAGCTGGTGACGGGAACTGCAGCAAACTATGTAGAAGTTAGGCACCCGCCTAAGTAATACCAAGTTACCTGTTTTTGGCTTGCTTGTTGTTTGGATGGAGCTGCTGAAAGTTTTAAGAATGAAATTATGATGATGTAAGGCAACATAAAAGACTACTGGACACAACACTGTGTTTCAGCCTGAAAGGCCTGCATCAGGAGTCTTCTAGATAAAACGATCTCAAAACCTTCAGAATAGATGTATTTCAAAATGAATCAATCAGATGGTCTTGAAAAAGATCTTTACGATGGACAATGCAAGCCTTCAAATCTGGTAAACAAAACATCAGATCCAAATTGTTTGATTCATTTTGAAATAAATCTATTCTAAAGATTTTGAAATTGTTTTATCTAGAAGACTCCTGATGCAGGCCTTTCGGGCTGAAAGACAACATTATGTCAAGTCCTTGATTAATAAATCTGCTTAAGTACTAGATTGTCCTCTTCGTCTCTGGAGTCCATGGTCCTTTTCCCGCTTTCTCCCTGTCATGTTGTGTACCTCTCGTGGGACCCTAGAGCTCTCTGCTTTTGTGGTTTGTTACTGTTAAGAGAACACAAAGCATCTGCCTTAAAGATACAAATATTTTAAAAAATAATGGTAGAGGAGAAGGTTTTTTTTACCAATGATTATAATAGTCGCTGAAAGCTCATTATCCTGACTCATCATTGATAGGGCAGGTAGGAATATGTTGCAACGTCTGAGGTCTTTTCCTCCTATCACAAAGTTGAGTGGGGTTCAACTTGTTGTTCAATAGTGGTTACTATTGTGCATCAATGTGTGAACAATTTCAGCCATTTTTTGGATTAAGTTTACTCTTTCTCATCAATGCCATAGCACTCTTGTTATTGGTAGCTTTCCTCTAAGTACATAAGTAATGCCACACTGGGAAAAGACCAAGGGTCCATCGAGCCCAGCATCCTGTCCACGACAGCGGCCAATCCAGGCCTACTACTACTACTATTTAGCATTTCTATAGCGCTACAAGGCATACGCAGTGCTGCACAAACATAGAAGAAAGACAGTCCCTGCTCAAAGAGCTTACAATCTAATAGACAAAAAATAAAGTAAGCAAATCAAATCAATTAATGTGTACAGGAAGGAGGAGAGGAGGGTAGGTGGAGGTGAGTGGTTACAAGTCAAATTCAATGTTAAAGAGGTGGGCTTTCAGTCTAGATTTAAAGGTGGCCAAGGATGGGGCAAGACATAGGGGCTCAGGAAGTTTATTCCAGGCGTAGGGTGCAGCGAGACAGAAGGCGCGAAGTCTGGAGTTGGCAGTAGTGGAAAAGGGAACAGATAAGAAGGATTTATCCATGGAGCGGAGTGCACAGGAAGGGGTATAGGGAAGGACGAGTGTGGAGAGATACTGGGGAGCAGCAGAGTGAGTACATTTATAGGTTAGTAGAAGAAGCAGGATGCGAAAACGGATAGGGAGCCAGTGAAGCGACTTGAGGAGAGGCCACCTGGCAAGGGCACCTGGCCACCTGGCAAGGGCACCTGGCCAGCTTCCCAAACGTACAAACATTCTATACATGTAATTCCCGGAATTGTGGATTTTTCCCAAGTCCATTTAGTAGGGGTTTATGGACTTATCCTTTAGGAAACCGTCTAACCCCCTTTTAAACTCTGCCAAGCTAACTGCCTTCACCACGTTCTCCGGCAACGAATTCCAGAGTTTAATTACGCGTTGTGTGAAGAAAATTTTTCTCCGATTTGTTTTAAATTTACTACACTGTAGTTTCATCGCATGCCCCCTAGTCCTAGTATTTTTGGAAAGCATGAACAGACGCTTCACATCCACCTGTTCCACTCCACTCATTATTTTATATACCTCTATCATGTCTCCCCTCAGCCGTCTCTTCTCCAAGCTGAAAAGCCCTAGCCTCCTTAGTCTTTCTTCATAGGGAAGTCGTCCCATCCCTGCTATCATTTTAGTTGCCCTTCGCTGCACCTTTTCCAATTCCATTATATCTTTCTTGAGATGCAGCGACCAGAATTGAACACAATACTCAAGGTGCGGTCACACCATGGAGCGATATAACGGCATTATAACATCCTCACACCTGTTTTCCATACCTTCCCTAATAATACCCAATATTCTATTCGCTTTCCGAGCCGCAGCAGCACACTGAGCAGAAGGTTTCAGTGTATTATCAATGTGTATCCCTTTCTTGGTCCATAACTCCTAACGTGGAACCTTGCATGACATAGCTATAATTTGGGTTCTTTTTTTCCATATGCATCACCTTGCACTTGCTCACATTAAACATCATCTGCCATTTAGCCACCCAGTCTCCCAGTCTCGTAAGGTCCTTCTGTAATTTTTCACAATCCTGTCGCGAGTTAACGACTTTGAATAACTTTGTGTCATCAGCAAATTTAATTACCTCGCTAGTTACTCCCATCTCTAAATCATTTATAAATATATTAAAAAGCAGCAGTCCTAGCACAGACCTCTGAGGAACCCCACTAACTACCCTTCTCCATTGTGAATACTGCCCATTTAACCCCACTCTCTGTTTCCTATCCTTCAACCAGTTTTTAATCCACAATAGGACTTTTCCTCCTATCCCATGACCCTCCAATTTCCTCTGTAGCCTTTCATGAGGTACCTTCTCAAACGCCTTTTGAAAATCCAGATACACAATATCAACCGGCTCCCCTTTGTCCACATGTTTGTTTACTCCTTCAAAGAATTGAAGTAAATTGGTCAGGCGAGATTTCCCCACACAAAAGCTGTGCTGACTTGGTCTCAGTAATCCATGTCCTCGGATGTGGTCTGTAATTTTGTTTTTAATAATAGCCTCTACCATTTTCTCCGGCACCGACGTCAGACTCACCAGTCTATAATTTCCCGGATCTCCCCTGGAACCTTTTTTAAAAATAGGCGTTACATTGGCCACCCTCCAATCTTCCGGTACCACGCTCGATTTTAAGGATAAATTGCATATCACTAGCAGTAGCTCCGCAAGCTCATTTTTCAGTTCTATCAGTACTCTAGGATGAATACCATCCGGTCCAGGAGATTTGCTACTCTTCAGTTTGCTGAACTACCCCAATACATCCTCCAGGTTTACCGTGAAGTCAGTAAGTTTCTCTGACTCATCTGCTTGAAATATAATTTCCGACACCGGTATCCTACCCAAATCTTCCTCGGTGAAGACCGAAGCAAAGAATTCATTCAATCTCTCTGCTACGTCTTTGTCTTCCTTGATCGCCCCTTTTACCCCTCGGTCATCCAGCGGCCCAACCGATTCTTTTGCCGGCTTCCGGCTTTTAATATACTGAAAAAAATTTTACTATGCTTTTTTGCTTCTAATGCTATCTTTTTTTCATAATCCCTTTTGGCCTTATCTGCGCCTTGCATTTGCTTTGACACTCCTTATGCTGCTTCTTGTTATTTTCAGACGGTTCCTTCTTCCATTTTCTGAAGGCATTTCTTTTAGCCCTAATAGCTTCTTTCACCTCACTTTTCAACCAGGCCGGCTGTCTTTTGGAGTTCCGCCTTTCTTTTCTAATTTGTGGAATATGTTTGGCCTGGGCCTCCAGGATGGTATTTTTGAACAGCGTCCATGCCTGTTGTACAGTTTTTACCCTCTCAGTTGTCCCCTTAAGTTTTTTTCCACCGTTCTTCTCATTTTATCATAGTCTCCTTTTTTAAAGTTAAACGCTAACGTATTTGACTTCCTGTGTATAGTTACTTCAAGGTTGATATCAAAACTGATCATATTATGATCACTGTTATCAAGCGGCCCCAGTACCATAACGTCCCTCACCAGATCATGCGCTCCACTAAGGATCAAGTCTAGAATTTTTCCTTCTCTCGTCTGCTCCTGCACCAGCTGCTCCATAAAGCTGTCCTTGATTTCATCAAGGAATTGTACCTCTTTAGCATGTCCCGATGTTACATTTACCCAGTCTATATTTGGATAATTGAAGTCACCCATTGTTATCACATTGCCCATTTTGTTTGCGTCTCTGATTTCTTTTATCATTTCTGCGTCTACCTATGGTAGACAGACTCTGGCTGTGCTGAAATTGCTTAACAGAATAGAGCCAGTGCTATATATATCCCTGCTGTTGGAAGAATTCTTAATTCAGGGTGAGTCTGTACAGCGTTCAAATTAAAGACAACAGGTTTGAAAGAGATGTGCAAGCAAGACTGAGAAATGATAACAACATATAGCAGTGATTGTTTAAAATCTGTAAATGTGGCATAACTGTGTTGAAAGTCAATCTCTCTGCTGAATCCAAGATAGCTGAACATACCAGATGTGTGTAGTGTTTCTCTGTTGTTGCTTTCACTTTTGCCTTTGCCTTACCATGCCGAAACGAAGGGGAAGGTCTATTCCCAAGGCCTCTCAGCGGCTTTGTCTCCCTGTTGCCAGCATTATGGATGTTTTTTTTTTTTTTTTTTTTTTTTTAGAGAACCAGGATCCTGATGCACTCGGCAACTGGAACACTAGATCCACACGGGGTGACTGGAGACTCCACAGTGTGTCCTGGGCTTGATGTCACCCTTAGCTCTAACTTGACAGTACCGCCCCCACAGCAGCGAGGCAGAAGTTCGATGCTAACGGTGTCACCCACCCTGCTACCAGGAATTGTTGCAGAGGTTATGAAAAGAGAGGCACCGAACACTCCAACATGTGTTCTGGAGACTGCACAGACATACGGACTTCCAGTACCTACTGCAGTGGTATCGATTTCCATTGCAGGAGAGACGGTGGTTGCGGGTAAGGGGTAAGAAGGTGTATTTGTGTCAATGGAAAATCTGCTAACACAAATTCTTTCATTTTTAAGTACTAAACCTGCTGAAGAGACTTTAGACAGTTTATGGGCTCTGATAGTGGACTTAGGAAAGGCAGTTCTAGAGTCTATTGGAACCTGACAGGAACTGGTTAAAGAGAAGTTTTTTCAAGAATAAAGATAAAACCTTTGGGGGTTTCAGAATACAGATTTTTTCAGATGTTTCAAGAAATACCCAGAAATGACATAGGCAATTTTTATTGCTGAAATAAAGGGGTCATTCAGGTAGGCAGTACGTATTTTTTACCTTCTCATCTCACAGCTTTCCTTGCAACTAAGTGTGCCACTGGGGTTCAGTAAAGACCCCAGGGATTGTCTAGCTCTCTTTTGAATTATATGGAATCCTGTTGTCACGTCTGTTAATAATTATTTATTTTTCTGTTTTTCTTTACTTTGTTAATTTCACTATTTGTAGTCTTTAATCCAATAATGTGGACTTGAGTATTCCTATTGTTAATTAATTTCTGTATTATAATATAGGTTTTCCCAATTGTTTTATGAGATAGGATTACTTACAGTTACCTGAAGCTAGGGTCCACCTTGGGGGGTCAACACTCAAGAAAAAGATCTAGGTGTCATTGTAAATAATACGCTGAAATCTCCTACTCTGTGGGCGGCGGTGGCCAACAAAGCAAACAGGATGCTAGGAATTATTAGGAAAGGGATGGTGAATAAGCCTGGAAATATTATAATACCTTTGTATAGCTCCATGGTGCATCCGTACCTGGAGTATTGCGTTCATTTATGGTCACCGTATCTCAAAAAAGATATAGCAGAATTAGAAAAGGTTCAAAGAAGAGTGACCAAAATGATAACGTGGATGGAACTCCTACTGAATGAGGAAAGGCTAAAGAGGATAGGGCTCTTCAGCTTGGAAAAGAGACGGATGAAGGGCGATATGACTGAGGTCTACAAAATCCTGAGTAGTGTAGAAAGAGTAGAAGTAAATCGATTTTTTACTCGTTCCAAAAGTACAAAGACACTCAACGAAGTTACATGGAAATACATTTAAAACAAATAGGAGGAAATATTTTTTCACTCAACGAATAGTTAAGCTCTGGAACTCTTTGCCAGAGGATGTGGTAACAGTGGTTAGTGTATCTGGGTTTTAAAAAGGTTTGGACAAATTTCTGGATGAAAACTCCATAGTCTGTTATTGAGACAGACATGGGAAGCACCTGCTTGCCCTGGGATTTGTAGCATGGAATGTTGCCACAATTTGGGTTTCTGCCAGGAACTTGTGACCTGGCTTGGCCACTGTTTGAAAACAGGATACTGGGATAGATGGACCAATGCTCTGACCCAGTATGGCTGCTCTTATGTTAAAGTTTTTGCTTGGTTGTAATAATTGTTAAATTAAAAAAAAATTTAATCTGTAAATGTTCTTGCTGGTTGAAAGTTTGTGCTAAGCATGTACATTGAGAGGAGTGCATGCCTGCAGGAAACTGTGCTTGACAGTTATCAGGTGACAGCTAAAAGCCATTTAATTGGCTGATGGCTCAAGCAGTAGATTCAAAGAGGAAGTTTTGCTGAGACTGTGTGGAAGAGTTGGTGAGTGAAATTCTGATTGCCCTTTTTTTTGGTGAAAGGCAGGGTGAGTGATTTGTGAAAATACATTTTGCTTTAGAGAACTTGTCAAAGTTTTGAAATCTGATGACTTAGCTGTTTCCTTCTAGCTTTAAATCTGTTCTGATGCTGTTGAAATCTGTGAAGCTGTGGGCTATGGGAAAGGGAGGGGTTTGGGAAAGTCAGAAAAATGTTGGAGGGGAGGGAGAAAGAGAGAGAGGGAGCAATGTTGAACCTAGAGATTGGGGGGGAGGGAGAGATAGGGAGCAATGTGGGACCCAGCCTTGACTTATACTTGGGTCATTTTTAGTCCCATAACTGCCCTAGACTTGTACATGAGATCAACGTATAGACTACCATACCAAGTCAAAAACATGCATTCATTTTAAGTTCGAGCACTTACACTAGCCATGGAGCTGATACAAATGCTCACACATAGACTATGAAAGTGCACACACTGATGATAATACTTTATAATCTATATGCAAAAATGTGCATCCCACCCATGCTCCACTAAAACTCTACCTGTATTGATGCCCACCTGTAAAGTATGAACCATTGAATTGCTCCTAATTGCTCACTTACAAACAAATACATTCACATATGTGTATAACTGATTTGAATACTGGCATTTACAAGTGTACTTCCCACCTACATCTAAGTAGCCCCATAATTACTGCCCAAGGAACACAGTAGCTGGGCGGTAATGCTGATTTGGCACATGCTAGATGCACATAGGGCCTTACGTGCTTTTGTTAAAGGGTCCCAGAGTTACTCACCATGTGTTAATATAATGCAGTTAGATACTGTACCTCGAGGTGCGTTGACTGCTCCATGTTTTATCTACTGTGCTAACATTTATCTTCCAATGGGTTTCTCTGTGTTAATTGAATGGGAAAATGCTGGGAACACAATGCAGAGGTTGGCAATTACCACAAGGTTAATCTAAAACCTCATTGCACTTTAGTATATAGGCCTCATCCTGTACTACTCTGCTTGATTTTATACTCCAAGGATCAGATACAACTACCTTGGGTAACAGTCATGTGCTAAAGCTCAGTACATGGCTTCCTAATGCAAAGGTTATGAAAAAATGTTGCTAGCCAATGCTGGAAACAAATAGCATGCAAATAGGTAGACTGTAAATGTGTGCAACAAGATAGGGCACAGCGGACACATGCGCACATGGCTCTGCACTAGTGGCGACTATATCTTGTGCATAAAAAGCTACTGATATTCAGATTATATGCAAATATATCTATATATACAATGGAATACTAGTCTGTGTATAAAATACCAATACACGTGTGAATGTTATGCATATTAGGGGTGGGCAACAATTAAAATTTGAATCGCACGATTAACCGTGCTTAATGAAGGTATGCATTTTGGGCATATGCTTTTCCTTTTTTTTTTTTTTTTAACGTTGACCCAAACATCCTTTTGAACAGATGCTCAGCATGAGTGATTATCCTTCACAACATGTTATTCAATTAGGGGTAGGCAACAGTTAAATATTTTAAGCAAAATTAATTGTGGTATTAAAAAGTTTAATCACATGGTTAGTCGCATCTCTGGACTGGATGGTTTGGTACTGGTAAATTCCAACTGCATGGAATAAAATGAAAAGTTGCATACACACACTTCCTTCCTACAGCACACTGCTCCCCTTCCCCTCCATACAGGTACCTACCTTTCTACTCTCCTGCTGCATTCTTCCCCTGTACATACACCCAAGTGGCTCCCCTTCTGCTGTTAAACCTGTTACCCCTGACACCCATTTCTCTTCTCTCCTGCTACTGACACCGCCCCCCCCCCCCCCCGCAATACACAAGTCCATCATCCTCCCCCCCCCCCCCCCCCCCCCACACATTTATCTTAATCTTTATCTGGATCTTCATAGAGTCTCCAGCAGTGATCCCCACATGCAACTGATGCCAATGCCTTCCCTCTGCTATGTTATGCCAAGATGAAATAGGAGAGATAAGGGAGACAAAGCAATGAGGGACAACAGATAGGAGTTCAAAATGTTGATCATGATTAAAAAATGTAATCGTAGTTAAAATTAAAAAAAAAAAAAATCTAATCGCATTAACAGTGCACTAAATGCCCATCCCTAATGCATATGCAGTCTGACAAGTGCCAATACCTATTTGTCAGCTGTCCCTTCAACTTATTTGTTTTTCTTTATTCTTTTTTTTAACTATGCTCTTCTTGGAAGCCAGAAAAAAAAGTTGTGAGTCCTTATAATGGCAGGAAAGGAAAGAAACAGGCAAGAAATCTTCACTAATTCCACTGCAAAAAAACAAGGTAACCTTCTGCTCCTCCTCTGACCTTGCAATACATCCCTGGAGCTGTACCCATTCTTCTTGTTTTCTGCGCATCTCTTTGCATCTGTGCAGAATGGCTAATATCTTTATTACCTTGTTATTTAAACGTGCTGTCTGCTAATGTCTACCCAAGGCTCATGCACAAAATTCATTTCTATATAGAGAGCACATAAAATTGTGTGTAAAAGCCAAGCGAACCTGTGCAAGAAGCCTAGCACACCTTCTTGCACTGGCCCCCATAATGAATGATTTTTACACATTTTTTTATAACACTTTGCCAGAAAGGAGTTCCAAAGTTTATTAAAACAAAAATAAATTAATAAAATTTCAACGGTGGTGGTTCCCTAACCTCGTTTTGTGAAAGAAATCGATATAGTGATTGGTTAATTCCTCTGAGTTGGAAGACTACTGTCACACTGTTCTTGTGCTTTAAAAATGTCCACTGACCCTAATGCAACATTTGATTAATTTTGGAACTACTTTTTTAGACTACTTTGCTCTGGTGCTATCCACTGCTTCCATTTTGGTAGGTTAGCACTTGCCTGCTTGTTTGTTTGGTGCAACAGCATTTTGCCCCCAAAGAATTGACCATATTTGGGCTTTGATGGTTAACACAGTGGGCTGAGAACCAGGGGAACTGGATTCAATTCCCATTGCGGCTCTTTGTGTCCCTGGGCAAGACACTTAATCCTTCATAGCTCAAGATACAAAACTTAGATTATAAGCCCACTAGGGACAGAAAAATTACCTGCATGTAATATGTAAACTGTTTTAGTTGTACTACAGAAAGGCAGTATATCAAGGCCGGACCAGGACTCCCACACACAGCCCAGCCAGATGGACCCACCTGGCGGCCTCACCTGGCAGCGGCGCCCGGCACACGCTCTGCACCGAGGGAAACAATGAGCGGATGGCTGCCTGACGTGGCTACATCAGCCTCACCCTACAGTCTCACCTGACGACAGCGCCCCTGTGCACGCTGCGCATCTGGGGGAAAGCCAAGTGGACGGCCGTCCAACGTGGGTGCAGGAGAATTGGAGAGAAAGGAACAGTGCACGCAGAGCCGGGGAGGCAGTCACAAGCAGCAACTCGACAGCGACGCAAGGAGGACACGAGGGCCTGGGCAGTGCCTGGCTGGAGCCGCTCATGGTGGCCGCAGGAGGAGAAGCCTATGCCCACCCCAGGTGAAGTGAAGGTCCGATGACTGGAAGCAGATGGAACCCCTGCGCTTCACTCAACATGTAATTCAACTCTGGATTCGTTTCCAGAAAATATGGTAAAGGAGGTTAGCTTAGCAGAGTTTACAATAGGTTTGGATGGCTTCCTAAAGGAAAAGTCCATAGACCATTATTAAATTGAACTTGGGGAAAATATTTCTGGGATAAGCAGCATAAAATGTTTTGTACTTTTTTGGGGATCTTGCCAGGTATTTGCGATCTGGATTGGCCACTGTTAGAAACAGGATGATGGGCTTGATGGACCTTTGGTCTGTCCCAGTATGGCAATACTTATGTACTTATGACTTGAATACGTTTACCCTGGAGAACAGGAGAGACAGGGGAGACTTAAATTCTTGAAAGATAGTAAGGAATATAGAGCCCCTTTTACAAAGCAGCGGTAAGCCCAATGCAGACTTACTGCTTGCTAAACAGGAAGTACCACCGGGCTACCACAGCAGCCCGGCAGTACTTCCCACCCCCCAGTGCACCATCATATCCGACACTACAAAAATATATATTTATTTTTGTAGCCCCGGGGTGTACCCAGCAGTAAACAGGCAGTGCCGCACACTGCTCGATTACCACTGGGTTAGCACAGGAGCCCTTACTGCCACCTCACCGCATGGTCATTTCCTACAGAAAAAAAAGGCTATCCTTTTACC
This sequence comes from Microcaecilia unicolor, assembly GCF_901765095.1. Classification (NCBI taxonomy): domain Eukaryota; kingdom Metazoa; phylum Chordata; class Amphibia; order Gymnophiona; family Siphonopidae; genus Microcaecilia; species Microcaecilia unicolor. The sequence goes on from NC_044033.1 coordinate 403,890,738, forward strand.
AGCCGTGGTAAAAGGGGGCCTCAGTGCACGTCAAAAATATGTTTCTATGCCACCACAGAACCCTTTTTGCTACTGCTTGGTAAAAGGGTCCCCTAATGACCTTTTCCAAAAATGGAAAGACAATAGAACTAGACAATATGAAAATAAAGTTGTAAGGAGGGAAAACTGAAAAACAAGATCAGGAAACACTTTTTCATGGATAGAGTAGTGGATGTCTGGAATTTTGTTCATGGGAAGTGGTGGGTTCAAATACATTGTCAGAACAGTTAATATAAATAAATACAGATGTTTCCTTTACAATATATAAAGATGGAATAAAAATACTGAGCAATATTTCAGCATTTCCACTCACAATAAAACTTAAATAACTTATACAACTAAAGAATTTTTTTTAAAGGAAAACAGCAGGGTATACTGTACCTGGCGTCAGTTACAACCCTGGCAGCCCTTCTGGGCAGATGGGTAGGCCATGCTGGTCTTCATCTGCTGTTATTTACTATGCTACTATGTAACTGAGGTGCAGTTCTGTATGCAAGGTTATTTAACTGGAAAAGTTTGACCTGTTTAAATGAATAAACTCCAGACATATGGCTGAATATTGACTGTGTAAAGGGACTGAACAGGCTCCTATGTGAAGCCCTGAACTACTGCCAAGTACACTGTAAGTACATTTTTCCTTTGAAGATTTCAATAGCATTTTCTGTAAACTAGATTTCTTTGCATAATGAAAACTGCATTGGCAAGGTTGCATTTTTCATCCTTGGCAAAATATTGCTTATTTTTTTAACAATTCACCGGCCTTCTGAACTTCTGCATATATGTTATTGATTTAAAGTTGACTAAGCTTAAGTGATGCACTGTATACATGAAGAGTACAAAGCTATACCAGCTCTCAAAATTGAATCCATGTGTCTGACACAAGGTCTGGTCCATAAATCACACACGTGAATAGCATTTTCTATATTTAAAATGTTTTCCCCTAACATATTTCCTTTTCACCTGAATATTAGACAAGATTTGGGACCAGAGCACAAAAAATAACCCTTTTAATAATGGTGATTTTTTTTTTTTAGGTACAAATTGAGCAGTATTGTGTTTACAGGTAAAGAACAGACAGGATACCAAGGGACAAATGGCATTCAGGATAAAGGGACCCTTTTAACTATAGCTTAATGTGTGCTAATAGACATTAGTGCATGCGAAATGCGGCATGTCCTTTTTTATAGGTATAGGCCATGTGGCACTTAGCACACATTAATGTCTGTTAGTGTGCACTAAGCTTTAGCAAAAAGGGCCATGGTATCCAAACCATTATTATTACCCAAATAACAATGATATTAAAGAAAAAAACAACAAAAGTGCTAAAATGTTATAATATACAGTATGGGTAGATTATACACACAACAATGTAGGGGAAAACCCACTCAAATTCAACCTCACTGGTCACACACAAAGGAGTGAGCTAAATTCAACAAGTGATTAACACCACTTCAAAAAAAGAAGTTAAGGGGGAAAAACCTCATAAGAAAAAGGACCTGTCACTGCAAGCCCATGGCAATTTAGACAATGTTTGTCTGGTGCCAATTTGCTGTAATCATTGGTCAAAAAAAAACCAGCCAACCGCAGAGGTTGGGAAAAATCTTAACATCTTTATGTTCATTTTTAAAAATATTTTTTCTTTATGCACTTAAAAACAATATTGTTACAACGAGCACACGTTCAGCACTACTCCTGAGTTTGGAACAGTTTCCACGGTTTGAATACCCAGTATCCCCTGATGAAGCCTTTTGGCGAAACAGGTCCGTTGGGTTTCTGTGGTTTTTCGGGAGAACTACACGCGTCAAGCTCAGACAACTAAGTTAAGCTGAATTTTGATTTATTCTTTCTGAACTTTGTACGTTTGACAGTATGCTGCATATGAATGTATTGTTTTTAAGTGCATAAAGAAAAAATATTTTAAAAAATGAACATAAAGATGCGAAGATTTTTCCCAACCTCTGCGGTTGGCTGGGGGTTTTTGACTGATAATTACAGCAAATTTGCACCAGACAAGCATTGTCTAAATTGCCATGGGCTTGCAGTGACAGGTCCTTTTTCTTATGAGGTCTTTCCCCCTTAACTTCTTTTTTTGAAGTGGTGTTAATTACTTGTTGAATTTAGCTCGCTCCTACCTAGATTATACACACACACATATACATACTTGAGGGTGTCAAATTGTGCGGAAGTTATTATGTACAGAGATATAAAAAATAAACACTCTTAGGAAATCATTCTACAATTCTGTCAACACAAAATACTTGTATACTCACTTAATATAATACAAGGTGAACACAGCCTCCTGGTCCATCCAAATTGCAGGTCACTTTGCAAGGCTACATGGAGCGGCAATTAGAACCCTAAAGAGCAGTGGTAGGATAGCCTCAGAGCTCAAGAAAGCATGGAGAGGCCAACACTGTGATGGACTGAACCAAACAAAACTAAGGATTTTGTGCATGCTTGGGATAAGTATGAGATGATTGAGAGAAGACGTGGAAGACATGAGCAAGAGGGAATTGGTTTTGAGTTGCAGTTTGGAAATTTTATATGTACTTCTCCAAAACAAGGATGAATCTAAACTGGGCAGACCATATGAGGCACTTTAGTTTTTATTTACCATCAATTAGGGGTCCTTTTATTAAGGTGCGCTAACGCAGTTAGCACGCACTAACAAATTAGTGTTATATGTCATGTAGTCCATAGTTATATAATGGGCTGCACAGCATCAGCCTGCCTTAGTAAAAGGACCTCATAGTGTGACAGCAGCTCAAAGAGAACCAAAATTTTAATCTTTTCAGATCAGACATTAACCTCAACTTGATAGGTAGAGTCTTTACTGCTTCATGTATTAAGATTCAACAGAACTGCAAAATGTTTTTTTTTTCACAATTGGACAGATTTGGCTACAATTATTAGATAACCAGAAGGAAGCAAGGTGGAGTTTATCTTTCTCAGATTTTCAGTCGCACCATAAGCTTTAGTAGGATCAATGATTTAGCTGTCCTACATTTAAACTGACAGCCATTTAAGTTAGAACAGACATTTATTTATGCAGATAAACTTATAAAGATACTCAGATACCCCCCCTCCCCCATTTTTAAAGATGTCCAGTCAAAAATTATGTGGCCTTAATTTCATTGGTCCAACACCTTAATTACTGCAAAATAACATTTAAAGTAAAACTGACTCATATGGTTCTGCAACCAGGCCTTTAACGGAAGAGGTAAATGACACTGGATACTATAGCAGGACAAGTTTATCTACTCCTACTCTAGATAAGATAATATTCAAGCATCTTTCTGACCTAATTTGCAACTTTCTTTAAATTAGTATCTTATTTTCTTACTCCTGTTACTCTATCTTATCTATCTATATGTTCCATCTTTGCTTGCACCCAATGCTGTCTATTAAAATCTTTTACTGTGTATTGTGTTGACATTATAATGTAGCAAATACTTTGTATTCTTGTTTGAATATTTTTACTGCTGTAATTGTCTATTGCTTATATTCTTGCTAATAAATAAATAGGGGAGAGCTCTGCAAGTGAGTATTTTTTGTGTTATGTCATTTTTACCATAAAGTATGGCAGGTCACAGAGGTTGAGAATTGTTAGGGTGTACAGAAGAATAACTAACACTGGTGAAACCTCATGTGGAGTAATGCATTCCATTCTAGAGATTAGAGATAGTAGGGAAGGCAATCATTAAATGGTGCAGTGTCTACAGTATAAGTCATATGAGAGAGAAACTAAAGACCTAAATATGGTTGTATTCAAAGCTTTAACTGAATGTTTCAATGACTCCCTCAGGGAACCAAAGCTAACACAACCTCTACATACTGCAAAGTTAAACCCAGACCTTTCAGAAAATATAATGCATACTTAATATTTATTTTCTGATTTTAAACAAATTGAAAATGATAAATAAGTGAATATTGTATGTATAAAAAGTTGGACTTCCTCACAGTTTATTAATTAGTACTTTTTTTTCTCTAAGTTGTTAAAAAGGGTTCTAAATGTTTTGTGACTCGTAAGGCCTTTGATTAGTCAGATGAAGACTCTCAGGCCTGTGATTGTTCTTCTGTCTACTTTCAATAATCATAGGCTCCTCTAAGCAGCTGTCTCAGCATTTGAAAATAAAGATAATTTAGTTTTACAAAGCAGAGGGATTTACGTTCCAAGACGTATGAAGAGAGGCTTGCTGACCTGAACATGTACACCCTGGAGGAAAGGAGGAACAGGGGTGATATGATACAGACGTTCAAATATTTGAAAGGTATTAATCCGCAAACGAATCTTTTCCGGAGATGGGAAGGCGGTAGAACGAGAGGACATGAAATGAGATTGAAGGGGGGCAGACTCAGGAAAGATGTCAGGAAGTATTTTTTCACGGAGAGGGTGGTAGACGCTTGGAATGCCCTCCCGCGGGAGGTGGTGGAGATGAAAACGGTAACGGAGTTTAAACATGCATGGGATATGCATAGAGGAATCCTGTGCAGAAGGAATGGATCCTCAGAAGCTTAGCTGAAATTGGGTGGCGGAGCAGGTGGGGGGAAGAGGGGGTGGTGGTTGGGAGGCGAGGATAGGGGAGGGCAGACTTATACGGTCTGTACCAGAGCCGGTGATGGGAGGCGGGACTGGTGGTTGGGAGGCGGGAAATACTGCTGGGCAGACTTATATGGTCTGTGCCCTGAAAAGGACAGGTACAAATTCAAGGTAAGGTATACACATATGAGTTTGTCTTGGGCAGACTGGATGGACCATGCAGGTCTTTTTCTGCCGTCATCTATGTTACTATGTTACTATGTAAGCAGCTGTCTCAGCATTTGAAAATAAAGATAATTTAGTTTTACAAAGCAGAGGAATGCTACAAAATATTTCAAAATATTTCCAACTAGCAATTTGAACTGTCAAACTTAAAAGTGGAGTTCACAGAATTGTTAAGTCAAGGTAGCATCCGGAAGGCCAAGAGTTTATAATAATATTGGACCAGAACTGATCATATGTGGAAAACAGAATCCACAGATCACTGAAAACAACCTGCTGAAAAGTTTAGCTGATACTGGAATAGTTGTTCACAAGTCTACAGTATAATGTTGCTTACGCAACAATGATCTGTATGGTAGAGTTGTCAGAAGGAAATCTTTTCTACAACCTTAAAAGTCAGCTAAAGTATGCAAAAGAAAACCTTGATGAATCTGAAACACAGAGAATGAAATGCTTTGGACTGATTAAATGAATAATGAACTGTTCAGCCATTACCTTATATTGGCAGAAGAAAAAAACACCTTGCCAACTGTTAAGCGTAGAGATGGCTATATTATGACCTCAGGGATTATGTGGCAGCTAGGAAATATAAAGGCTCATTTTATACAAAACATTGAGATTTAGTTGTCCAGGTTTGGACATGCTCTATTCCGGTGCTATTTACAAAAGGCTCTGCCAAACATGGAGCCTTTTGTAAAATACCTATAAGGACATGAAGCAGGAGTGCACATGTATTTGTTTCCATGCATAGTAGGAGCAGCTATTTTACTTTTAGAGAAAATAGTATATACTATATACAACTTCTTCCTTTTACAGAAAAGACCAAAGTTCTCCACCCCCGCCAAGCAGGTTTCCATAAACATCACAGTACTGAGACAGTAATGACCTCTCTTCTCAGTGACCTTCATGATATTCTGGACAAAGGGGATTTTGCTTTGGTGGTATCTTTAAATCTTTCTGCTGCTTTTGATTTGGTGGATCACTCTACACTTGTTTCACAGTTGGAAGATATTGAGCTCTCTGAGACAGTACTTCAATGGTTTTCTTCCTTCTTACACAATTGATCGTTTACTGTTTACACCAGTACTGGCATTTCTCATACTCACTCCTTTACATGTGGTGTCACTGCTGCTTTTCAATATCTGTGTTAGTCCCCTTGCTACTCTTATTCAGTCATGGTATCAAAGGTTCTTCTATGCAGACGATATCTTTCTTATTTCCCTAAAGGAGAATGAAATGCTATGCAGTTGAACTGACTATCAAAGGGGATAGCCTTAAAACAGCATGAGGCAAAACATTGTCAGCACTGATTCCCCTGTAGCCATTAAGCAGCAATTTTTAAGATAAGTACAAACATGAGTATGAAAAATTGATTGATTTAATAAGATATGCATGGAATATGTAAAAAATATTCAAGAAAGATCAGGAATGACAAAAGAAGATGGATAAATCCATTTCATCTACATAGTGAAGGATCACCTCCAACGGTCTGTATTTCATAGCTGAAAAATAGTCTATGAAGATCGATAGACATCAGATGATACATTATTGTGTTCTATTTATTTATTGTTTTACGTTGTACTATATAAAGAGACAGACAGCTGCCATTCACTTATGAATTCAGTAGAATACAGAATTTGACCAGGGGCACCTAAAATATCTCTATACAACTGAATGCACAATCGTAGAGGGGAGGACAAAGGGGAAATATGATACAGACTATAATATACTTAAACGGCAGAAATAACTGACAAGGGGCAAGTATTTCTCAATTTTAAAAAAAAAGTTGAAGAACAAAGAGCATGATATGAGGCAGAAAGATGGTAGGCTCTAAAGTCAATTATGGCATATTTCTTCATAAAAAGGTAGCATATGCAATGGAGTGTCTCCTGAGAGAGCGGGCAATGGCAAAAGTGCTTCTGAAACTCAAGAAGTTCCTGGACAAGCACAGAGCATCCCTGTGAAGAAGCTGGACCAGGAAGGGAAAGACTGACAGTAGACAGATGACGACTAGCTACAGGGCATTTCAAAGCTGTAATAGGGGTTTGTGGACAGAGGTTACATTTTTGAAAACTGCCCATCCTATTTGCATAGAAAATTATATATGTCGAACCACTATCACACACCCCTCCCCCTTCATTATTCAAACTCGATCATTGGCATTTAGGCAGGCTGCAGAGTTTTTAAGATACACCCAGATTTTCAGTGCCAGCTGCTATCCGGATAGTGGTGCTGAAAATCTGAGCATAGGGACACCGGGCACCATTATCCAAGTGCTGCTAATATTCAGACTCATCTAGGTAAATATCCAGTTAGCATAGAATAGCCTTCTTGCTGTCCTAAGTAAACTGGATAGTTATCTGAATAACAGTGCTGAATATCACGAATACCTACATAATATCCTGCTCTGCGCAGACTCCGTTCCTGGATCATCCCAGCACTACCAAGATAGTGCTGATGTGGTCTAATCAGATTTTCATCACCATTATCTAGATAATGATGCAGAAAATACAACATGGTCCTACCTAAGTAGGAGTGATTTCTACCTGGTTAACTCCCGCTGAATACTGTGCCCTTAATTTTGCATGCAGGAGAAAAGAATGTTCCAGAGAGTAGAGCTGGAGTGCGCTTAGCAGTTGTGTGCGTACTGTTTTATTTTGAAATGTATGCACATATATTTTCAGGGGAAAATTACTCACACAAATCACAGGCACTGATTTTTTTGCATACTCTTCCATAGTCAATATTCTTGTCGAAAACCAGATTAAAGTCTGGAGGCAAAAAGTACCCACAGACTTTACATGTGTGCATGCAGTTTGAAAGTTGCCTCCATAATTTCTGCAAGACTTATGGTGTCTATTTAATATATACACTTAGAATAGAATATAACACACTTCCTAACATATCATACTTGCCAATCATAAGTAATGTTAAAAAGAATACGTACCAAAGAGGGAGAAAAATCACTTAAGAGCTCGATTTACTAAGCTTTTCCCTCTGTAGACACAAAGGACACCTCCATTTAGGTATCCCACAGACATATGGTAGGAGCCTATGACATAACAGTATCCACATGCCATTTTAGAATACTAGCGTAATGTGGTATCAGCTCAACTAACATTTACTTGCCCGCACGCAGTTACACCAGCCATAGAACTGGGGTAAATATGGACACCTAAATGCGGGAAGGACACATATAACAGTAAGTTACATATAACTGGGAGCCCCACCTACCTCTTGCCCATGTTCAGCCCATGTGCACACCTCCCTTTCATTTATGTATTATGGGGTCTTTTTACAAAGCTGTGGTAGAAAGTTGTCTTAGCGCGCCCTTAGGCAGGCTTTTCCTGCGCACTAAGGCCATTTTTACCACACACAAAAAATGGCCAATTTAGGATTTTCTACATTAATAGCCTTGCGCTAATGGCAACATTGGCACGTAGCCGTTACCAAAAACTAGCATGTGAGCCCTTACTGTCACCTATTTTGTAAGTGGTAAGGGCTCACGCATTAATTAGTGTGCAGCAATGTAGATGTGCTGATTAGTGTAGAAACACTGACTCTCAACCACCAGACAAGCCCCCCCCCCCCCCCTCAAAAAATGTAAAACATTTTTAGTGCAGGGTTAACACACACACATTTGGAATTTATCACGGGACACCTCAGCACATCCCACAGTAAGCCCTTTTAAGCTGCGACATGCACACCACAACTTAATAGAAGGAGCCATATGTAAGTTAGGCATGCAGTTATAGAAATAGTGCTTAGGGGTATTGCTGGCACATTTATATGCAAGTGTACCCTTATGTACATTAGTGCTAGCATACCAGGTACTTACGCAAGCAAGGGACGCATAAACGCAGGCACCTAAATTACAGAACTGCCCTTAAAATGTGAAAAAAACTTCTGTAAATCAGATCTTTAACTTGACTACCAACCAACCAACCAGATTTCTTAAACACTAGGATTCATGCAGCCAAAGATCTTGTTGATTCACTGCACAGTGGAAGCTGCAAAACAGTAAATTATTCTTAAGAACAAAACTTGTTAGGAATTCTCCTTGAACTGTTAAACTAAACACAAGGTTGCAAGGGGTTTTAATCGTGAACACCTGGAGAAGAAAATGTGAGGCACTTACACTACTGGAGGTCCACATATCATTCTGAGGTTTTTCCAATTTGGCCTATCAGCTGACAAAGTGAGACTTGGGTGATGACTCAGTTGTAAAGAGCATGCTCCTCTCCGTGAAGGTGTGTGCCAACTGAGGCTCTAAATACAAGGTGTCTACATAGCAGTAGATCCAAATGTGTGCTTGCTATTGTCTATCTCCTATTTATACAACTCACAATCCACAGGTGGAAGTGAGTTTAAATTTGTAACTTTTTTTTAGGGGAATTGTTTTGAATCAAATCATATCACTCTTTCCAACATGAGGAACCTCATGCTGCTGACACTTCTGAAGCACTAAGGATCTTACTGAGAGGAGACTAAACCTTGATATTCTGTGAGTTCCTCCCCGGAGTAATGAGGTGCTCAACACACCAGGATAGGGTCGACTAGGACATACTGAGTAACCAGTAAGCAAAGATAGTTATAGATCCTTAAAACCCACTTTCCTAGTAAATAAAAAATGTTTATGTCCTGCTCATACAAGTCTACCTATCCTATCTGCATCTCATTTATGTAGGGGCTCTTGTACTACGTATGGTCAGTTTTTGGACATACCGGGCTTGAACACCAAAAGGTTAACACGCAGCAAGTGCAAAGGCTGTGTAGAGATTGTTGGGGGCATCACCAGAATATTCTCTGCAGTTATGAAACAGAAAAATCTTACCGCTCGTTATGAGTGTTTACAATTAGTGCACATGCATTTAACTCCTCTTCAAGAGACTATCTGCACAATGCAGTTAATACACGGCACTTACCATGTGGTCACTCGGACCATTAGTGCAGGTGCACCCGTCTCCTTCTCAAGAGGAAGCGTTAAGTGCATCTGCACTAATTGTGAAGATTAATAATGCGCAGTAAGAACTTTTCTGTATGATAACTGGAGAAAATATTCTGGGGATGCCTCCAACACTTACCACACAGCCGTTGTTTTACCAAGTGTTAATTTTTGCTGTTAAACCATGCTAATGCAAAAACTTGCTATGCATTATTATCAGAGCCCCTATATGAATGAAATGCAGACAGGACAGCTAGACCATAGATTCCAAAAATGACTAACAATGTGATTATAACACTTACGTCAAAACCCAAGATATTTACTCTGTAGTGCAGGTCCCCATTGGAAGAGGCCATAGTTTTCTACTGATGTGTCTCTTTCCCACCATCTCTAGGTTACTTTTACTGTTCCTAGTAATATGGTGTGGTAATAGATGCTGCGCATATAAATAGAAAATCTTTTTCCAATTAGAAAAACATTTTTTAAAGAAAAAAAAATACAGTAAGAAAAATGTTAGTTTTCAAAACAATATGAACTGAAATCTGAATAACTGGTACAGCATCTGTCTACAAAAATGTGCCAGTCTTTGACACTAATTTCATGTGTAATCTTTAATTGACATGCAGTTCCCTAGGACATTGATTTCAATGGACTGTTTCACATCAGTTTAGCGTAGCAAGAAAGGACCGCTTTCAAGCTGTGGAAGGGCAAAGAAAAAAAAATAAACATGCCTGCTGAACATAAGTTCCTCTTTATTGCTACTGCAAAGTTATGAAATGAAATCTATTATTTAATTACATTGGATCAAGCAACGGGAAAAGAAGGGGAGTGTTCAAGTCACATCTTTGTAAAGATAAATTAGAAACCTTGCCTCTTGAAGAGAACAAGCTTCATATATAGACTCAAATTGTCTAAACAGCTCAATCAAACTACTGTGAAATTACCATACAAGCAAAACAGCTTCAATGGATTATAGATTAGTAAACGGGGAAAAAAATTGACTACAATAAAGGCAAGATGCTTATGGACACAAGGGGGTAATTTTATACAGGTCACATAAAGCTGTACGCCTAAACTATGTGTGCGAATTGCAAATTTTATAGCAGCAATTATGTGTGTAATAGCTGTTATAGAATACTAGTGTTAAATCTGCATTTACGCATTTAATTTTAGATGTGACCACTTATGCCATGTCAAATGCTGACAGTTACATGTGTAAATAACAGCATTCTACAACCTTAGCGTATAAGTGCTGGGTACGTCCCTAACCCATCCATGATCTCCCCCCCCCCCCAAGCAGTTGCACGCTAAGGTTATAAAATTACAAGTACAGTTACATGCGTAACTTCAAATTAGTGGCAATAACACCAATTAATGACAATTATAGCCAATTATTGGTAGTTAGTGCCAATTTAGTGACTTAACTGGCACTGTTCTATAACCTGCGCATGCCCCCAAAGTTGAATTTAGGGGACAGTTTATAAAATATAGGTGCCAAGCAAAATGTAGAAATGGTATATATTTCAGCATATAGAGGGGTATGCATACTACTTAATACAGGGGAATAAATATGCATGCACATAAGTAATGCACAGAGACACATGCACCTATAAAATGGGCTTATTTTGGGCAAGTTTTATGATGCGCCTATTTCATCAAAAGTGAATGTCCACCTTTATACCTGCTATAAATAACATACAAACAGACAGCAACTTATCTACTACTACTACTACTATTTAGCATTTCTATAGCGCTACAAGGCGTACGCAGCGCTGCACAAACATAGAAGAAAGACAGTCCCTGCTCAAAGAGCTTACAATCTAATAGACAAAAAATAAAGTAAGCAAATCAAATCAATTAATGTGTACGGGAAGGAAGAGAGGAGGGTAGGTGGAGGCGAGTGGTTACGAGTCAAAAGCAATACTAAAGAGGTGGGCTTTCAGTTATTGGAAACTGATACATGTAAGAGTGGTTGGTGCTGTAGACATGACTGTGAGTTCATGGCCAGTCAGTGTTCCTCTTGACACTCCTTTGTCCTTTACCTTCTCTTATACTTTCTACACCAATATTCCTTTTTCACTTTTCCTCTCACCCCTTCCCTTCCCTTCCTTTGGGCCTCTCCCTCTTTCTTTCTCCACCTGATTGTTCCCTGACCCTACTTCCCTGCCCTTCCTCTCTCTTGGCCAGTCTCTGTGTGTGGATGTCTATGTTTGCATATAAGTATGGTTACATTAGTGGTGCAGGAGATAGGTAGGCTAGCTATGATGAATGGTATGTACAAATCGTTTCTGTGTGTTCTAGTTTGGAAGGCACAGGTGCAAGAAAGGAGTTTGCACAAGTTTAGGTCTGACAAGGACCATCCTGCATCTGTGCCACCAGATGCGGGAACAGCTACTGCCTGCCATATGGAGGGAACAAGTCATAGCAGTGTATCTGAAGAACACCACAATCCTAGCATTCCTTACAACTTGAAGCTTCCAGTCACTTGTGGAGCAACAGCCATCATAAACCGGTCAGCCATCGCACAGCTCAGAGTGCTTTCCTTAGGTGGTCAATTAATACACTGTTTTTCATGAGCAGGAGCAGCAGCTACTTGAAATCGTGTTAGACCTGACTCAGACAGGTGTAGAACATATTCAACTAGTTTTAAGTAGGACAGTAGCACACTAGAATGCCTTTGTAAAAGGGGCCCCTAGTCTCTTAACATCATCCTACCTCAGAAATGAAGAGCAGTATAGTCCTCATTTGCTCTAAAAATCATTCCAAAATGTAACATCTTCAGTTCCATCTAGTCACAACATTGGCCACAAGCTGATGGTGATTCAGACCCAGTTCACACTAAATAGCATGTAGATGATTGGTGGAGGTCAATGAATGTTTAAAAACATTCAATTAATTTCTTGATATGTAATCAATGTTGTTATGGAAGATTAAGGGAACAAAATTATGCATGCATAATTGGAGTGTGTGAGCACCTCAACTCATGCCATGTATCCCATGATTGGGGATGATTTCTGGGTCATGTTCTTTTGGAATGGGATGGCAACTTCAGTAAGCATACACTTGATCACTGCTATGTACCCTAAGCAGCTGGGCCAAGGTCTGGCTATGAGTTACTTTTGTTTATTGCCTGGAATCTTTCTGTGCTGCACTGCTATCATTTGCATAGACAGTAGAGAGGACTGGCATTATATAACCAACTGCAGAATAAATATGGTTCAGGTTGCTTTTATTTGATATATCGCTAAAAGAACATACCATCATAGCAGTGAACAATGTCAAAATAAAGATATAGGAAGGGAACTACAAACATTGACCGGGAGGTCAGTGGTAGAAAGAAAGTGAGGGAAGAAAGGGGAAGAGAACAGATTAGGGAGTTAGACTTCTAGTATGCCGTATACATGAGACTGGAGTCATCTGCACCAAAAACTAAACTATTAAGGTCGCTGCTGCACTATGCAGTTGGCCCATAAATTTGTTCAAAAACATAAGTTTATAACACTTTCTTAAATTCCACGTGGGAATGAATTTGCCGCCTGTTAAAAGGCAGCATATTCCGAAGTATGGGTCCAGAGACAGAGAACATCATTTTACAGAAGGTTTGCAGGAGTACCATCTGCAGGGGGGAACCAAAATAAGATGTTGGTCTAAGGAGCAAAACGTCCATGCCGGAGAATAAGGGATTAGATATTTTGCAAGTATAGAAGGTTGCCATGACGGAAGTATCTTATGGATCAGTGTCAGGATCTTATAATGAAAATTGTACAAACTGGGAGTCAGTGTTCCCGTCTTAAGAGAGGGGTTATGTGATTGTACATCTTTCCACCAGTAATTAATTTCACTGCTACATTTTGAAAAAGTTGAAGGTGTCTCAACTCCCTCTGAGTCAGACCAGCAAACAAGGAGTTACAGTAGTCTATGGTACTAGGGTGTGTGCAAGAATACAGAGTGCTGGAGGTTCCAAAAATAGATGGAAAGAACGGATCTGACGAAGGCAAAAAAACACCTGGACGTTAAAGCTGAGACATGGAAAGTAAAAGACAGCCTGGAATCTAGTCTAGGAATTTATATATTAAACAACCGGATATGAAGCTGTGTAGAAAGGAAGGAATAGGTAGGCCGTGAGAACAGAATTGCCTGAGACTTTTGAGTTGCATTCTATTTGTCGGAATTCATTGTAGGACAAATTCTAATCTAGTCATTAGAGTGTTAAGAGGGATCGGCTGGGTTGAAAGCGATCAAGACTTGTATGTCATCTGCATAAATAAAAGGAACAATCCCAGCATCCGCAATAAGAGATGTCAAAGGAGTCATGCATAAGTGAGAGCTACCAGTCTGCAGCTGGCATTTCAGGTGGCTGTACTAAGTGTTTTCCCTACTACAGCTACTCCAGAGCAAAGGTTAACCTGTCTTCACACCACCTAACACCTGGCCAAGGTGAAGGGGAAGTTAAAAGTTGTGGTTCCTCCTCATCCACATTTGCAATATTTGCATACAAACTAGATTCCTTATGTCATTTTGAAATAATTTATATTGTATCAATAATTTTAGGAATATATTTTTAATGTTGTATTTATCGATTTATTAGTCTAAAGTAATTGTCTGTTTTTTCTTGTTTGTTGGGATACGATTATGTATGTTTTACTGAAAGCCACTGAGGACTTTGGATTAGCAATTTATAAATAATTTCAAATAAATAATTTTGTGACAAAATGCCTAAGCCAGAAAGGCTCATACATGTTGCACTTTTACAAAATTACCCCCTAGACTGCTGCTACCCAAAGTTGCACTTGCACCAAGACAAGCGTAACGTTTCTGCAAAAGTCATGAAATATATTTTATAAGATGCATTCATAGATACCACTTCAATTCTAAATCCTACCCTGGGATGCCTGCATGTATACTACATAAAACTACATTCTATGTGTCAGTAGTATATACTTGTACAAGTGTAGTCTCCTCCCAATTTTATAAACTGTCTTTTGCACATGTAAAATCCTGGTTTATACATAAGCCTTATAACTCCACAAAGGCTATACTTGATGAAAGAGGCTTTAAAGAATTACTAGAGCAACCTGGATTCAATTGGTTAATGCATGCAACCTCATACAGATGTGTACATTGACAACATTCATATACACACAAAGAATTTATTTTATAAACTTAAGATCTGAAGAAGAAAGCTGTGTGGTCTTGAAAGCTCATAACATCTGTTTCACTGGGCTTTTAAAGGATATAATATAGATAGGGGCTTATGTACTAAAGGTTTTCTCTCATTGTGCATTTATAGAAAACTACTTACTGGCTTACATGTTTGTTGGCAGCTGACAAATACATAATTGGCTTATATACAGATTTTAAATGCCAACACTTAACTTACTATGGTTACAATACAGGCCTAATATTGATCTCTTACTTAAATAGGGTACACAGACTCCAGGTTTCTCCATGATCAATAAGCCTACCAAAACTGCATTTTATGAAATATCTGATTTATTTTAGGATGCTATCTGAACACAAATTCTTGAATACTGGGGATTGCAATATCTTCTGATATATACATAGGAGTAATTTTCTTAAGCATTTTCCATGTGTAAAACATATAAGTATGCACTACACACAGGCAATACTGAGGGTGGAGTTTAGGCATAACTGCAATGCAGTGTGTGTTTCATAAAATGCATTTATAAATGCAAACATTTACACCAGAGAAAAGTTGTGTGCTACTAAGGAGCCTAGTTTGCAAAGACACAGATGCCTATATTGCTTTTATAAATGAAAAAGCCTGCACCATCTTGAAAGTAGCTTAGAATTGCATACAGTAAAGTGTAAGTTACTCAGTGGGGCTATTGAGTTTATCACTACTCTTATCTGTTTGGCATCTATAGAATTTTTGCCCCTGATACAGAGCCGACATTTGAAATTAAATGTGTCAGGATATTAATCTTCCAGTGAAGTTTTTTGCCAGTATTGATGTGACAACACTGGAGTGATTGAAGGCCAAGTGCAAGTGCAGCAGATGCCAGACAGTTGTAGAGCAAACTAAGTCCGTATACTTTAAACTATTTCAAAAGATGTTATGTTATATATTCACCTGGATTTCTCTGGTATTTTGAAATTGGACTCATTTTGTCACTAAAAAGATGGATTGGTTGTTATATGCCAAAGCATATGATAAAATTGGACTGCAGATTAAAATTTTAGAAGCAACATAATTTACCAACATTTTGTTTCAGTTACAATGATCCTTTAAACTTACTTTTCAGACTGAGTTGGCAAATTTTTGTGCATGGTCAAGGTCTGATTGATACCAATATATGCCTTTACATGTGGAGTGGAGGAGTAGCTTAGTGGTTAGTGCAGTGGACTTTGATCCTGGGGAACTGAGTTTGATTCCCACTGCAGCTCCATGTGACTCTGGGCAAGTCACTTAACCCTCCATTGCCCCTGGTACAAAATAAGTACCTGAGTATATGTAAATCGCTTGAATGTAGTTGCAAAAACCTCAGAAAGGCAGAATATTAAGTCCCATTTCCCTTCCCTTTATAAAATAGATACCCTAGAATACTGACCCTGGAATGACAACACATCCATGCTACTATTTCTTGCCACTGCAGTGACCGCACCCACTCACACTACTTAGATTTGGATTTTCAATTTGGCTATTAACTGTTAAGAAAAGTGTATGCTTACGTTTCTTAAATTCTTAATATACTGCCCAAACAAGGATGCACAGAGCAGCTTACAGATAATTAAAAGAAGGAAAATAAATCCACCATTTATAATTCAGAAAAGTTAAATTTCAGGTATGCTATTTCCCTGATTCAGAGGGCTTCTAATATAAGAGGTCTATTTACTAAAGTTTTTCATCCATTTTGTGTCCATAGGAAATATGCTTAGGGTTTCAATTTTGTATCTAAAGCAATGTAAGATGAAAAGACTTGCTTTAAATCACAAGTGTCAGTAGGAGAAGTGGATTTAAATCTGGCTTCCCTAATTTTTTAAGTGTCTGCTCTAATCACCAAGCTACTCCTCCACTGCAATGCTTCCAAAATCCAGAAGATATCTGTACTTTATATGGAAAATTATTTTAAAAGTCATTCAGATGCCTAAAAACAGAGGCTGAGTACAAGAATAGCTTCTTTTTAAAATTATTGATCTATATGGACATAAACTGTACATGCATAAGTTTACCGGAAATGAGCAGGGTAGGGTTGGGAGGGGGTTCGCATTTACACGCATAATTTAGAAAATAACTACACTCACTACGTCCACAGTCCCAAATAACAATAAATCTACTGATCTCAGTGGTGTAACTGGCTGGGGTGAATACTTTACACTGCAAAATTTACAATACCCACCCACCTCATCATCATCAATCAGTGGATAATGAACTTTTTCCTACTATTTTAACTAGTCATTTTTTACTGTACAATAAACAGTTATCAAACTTCTTAATGAGGCTGTCATTAGCTTAACAATTTTGGCACTGTGATAATACTCATCTTAAGTGAATGTGTAATTCAATGTCAGTTCGAGGAACATAAATCTGACAGGATTCTCATTTTGCTAACGCTGTCTCAAGGATGCGTCCCCATCAATTTAAATACCAGTTGTCTGGAGAAGTATGTGGAAGAGTGGCCTAGTGGCACTGGTCTTGCAATCCAGAGGTGGCCGGTATTAAAAATATAGTTGCATATTTGTTTGCATGTCACGTCGCGCTTTAAATGGTGATTCAGGCTGTGAAGAACTAAGGCTGGTGCTGGGCAGGCTTGTACGGTCTGGGTCCTGTATATGGCAATCTGGTTTAGGATGGGCTGGAGAGGGCTTCGACAAACTCCAGTAATTTGGAATGTGAGAACAGCGTCAGGCAGACTTTTATGGTCTGTGATTCGCAATTGACAAGATGGATTTGAAAAGGCTGGAGTGGGCTTCGACAGCAGTAGTTGGAAACTAAGGGCAAGGCCAGGCAAAGTTCAACGGTCTATGTCCCAGAAATGCCAAAGAGAGACAATGATCAAGTATTTTATATCACATTCACTGTTGGTTTAATCATGACTTGATAATGAGTGTGCAATGTAAACATAGAAGAACACAAGTTTTCGCACACTCAAAAACATAACGAGTGTAACTGTTGGGCAGACTGGATGGACCATTCAGGTCTTTATCTAGTCATTTACTATTTTACTATGTTACTATGTACAATGAGCATATCTACAGAATAGAGTATAGGCAGAAGTTTGGCAGGTAAATGTTAGCACCTACTTTATAGAATTGTCCCCATATTGCATAAAGCAGTTATGTTTTCTGAACACCTATTTATAAAATTGCCTGGGGTATTTGCACATATAGATGCCTCCTTCTACAACATGCTCATGTTATTTAAAAACTTACAGGGTAATTCTATAAACTCATGCCTAGAGATATCTGCCATTTACATACATCAAAGGCACCGTTAATCGACAGGCACCTAGGTGCTCTAGGTGCTATAAGGTAGCACCAAAGTGCCATAGAGCCTAACTGCAAGGGGGCCATACACGTGGGTGGAGAATGGGCAGACCACAGCTGTGTCTCCAAGTTACACAGGTAGTTTATATAATATTATAAATTACACATGCCAACCTTCACCTTGCAGACTAGCAACACAGCCGCGCAGGCCCCTGTCTCCGCGAGTCCGACGTCCTGACGTCAGACTCACAGAAACAGAAGCTTCCGTGTTCTGTCTGTGGGCTTTTGCCTTCTGCTTCTGTGTTTTGTTTGTGGGCTTTTGCCTCTTACTTTAGTGTGTCTGTTTGTGGGCTTTTGCCTTCTGCTTTAGTGTGTTGGTTTGTGGGCTTCTGCCTTCTGCCTCAGTGTTCTGTTTGTGGGCTTTCTGTTTTATTTCCCTGTGTGTTAGTGGCTGCCTGGTGTTCAGCCTTCTGTTGTGTTCAGGTATTAGGTAGTAGTTGTAGCCCAGCTTTGGGTTTAGCCTTGTCGGTCTATTTGGTGTTCTTGTTTCCCTCTGCCTTTCCCTCCAGTCCTTGTTTGTGTCCTGTGTCCTGGCCCTGTTAGTCAAGCTTGCTCTTGAGTCCTTTCCCCTGTGTGTTCCTAGATCCTGTAAGTCCTGCCGGCCACCTGCACCTGGGGGTCAACCCCTGGGGAATGGTGGTCAAGTGTAGGTGAAGTCTGTTCCAGTCCTGTATCCCTGCCTGTTTATCTACGTCTGCAGTTCCCTGCTGTGTTGGTGTGTTGCCCAGTGGGGGTTTTGCCTGCCACTGTCGCTCTACGGCAGTGGCCCAAGGGCTCACAAATCCTGTTTCCCCTTGAGAGGCCTAACATTGAGGGGAAGGCTTTAGTCTGGGAAGATCAAAACAAGGGATGTCATGGGGAATCAGAAGGCTAGGAGATGTGAAAGAAATCAAAAGACTGGAAGATGAATAGGAATCAGAAGGCTCAGAAATGGGGCGGGGGGGGGGGGGGTAATAGGAAGGCTGGGAGATTTGTCAGGATTTGTTTGGGGGAGGGCGGCATTGTGATACCTGCAGTACCCGTGCAGTGTCTGCCCTGTACAGTAGATACAGGGCAGATGCTGGACATACCCCTACATTTATCATGCAAGCTTTACACTTACTGTGTACTAGAGTTTGCATCTAATGCAGGGTAAGAGCCAAAACTTACTCCCTTAATAAAAGGGCCTCTGAACTCTTTAAAAGAAACTCCAGCTTGTTGTCTGTACTTGTGTTAGATGGCAGCAGTACACTAGTGTATTCCTGCAATACTGAGTGCCTGTATTGTCAAGTTACACAATGTTCTATTCTAACACATAATGACTGGATCAAGCCTGACAGAAATCTATGACTATTTCCATATGAGGCATGATCCAGGGAGACGTAACTATTTGCAAACAGTACATTCAACTACAGCAGAAGCTTGAGGGCAAATTGTAAAATGGAATGGCATCTGGAAACAATCAGAGAGTTAGCATCACCCTGAAAGAGTTATTAGAACAATGCAGGGTGTGTGGGGGAAGGGAACACCTATATTTAATATTCTGATCTTTCAGATTAGAGCTTTAAAAACATTCTATGTTCCACACAAAAGAAGCATTTTAAAGGTTCACATTATAACTGGAAGAAGTCTGAACTGAAAAGGCAGTATTTTCATGGAGCCCAATATGGGCATTCCTATTGTGGCCAGTGTAATCAAACCTATAAATGGCAAGTGACCGACTCACCTGCAAATGCGCAGTAGAGACTTCCCTCTCAGTCCCGCCCCCGCGTCAAGACGTGATGACGGGGGGAGGGGGGCGGGACAGAGAGGGAAACTGCGCGGAAGGGGAGGGAGGGAACCGCTGACGTCGCTACCGCTCCCCCCCCCCAAGGTAGCCGCTACCGCCCCCCCCCCCCCCGGAGTCGCCACCACCCCCCCTTCACCCGGCCCAGGCCCTCTCTTCGTTATTCAACTTACAGCAGCGCCGAAACAGCAGCAAGCAGCTCAACTTCAGCTCCCGTCAGCCTTCCTTCCCTGCCTGTGCCCCGCCCTCGCCGACGTGATGTCACACGAGGGTGAGGCACAGGCAGTGAAGGAAGGCTAACGGGAGCTGCTGCTTGCTGCTGTTTTGGCGCTGCTGTAAGTTGAATAACGAAGAGAGGGCCCGGGTCGGGTGAAGGGGGGGGCGGGGGCGACTCCGGGGTGGGGGGGCGGTAGCGGCTACCTTGGGAGGGGGAGGGGACATGGGAGGTCTCAGAAGGAGGGGGGGCCTTGGAACTGGGAGGGAGGGCAGGGGGGCCCTTACAGTTGTGAGGGAATGGGGCCCCTTACAGTTGTGAGGGAGAGCAGGGGCCTTGGAACTGGGAGGGAGGGAAGGGGGCCTTGGGAGCTGGGGGGGAGGGCCTGGGGCCTTGGAACTGGGAGGGAGGGAGGGCGGGCAGGGGGCCTTGCAGCTGGGAAGGGGGGAGGACTGGAGCCTTGGAGCTGGGAGGGAGGGACAGAGGGGGCCTTGGAGCTGGCAGGGAAGGAGGATGGCAGGGGGCCTTGCAGCTGCAACGGGAGGGGGGCCTTGGGAAAAACACATTCCAATACGCGCCCGTTTTAACGGGCTTAACGGCTAGTCTTTAATATTCAACATGCTATATATAGCCTTATTCAATACTTGGGCCATGTATTAAAATCTATTTGCAATAAATTATCAATGAAAGCAAGTAAAACCTCTTTTTTGGGAAAAATATACATAATAATAATAACCTAATATATCACTCACTACGTCAGGTTGTACAAGCTTGTTACAGTAGTTCCTCTGTTAGTGCTACGAGTCTTATTGTAGATCCTTACCTTAAAGATTCTCAAATGGCTCATTATAGATCAGGGGTTCTCAACCCAGTCCTCGGAACACATCTAGCCAGTTTGGTTTTCAGAATATCCCCAATGAATATGCATGAACTAGACTAGCATGTACTGCCTTCATTATATGCAAATTTATCTCATACATATTCATTGTGGGTATCCTGAAAACTTCACTGGCTGGATGTGTCCCCAGCACTCGGTTGAGAACCCCTATTATAGATTTTATGCTCGAACTATAGGCATGGGAGCGTGCCTCCCAGATTGCAAAGTGAGGCACTTATTTATTGGATGCCTGGATACTTCAAGGGGGGACCGCTCACATAATAAAAGTATTGGTTTGAGACTGGGATAGAACTGGAAAATAATGGGAGGCCATAGGCAGTTTTACCACTGACAATTCATACTCTGTTCAGTCAATAAAGTATACCATTCCAGAGGTCTGGTGTTCTACTAAAGACCCACACAACATTGTAAACTGACAACTATTTACATACTACCAATCTTAAAGTGCCTTCCCTTTTCCCCATGAAGTCATATGACATAAGTGCAATATAAAATGCACATACTTGTTCTTGATATGTCCTTGCTATTTTTAGGTCACAGACTGTGAAAATCTGCCAGACACTGTTCTTATTTCCCAACTGCTTAAGTTGCTATGGAAGTCCACTCTAGCCCATCCAGATGTGTCTTTACATAATATGGAAACAGTCTGTAGAAGTCTGCCCTGTTTTGCCATATTTGGAACACAGACCATAGAAGTCTGCCCAGCATAGGCCCTACTTCCCAACTACTGGATTGTCATCTAAGCATTGCTAAATTTTGTTTTGATTCCATCCTCTTTCCAAATAGGGATCATTTCTATTTATTCCACACATTTTTTAATTCCATCACTACCTCCCATAGGAGGGCATTCCAGGTATTCACCACCCTCTCGATGAAAATATACGTTCTGATATTACTTCTAAGTTGACCACCCTGTAACCTCAATTCATGGCCTTGTTCTACCAGTTCTCTAGCTCTGGAAAATATTTGTATAGTAATATCTTTCAAGTGTTTAAAGCCTGTATCTTATTTATTTATTTATTGCATTTGTATCCCACATTTTCCCACCTCTTTGCAGGCTCAATGTGGCTTATGATACATCATGAATGGTGGAAATATATAAGAGAATATATATTTAGCATTACATATACAAATCTGAGTTTATCATTACAACAATAACCGAATCTAATCTACCGCAACTTGAAATCGCTTCGGTAAGAATTAATCACTCAAACCTGCAAGAACACCTTACCGCAGTCTTGCTCCTTAGACCACCAGGCAACTGGCAAGAATCCCAAACATACCTCATGGACTTTATCTCGAACACTTGTGTCTCCAGCTCAAATCTCATCATAATAGGAGATATCAATCTATATCTTGAAGATCTCAACTCAACCAGTACCCAAGAATGCGAAGAGTTCTTACAATTACGGGACCTTCATAGGACACACACACAACCTACCCACAGAAAAGGACACACTCTAGACATCATTACACACAACTTTGACCTCGATGCAAACCTTATACTAACAGACACAAAATGGACACCCATACCATGGTCAGACCGCTATAAAGCAAACATCTCCTTCCAATGGCAAACAAAAGGACCACCGAATAAACAAGAACGGAAAACTTACACCACGAGAGGAAAAATAGATCCGGTAATATTTTGGCAACAGATTTACCATAACGAATGGACAATAAAAAGAGATACAATCCAATTCCTCTTAGAATGGGATGACAGATGCAGATCTATACTAGACAACATTGCTCCAACCCAAACAAGAACCTCACACAGAAAAAAACTCAACACCATGGTTCAATGAAGAGTTGAAAAAACTCAAAACACAAGTCAGAAGGTTAGAACGAGCTTGGAATAAAAAGAAAGACGACACCACACTTAACGCCTGGAAACAACTTCAAAGAAAATACAAATACACCATAAGACAAACCAAAAGACTACATTACAAAACCATAATCGGACCAAATTACAAGGACACACATAAACTTTTCCAACTCGTGAACAAACTTTTAGATATCACACCAGTCACAACCAACAGCAAAGACACTCCTGGAGCAGACAATCTCGCGAAATACTTCAACGAAAAAATAGTACAACTACAACTTAAAATACCTGTCAGTACCATCGACTATGCTGAACTCCTTAACTGCCTAGATTCAGTCCCTGGAATTCACCCAGCAGACAGGACCTGGACTAACTTCGAGATATTATCGGAGAACATCATCTCCCAAACGCTCAAAAGCTTTGCCAAATCTTACTGCAAACTAGATATATGCCCAAACAACCTGATGACATCTGCTCCTCAACAATTCATAAACGACATAACGAAACACCTGAATTACATGCTACAAAATGGACTCTTCCCGAAGGAAAAAGGAAACATTTTACGCACCCCCATACCCAAAGACGCAAAGAAAAGTGCTAGTGAACTAACTAACTACAGACCAGTAGCATCCATTCCCTTAATAACCAAATTAATGGAAGGGTTGGTGACCAAGCAACTTACAAACTATCTAGATAAAGTTTCAATACTTCACGATTCCCAATCAGGATTTCGGTCTAACCACAGTACCAAAACAGTATTAGTAACTCTCATGACTAAATTCAAACAAACGATTGCATCTGGTAAGAACATACTACTTTTACAATTTGACATGTCAAGCGCTTTCGACATGGTTGACCACGGAATTTTATTACACATCCTTGAATACTTCAGAATCGGAGGCAACGTCCTCAATTGGTTCAAGGGATTCCTAACCACAAGATCATACCAAGTAACATCTAACTCGACTATTTCAGCCGCATGGGTACCTGAATGCGGAGTACCACAAGGATCCCCCCTCTCGCCGACTCTATTCAACTTAATGATGATACCCTTGGCAAAATTACTAACAAATCAAAACCTTAATCCATACATTTATGCAGATGATGTAACGATCTACATCTCATTCAAACAAGACCTAATAGAAATTTCCATTGACATCAACCAAAGTCTCAATATCATGCATTCCTGGGCGGACGCATTTCGGCTAAAACTCAATGCAGAAAAAACCCAGTGCCTAATACTTACCTCCCAACACAACAAGAAAGAATTCACCGCCATTAACACACCAACTCTAAACCTTCCTATTTCAGAAACCCTAAAAATTCTTGGAGTCACCATTGATCGACACCTAACACTAGAGAACCACGTGAAAAACACAACCAAGAAGATGTTCCACTCAATGTGGAAATTAAAAAGAATAAGACCTTTCTTCCCAAGGAGTGTTTTCCGCAACCTGGTACAATCAATGGTGCTCAGTCATCTAGACTATTGCAACGCACTATATGCCGGCTGCAAAGAACAAATAATCAAGAAACTCCAGACAGCCCAGAACACTGCAGCTAGACTCATACTTGGCAAACCAAAATTTGAAAGTGCCAAGCCCTTACGAGAAACATTACACTGGCTCCCACTTAAGGAACACATCATGTTCAAAATATGCTCACTAGTTCACAAAATTATCCATGGAGACGCATCAGCTTACATGTCAGACCTGATAGACCTACCACCTAGGAATGCCAAAAAATCATCCCGCACATTCCTTGATCTGCACTTCCCCAGCTGCAAAGGAATGAAATACAAACTAATGCATGCATCAAACTTTACCTACCTGAGCACACAGTTATGGAATGCACTGCCGTGCAGCTTGAAATCGATCTACGAAAGAACGAACTTCCACATATTACTGAAGACCCATCTCTTTAATAAAGCGTACCGCAAAGATCAACCAATGTGAATATGTACATCTCGCCCATCTATATTTAGAGAGAGTAGTGGATGCTTGGAATGCCCTCCCACGGGAGGTGGTGGAAATGAAAACGGTAACATAATTGAAACATGCGTGGGATAAACATAAAGGAATCCTGTTCAGAAGGAATGGATCCTAAGGAGCTTAGCCGAGATTGGGTGGCAGAGCCGGTGGCGGGAGGCGGGGATGGTGCTGGGCAGACTTATACGGTCTGTGTCAGAGCCAGAGGCGGGACTGGTGGTTGGGAGGCAGAGATAGTGCTGGGCAGACTTATACGGTCTGTGCCGGGGCTGGTGGTTGGGAGGCGGGGATAGTGCTGGGCAGACTTATACAGTCTGTGCCCTGAAAAGGACAGGTACAAATCAAGGTAAGGTATACACAAAAAGTAGCACATATGAGTTTATCTTGTTGGGCAGACTGGATGGACCGTGCAGGTCTTTTTCTGCCGTCATCTAATGTTACTATGTTTCTTATTATCTGCTTGTATACTATTACTTTGTTTTATTATCATCATGCTGACCAAGATCCTGCAATACTAAATGTTTATTTACTAACATTCTTCCACTACTCATGATGTATTGTAAGTCACTTTGAGCCTGCAAAGAGGTGGGATAAGGTGGGATACAAATGCAACAAATAAATAAATAAGGATATTGGGTAACATGATAATGGTGTAGCAAGCAAATATTATAAGACAATTCTGGATATGTGTGTAGAAGTTCACATTTGTTGATCTTTGTGGTATGCCTTGTCGAAGAGATGGGTCTTCAGTAGTTTGCGGAAGTTAGTTAATTCGTAGATCGTTTTCAGGATATACATATCCCCTAGGATATACATATTCTGTTCATCAAGTCTTTTCTCATACATCTTTCAGTGTAAACCCCACACTATTTTTGTCATATTTCTCTGGACCACTTAAATTCTATTTATGTCTTTAGCTTGATACAGCCTCCAAAACTGAACACAATACTCCATGTGGAACCTCACCATTGACTTGTACAAAGGCATTAACACCTTCTTTCTTCTGCTGATTATACTTTTCTGTATGCAGCCTAACATCCTCCTGCCACATTGTTCTGCCACCTTGAAATCATGAGAAAATATCACCCCAAGGTTTCTCTCCTGAACTGTGGTTATCAGTCTGTTGCCCCCCATCTCATCCATCTCCTTTGGATTTCTTCACCCCCAAGTCTTGCTTTTTATATTTGTCCTTTGGAATTTTTCCTGTTAGGGATGGTTTTTAGCTATCCTTTTTCCTCTTTGTCTTGGTTCTTTCCTCCTTTAGGGTACATTAGAAATGTGTAGTATGTAATTTCCTGTGTTATTCTTATGGGATACTTCCTTGTTTTTGCTACGTATTTTTTGTAAATATTATGAAAATGCAAATAAAAATAGCATTAAAAAAATAAATATATCAAAAGCCCACATTACAGAAAGAGAGAAGGAAACAATAAAAAAAGAAAAGAATGATAAGCAAATAATAGGGGAAAATACCCAAATAAGAGATTTCACTTATAAAGCTGATTCCTTTTACCTCTGAATACTTTTTCTGACCCACCAAGAAACTATTCAATCATGAGGAATCAGACAATATGCATTTTTTGCCATGAAAGACCACCACTTACAAGGGTACTGTAAAAAAAAGGGGGGGGGGCAACTCAGCTCCTATTTCCAGTGTATGTGGTATCAAAGCAAGAAACTGACACCTTCATTCCTGCATCATATGTGAGACACCCAAAAACATTTGTACCTTTGTCCACAACAGTTCATCCTTGATATCACTATGAGGGAAAAAAAAGTATCTGTAGAAGGCATAAAATCTTGAGAATCCTCAAGAAATTCAGTTAAGTACATGTTTTCTTGATCATTGCGCTCCACTGCACCCCCCACCCCCCACCCCTCAGAACTCAACTCAGAGGAGCTTTTAGACACATAGGGACATTTCAATAAAGCAATAGCATTTGGATCAGCAAAAGGTAAATACCTCCTTAATGTACTTTCTTAACAAAATATCTGATGCTAAAAATAAGTTCTAGCAATTTTTTTTTTAACCTAAGATTATTTCAATGCCTGTTCCTTTGCCAAATTTCTCTGATGTTTTGCATCAGGGATATGTGACGGGGAAATATCTTTGTTGAATATATGGAAAGTGGTGTCAGGGACTAAGGAGATGATCAAGAGAATGGTCACCCAGTAGTGTTCCTTACAGGGAGCGCTGCTACTAAGCTGAAAAAGTTGGACTGTAAGTTGAATCTATTGAAAAGCAATTACAGTTGGTGGAGCTGCAGGTACAGTCCTTGCAGGCATTTAGTATTTATTTATTTATTTATTTAGATTTTGCTCACACCTTTTTCAGTAGTAGCTCAAGGTGAGTAACATTCAGGTACTCTGGATATAGCTCTGTCCCAGGAGGGCTCACAATCTAGGTTTGTACCTGAGGCAATGGAGGGTTAAGTGACTTGCCCAAGATCACAAGGAGCAGCAGTGGGATTTGAACCGGCCACCTCTGGATTGCAAGACCGCCACTAGGCCACTCCTCCACTCCTGTATTATATGTCTACAATAAAGGATAGTCTTAGTCTGCATCATTAATTAGAATATATGGATGACCAAGTTTTAACTAGTTTTCCAAATTTAAGATGACTGTCTTCCAACCTCCAGTCTTTAAGCAATTTATTCTATAACCTTGGGGGAGGGAGAAGAATACCTCTCAAAGTGCTATTTCCATCAGTAATCCATTTCTATTCTGTGGAAGAAGAAAACTCTACTAAAACATCATTTACATAATGTAAAGCCATATGGGACCATACACTTTCACCGGCTTACATAGAGGTCCTTTTATTAAGCTGCAGTAACAAATGGCCTTAGCATCTTTATGTGGGTCATTCTTGTATGCTAATGCCATTTTTACCACGGCTGTAAAAACCCAGATTTTTTTTTTTCATTAATGGTTCTGTGCTGTGTTGTTATTTGTGTGTGGCCATTTAAAAACAAATTCAGAAGCACTTACCACCACCTATTTTGTAAGTGGTAAGAGCTCCTGCATTATACATGCGCGAACCAGTTAGCCCACTCTTTGCCTCTGACATACCCCCTACAAAAAAAAAAAAGAATTACAAAAAAATATGTACCACGGGGTTACCATGCACACATGTAAACACTAACATGTGATGCTTTAGCATGTCCTGTGTTAAACTACTTTTGCTGCATTAGGCATGCATTAGCACCTTATGCAGCTTAGCAAAAGGATGCCTTAAATAGCATCGGTCAACACCTCAGCCTATTTTATAGTCAAAAGCTTAAGTTTCACATAGAATAATACTTGCAGCCAGTGCTGATCATTCATTATTACAATGATCTAAATGTTCAGTGATAACTCTTTGAACACTGTTCTTAAATCATTGACCCAAAGATAAGGTAGTATAATTGCTGTGGAAAAACTATTAGGGGCTATACATTTAAAAACAGTGTCACAAAAAGGCACACAGGTGTTAATATACTCAGCCACATAATATACCTGATTATGTACACTCTTCAGTAAACCATACTTGTATGTCTTAGTAATTCTAAGATGATAAAGATGAATATGTCAATGTTAAGGTTAAGGCAGCCAGTCTCTCTATGTAGAATATGCTTCTACAGCCAGAGCAAAAACCGCCATTGTTTAACTAGTTTAAAAAAAATATGAGGACTTTTTGTTTTAATTGTTTTTTTTGTGCATTATCAGTTTTCATCAGCTAAAATGACCATGTATTCATATACCATGCTGTGCATTTCCACAGCCTTTGTTGCTCTGCCATTAACAGCACAAAAATAATCTAAAATAAGAAGGCTAACAACGAAAACAGAGTAAAAGCCGAGAACTGCTACTGGAAGGAAAATGCTGAGTATGCGGCTGAAAACAAGGGATGGGACCTGCCCTTGGCCTTTCAGCCCACTGCTTCTTATTTTTGAGCAACACTTTGTTTTTGCCAGCTGAGAACAGTTACAATAAATAACAATGCTAATCATTTTCAAAACACTTGATGAACCTCAAAATATTTTCCCCCAAGAGAATGTTTGCAGTGCTCTGTTTTGATAGCTACATTTGAGTCACTCTATTATTAGAAGTGGAATCAAGTTCCTGCTGGAGATACAAAAACCATAAATCTGCAGCTCCCTATGTCTCAGTTTACCCAAATGGTGTTTACTTTTACAAATTCATACAGCATGTCTCAAAGGCTACTCTGTGGTAGAAAGCAGAGGGACTACGGCTTCAAGGACTGAAGTCCTTGGAGAGGAAAGCTGGTGTGTTACATTGCTACTGTGTAAAGTAGTAGGATTACTGCTGATAATGGAGTGACCAGCCTTCTGCTGGTATTCAACATAGGAATCCACCAAACTTTCTCTGAGAAACACAAAAGCATTTCCTTACCACAGAAATATTACAGAGATGCAAACCTGAATTTGGGAGAAAGAAGATACCTTGAGTATCTTCACATTGTTTTATTTATTTCAGTAACATTAAAAAAAAAAAACAAGCAGCAATGTTGAACTGGACTCATTTGATTTTATGGTGGGAGGGGTGAAAGCACTTGACTTCTCAGGCATACAAGGGGTAATTCGTTAGGTGCCACGATGTGAGTGTCCAGATTCTGTAACAGAATACTAGCTTAAGTCGGCATTTGGGCAAGTCTACTTATGCCACGTCTATGGAAGGTCTAAAGGCACATACCTAATTGTGGCATTTTAGTGTGTAAATGACTCTATTCTATAAGATGTGTGTGTAATGATGGGAGAGGCCCAAGCTCCACTCATGGAACACCCACATAAATGCATCTACGCATGTTGTGCTTTAAGATTATAGGATACTGCATAGTTCTCAAATAGCACTTATGTGAGAATCTGTAATATCTATTCACATATGTGGGAGGATTCTATAATCTGAGTTTGCAAATGATATGTACATTTCGGTGTTCATATTATCAATTGAGGGGGATAAGGGGCAATTCTATAAGAAGGCACTATTTGAAGTTAGGTCCATAGTTTGAGTCAGTTTAGAATTCACAAAACGCTTGTCTTTCCACTAACTCTCAATATTGATGGCGAGAATTGTCAGATCGCTCAGTGAAACTAGGAGTTATTCTAGATGACAAACTGTCCATGGAAAATCAAGTTAATTCTCTTGTGAAAAGCTCTTTCTGTACTGTAAAGAAATTGAGGAGTATCCAGAAGTATTTGCGGGAGGATCTATTTCGGTTTGTGGTCCAGTCTTTAATCATAAGTAAGCTAGACTATTGTAATATTGTCTATCTGGATTTATCAAAACAACTAGTAAGAAGGATCCAAACAATTCAAAATGTGGCTATGCAGCTGATTTTTTCTTTGAAGAAGTCAGATAGGATCACTCCATACTTTACCAATCTACATTGGCTCCCAATAGAGAGTAAAGTATTATTTAAACTGGGATGTTTGATCTTTTAAGATTGTATATAGTATGGTTCCTTACTCTATGATTGCTCTTATTTGTACCGTGTTTCCCCGAATATAAGACACTGTCTTATATTAATTTTTGCGCCCAAAAAAGGCGCTAGGTCTTATTTTCAGGGGATGTCTTAGTATTTCGGGGAAACACGGTTGGCCCGCCCACCTTCCCTCCGTCGCTCCTGCAACTACCGGTAACCCCCCACCCGAGGTAGCCCCCCCCCACCCGAGATGGCGCTCCCACCCGAAGTCGCCGGACCCCACCCCCCTCCGTCGCTCCGAAACTAACCTGAACTTAAGCCTCCTTTCACTTTCCTTCCAGTTCGCAGGAGCAGCAGGGCAGGCCTCTCCTTCCTTCCGTGCCCCACCCTCGCCTGACGTTACGTTACGTCAGGCAAGGGTGGGACACGGAAGGAAGAAGTGGCCTGCCCTCCTGCTGCTGCTGCTTGCTGCGAACTGGAAGGAAAGTGAAAGGAGGCTTAAGTTCAGGTTAGTTTCGGAGCGACGGAGGGGGGGTGGGGTCCGGGCGACCTCGGGTGGGGGGTTAGTTTCGGAGCGACGGAGGGGGAGGCCCGGTGATCTCGGGTGGGGGGGGCGACCCTACTTACCGGTAAAAGAAAAACTTTGCTAGGCCTTACTTTCGGGGGAGGCCTTATATTTTCCAAGGGCACCAAAAACCTCGGTAGGTTTTATTTTATGGGGATGCCCTATTTTCGGGGAAACATGGTAGACCCACCATAAGTTGTTTCACAGCATTAGGAATATGCCATCATTGTCTTTTCCCAGTCCCAAAGTGATGAATTCAAAGGAAATGTTTATTTGTCTGTTTGCTTATCAAGCAGCCTGCCTATGGTTCTCTTTTTCACAAGAACTGAAGTATAATTCTAGTGTTACTTTTAAAAAAGAGATTAAAGACAATGTTATTCTGCAAACATGTCTTAGGGGAATAATTATATTGAATGGTTCATTATTAGTGCAGTACATTATATGAACTGATAATTGTGGACTATCGATATTCCCCTTAATTTGGGGATAAAGATAATATTAGTTCAGATGAATTTACTATGTAAAATCCTAGATTTCCTGATGTAGTATCTTGAATTGTAACCCACTGTGAACTATGTTGTTGGCTTTGGCGGGCTATAAATATTCTAACTATAACTATAAGGCACCTGCATTTAGGCACCCCGAAGCCATTCAGTGAGAGCCTATTCTATAATGGCCATAGAACTGGAATAATTGTGGTCACCAAAAAGTGGCAAGAATTCACATAGTTTACAGTATTCTGTAAGTTTTATGATCTATCTATATCCCTTCTATACCCTACCCATGTGAATGGCCCCTTGCATTTAGACACACTGCCACTTTCTTGTGTCATTACAGAATAGTGCTTAGACACCCTGATGACACTTATGTGGGTTAAGTGTGTACTTATGTGCTTAAATGCTGGCACTCTAGCATGTAAATGCTAGTACCCAGTTATGGAATTGGGAGGATATGGTTCAAGTGCCTAGAGATTTTTTGGTGGTGGGAAGACACTGATTTTTCGTTTACAAGGTGTACTTAGGGTTTTCTTTTATTCCTGAAGTGTATTCCTAAGGAAAATTGGTATTTACAGTGGTGGAAATAAGTATTTGATCCCTTGCTGATTTTGTAAGTTTGCCCACTGACAAAGACATGAGCAGCCCATAATTGAAGGGTAGGTTATTGGTAACAGTGAGAGATAGCACATCACAAATTAAATCCGGAAAATCACATTGTGGAAAGTATATGAATTTATTTGCATTCTGCAGAGGGAAATAAGTATTTGATCCCCCATCAACCAGTAAGAGATCTGGCCCCTACAGACCAGGTAGATGCTCCAAATCAACTCGTTACCTGCATGACAGACAGCTGTCGGCAATGGTCACCTGTATGAAAGACACCTGTCCACAGACTCAGTGAATCAGTCAGACTCTAACCTCTACAAAATGGCCAAGAGCAAGGAGCTGTCTAAGGATGTCAGGGACAAGATCATACACCTGCACAAGGCTGGAATGGGCTACAAAACCATCAGTAAGACGCTGGGCGAGAAGGAGACAACTGTTGGTGCCATAGTAAGAAAATGGAAGAAGTACAAAATGACTGTCAATCGACAAAGATCTGGGGCTCCACGCAAAATCTCACCTCGTGGGGTATCCTTGATCATGAGGAAGGTTAGAAATCAGCCTACAACTACAAGGGGGGAACTTGTCAATGATCTCAAGGCAGCTGGGACCACTGTCACCACGAAAACCATTGGTAACACATTACGACATAACGGATTGCAATCCTGCAGTGCCCGCAAGGTCCCCCTGCTCCGGAAGGCACATGTGACGGCCCGTCTGAAGTTTGCCAGTGAACACCTGGATGATGCCGAGAGTGATTGGGAGAAGGTGCTGTGGTCAGATGAGACAAAAATTGAGCTCTTTGGCATGAACTCAACTCGCTGTGTTTGGAGGAAGAGAAATGCTGCCTATGACCCAAAGAACACCGTCCCCACTGTCAAGCATGGAGGTGGAAATGTTATGTTTTGGGGGTGTTTCTCTGCTAAGGGCACAGGACTACTTCACCGCATCAATGGGAGAATGGATGGGGCCATGTACCGTACAATTTGAGTGACAACCTCCTTCCCTCCGCCAGGGCCTTAAAAATGGGTCGTGGCTGGGTCTTCCAGCACGACAATGACCCAAAACATACAGCCAAGGTAACAAAGGAGTGGCTCAGGAAGAAGCACATTAGGGTCATGGAGTGGCCTAGCCAGTCACCAGACCTTAATCCCATTGAAAACTTATGGAGGGAGCTGAAGCTGCGAGTTGCCAAGCGACAGCCCAGAACTCTTAATGATTTAGAGATGATCTGCAAAGAGGAGTGGACCAAAATTCCTCCTGACATGTGTGCAAACCTCATCATCAACTACAGAAGACGTCTGACCGCTGTGCTTGCCAACAAGGGTTTTGCCACCAAGTATTAGGTCTTGTTTGCCAGAGGGATTAAATACTTATTTCCCTCTGCAGAATGCAAATAAATTCATATACTTTCCACAATGTGATTTTCCGGATTTAATTTGTGATGTGCTATCTCTCACTGTTACCAATAACCTACCCTTCAATTATGGGCTGCTCATGTCTTTGTCAGTGGGCAAACTTACAAAATCAGCAAGGGATCAAATACTTATTTCCACCACTGTATTTAGTAACACTTATTAATTGCCACTATCCCAGAAACTTGAGACAATGTACAACCCCCCCCCCCCCCTAAAATAAAATATGCAATTATATGAAATAATTAAAATCTTTCTAATTCAAAATATCCATCCTCTACTACAACACAAAATAAAATCCTCACCTATAAGACTGCTCCCATAACTACCCCTGAGAACATTTGGAAAAGTATTTGTTTTCCCAAATTATCCAAGGAAGAAAAGTGAATAAGCCTTCCTTCTAATTGACACTAAGGCTGCACAGCCACTTACATCATGTCTGAATTGTCACAACAGTATGAGGTGCCTTCTCTAAATACAAAACAAAAGAACAGAAAAAATTCTAAGCAGATCAATAAGAAAAAAAAATGAGAAATGTAAATGTAAGTATTTATTAACATAGAAAGTACATAAGGACATACGGGTTGCCATACTGGGTCAGACCAAAGGTCCATCTAGCCTATTATTAGGTTTCTGACAGTGATCAATCTAGGTCACAGGAATGTGGAAGAATCCCCCCCCCCCCCCCCCCCCCCAAAGTTGCAAGACTCTGTGCTATTTACTCCCAACAATAAGCAGTGGCTTTCGCTAAGCAGGGCCGCTGAGAGACTGGGCCGGGCCCTAGACAAGGCCGCCCCCCGCCCCGCCCCCACTGTCACCCCCCCCAGGTTGTCGTCACCCACCACCGAGCCGGGCCCCTTCCACTCGAACTCCCGCCAGCAGAAGTGCTGTCTTCTGACTCCGGCGTGCGTGGCCCACACAGACGTGCAGGACGTCAGACGCACAGAAGCCCTGCAGAGTACAGCGAAGATCAGCTGAGAGGAGCGCGTCTGTGTGGGCCGCGCACGCCGGAGTCAGAAGACAGCACTTTTGCTGGCGGGGGTTCGAGTGGAAGGGGCCCGGTGGTGGGTGGGACTGCGGCGCTGGGCCCCCCTTGGAGGCCCGGGCCCCAGCAATTTTGTTCCCCCTGTCCCCCCCCTCTCGGCAGCCCTGTCCCTAAGTCTACCTAAATAATGATTTAAGGACTAACTCCTGGAATTTCTCCAAAACTTGCTCAACCACAGCTGCTTTAACTAATTTTACCACATCTTCTGGGTAGTAAAGGGTGAGAGAAGTTTAAGAAAGTTTTCTTTAAGATAAATGATTATATATATACACCCACAACTCAAAAGGTGCGTTTCATTGTTGTTCAGCACCATGGTTTGGACAGCTCCTATGACAGAAATTAATAGTGCTATTCTGGAATGTGCTAAAAAAACATTTTCACTGCCCTTCATAAAACACAAGAATGTATCTTTCAATAAAGTAAATTACTATAGTGTATAAAAGAGCAACTTCACATTCATAGGGCAAAAACTTAAAATTTCAGAAAATATCATACTATTTAAATCTCTGATTTCTCTTTATGTATTTGTAGCTTCTGGGGAAAAGGAAAAAATTTAATAATGTACACAAGCAATATATTCAACACATCAGTTGTGTAATTAAATAGCAGCAAATCATGCTTGTAGAGATTGATTTTGTGAGAAGCACTTTCAATTTTGAGTCCTTGCATGGTCTCTGACTCTCTAATCAATTAGGCATAGACTTGATACTTAAATAAGGGAGAGGGAACAGCCTTGAAGACTTCTGAATAATATGAAGAACAGGTCCTATTCTCAATCATCTGAGGCCTAGGGTTATCATCCTGTTATCTCTGCCTGATTTGGATGGGCCAAATATTAGCATCTAACTGATGGGCAGAAACTGTTGACAAATTAATATTGTGACAAGGCAAGCCCCAGAGATTCCCCAGTGAAGCAGTTGAGCCCAGAACTACAGGTCCCAGAAGTCCTTGCAAGAATGAGAGAAGAGAGTAGTCCTAAAAAAATGGAATGGATTCCCAGCCCCAGCAGGGGGAGCAATGGCTCGAGGTAGGGTGAGCCTGTTACTCCCTTCCCCACTAGAGGGAGAGGGAAGGATGAAGCTCAGTTTCCCTGGCTTCGCCATCAGTATGTAATTCCCCCCAGCTGTGAGAAGGGGAGAGCAGATTTCCTGGAGGCTCTCAGTCACCAGGAGAGAAGGGAGATGAATGGAAAGAGAGATTCCATGGAGTATGTGGAGAAAGGAAGTAGCCTGCCACTAGAGCTGCCTAAGGGAGAGGAGCCAGCTACCATGGAGTGGGAGAATTCAAAGGTTGCCCTGCCCAGCACTTAAAGGCAGTGGAGGAGGCCACACCGACCATGGTGCTGAGAGGTGGGAGAAACTGCCAACCCTGCTCCTTACAGGGTTCCCTCTGTGCTGTGAAAAGGCAGGTGATTTGTGGCATTGGTTTGATGTGCAAAGACTGTCCATGAAGATTTGTTCTGAACTGTTGTGCTATATTGGAAGTGTGCTGAATTCTTACTAAACCCTTCTGAAGGAGGGGGAAGGGAAAGTTAATGCCCTAATAGAAGACCTGAGGTCTTGAGGAGCTGAGCGTTTGCTGAGGGATTTTGGGACCTGGACTGTACCTTTTTTTCTTTTGAAGATTATCTTATGAGGACTGTACCTTTTTCTTTTGAAAACTATATTAAGAGGGCTGTACGTTTTGTTTTGAACAATATATTATGATTTTTGGTATGAAATTGCCTTGATAATAAAATACTTTGACCCTGAGTCCCAGTATCAGCAGCATTCTGTCCTGGAACCCTGGGAGCCCCGCAGGCTTGCTGGCTCCACCCAAGAGGAGGAAGTGGACCCCCCCTTTACAATATGTAATATAGACTTTCTCAACGAAATCCTCAGGACACATCAAGCCTGTCAGACATTCAGGATATCTCTAATAAATATGCATCGTTCCACAAAATGAGAACTCTTTATTTCACTCTAGCTACTAATCTGAAAAATCCCCCTATTAAATAACTATACGTTATTCTGATATAAAATTTTTATTAGTATCAAAACCTGATTTTAAAACCAACAATTGGACTTTGCCAGGACCTTCTAATCTTCTATGTTTTCTCATACATTCCATTCATACACGCTGTTTCATAACCCTCTCCATTCATACTATATTCCACCCACAAGCATTTTTCCCTTGAGGAGATATAGGGATAACATATCAATATAACACTCCTTGTCAATAAACATAACGTTATTAATATACTACATACATAGTAACATAGTAGATGATGGCAGATAAAGACCTGTATTCTGCATATTGAGTCCACAATGCTATAAAGAGTCCTCTCTGTGCTGTAGAGTTTCTCTTGTTGTAACCCTTGATAATATGTTTTAATCAGCCAAGTGTTATTATGTTAAATACTCTTCTTTGAATGGGTGTTATAGCTGTTTTCCTTTTGTCAACGCTATGTTGACAAAATAGAGTCACTTTCCAAATTCTCCTTTGGTACCTCTGTGATATTCCTCCATTGCCATGCTCAAATCTGCAAACATGATTTTCACTGCTGTAAGCACTCTATTATTTTCTCGAGCTAAAGCGCAGTCATCAAACCCAACGCAATCGATGCGTTTCACTTTCAGCATCTTTAAGGGTTTAACTAAATATAAACACATACATAGAACACAGAAGAAACCTGCTTTCATACCCTCCTTAGCAATTCTACCCAATTTTACACAATAACTATGTACCTTATCACATGTTTCTGGCTGCTCACACAGTATGGGACCCCTGCAGGTGCCCGGAGCAATGGCGCAGATGATTCTCGACGCAAAAGCATGCACACTTCTTTAAAAAGTGTCATAGGCTACGTCATCAGATCAGGACACTAAACTCATATCTCCATCCATTCCACCTCTTTAAGCTCAGTTGGAATTACTGTACACTACTCAAAAATCAAACGTTGTTCCTAAGAAGCATTTTCTGTAAAATATTCCCCCACTAGAAACAACTGAACCAAAACCAAAAATCTAAGATTAGATACCGCATGTTTATAAGATGTCCAACGTTCTACCAACGGAGTGTCTGCTTTTAATAATCGAATATTGCTCAGGTGTTGTGCAAGTCAATACTTAACTTTTTTAACCGTCTGTCCAATGTACCACAATCCGCATGGACATATAATGGCATAAATTACCATCCTGAAATTACCATCAGTACTGGATTTCAAAAAAAATATTTTGTCTGATTAGGTATGTAAACCCAACTGGTTACCAATGCATACTGGCAACAAACACAGCCAGTGCATTTGGTATGACCCCCCCCCCCCCCCCCCCCCCCCCACTGAATATTGATTAGTGTATCTCCCTACTAATCTCTCACCAATATTTTGCCCCCTAGTGTATGCATACCGGGGCACATTTTCAAACCCGCCTTGAATTCCCAAAGTAGGCCGATGCTTATTGATTATAATCCTTATTTTAAGGGAACAAAGGCCATAAGGTAAAACGCACGTTAACCTGTTTTCCTTATCATTTTTATTCTCCGGAGAGAGAGCAACCATGTTTTCTGTACATTATACACTCTTTTGAATGCTTTATGAATTACTCTCCTTGGATATCCCCTCTGCTGAAAACATCTTTTCATATCCTGGGCTTGTAATAAAAAAATCTTGTTTATCTGAACATAACCGATGAATTCGTAAGAATTGCCCCAATGGAATACTGTTTTACAACTTACAAGGGTGGTAACTCAAATAGTGGAGTAAAATGTTATGGTCTGTGGGCTTCCTGTATGCTTTTGTCTTAAATTTGCCCCTTTTGTAACATATATGTATGTCCAGAAACTGTACCTCTTGACCACTCACATGGCCTGAAAAAGAGATGTTCCTGTCCACTTGATTTAAATACCCTATGAAATCTTCTAAATATTTTTGATCCTCTTTCCATATTAACAAGATGTTGTCTATGTATCTCTTCCAAGAGATAATAAATTGACTATACACACTATTATTCCCAAACTGTTCCTCAAATAAAACCATATAGAGGCACGCCACTGTGGGGGTGGGGGCTACAGTAGCTCCCATAGCAACCCCCTTAATTTGCAAAAAATATGTTTGTAGATATGTGAAATAGTTTTTAGAAATGATAAGTTTAGCCATTTGATTTAACAGAGTAACCTGTGCTACAGATAATTCCATTTTATTTAACCTCATATCTATCATATGTCAGGCCTCTTCCTGTGGGATGTTAGTATACAATGCAGTCACATCTAAAGTAATGAGGGTCACCAATTGGTCCTCAGACAACCGAAGGTCATCAAGTTGTTTCAATATATGTGTATTAAAATAACTACTGATTCTTGCTGCTGAGGATGTGTAATTTCTTCCTAGGGCATATCCAGCGATCGAGGGTATAGCTCCTGACGAAGCACTCGGGAAACAGAGGCTCTCTGTTGAGCACACCTTTTCGATGACGCTTCAGCACAGATAAGTGAAATCAAACTTTACAAGTTTGATAGAATAGAGAATTAAAAAGACACTATAGGGAAGAAGCACAAAATTAATTAAAATGGAGGTTTTTTTTGACTAATGAAGAGCCTGTACCATAGTCTCTCATTGTAAAAGTCTATGTAATGAGATATGCGGCAGTCTGTCATTCACGATATTTAAGAGAATAAATAAAGAGCTTCTGAAGTCTTTTCCTCTACTAATTGAATATTACGAGAGATTCATCTTGCAGTATTCAATATATGTGTGGAATCTTTTACAAATGAGGGGATCTTTTCCACCTCTTCTCCTAGATAAAAATCTAAATACTGCAATAAAGGCTCCCATAGGGAACCTTTACCATGCACTATGGGACATCTTGGGGGAGTTTGCTAATTCTTATGCACTTTGGGGATAAAATAAATAAGAAAGATAGTCGGAAATTGTTGATACAAATATCTATATTCTCTACTAGAGATAGTACCCTCTTGATTAGCCTGTTTTAATAGTACCTCCACCTCTTGTTGATACTCAGCAGTGGTGTCCTGATTTAACTCCTCATAAAACAATCTATCTCCTGTTTCTCAGCTTCTGCATGTGTGCTATCTTGAATAACACAACACCTGAGCAATATTCGATTATTAAAAACAGACACTCCATTGGTAGAACATTGGACATCTTATAAACATGTAGCATCTGATCTTAGGTTTTTGGTTCAGTTTGATGTCTCTAGTGGGGGAAATATTTTACAGAAAATGCTTAAGTGGCATACAGTAATTCCAACTGGGCTTAAAGAGGTGGAATGGATGGAGATATGAGTTTAGCGTCCTGATCTGATGACGTAGCTTATGATGCTTTTTTAAGGAGTGCGCATGCTTTGGCGTTGAGAAGCATCGGCGCCATTGCTCCGGGCACCTGCAGGGGTCCCATACTGTGTGAGCAGCCAGAAACATGTGATAATGTACATAGTTATTGTGTAAAATTGGGTAGAATTGCTAAGGAGGGCATGCAAGCAGTTTTCTTCTATATTCTATGTATGTGTTTATATTTAGTTAAACCCCTGAAGACGCTGAAAGTGAAACGGTTTGACGACTGCGCTTTAGCTCAAGAGAAACTAATAGAGTGCTTACAGCATTGAAAATGTTTGCAGATTTGAGCATGGCAATAAAAGAATATCACAGAGGTACCAAAGGAGAATTTGGAAAGTGACTTCATGTGGAATTAACATAGTGTTGACAAAAGGAAAAGAGCTATAACACCAATTCAAAGAAGAGTATTTAACATAATAACACTTGGCTGATTAAAACATATTATCAAGGGTTACAACAAGAGAAACTCTACTGAACAGAGAGGATTTATAGCATTGTAGACTCAATATGCAGAAATCTTATATGTAGTATAATAATAACGTTATGTGCATTGACAAGGGGTGTTATATTGATATGTTATCCCTATATCTCCTCAAGGGAAAAGTGATTGTGGGTGGAATATAGTATGAGAGGGTTATGAAACAGCGTGTATGAATGGAATGTATGTGTGAAACATAGAAGATTAGAAGGTCCTGGCAAAGTCCAATTGTTGATTTTATAATCAGGTTTTGATACTAAGAGTTAATATTAGAATAACATAGTTATTTAATACGGGGATTAATACATATGCATGAGATTTACTACTACTACTACTACTATTTAGCATTTCTATAGCGCTACAATACGCAGCGCTGCACAAACATAGAAGAAAGACAGTCCCTGCTCAAAGAGTTTAGAATCTAATAGACAAAAAATAAATAAAGTAAGCAAATCAAATGGCCATGTGTGCGGGGGGGGGGGGGGGGGGCTTTTTTACCCACTGCGGTACAAAGCCTAGTGGTTAGGGTGGTGGACTTTGGTCCTGGGGAACTGAGGAACTGAGTTCAATTCCCGGCACAGGCAGCTCCTTGTGACTCTGGGCAAGTCACTTAACCCTCCATTGCCCCATGTAAGCCGCATTGAGCCTGCCATGAGTGGGAAAGCGCGGGGTACAAATGTAACAAAAAAAAAAGGGCCCGGCCTGCAGGAAAAACGGCCTCCGCCACTAGTACAGGGCCCTTTTTCCTACAGCATGGTAAAAAAGACCCTACAGTACTTAAACGTAGGTGATATTTATTCATTTCAGAGTTTCTTTTCAATTGAAAGAGTCCTGCCTTCTGTGCATTTGCCATGGAAGTATTTAAACATCTCAATCATATACCCCCTCTTCTGCCTTTCTTCCAAAATATACATATTCATGGACAAAATAAATAAAAATAAATATGTGAAGCGAGATAAGATTTTTTTTCAGATGTACCTGGGAAAGGAGGAAGGCTAGAAATGAAATTGTACAACTGAAGATGCTGAGGACCACTATGAGGGGAGTGACCAAGAAATAGCAAAATTGCTGAATAATTACTTTTGTTCAGTGTTTACAGGAGAAAATTCTGGAAAAGGACCACAGCTGATTCACAAATGTATCTAAAATATTATGCTGATTTTGATTTGAGTATTAAAGTTTTTTGATATTTAAAGAATGTATCTGGTATGTTTCTTTGAATGATGGGCAATTTCTAGCTAGCCCCAATCGGGGGGTATAAGCTTACTATATACATGTTTTTGAAAGACTTGGGGCCCTGTTTTACTAAGGTGCACTAAACATTAGTGTGCGCTAACGCTACAGACACTCATATATTCCTATGGGTGTCACTAGCGTTAGCACACACACATTTTTTACATGAGCTAAGAACGTTAGAGCACCTATAGTGCGGCTTAGTAAACAGGGCCCTTGGATTTTTTTCATATTTTTGTATGAAGATGTGTGTTTAATTATTTTTTATAGGAAGAAATGCAAGCATACAAGGCCACAACTACCATCTCAATGCTTCTTCAAAACCTACAGAATTAAATACATCATATACCTGTAAATCAAAAAATGCAATCCCTTTCAAGTCAGTGTAAAGTGGTGCGGTGGCCGTGTTTGTACATTTTTAAAGGTAATAAATAGAAATAAAACAAAATATAGAAAATAAGATACCTTTTTTATTGGACTAATAATACATTTTTTGATTAGCTTTCAAAGGTAACCCTTCTTCTTCTTTAGATCAGAAATGAGCAAATGTTGACAAATCAATATTTCAGTATAGACCCGACACTGACCATTTTTTGGCGCACAGCGTCTGCGTTAGGGGTCAAATAAAGTGTAAAAAGGTTGCTGTGTACAGCGATCAAACTTCTTCTTATTGAATGAAAAAGAATTCCACCCACTCTGGAAAGTGGTTGCACGACGCAATGGGAATACAGA
Organism: Microcaecilia unicolor; assembly: GCF_901765095.1. NCBI lineage: Eukaryota > Metazoa > Chordata > Amphibia > Gymnophiona > Siphonopidae > Microcaecilia > Microcaecilia unicolor. The sequence goes on from NC_044033.1 coordinate 403,933,004, forward strand.
GTCCCTTCGTTCCTTAGTAAAGGTTTGTTCTTTTACTAAGTAACGAAGGGACTATCTATTTCCATTTGATCCCTGACATAGGCACAATGCGCCGAAACACGGCCCGTGTCAGGTCCACACCAGAATATTGATTTACATGATTAAAGGAACTGTGTCCCGTTTCTGAAGGCTCTTGGTGCTTTTTGTTGTTCTTTGGACTTTGTTCTGTACTTTGGACCCTCTCTGTGCTGTTACAAATGTTGACAAATATCAGAATATATAAGTGAAACACAAAAGCATTCCAATGACCATATCACAGGAAGAGAGTAGGGTGGGTTAGGTAAGAAACAGGGAGAGCTGGGTGTGTGACAAAGCAGTATAATTTTATGGTTTATAATGGGATAGAAAATTCAGATCAATGTCCTGTCTGGTGGGTGTCAATATATTCATCATTTTGGCTTCAAAAGTCTTACGTTCCTGGATTCTCTTAAAATTTCCTTTTAGTATTCTCATCATACTATAACAGGGAGAACGAGGGAGAGACTATTCTAGTCGTGCAAACCAGGATATATTACTACAGGTACAACACAACTGGATTCACTACCAACACAACCAAAGGACAGCACGTCACTTAACCAAATAGGCATTCTCTAACACAGATCCTTAAAGGCAATTTTAAAAGAAGTAGAAAACAGGCCATGAGAACCTAAACTCTGTCTTATTTATAGATAGAAATAGATATATACATAGATTTAGATATATAGATGACACTTTAAAAATAATAGCTTGAACACTGGATTTATGACTCACTATACCAACATTTAGCACCTTCTATTTGCTGTACTGATGAGGTGTTACTTTAACACCCTCTCCTGCTCACACAACCTACAATTAGGCTTTCTGTAATTGTACTAATTCACTCATCACTTCACACCTCCTAAAGAGCCCTCTACAGTATTAAGATGCTGTCATAAAATAAAAATGTAAACTTACACACACACACACTCTTCCTTCAGGAAGCTTTGCTGTCACATATGAAGAACAGACTTGAAAGTTCACTGAACATCACTGACCATCTTCAAATACCTTCTACTGAACCAACATAACAGTTGCTGCAACCTGCAAACAATCCAGTTTCCATAGGACCAACAGATCTTCTAGGAATCTGAACTTATTAATGAAAAACAGAACTTTATCAAATAACTGGCATGACTGCTTCAGTTTTCCATTTGGATTCTCTACAGTTTAAAACTGCATTTGATTGGTATTCTGAATAAAGCATTTCAAACTTTTGTAGGTTTAATTTTTTCATAGTAACAGCAAGCTGCTGGAAGCCTAAGCTTTACACTGTGTCTCTTTCATATGCAGAAGTTACTAGCAAGGACATCACATGAAGAATGAATACAGACAAAACAACAGGTGAAGAAAAGATGTACTAGCTTGTGATACTGTATGACACAGGGTAGCCAGATTGATACCAGCAGTGTTGATGGGAATATATGGGCAAGTTGGAAAACCCAACTGTTTCTTTTTTTCTTTAATGATCTACTGTTACATTAAATTTCAGCCAAGCAAGTCACAGGGAAACAGTAGCACAGAAAACCGTAGGACAAAGTGTGTAGAGCCACAGAGGGGACACCGAAGCAGAGTCAAAGTTTCAAAGAAACTGCTTCATTTCCACTTTGTCTCTGCTTCGGTGTCCCGTCTGTGGCTCTACACATTATATTCTAGGGCAAGTGTTCTGCAAACTTGTTTTTAACAGTGAAGGCAGTGTTTAATTTACCTTACAATAGGAACACAATCAATACTATATATAATGTACTCCTAGATGGTTCTTCTGAACTACTTTATCCCATTTATATAAACACACAGAGCAAGTTCCAGTTTGCTGTGTTGCAGATATGCACACAGAGACTTAGAACAAAATTTGAATGTTTACTTAGCCAGAAGATTGTTTCCATCCTGTGATTCATTAGGTCCCTATGGTCAGTTCACTTCCCTTATTTTATAGTCACAAATTACATTAGTTTGTCTTATTTTGATAACCCCTCTAATTAATGTCTTGGACAGGGATCTTTATTGCTACTTCAGAACACACTCATAAAACAGTGATTTTTTTTTTCAGTGACGTTAAGTGGCTGTTCGCATTATCTTTAATTATCCAGTGGTATAAATATTGCTTCTGCTTTTAAAATCACTCCTTTAGGTGAATTCCAGAAATGAATGTTGCAGATTATTGTTTAAAGTATTAAAAAAATACATACTAGAAAATATATTAGGTAAGCAAGTCCAGCTTAAATGGAAGAAATTCCAGTATTGGACAATGATGGCTAAGTATCAAGGGTCACATTCAAAGACTGGGGAAAACACCTAAAACCCTGTTTGTCATCCTTTTTTAGCATGAACAGTTTTGTCTTGTCCTCTGTTAAGGGTTTTGTTAAATACTATATTTACACCTCAGGTCAAGGGTAAATGAATATTTCAAGCCATACCATCCGTTCACTTAGGGGCCCTTTTACTAAGCTGCGCTAAAAAGTGGCCTGTGGTCGTTTTAACTTTAACAATATAGCTTGCATTTCACCGTATATCTCACAGTTCAAAGTGGATCACTGTAATAAAAAACTGGACATTTCCAGGAAAATACAGCCTTAATACCTCAAAATCACATACACATGCTAAATTCAACTAAAAAAGTAAAATATATACTATCCCAATCTTGTTATTAGGTTGCAAAACATATTTCCTAAGTAGATAAGTTTTGTTTTTGGAGCTGAAAATAGCTCGAAGCAGAAGACAAAAGAGTCTTAACAGCTTTGTCAAGACGGGCAGCTTGAAATGAGAAGAGATTATCTAGTAAGCTAGATCTTTTCATGGTTTTTAAAAGGGGAAAAGTAAAGAGAACCGTTGACCTAGTGACCCTTAACCTTTTGAGAGAAGATAAAGTGAGCTAGAAGATTTAGTGAGACTAACCCGTAAACTTTATAAAAAGGTCAAACATTTTTTTGTTTCAACATTTTTATTGAAGACAGAACAAAGATAAGAAATTCGCCAATTAATGTACATCAAGAATACATAAGCTGTATCCAATGAAGCTCAAGTATTATAAATCAATAAACTTTTATTCTTTTACCCCACTCCTCCTTACCTAATTATATTAATGTATAAATAAGCCATTCCTAAACCCGAGTTACCATTATCATACTAAATAAACTGCAATATGGCATAAACCACTATTGCTTGGTCTGTCTTTATTATTGCCTCCCAATGTTAATACTAACATGGGTTACATACACTCCACTCCCTCCATACACTAAAAACAGTAACCCAACACAAGGGTCTCATATTCCCTGATTACAGCTCTAATAACCCCAAAGTTACCCCCCACTCCCTTTACAAACCTCCCAAGTATTCATAAAACCTCTCCCCTCCCCTTCCCCCCCCCCCCCCCCCACCAATCCTACTTCCCACCCCCATCCACCCCTAATGCTCCATACGACTCAAAATTGAAGCTATCACACCGAGCTGGACAGCCACTTTGCTCATAAAGATCTAAATTTATAATTTGTTCACTATTAAGCTATGACTCCGAGGACTGAGAGACTGCAAGTAAGGGTCCCAAATCTGAACAAATTTTTTCTGGCGACCTGAGGATCCCCTCGCCGACCTAGCCTCCCACAAGATCAAAAGTTGTATCTGATTCCTCCAATGCCAAAAAGCTGGAGAATCCGGTGTTGTCCAATACTGCATTACCGTTTTCCGGGCTACTAAACTTAATTTAAGACATAAGATACTGGTGCACTTAGATAAAGGGCGAAAAGCCCTGGGTTTATCTAACAAAAACTGGGCCTCTGTCCCTGGAATCGCATAGCCCACTAGGTGGATTAGGAATCTTCTAACTTGAGCCCAAAAATTTTGCAACCCAGGGCAAGCAAAACCAAAAGAAAAAAAGCAACACTGGGCCTTCAAGACTAGGACAACAGGAGTACTTTATTAGCCAAAGACCCGACACGGGCCGTGTTTCGGCGCCAACAGGGCGCCTGCCTCAGGGGTCAAATTTGTCAATATTGTAACATATAGATGTAGAGGCACAGATGTCTTAAGGACAATCAAAATAACTGACATAGATCTCGCTATAGCACGAAAAAACGCCGAAGGTGCTGGCTCCAGCAAAGAGCCTTCTCCTGTGTGATCCAAAAGTCTTAAAAGGCCCAGTGTTGTTTTTTTTTCTTTTGGTTTCTCTGTATACTGTATTACCCTCTCTGTCTGTATCGCACCCCAGGGCAAGCCCATACTGCATGATAAAAAGAATGAGTACTCAGCTCACACTTGGAACACAATGAACCTCCTTGTCCTCCTATATGCGCCAACTGGGCCTTGGTCATATATGCACATAAAATCATTCTGTAACCACATTCCCTCAATCTTTCATCAGTCGTAAGGCTTACAATGCCCTTTAAGGAAGCTGCCACATCCCAGTCTTCCAAAGGGACTCCAATATCCCACGCCCAACTATTTTTAATACTAGCATAGTCCTTACTGGCTATCCTCTTAATCAACAATTTATGGATGCCTGAGACTGTAAGCTCCTCGTTTAACGTTTCCTGAAAGAAGTCACGAACGCGGGCCCCCAAATGAATCCCCAACAATGATTTATCCAGTGAAGCTATATAATGCTTAATCTGGGCATAAGCAAATCGATTCCCCCAAGTCGCTCCCACTCGGAGTTGTAATTCATCAAACAAAATAATATCTCCCACATTCCCCACTAACTGTTCAAGCTTCACCACCCCTATCCGTTCCCAGTTGGCAAATGTGGAATTGTCCATCCCCGCCTGAAACAAATATTACCCCTCACCGTAAGCTGGTCTACACATATGGGTCTCCTCCTAATTTCTCCACTAACATTTGGGTCTCCTCCTAATTTCTCCACATCTCCCTCATTGGCTTTAGCAATACACTATCTCTAAGATGTGTGCGTACCTGATTTGGCTTCAGGTGTAACAGGGAAAATAGTTCATAGGGGGCATAATACGCCCAAATCTATAGGTGTATACTTTTGGGGGCATAATACACCCGCTCCAAATCTATAGGTGTATACTTTCGGGACTGGGTAAACCAATCTCCCAGGTGCCTCAGAAGGCAAGCCTGATTATACACTTACAAATTAGGAAACCCCACTCCTCCCTGATTTCCACTGCCCAGCAGTAGAGCCTGTCTAAGTTTCGGGGTTTTGCCCACCCAACAAAAACGACTAAACATCCTGTTAAGTCTTTTTAAATCTGGCTGTGTAACTCTCAAAGGTAGCGTTTGCAGGACATACAGCCACCTAGGAAATAGAACCATCTTTCTCAAATTGATCATACCGATCAGCGACAAAGGAAGAGACATCCACCCGTCCAAACTTTCCTTGGCGGCATCAAGCAATGCTGAAATGTTAAATGTACACAATGCCAACACATCCATAGCCAGCCTAATATCAAGATATTTAAAAGAGTTATCAGCCCACCGCAAGGGAAAGTCCTGTCCCCAATCTGCATGCAATTGAGCCGATGAAGCTAACGCTTCCAATTTCGTCAAGTTCTGCCGTTAAATCTCCATACTCCCGAAAGGTTTCTAGCAACGCCTGAAGAGTGGTCTGCGGGCTTGTAAGATGTACTAACAGGTCATCTGCATAAGCAACAATTTTGAAACAATACTGGCCTAAATGAACTCCCCGAATCAGGGGGTTCTCCAGAATATCCCACGTAAGAGGGTCCAAAGTCGGTGCAAAAAGAAGTGGCGATAAAGAACATCCCTGCCTTGTCCCTCTCTGAATTGAGAAACCTTCAGATTCCAGTCCGTTAACCCAAATCTTGGCGTTAGGATTAGAGTACAATGCTTTGACCGCTGAAACAAACCGCCCTGCAAACCCATATGCCTCCAATGCGGGAAAAAGAAAGTCCCAATTCAACCAGTCAAAGGCCTTTTCCACTTCAAAGCTAATCAATAACGATTGCAGTTGACGCTGTCGGCCAAATTCTAAAGATGTCAAAATTCATCTCAAATTTTTCAGCACTGATCTGCCACCTACATAACCAACTTGGGATTCATGCACTAAACTAGGTAAATAGCGCCCCAGTCTATTAGCCATTATCTTGGCCAGCACCTTCGCCTCATAATTTAACAAGGATATGGGCTGGTAGGAGGCCATCTCCACCGGGTCCTTTCCGGGTTAAGGTAGAACTATAATTTGAGTCGCTGCAAGAGTAACTGGCATTCGTTCTAAATCCACCATTTTATTCAGACACCTCGTGATCGGGGCTATAATTTCCGGACCAATTAACTTATAAAATTCTGCTCCAAGGCCATTGGGACGGGGATTTTTGCAAAGGACTCCTAGCTATGACCAAGGCCACCTCATCTTCCTGAACTGGGGAATTAAGGCATGCAACAGCCGACTGTGTGAGAGAAGGTAAATTTAGATTTCCCAAATACAGCTGACCGGGAAGACCCTCATCCTGCAAAGCTGTCACGGTCTCAGGCTCTCGGACACAGGAACGTGAGCTCTTGGGCTACTGTCGAGGAGCGGCTTAAGCAGACAGAATCCCCCAACCAGGACTGGACAAACGAGCAAAGATGGAGCTGGAATCTGGAATGGACCCAAATATTGGAACGGACTAGACTGGAATAACAGGACTGGAGCAACCAGACTTCACCTGCGCTAACCACCGTTCCCCAGAGGTTCAGCCCCTAGGTGTGGGCGGTCTGCAGGACTTACAGGACGAAGCTGGTAGACAAGAAATGCTGGACCCGACTGACTGGAACAACAGGATTCTCACACCGGACACTGGATACTAAACAAGCTTGACTAAAACAGGATTCAGGATTCTCACACAGGGTATAGGATACTGAAACAAGCTTGACTGAACAGGGACTGAAGGTCAGAGGGGAAAAGAACAAACAAGGCAGGCTAGGAAGGATACAAAGCTAGGCCACACAGACTAACAATAAAGCACTGGCTGAAAGCTGACAGGCAGCCACAAAGAAGGATACACAGACAAGCAAAAGAGCAAAGGCAGAAGGCTGACAAGCAGCCACAAAGAAGGATACACAGACAAGCAAAAGAGCAACGGCTGAAGGCTGACAGGCAGCTTCAAAGAAGGATACACAGACAAGCGAAAGAGCAACGGCTGAAGGCTGACAGGCAGCCTCAAAGAAGGATACAAAGACAAGCAAAGAGCAATGGCTGAAGGCTGACAAGCAGCCACAAAGAAGGATAAAAGCAGTAGTGCTTAAGAGCTAACTGCACACAGACTAAACAAGAACAAGACAAGGCATACAGGCAAGAAACAAAGCAAGGCAGAAGTTCTACACAGCACAACTGATAGGCCACTATTCTCTCCATCAACTTGCAGAAAAGTGGGATAGAGGTTGGTTGATGCCAATTTTAGCACAGCAGTAAAATTGTTGTTCTGACAGTTCTGTAATGGAGAGGACTTACAGTCAGGTTTCAAACTGAAAGAGGAATTGAGATGAATATAATTTCCTTTTTTTACAAAACTAAAACAATCACCTCCCCCCCCCCCCCCCAATTACATCCCATGGGAGACCAAGTGGGCTCATGCTGTATTTGCCCAAATAAATAGCATGGCAGCAGCAGGATGAGGTGACAGGAGAGATGAATGTAGTTTGGAAGGGAGCAAGGGGTACATTGCCTTCAAATTATGTGGGTTTCTTGGTTTGGTTTCCCTTTTTGATCAGCTGCTGAATCCTGGATTCCTTTCTCACTCCTAGTACTTCTCTGCTGATCAGCTCCTGACTCACTCAAGGCTAGCTTATGAGTTGTGATCTATGTAGCTGTGCAAAGCAACATGAATGAGGGGATACTGCTGTAGTGGTGCCACAGCTCCTTATCCTTCTAAATCATGAGGGTAGTTCTATAACAGGGTGCCTAACATAAGAGAATATGCAGGTGCCTATTTTATAAAAGAAAATAGATGCATACGTTTCTTTACAGAATACTAGAGTAAGTGGCAGAGAATATTCCTACATATAAGGAGGTGCAGTCACTTACACCAGTCCTATGGCTAGTATAAATACTCATGCCTGGAAGTTAGCCAGAGCATGCATAAATTATAGAATACTATAATTATGTTCATATTTGCATACTCCATCCATGCAAACGCATACTGGGAAAATAAATACCATCAAAACATGCTGCAAACTTTTCTACTTTTTGATGTTCTATAAGAAATGATTTATATACATTGCTGCCACCTAAAACTAGGTGGTTCCTTATAGACTGTGTGCCAAGTAAGATGCCCCAATCATTTTGAAAAGTTGGCTCCTATTTTTATAGCTGTAATCTGTAATCAGTAGAATCCTTAAAGCAATAATGTTCACTTTCTCATTAATCTTTTGAATTCAACATTATCAGCAAATCATTTAAGTTTTGAGAAATTAGCATGTGGCCATTAAGGGAAAAAGTAAAATGCAGCCATAATTTGAAGGGAATGTACCCCTTGCTCCCTTCCAAACTATATCCATCTCTCCTGTCACCTCATCCTGCTGCTGCCATGCTATTTATTTGGGCCAATACAGCATGAGCCCACTTGGTCTCCCATGGGATATAATGGGGGGGGGGGGGGGGGAGGGAGGTGATTGTTTTAGTTTTGTAAAGAAAAGGAAATTATATTCATCTCAATTCCTCTTTCAGTTTGAAACCTGACTGTAAGTCCTCTCCATTACAGAGCTGTCAGAACAACAATTTTTAGGAAAAGTTTCAGACCATGGCATTACATAAGCCACAACTCCTTCCTGCTTCCCCATCTCCCTCCAGCAAAATAACTTACCATATATACTCGTGTACAAGTCGAGAAATCTTGACTCCAAAACCCCATCAATAAACCAGGGTCATCCTTATCTATGGGTTATTCTCATCAGTAACAAACAAAACAGCGAAGATGACTAGCAAAACGTCAAATAAAAAAATAAAAACCATGAAAAAATAATGAAAAAATGATAAGAATCTTCAAATTTGTATATAAAAAAAAATAAAAAAAGCGGCTCTTTGGTTGTGAGAATTAAAAAACAAACTTTATTATCAATGAATATCAGGGAGAAAAGGACTCGACACAGCTGTGTTTCGGCCGTACAGGCCTGCGTCAGGAGTCTTCTCACTGTATGCTGATTTCTTATATTATCCAAATGGTAGAGGGAATATATGTATCTCTTTGCTGATGTTGTAGCGTAAAACAATATTTGAAACAAAATCAAAACAGAGAAGCGTCTCGTCAGATGCACGCGGAGGAACTTGAACCGAACATCATTGAAAAAGGAACGCGGCGAAGGCCAGCACAGGACTTCGGCTGACGGGGGTTGGGGTCCCCTGTCAGCACAGGTAGTGGATGGCGGCGGGGGACGGTTTTCGCCGAGAAGGGGGGGTTGACAGGGTTGCAGAAGGGTAGTCCGTTGGCGTTTCGTCGAGTGTCAGTGCTCCACCCTCGTCATCATCACGTAGTAACGCGAGGGCGGGGCAAACACTCATGGGCAAAGGGGATATCGCCACGCCTCAACTTCCGGTGTTGGCTTCATTTAGAACATTGGGGTTGCGAATTATGTGCGGATGGGGCGTGGCTGAGGGCAGGTCTATGACTGACAGTGAGTGTGAGTGGAGTGAGTGTTGCTGACAGCCTAGCCTACCAACACTGCAGGGCTTCAGTGTTTCCCTCCCACAGAGTGAGCTTCAGAATGTTCCAGGTGAGATTTATATAGATATCAACAAGATTTATGGAGTGATTATTGATTCAATAAATAAACAAGTGGAGTTTTTTGACCGATGATAATAATGGAGTCTTGAAGAATCTGGCATTGAGAATAATATCCGTTCTGCTGCCACGTGTAGACTACTGAGGTCCTTTTCTCCACTATATAAACTTGATTCACTTCAGACTGGATTGGCTCATGGTGATTAGATTTTATTTTCACAGTATTGGAGTTGAAATTTGTTGAAACTTCAGCTTGCTTAAAGTATTCCATACTTGATTTCGCTGAAAGATTATCTTGTGAGGACTGTATCTACTGTAGGAGCGGAGTCATATAAAGTGACCCGCTCTTAAGGTTAGCACTGTATGAGTACCAGTACCTTTAACCCCCACTGAACATACACCACACACATAACGAAGCTAATAATTAGTATTTTGCATTCCTGGTTTGGTATCAAGGTCACTGAAAATCAATTAGATTTTGAGCAGACTGCTGTGTAACCAAGCAATCAAACTGCTAGGCAGCGTCTCAAAGCCCCAGTTCTGTTTCTCTTTCAGCTGCTAAAAGGAGCAAACATACAGACCTGCATTATAGCCTGCACTAACAGCTTAGTGCATAGCTTCCTAACAAAAACATTAACAATGCATTAACCAAACATGCAAATAAGCCCTGCGCAAAACTGTGTGCTAACCTGGGAGAGCACACTGGATGCACATACAGATGGTTCTGTGCTAAGGGTAGCTACAGCAGCATACAGATCTGACCAGAAAAACTTTTATCGGCACACATCTGTGCTTTTGCTAGAATGCTATTCTGTACATAAAGGTTTTGTCATAGTTATTATGTACAGATGTGTTCCGATACTGTTTACTTCTGCTCAGACCTGTGCGCAGCTCTAGCTGTCTTTAGTGTAGAACCATGTGCTCTCAATAGCCCAGCTCTTCCTTCACCCCTCCCCCTCATTTCTCTCATTTCTTTTACTTTACCCATGCTCTTCACAGAAGAAAGAAAAAACTTTGTAGGTCTTGTATGCTGGCAGCAAAAAGAAAAGACAGGTGTTAAAGTGTAATTATATCAGGGATCCAAAAAGCAGTAGGAGGCCAATACTGTGATGGATTTTGGTCATGAGGAGAGAGTTGCAAGGCACAGTGGAAGACAGGCAAAACCGGAGTTAATGTTGGTTGCATTTAAGAAAGTTTATATATTCACACCTACCAAGTAAACAAATCCATACTGGATGAGCTATTTTTGCTGTTTATAAATGATCTTGTGGAGGGGAATTTTCGATATGATATCTAAATCTGATTTGGGACGTTTTGCTGAAAATGTCCAAAAACCAAGTGGCGAACATAGTGAATTTCGAACCAGAAAAAGATCTCTTGGCCATTTGCTAAATGTTTTGTGCTCTGTGTGTCTATCTTTTTGGACTATTTTCTAAAAAAAAAAAAAAAAAACCTGTTCAAGGGGGAAAAAAAAAAAAAACACAGGGACAGCTGACGGTAAAGTTTACAAGTTACAATTTACTACAATTCAGACCATATTACATATGTTTTGAAATGTCCTTGCACACGTGAGAAAAAACACCCGTTACTTTTCTACTCAGTTAGGTGAACACAGATCTTGTATTACAAACAGCAAATGTACAGCACCATTAGTGGCCCACTGTAAGGAATTACGAGATGGTGATAGAGACAATGCTGGATTTTAAGTCTGAAATCTTTTGAACCAAAGGGTTTAAACACCGCATTACAATGGACTGCATTTTTTTTAACTTTGGACTTTGATTGGTTGATTTTACCACGACATCATTGTTTGATGATTGGCTCACCACACAGTGGCGTCTTTTTTAGGTGAATGCCGTGTTTCACACTTGTCAATAAATCAGAGCCTGTCCAAGTGGAAAGAGCATGTATGTGGTTTTGTTAGAAGCACTGGAATATTTCAGCATTATATTTCACTGATTTGATTCTTTGTTTATAGGCATTAGCACGGCATGATCTCCAGAAGCAGCCATTGGCGAAATGGGTCCCCATCGGGACCGCCGTCAGGTTGAGGGGGTTTGAATAGTGGATACTCGATCCAAGACATACAGGGGCATAACTTGATATCAAGATTTATATAGCTAAGTAAAGAATTTCATTTCATTTCCTTATGGATATATAAGAGATTTCTGAACATATAAAAATTTGTCAAAATATATGAATGCTATGAATATATAAACATCAGTGACCGATGATGATTATATCACGATATAAATAGTGATATGGTGAATAACAAGTGACTTTGGGTCTACCTCTGATGGTCTGAAGAAAAAGAAAAAAAGAAAAAATATATAATACAGTAATCATTCACCAAGCTGTGTAGGAATATTGGATTACTTATAATACGTTGTATTTAGTGGGCATTTTCTGAATAGATCAATTGGAACCATCTCTGAGAAAAGATGACTAAAGTAGCACATTCAAAACGTTGAGAATGGCCAGTTTTTCACATCATGTTGTCATGGGTCCATAAGCAATATGAAAAAGTTACATATTTGAACTTTTGTAATTCCCCCCCCCCCCCCCCACACACACGCACATAAACAGATGGGGGGTGGGGGGAATTACCCTAACAAAAATTCATTAAAACCTTATTTTTTTGTTTCTGGTGACTTAAGCAACCTTTTCCCAGATATGGTCACAGATCTCAGATTTAACTGCTGTGAAAGAAGCCAAAGAACAATATATTTTCAAAACATGTTTTTTCAAATAACGAAACAGTTCTTACCAAATGAATCAGCTGGGTATGGACAATGTCTTCTACTAGCACTGCTGTTTCATGAAGAGGCCTGCGCACATCTCCTAAAGAGAACCTGGAACACACATAGTATGTGATCAGAAAATGAATCAAGAAAACAAATTTAATTGTGGCAAAGTGTAACTGAATGGACCTCTGGAGATATGAAAAGGGCAACTTTCAAATCCTTTTTATCCAGGTAGAAGGGCTTTTGAAAGTGCTTGCTCAGCAAGTAGCTGAAAGTAAGCACATAATGGGGCTCATCTTCAAAAAAGAAAGTCTCAAAAATGTCCAAATCACAATTTTTGAAACTCAGTTTTTCGCTGTAGTGCATCCAAATCACAAGGGGGTGTGTTGGGGATTTTGGGGGTTGGGATTTGGACGTTCCCAAAACTTGGGACATTTTTCTGCCACAGTGGAAAAAAAGCAAAAACATCCAGGGCTAAAAGATATTTTGATCTAGACCTGTTTCAATCATGTATAAGTCACAGAAAGGTGATAAATGACAAGATGACACTGGAGGGATTAAAGCATAACCCCCCTTACTCCCCCCCCCCCCAGTGGTCAGTGACCCCTCCCACCCACCCCAAAGATGTGAAAGAAACTGTATATACCAGCCTCTATGACAGCTTCAAACGTTATGGCCAGTCCTATTAGAGCAGCAAGCAGGTCCCTGGAGTAACCTAGTGATCAGTGCATTGGACAGTAGAGAAAGGACCCAGGCCCATATCCCACTCTAAATGATACACTTGTGGTGGATAGTGAACCCTCCAAAACCCACCAAAAATCTATTGTATCCACCAGCAGACATAAGGGCTATTGTAGTGGTGTACAGTAGGTTTCTGGTGGGGTTTGGAGGGATCACCATACAATATAAGGGGATAATGGTGAGATGTGTACCTGGGACCTTTTATGTGACGTCCACTGCAGTGCCCCCTAGGGTGCCCCACTGCTCTGCTGGGATGCCTGTGTGGCTAGTCTACTAAGAATATTGCCCCCCCCCCCCCCCCCCCCATATATCTCAAAGGCTCGTTTTTGTGCGTTTTTCCCTTGGACTTTTTTTTCTTTTTCGAAAATGGTTCTTATAGATAGAAGGTTTTGTGCTCGGTGCATCTAACAAATGGCCATTTTCAAAACACAAAGTTGGATGTTTTTAAGTTTTGAAAATGGACAGGTTCTCTTCTGGAGATTTTTCGCTAAATGTCCAAAATTGGATTTAGACAGTCTTTTCAAAGTGAAGCAGTTGATTTAAAGGAAAACAGATGTCTGCAAATAAGGCAGATACAAATCTTTACAGGTGCTTTTTCACTGAGCCAATTTCAAAGTGAATTAGGTTCGTATATTCCCTTTGGGAGTTCATACAAAGCCTTCAGGTAAGAATATCCATTGACTTTGCAACTACCCCACATACTTTTGAAAACTACTACATATATATCTTCACTCTAGACAATATGGTGCCGAGAAAAGCTTTGATAATAATTTTAAGTTATTAAAATGATACACTTATTTTATTTAAAGATTTCTGCCTGCATTATTTTTCCTTATGCAATACAAAGAACATAAATTAAACAATTCCATGTTTCATGAGATAGAATAATGTACAATAAAACTAACTCAGACTCACTGTGTAAAAGAGTAACTGAATGTCTAGTTTCCTGAACAAAATTAATTAGAAAACAAGTAAAACTCCCTGCAGAATAATTATGCATGATTGCATTTGAGCACCAGTCAAAGGTCCAAAAGATTTTCATCACAGTTTTAGACAGAACATAGTGGTGCATTCAATTCCAGTAATGTTTTAGGAAAGGATCTACTGGCGTACAGCATTTTCTAAAATATATACAAGAGTGTTAAGTGTCTGTGAAGTGAGAGCAGCCATTTTACAAAGACATATGTTGAAAAACTGAATGGAGGAACTCAGTGACTTATAAGTTACATGTGTACAACACACACATGTATGCCTGCAGTTTTCCAAATTTAGATGTGTGCATGCTGCTAAGTAAAAGCAAAGGCTGCAATTCTTTTTTATTTTAATTTTGGAGCTGGAAATAAGCAATGGGAATTCAAGGGGGAGAACTCCCTTAGTCCCTTCTCTAAAAGGCTGGTCCAAGTGAGCACTTTTTACAAATCTACAGATGCAAGGGAACAGCTGTAAATCCTGATATATTGGTACATCCAGGCACATTCCCTTTTTGAATTAGAAAATACCTGTGTAGATTTGGTTCTGCCCAAGCCCTGCACAAACCACATATCCTTGCAATATACACATGCCCTCTGATTCTATATATGGTGCCCAAAATTGGGTGCCGATTCGTGTGCCCAACTAAATTGGTTGAGCCAGTTGGGTGCTAATTGGAATTAATCAGCACTAATTTGGATTTGGGCGTACATCTTGCTATAACAATGTGCACCTCAACTGCATGCAAATCTCTCTCATGTATATTCATTGTGGATATCCTGAAAACCCGACAAGACTAGGTGTGCCATGAGGAATGGGTTGGGAATGGCTGCTCTAGATCAAGTTTTCACAAAATGATGACAGAAGCAACTCATGAGGCTGGTCATGTAACACATCTGGTGTTTATTTCTCAGGGACTTTTGATTAAAATTTTGGCTAATACTCATCCTTGAGCAGATCATTGGGATTTGAGCTATGAATTTTCTATTCCATTTTTGAGCTAAATATGAGATCTCTACTAGGTTTTTCAAGAAGCTGGAATCAGATGAGTTAAAAGTGATATCTTACCATTTTCCAGAGAATTTTGATACTCTGGTACCTAATAATCAATTGACTGAATGGAATCATATTTTGAAAACTGTCTTACAAAAGGAGGCTCCAGTTACAGTGACGATCCTAAACATACACACAAACGTGAGGAAAAAAGAACAGTGCTCAGCTTCAGTTGGGCAACAGGAGGAAGACTGGGAGGGAGGGTGTAAAAGTGTTGGGATCAAGCTGGGTCAGCCTGGGATAGAGGAAAACTGTTCTGGGGTCGGGATACAGAGGGTTAGCATGTAATGCTCCATCAAATCTTCAATGGGCCCCAGTAACTAACTTTTTTTTCAAGATTTCAAAATATCACAACTACAGTGACAAAGGAAATGCCTCACAAAAATGTTTTGAAAGCAAAGAGCATTAGACACAATTAAGGACATATATAATAAAATGATCAACCACAATAATTATGAGGCAGGAGAGGAAATATAAGCTAAAAAGAAAAGAAAAAAACACTTAGAAATGCTAGCTTAAGCTCTTCAGAAAGCCAGACTTAACAGTGAGATCCAATCTTTGGAAGATTGAAGGTACAATTACATACCTTCCCTAGCCCTCAAAAAACTATTGAGCTGCTTAGGATCAAAAAACATAAATGTACTACTCTTAAGCACTACCAAAACTACCAAACATACACAAGGAAAGTTTTGCAAAAATGTCGCTTCGAGGACTAGAACTCGAGGCTTCATAGCCAAAAAGTCCTGTCTCCTGTTCAGTGCCATCCATGACAAGTCAGAAAATATACGAATATGGGAGTGGCCTAGTGGTTAGGGTGGTGGACTCTGGTCCTGGGGAACTGAGTTTGATTCCCACTTCAGGCACAGGCAGCTCCTTGTGACTCTGGGCAAGTCACTTAACCCTCCATTGCCCCAGGTACAAATAAGTACCTGTATATGTAAGCCGCATTGAGCCTGCCATGAGTGGGAAAGCGCGGGGTACAAATGTAAGAAAAATAAATAAATAAATCCCATAAACCAGGGTTGTGGAGTCAGTACACCAAACCTTCAACTCCACTTCATACTGATATTAGGCTTTAAGCTTTTTGTTCTGAATTTAAAGCTCAAGTAAATTTAACTTATATTTACCAGTACTTGAGATCCAGGACAAATACATATATCTGTATCTATCTATACAGATATAGCTAGATATCTCTGTTCTGGATCTCAAGTACTGGTAAATTATATATATATATATATATATATATATATACACACACATATACACACATATACAAATACATATATATACACAATTATAAATGATAAATTTACCATATATTATAATGATTTTTTATTTTGTAGCTGGAGTCAGAGTCGATACATTTTACCAAACTCCGACTCCACCCAAAATTTGTTATGACTCAAACTCCACAACCCTGCTGTAAACTGTTCAATTAAACAATTAAAACATAAATAAAGCACCGAGTTCTGGTCGAATTCCAAGCCAAATGTAGCCACCAACGCTGCCCTTTGTATTACCAATTCCAGGAATGATTCAAGAAAATCAGTTAGATCTAAAAGAGAAGACTCAATGGGGATTATCCTCAGTAGACTGCTTCAATTTGTTGGTAATATATTGTGCTCTTAGGAAAGGAGGAAAATTTTCAGGAGAAACCCCCAGTATTTCCATATGATATTTTTGCATCATATCAAGTGTACCAAATAAAAGAAATTTGGGAAAGTTCAGAAAATGCAACTTGTTTTTTCTCTTATCTGATTTTCCATAAATTTAACCATCTAATTTAGAAAGTCTCCCTCCTTTATCTTAATTAATCTCATTTCCTGTAGTTCCATAATTTTATTTTCAATTGCCCAAATTCTGGTGGACTGTAGATCTACCTTTTGAACTTGGTCTTCCAGCCTGTGTGATACTTTAGAACAGTCATCCATCAACTTATTTACCACCACAGAAAGGGAATTATTAACTCCCTGAATAGCCTCCTAAAGCGTGTCCAACTAAAGTAACGTTTAGAAATCCCAATCAAGCCAAACTGTTTAGCAGGATCAATATCTGGTCTTGTAGCAACAATTCCTTCCAAACTCCTTTTTTCACCGGAGATGAAGTAGCCATTGAGGCCCCACTCTGGAAGATGAGTTGGTGTTTGGATCACCATCGATACACCACCCGGTCAATCACCTCCACATATCACAGTTCCGGGTTGACGTATGCTGGCTGCTCAACAGAGCTCCTTGCTGCCACTTGACAACTCAGGCATGACTAAAGATGAAGACGACACCATGGGAGCCCTCATGAATATGTGGAGAATCTGGTGCCTCCCCACCGGAGTACTATCCAATCCAGAGGAGTAGGTCTTGGCTGTACCCTTTTGATTCCTCATATTAAAACAGGGAAACACCTCTGCTCGATGCATATTTTCTCTAGACAATGTCAGAGTTGCTTCACAGCGTCTCAGTACACTGCCATCTTGGCCCCAGCACTCCCCTCTCAGCTACTAATTTAATAATACTTGGGATAGCAGAAAAAAATGAAAAGTTGAGTTCCAGCTGATCAATTTGTATGCCACTGCCTAAAGAAATACTGGAAATCCAATAAACGTCAATACCCATGGAGACAAAACATGACCTTCTACCATCATACCACTGCACGCATTTATAAAACACATCACAAGAAGCAATAATAAAGAAACAGTGTAATATAAGGATCTTTTGAGATCCATTTGTTGAGGTGGCCAAGGAAATTAAATCTTTACTAGCATGAGAAAATGCAGAAAGCTAAACCTGTGGTAACATTTTCTACTAAGCAATTTTCTACATCGCTTGTGGAAGCAAATTCAGGAAATTGAATAATGCTAATAACCTGGCATTTACTGCATGAAGAGTACAATGGAACATCTATAAAGCATCAAGGAAAAGAAAAGCAAGATCACAGAGAAGTAAACAAAATTATAAAAATGAAAAGTAATAAAAAGAGAATGAATAAAGTTTAAGAGGCCAAACTACCAACCCATGAAAAATTGTGCAGTTTAACCATTTTCCATGAAAATTTACTAATATATTTCTGGTGCATTTGAATCCACAGAAACTTTTCATGAGAAATAAAATGAATATATTGCATATTCCCAGCTGTAGTAATGTGCATTTAATTCTAAAATGTGACATTATGTGTTGCAATGAACCCTTCATAGAGCTGCACAGCACATATCAGTGACCCCACCCCCACCCTTGGAGGAGGCTTTAAACCCTTGCTGGGTCAGTAGGCCACCAAAGTCACCTCTAGCCCAATGCCAGGTAGAATTGTAAAACAAATAATCTATGCCAAGCTCCACCTCATCTGAAAAACTGATTTCCAAGTGTCTGGCTCACTTCTCCTCCTCAAACCTTGGCAGGTTACCCCACAGTATACTAGGAAGGGAAGGAGGTATGTGTGGTTGCTCTTGACTCAGCAGTACCATCTTGAAAAATGACAACTTATTTGATTACAAATTTGCTTTAAAGAATTCCTGAATTAGTATGAGGCATATGAAGAGACTTAGGGCTCCATTTACTAAGAAGCGGTAAGCCCAACGCAGGCTTACCGCTCGCTCTACAGGAAGTACTGCTGGGCTACCGCAGCAGCCCGGCGGTACTTCCCACCCCTAATGCACCATGATTTCTGGCGCTACAAAAATGTATTTATTTTTGTAGCACTGGAGTGTACCCTGCGGTAATTGGGCAGTGCTGCGCGGTCCCCAGTTACCACCAGGTTAACGCGGGAGCACTTACCGTCACCTCAATGGGTGGTGATAAGGGCTCCCCCATGAAATACCAGCTGCAGTAAAAGGGAGCCTCAGCGCACGTGTAAAACACATGCCGATGCCAGCGCCAGCCCCCTTTTTCTGCAGCTTGGTAAAGGGGCCCTAAGGGCCTCTTTTATCTTATTTTTGTTACATTTGTACCCCACGTTTTCCCACTCATGGCAGGCTCAATGCGGCTTACATGGGGCAATGGAGGGTTAAGTGACTTGCCCAGAGTCACAAGGAGCTGCCTGTGCCTGAAGTGGGAATCGAACTCAGTTCCTCAGGACCAAAGTCCACCACCCTAACCACTAGGCCACTCCACTCAAATTGTGCTGGTGGCTTCCGCTGTGTAATGCCGACACAGCTCGTTCACATTGATTGGGCTGTGTTGGCATTGCCATTCGGGAACCGCTTGCGCGACTTGATAAGGAAGGCCATAAGCTACTTTCCTCTGTAGCTGAGCATAGATATATATGCTACACCATACATAGTTCTGGAGATAGTGTACACACAGTTAAGAAACTGTATAACAGATTGTGGCAAATGGATAATTTAGAGGCAAGTCTCTACTGTTAAGACACATGGAAACAGAGAGGAACTGAGACACAAGAGTAATGTTGTCAAGATTAATGCCCTGAGAATTGCAGGTACTGAAATAAATATGAGATGGTATCCCCTTTAAAAAGAGGAATAATGGAGACATATACAAGAAAAAAGTAGCAATGCCATTAAGGAAGCAAAGCTAAAATTAGTCAAAATAAAAATTCCAAATTGTTGCAAATTGTTGCTGCTGGCAATCGAATAAGACCTCAAAAATGTTCATCAAGGGCTGCTGAGCAGAGATAGTGTTCATCTATCAAAGAAGGGAAGAAGTGTATTCAGCAGCAGACTAGCCAACCTACTGAAGAGGGTTTTAAACGAGGCAGGGTGATCAAAGCCCCCAGGTAAGTACAAGCCCTCAGGTAAGCAAAGCATTAAAAACCTCTACAGAAATGGGAAAAGGGGCAATGTCTGGAAAGCAGTATATACTAATGCCTGAAATATGGGAAATAAGGTTTTAGATCTTGAAGCTGTGATGGAAGAGGCTTATTTGGATTTAGTGGCGATCACAGAGACATGGTTCACAGAGAACCATGACTGGGATACAGTTATACCAGGCTATAATTTGTTCAGGAAAGACAGGGTAGGAAGAAAGGGAGAGGAGTGCCATTATATGTTAAAGATTATATTAAAACACACAATTGCAGGACCTACAGGGTAAGGAAGAGGCAGAGTCAATCTGGAAATAGGTAATAACAAATGTATTTATACTGGTGTGATATACAGGCCTCCTTCACAGACAGAAGAAATGGATAGAAATTTAATTGAAGGCATTCAAAATATAGCTGTGAAAGGGGAATTACTACTAATAGGTGATTTTAGTATACCAGATGTTGATTGGGGTATCCCTACTGCAGGGTCTTTTAGTAGCAGGGAGATCCTGGATTCTCTACAGGGGGAACCATTCGTACAGTTGCTTAGAAATGTGGAGAGTGTTTCTGTTTCAGTAGGTGATCATCTGGCATCCAAAGATCACCAGATAGTGTGATTTAATATTAAGATAAGTGTAGAGAGAGCTCATTCAAAAGTTAAGGTTCTAGATTTAAAAAAAAACTAACTTTATTCAGATGGGGAATTACCTCAAGAAATTGTTGTCTGGAAGGAAGCTTCTGGAAGAAGTTGAAAAGCAGTGGGTAAACTGAAAGGAGCTATAAGGGCAACAAACTTTTTTGTAAGGAAAGTAAATAAAAGAAAGAGGAAAAGGAGGCCGCTTTGGTTCTCAAATGTAGTAGCTGAAAAGGTAAGGAAAATGAGATTACCCTTTATAAACTACAAAAGATTGCAGAAAGAGAAAGACAGGTGACAATATCTGGAAAAGCTCAGACAGCAAAGGTACAAAACATTTTTTTATTCAGAATTTATTAATTGGAATATGTCAGCTTTTGGAAATGTGCATCTGTGATATTTTGCATGTAAGTTTCAATTTTTCTAGTATTGCTGCATGCTGAGTCTGACTTCTTCAGGTAACTTTCCAGATCAGTATTTTGCCATCATATCTGTTGTGTCATGTGTTTTTCATGTGTGATCAAGATGCAGTATTCTGCTAGTGTGTAGTATTTGAAGCCCTTTTTGTTTTGTTTTTTTGTTTCACTAGGTAGTGTACTGGTGTTTTAGAGCCCAGTGTAATTATAGTGCTGCCTTTCCACGCATAAGGTTGTAGCTCATCCTGTCCTTGGAATTAGTGCTGTTATGGTTTGGTAAGGTTATGAGTGTGTGAACTGCTATGGATTTACAGCCTGTCTCACTGACACAGACTACTGTGGATTCTTTTGGATTCATGATAAGTAAATGAAAACCTTTATTAGTGGAGCTAAATTCTACAATGATTAGGATATATACAATGATTAGCACATATACACACAATGATTAGCTGTATAAACAATCATTACATCACTGGTCTCTACATCTAAGCAATGCCAAGAGTTCTTAACCAGGAAAAGAAGCAATACATACACTATACATACAACATCACTGGTCTCCATCATCCAGGCTCTTATCATCAGCTGGGGGGGCCCGTTACAGCGAAAGCCAGGAGCTTTTTGGTCCAGGAACAGACCCTCTGCGCAGTGACAAGCCCTCCCTTTTTATTAGGCTCTGAGCTCATGTTCAGAGCTACGAAAAGTTACTGAATGCTTCTAAGGAAAATTACAGAATGCTTACTGTGGGAACGTGGTCACATGTCTTCCCAACTCCAGGTGGCCAGGCAGGACCTGGGAAGCAAGCGCCATCCTCCCCTTTGCATACCAAATTAGTTAGAGCTGTCTTATCTTCTGCATTCCAACTTATTTTTGTATTTACAAGAAAAGTTACTTTCGGTTGAAGACAGAGTTGAAAAACAATCTTTTAAAATTCACTTCCATTACAGTGAGTTTTTGCACAAGTTTGTGTACAGTGTTTTGCAGTGGAGAGATTGTGTTTTGGCTTTACTGAGGTGGCACCAAAACATCAGAAAGGGTGTAAAGCTAAATCATGACACACTACCTCTTGAAGGATCTACATATGGTCGTTAATAAAAGGAGCTCATTGTGAACACTATCCACCTTAAAAGGGTGCTTTGTGGCTCTACATGAGAATTGTGATATTATGATCCCTTGTTTCATATTGTTGACGGTCTGCATTTTCCGTATGGGTGGTATATTGGTGTATTAGGGTCTGCTCAGTGTAATATTTATGGTACAGTAAGGTTCTGAGTGTGTTTTTGCACAAAGTTGTGCATAGTGTTTTGCAGTTGAGATATTGTGGTTAGTATATGCTTTGAGCAACCACTTTATTCTTTGACATATGATATATATCCAATATCTAAATTTAATAAAAGGTATTAATTGTGACTATTTTATTTTTACTTATTTTTTTTCTGTGTGTTGTCAGACAATTATGGATGTAAGCTCTGCCCCTGGCCCCACCCCTAACCCCGCCCCCTTTAGCCTCCCCAAACAGTTGGGCCACTGACCGCCTATGGTTACACATCGGTATCAGGAACTCATTCTAACACATTAGTGCTGCCACCAAAAAGCCGTTTGCCTTACCTCAACTCAAGAAAGCCCGCCCTAACCCTGGGATCAATAAAAGTCCCTGGTCCCCCTACTGAACAGCCTTTCTGATATGTACTTTGTTAATATGTCCTCCAAATAGCACAGTGCTAATCCATGCACTTTAGAAAGTTGATAAAGGTTCATTTGTTTGCTTTGGCCTTCAGTATTATTTCAGCCTTGAACTCTGTGGCTTTTGAGCATGCTGTCTGGCTGAGTGCCTGGTGTGCTGTGTGAATGTGGTGAACGTCATGGATATATTTGTAGTGCTGATGTTGTCTTGTTTTATTATCATGATTTTATGATATTTGAGTATATGATAATTGGGCAATGTGATGTTTTAGTTACAAAAAATAACAGATAATAAACGCATTTCTTACGTTTTCTATACCACTTAGGATGGGGGATAGTAAGGGTAGAAATGATTGTCAGCATTATAGAATTTATCCAATCAGGAGCCAATGTAAGACCTTCATTGTAGGGGATTTGCCACTTCATCTGGACCAACTGCATATGATAGGCTCAGCTTTGAGAATCCAAAGCAATTACAGAAATCCAGCCTAATTATAATCAAAGTTTGCATTACTCTACTCAAATCTCAAGGTGACAGATATAGCCACAGCAGCTGGATCATTTTTAATTTAAAAAAATACAATTCACCAAAGTGTAGATCTGTGTCCCCATAGACCAAGTAGTATCTAACTTGACCATAAGGTTTCTCGAGTCCTAACCCATGGTAGTTATATTCCTGCCAATATCACTGATCCTTCCAGGCATCTCTTCCCACTAC
Source organism: Microcaecilia unicolor (assembly GCF_901765095.1). Lineage (NCBI taxonomy): Eukaryota > Metazoa > Chordata > Amphibia > Gymnophiona > Siphonopidae > Microcaecilia > Microcaecilia unicolor. The sequence goes on from NC_044033.1 coordinate 403,956,433, forward strand.
TTACTCACAGCCATCCTCGACCTACTTCATGAGATTATTCAAAGCTGGCAGATTCCTTGCTTCACTCTTAAGTTGAAATAAAAGTTGGATATCATCCACAAATATAACACTTGACCCCTGCTCACTTAATAAGCCCACACAAAGGATTTAAACAAACATTAAACAAAAAAGGTGACAAAACTGATTTCTGAGGAACTCCACTCACCAAATGCTAAGGGAGAGAAAATATCCCAAATCTACGCTTTGTGGGCACATCTCCAGAAAACATTTAATCTATTTCAACACAGTACCACCCCATCCCTATTGCCCACAACTGTCACAACAGGAAGGAGTTCAATGGGTTGAATGCATCTATAGTATGTAACATCACCAAAACCGCCCCTCTACCTTTATCCCTATCCTTATGCAGGTACACCAGCACCACTATTAACACTGTCTCCATTCCATATCCTTTCCAGAAATTTGACAAATACATGTAGACAACCATGCTGCTCCAAAAGGTTACCTATCACCTTCAACACTTTTCCCAAAACAATATGTTTGCAAATAGCTGATAGTCTGCCAAAACCTCTTCATCCAATCTCTCTTTTTCAACAGTGGTTTCACAATAGACTTTTTAAAAGCTTCCTAAAACAAATCCTTCTGACAAAGATGAACTCACAGTAATCTCTATATGCTCTAAACCTCTTTCCTCATAGCTTTCAACAATTATGATGGCCGTGGGACCGGACAGGATCCACCCCAGGATATTGAGGGAGCTCAGAGAGGTTCTGGTGGGTCCTCTTAAAGATTTGATTAATAAATCCTTGGAGACGAGAGAGGTCCCGTGGGATTGGAGAACGGCGGACGTGGTCCCTCTTCACAAAAGTGATGATAGGGAAGAAGCTGGAAACTACAGGCCAGTAAGCCTCACTTTGCTTATTGGAAAAGTAGTGGAAGCGATGCTGAAGGAAAGGATAGTGAATTTCCTGGAAGCCAATAAGTTGCAAGATCCGAGACAACATGGTTTTACCAAAGGTAAATCGTGCCAAACGAATCTCATTGAATTCTTTGACTGGGTGACCGGAGAACTGAATCAGGGACGTGCTATAGACATAATCTACTTAGATTTCAGCAAAGCTTTTGACACGGTTGCCCACAGGAGGCTCTTGAATAAACTTGACAGGCTGAAGATAGGGTGGTGGTTAATGGAATTCGCTCAGATGAGGGAAAGGTGAGTAGTGGAGTGCCTCAGGGATCGGTGAAGGGGCCGATTCTGTTCAATATATTTGTGAGTGACATTGCCGAAGGGTTAGAAGGTAAAGTTTGCCTTTTTGCAGATGATACTAAGATTTGTGAGTGGACACCTGGGAGGGAGTGGAAAACATGAAAAAGGATCTGCGGAAGCTAGCAGAATGGTTTATGGTTTGGCAATTAAAATTCAATGCAAAGAAATGCAAAGTGATGCACTTAGGGAGTAGAAATCCATGGGAGACGTATGTGTTAGGCGGTGAGAGTCTGATATGTACGGACGGGGAGAGGGATCTTGAGGTGATAGTATCTGAGGATCTGAAGGCGACAAAACAGTGTGACAAGGCAGTGGCCATAGCTAGAAGGTTGCTAGGCTGTATAGAAAGAGGTGTGACCAGCAGAAGAAAAGAGGTTTTAATGCCCCTGTATAGGTCATTGGTGAGGCCCCACCTGGATTATTGTGTTCAGTTTTGGAGGCTGCATCTTGCTAAGGATGTAAAAAGAATTGAAGCGGTGCAAAGAAAAGCTACGAGAATGGTATTGGATTTGCATTACAAGACTTATGAGGAGAGACTTGCTGACCTGAACATGTATACCCTGGAGGAAAGCATAAACACGGGTGATATGATACAGACATTCAAACATTTGAAAGGTATTAATCCGCAAACGAACCTTTTCCGTAGATGGAAAGCCGGTAGAACTAGAGGACATGAAATGAGATTGAAGAGGGGTAGACTCAAGCAAAATGTCAGGAAGTATTTTTTCACAGAGAGAGTGGTGGATACTAGGAATGCCCTCCCGCGGGAGGTGGTGGAGATGAAAACGGTAACGGAATTCAAACATGCGTGGAAACATAAAGGAATCCTGTTCAGAAGGAATGGATCCTCAGAAGCTTAGCCGAGATTGAGTGGCAGAGCCGGTGGTGGGAGGCAGGCCTGGTGGTTGGGAGGCGGGGCTAGTGCTAGGCAGACAACTACGGTCTGTGCCCTGAAAATGGCAGATACAAATCAAAGTAAGGTATACAGAAAAAGTAGCACATATGAGTTTATCTTGTAGGGCAGACTGGATGGACCGTGCAGGTCTTTTTCTGCCGTCATCATCTACTATGACCTAGATCCTCTTTACAGGTAGTTGCTTTCACAGTATGCAAAATCTAATGCAATCTTTCATTGTGAAATACACAGTATTCCTTCAACAAACCATCAACCCTCTCTCTCCTCTGTCACCCCACTACTATTCCCTACCTCCTCGTATTTCTCAGCACCTCCTAATTGGAACGGATTGGATTTATTAATTTTATATACCACATTTATGCTTCAGCATCAAAGTGGTTTACAAACAATTGGTAATACAAAATACAGTAAACATACAGTTTATTACTGACTCTCTTCCTGGAAAGCTAAGTTACTTACTTGTAGCAGGTGTTCTCCGAGGTCAGAAGGCATATATTTTCACATGTGGGTGATGTCATCCATGACACCCGGAGCGGATAATGCCAAGTGCACTGTCATTTTAAATCTTTGAGGCACTGCCCCTACCATGTATGCGTGATTGCCTTCCCGCCGAATATTCAAGTGTGGGACCAGAAGTACAGTACAAAAGCTAAGACAACTCCAAGGGGAGGCAAGAGGGATGTGAGAATATATGCCTGCTGTCCTCGGACAACACCTGCACAGGTAAGTAACAGCTTTCTCCAAGGACAAGCAGGCATAATATTCTCACATGTGGGATGTACTAGCTACCAGGCTGACAACATAAATGAATTTTTTATTAAGTAGATAGTGAGCCTGGTGGTAAGTAAGGCCAGGAGGGCAGTGTTGACTTAAGTAGTAAATACATTCTGCAAGACTGCTTGTCCAAACTGGCAATCCCATCTAGAATGCTGCTCTAGACACTAGTGAGCAGTGTGGATAAAAGACCACGTAGCCACCTTGTAAATGTTTTCAATGGAGGCAGAGCGGAAATGGGCTAATGAAGACGTCATGGCTCTTACAGTGTGAGCAGTGACCTGGCCATGAAAGGTCAGCCCAGCCTGAGTATACATGTAGGAGATAGTCAGACAACCAAGTAGAAATAGTATGTTTGGTGAGGAGTATCCCTACTCTGTTAGGGTCACAGGACACAAAAAGCTGGGAGAACTTCCTATGAGCATTTGTACACTCCAAATAATATGCTAGAGCACACTTGCAGTCTAAGGTATTCAGTGTTGCTTCTCCAGGATGAGAGTGTGGCTTAGGAATGAAACAAGAAGAATAATGGACTGATTGAGGTGGAACCCCGATTCTACTTTAGGGAGGAATTTGGGGTGGGTTCGGAGGTGGAAGCTTATTCTTATGGAAGAAGTAAAAAGAACACTATCTTATATGTGAGGAATTTTAGAGAACAGGAATGAAGTGGTTCAAAAGGAAGTTTCATGAGAACTGTGAGGATGGCATAGAGATCCCAAACCACAGGCGTTGGTTTGATAAGAAGTTTGGTGTGAAATAAACCTTTCATGAACCTTACTATCAAAGGAAGAACAGAAACCGGTTTGTTATCAACCACAAAGTGAAAAGCACTAATGGAATTCAAGTGTACTCTGGCTGAGGGGCTGATGCTAAAGGCTGATCGTGCTAGCAATGTCTGATTTAAACTGGTTCTAGCCAGTCTAGCGATCATGTTATTCGCAAGCAGATGATCAAAAGCCCCATGCTGTTCCAAACAGCGCTCTAAAAATAGCGCTGGAGCAGCGCAGGGCGCTATTGCACCTATGATCAGAGATAATGACATGCAAATTTAAGCACGTAATCATCTCTGATCAAGGGGTAAAAGTGCAGGACAACTGTGCCTGAGCTTGCGAAGGCACAATCCCCCCACACTTGTTTGACAGGTCTAGGCTGTCAAAAGCCCAGACCTGTCAAACACAGGGGCTGGAGGTCCATGGGACCACCAGACCCCAACTACCCCTGCCCCAAGCAAGGCAAAATGGGGGCTGACAGGTTCAGGGAGGGCTGGAGATCCGGTGGGTCTCCAGTCCCCCCCCCCCCCAACATTTCTAAAAGGTCCCTGGTGACCCAGTGGGTGACCAACGACCCGACCCCCCCCCCCCCCCAGCGACAGGGGGGGCTGGAAATCCGGCAGACCTCCGGTCCCCCCGACCCCCACCCGACACAGCTCAGGGAGGGCTGGAGATCCGGCGGACCTCCAGCCCCCCTAACTCCCCCCCCCCCCCCCAGTATTAGCAATGGGTACCTGATGGTCCAGTGGGCCGCTGTCAATCCCCCTATCCCACCCCCTACTCCCTTATATAGTGTGAAGCCCCGCCCAGCGCATCCCAGGATACACTGGGCAGGGCGCCGCCATTTTGCCGGCGGCGTCAAAGGAAGAGGAGGGAGGCAGGTTACCTCCCTCCTCCAACTCAAGGTAGGAGGGTAGGGCGATTGGGGGATTGACAGCGGCCCAGTGGACCACCAGGGACCCCTTGCTAATGCTGGGGGAGTTAGGGGGGCTGGAGACCCATCGGATCTCCAGCCCTCCCTGAACTGTGTCGGGGGGACCAGAGGCAGAGGGAGCACAGAACGAACGTAGCGGACTGGTGCGTGGCACCCCCCACAGCGGCGTGCACCCGGGGCGGACCACACACCCCCCCCCCCCCCCCCCCCCTTGGTACACCACTGTCACTGCTCTTCTGCTTTCCTCTCCTACCTTGCCTCTCACTTTCCTCCCTATGGCTGCTATTTACTAGAGTGTAGTTAAGAGTTTGTGAGTTACCACATTATAACAGCAAAACCACTGGGTTAATTGTTGGAGGCATTCCCAACATTTTTGGAAGTCCTAGCATACATTTAATGCATTAAAAAAAGTCACTACTGCACATTAAAAAGTAATTCTATAAACTAAGCATTAACATTTACTTGCGTATTATTTGCACAGCAGCAGGCACATAGGCAGGCTTCCTCTTACATGCATAATTTACAGAAAACTCTAAGTTGCATGTGTCACTGCCATACTTAGGTGCTCATAGCTCTAGGGCTGGTTTAAGTATATGCACCTAGATGTTAGGCATGCCAATACCAATTCTCACTTGTATTCTATACTTGAACCTAGATGCCTTGGTTCTGTTACAAAATAGGCTCCTACTGTGCAGCCTCAGGGTGTCTAAATGGAGAAGCCCATTTATAGAACTACCCCCTAACTGAACAGCAGATTACACTTGATGCAGTTCTTGAGGTTGCATTAACTGCTTCAATATTATCCACTGCATTAACAATGAATGTGTAGAGACAACCTTGTGTAGGGTTACCATATGTCCGGATTTACCTGGACATGCCCTCTTTTTTGAGGACATGTCTGAGCAACCAGGCGGGTTTTGCCAATCTGCCCATTTGTCCGGATTTCTGGACAAACGGGCAGGCTGATGGGCGGCCATTTTGAATCAGCGTCGAGATCACGAACAGGAAGGATGCATGCAGGGCAGCGTTCCGGGCAGGAAAGAGGGGGCTCTTTCCTGCCCCAAAGAGGTCACTAGACCACCAGGGCAGTAGTAAGGGGAAGGGGGTGACGGGGAGGGGGAGTGATGGGGTGTGTGACAGGGGGGAGGGGAAAATGTGACAGGGGGTGCAGCGAGGGTGTGAAAGGGGGCGGAGCGAGGGCATAAAAGGGGAGGGGTGTGAAGGGGGTGGGGCGTGTCCTCCTTGTGAGGGGACAAAATATGGTAACCCTAACCATGTGTTAACTATAAGGTGCTGTCTCTACCCCAAATGGGTGGTTTCCACATTAGTTACCATGGTAATTAGCATGCACTAACCATTATGTGGGTCTCCATAGTAATTCTAATATTAAATAGGTAATGAAGCTTAGTAAATAGGCCTGCATCTTAGACAAATTTGTCTATTCTGCCCTTAGAGCCTCCAATGCAGATTTCACCACCTCACAGAATAACTTTTTTCAGCACTTATCTACTTCTCCATTTGGAAAATTCTGTTAATGTCTTAGCTAAATCTTCCTAGTACAATTTAAGCCTATTATTTCTTGTTATGTTCTCAATAGAAATCGAAAACTCGTTTCCACTGAAGTCCAAATAAGTTCAATTTCAACCTATTCTCATGTCATATTTGCCACCTTTTTGGACATGATTGTGGGTGCTAAACTCAGCACAAATAACCCCTCCCTGGACAAAGTTAAGAAGTTTGCTCAAAAGGTGCTCAAGGACCCACAGAGCTGCCTCCTATGTATGCTTGTACTTTTTTGCTCTACACATATGTTAGATTTGATCATGCATCTTTATGCCAGTCCCAGATCCATGAATTAAGACTCCCAGGTAGCATGAACTGCTACTTTGAAAAATGATTACTCAAAATCACTGTCAATATAATTTCGCATTTCACTCAATGGAAAACACCAAGTTTGGTTCTGAGCACATATATGATCAAAGGCACATCTCCTAATTAAAAGAAAATGCATATCTTTCTTTTAATCTTTAAGATCTGGTTTTATCTTTGTTCCTTTTCACAAATTTTCCCACATACAGAAAGTTTAGATACTGGCATGGTGGTTTCTGCAGAAAGAAGTGAAAACTATGGCAGCTAACCACAGCTGCTTCCTCTTTCATTGTAATATACACAGTAGATTCAAGCTACTTAACTAAAATGTGCAGCCTAAATCATCAGTAGCAATATTTGAATACTATTTGCTGTTTATACTATGAAGACCATATATTCATGAACTAATATAGTTCTCATAATACAAAACTAGATAGTAATTCCTCCTTCTATTTTCCCTATGAACTTACTTTAGCCACTGAGTAACTTTATCGTAGATTCATCATATATCAAAGTTACATCTCTTGGCCTGTAGGAAAGATCTAACCAGCAGATGTCAAAGCAGTTTTCAATGAGTCATATTTATGCAATCAGGCTGGACAGACACCACAAAACCACAATTGTGCTTTCCCTTGGTCAGTTCCAGACATTAAAAAAAAACACTGACACTTCATCTTTTTCGTACATATGCCTCAACCATTTTTTATGTTTTATGTAATTGGCTTTAGCTCAAACCTTTTTCTGTAGTAGCTCAAGATAAGTTACATTCAGGTATACTAGGTATTTCCCTGTTCCTGGAGAGCTTACGATCATGAAGAGCAATTCTATAACTGGATGCCTACAGTTATGTGTGCCGTGTGCTCATGATGAGAAAATTGCATTTATGTATGTAAGTGCACTATATGCTAATCTATAAGATAGTGTGTAAGTGCCATAGTGTGTAACTGAAAGGGGACATACATGTGGGCAGAGCATGGGAGAGGCATGGCTGTCTCTTCAATATATGTCTATAACACAGAATACTATAAGTTACGCACATTGTATATGGTGCACTTAGGCATGTCCATTTATACCTAGCATAAATAGTCACACCTAAATGTAGGTGCACCAATTCAGGTTTATACTAACTTCTATAATGGCATCTTGGTGCACAGACACCACAATAGAATTGGCAGTCAGCGCAGCATCAGTGAACCTAACTGGAGGCACCAAGTTATAGAATTGCCCCCTAAGTTTGCAACGAAACCAAAGCTTGTAATGGACATATAATAACTCTTCCTCTCTATGATTCTCTTCCTCTCTATGATTCCCTAATGTGTCTGTACACACGAACCTTATTCTACCACATTACTGTATTTGTTCACACTGGAATTGGCGAACGCCTTTACGGTACTATGTAAGCCACATTGAGCCTGCAAATAGGTGGGAAAATGTGGGATACAAATGTAATATATAAATGAAGTCTTAAGTGTCAATGCCCAAGATCACAAGGAGCAGCAATGGAATTATCACCACTGCTTGTCATATATATTTTTATTCGGAATTGTTTACTATACAAAGCACAGAAAAGCAGTAAGACTGGAGGAGTAGTCTAATGATTAGATAAAGGGGCTAAAAACAAGGAAAGCTAGAGTTCAAATCCCAATGACTCTACCTGTAATCTTGAGCAAGTCACTTAATCTTCCATTGTCCCAGGTATAAATTTAGATTTTGAGCAGCCTATGGAGAGGGAAATACTAGTGTAACTGAATATAACTTGCCTTCAACTACTTTGAAAGGCATAAACTAAACCCAAATCCAGTATGCAAAAATCCCTGGTAGAGACAAATCACACAGCAGAAAAATAAGTTACCAATTTTGGGAAGCAGAAAGAAAGAAAATGTGGTATGTCAAGGCAGAAACAACCTGCTCCTGATACACTGATGCTTTTGAGCCTCTAAGTGGTTCATGTATGCCTTACGTTGAATATTTTACGAAGACATTTAATTTTGGTACCAAACACATGCGTAATACAGGAATGTAAAAACTTCCTTTGCTGAAAGATTATTAAATGTTCTATATGGAGTAGGTAATGAAGGAGCATGAAGGAGCATGGTATTCTTTTTCATAGCAAAATATTGTTCCCCAAAAGAATGAAGTCAGTTCCAGTTCTAAAGGCAATTTAAGCACAAGGAAAATTATCTTACACTCCTGAACCCAAAGGAATAAATGGCGGGGCGGCCCATATCAAAATGTAGTATTTGCAGTACTCACACACCCCAATCAACCATAGCAGAAAAGCTACAAGACCAAAATTAGTTTTGCTGTTGATAGGTACAGCCTCAGTAACTGCTTATATTGAATGATGTGATTCTGCTTAAAGACTTCACATATACAGGGCCAAAGATCAAAAAAGGTTAGAAGGTGATCTGCAGGTCCCAGATCCTTCTCTGGATTATCTAACATTACATTATATTCTATGATGATCTATAGACTACATCTCCTCAAAGAAGCAATACTTTTCTCATCAATCAGACCCTGGTGAGGTTACCTAGCTTTTTGCCTGTTAGATATATTGCTCATGAAAAGCAATGATCTAGAATAGTGCATGAGCTGCTCCTCTGGTAAGTTTTTTTTTTTACACTGTTCTTCTCATTTTATCATAGTCTACGTTTTGAAAGTTAAATGCTAAAATATTGGATTCCTGTGTGTGCTTACTCCAAAGCTTATCTGCTTTAAGGGCAGTCGCCGCCTAAAGCATTAAAGCGCATTCTATGAGGGCAATGTCCTCTTCGTGGGCTGAAACGGGTGTTTTTTCTCTTCAGAAGATCTGTCGTGCGGCTACCTGGGCTTCTCAGCTCTCTTTCGTGCAGCATTACAGGCTGGATGCGCATTTTGGAGCGCAGGTGCTTGCTCGCGGAGTTGCCTGTTCCCACCCTACTTAGGGAGTGCTTTGGTACATCCCATCAGTTAATGGATTCATCTGCTGTTGATGACAAGGGAGGGAAAATTAGTTTCTTACCTTAATAATTTTCTTTCCTTTAGTCACAGCAGATGAATCCATGATCCCTCTCTGACTGATTTTAGTTTTTGTACAGATGTTGCATACAGACATTGTGCCTCATCCGGAGTACCTGAAGACAAGCTATCAGAGTTTCTACATGCTGTTTTTATTGCAGGAGGTTGATAACGTTCCTCCTTTGTTTGGTTATTGCCCCGGTTCTGGGGCGTTTGTTCTCTGTGAGGAAAGTTTATGTTATATTGCCTTTCTTATTCACTCTGTTTTGGAAATTTCATATACTGAAGACAGAGGGGGTTGGGTGTCCAGGAACACCATGTGCTTTCAGTGTTCTCTATCTCCACCTGCTGGTAGGCGGATACAACCCATCAGTTAATGGATTCATCTGCTGTGACTAAAGGAAAGAAAATGATCAAGGTAAGAACCTAATTTTCCCCTCTGTTTTCTATCTTTTAACCAGTTTTTAATCCACAATAGGACACTACCTCCTATCCCATGACTCTCCAATTTCCTCTGGAGTCTTTCATGAGGTACTTTGTCAAACGCCTTCTGAAAAACCAGATACACGTTTGTTCACCCCCTCAAAGAAATGCAACAGATTGGTGAGGCAAGATTTCCCTTCACTAAATCCATGTTGGCTTTGTCTCATTAATCCATGCTTTTGAATATACTCTGTAATTTTGTTATTTATGAGAATCTCTACCATTTTGCCCGGCACCAACATCAGACTCACCGGTCTATAATTTCCAGGATCTCCTCTGGAACCTTTTTTAAAAATCGGCATTACATTGGCCACCCTCCAATCTTCCGGTACCACGCTCAATTTTAAGGATAAATTACATATTACTAACAATAGTTCCGCAAGTTCATTTTTCAGTTCTATCTACTCTGGGATGAATACCATCTGGTCCAGGATATTCGCTACTCTTCAATTTGTCAAATTGCCCCAAATCCTCAAGGTTTATAGAGATTTCATTCAGTTTCTCCGACTCATCAGCTTCGAATACCATTTCTGGTATCTCTCCCAAATCTTCCTCGGTGAAGACCGAAGCAAAGAATTCATTTAATCTCTCCACTACGGCTTTGTCCTCCCTGATTGCCCCTTATACCCCTTGGTCATTTAGCGGTCCAACCGATTCTTTTGCCGGCTTCCTGCTTTTAATATACCTAAAACAAATTTTACTATGAGGCATATTTTCAAAGCACTTAGCCTTCCAAAGTTCCATAGAAACCTATGGAACTTTGGAAGGCTAAGTGCTTTGAAAATATGCCTCTATGTGTTTTTGCCTCCAACGCAATCTTTTTTACAAAGTCCCTCTTTGCCTTCCTTATCAGCGCTTTGCATTTGACTTGATATTCCTTATGCTGTTTCTTATTATTTTCAGTCGGTTCCTTCTTCCTTTTTTGAAGGATTTTCTTTTAGCTCTCCCTCACTTTTTAACCATGCTGTTGTTTGGTTTTCCGTCCTCCCTTTTTTAATATGCGGAATATATTTGGCCTGGGCTTCCAGGATGGTATTTTTGAACAGCATCCACACCCGATGGTAAATTTTTGACCCTCAAAGCCGCTCCTCTAAGTTTTCTTTTTTTCACCGTTCTTCTCATTTTATCATAGTCTCCTTTTTAAAAGTTAAATGCTAATGTATTTGATTTCCTGCGTATACTTACTTCAAAGATAATATCAAATTTGATCATATTATGATCACTGTTATCACCATTACCTCCTGCACCGGATCATGTGCTCCACTAAGGACTAGGTCTAGAATTTTTCCTTCTTTTGTCGGCTCCTGTACCAGCTGCTCCATAAAGCACTCCTTGATTTTGTCAAGGAATTTTATCTCCCTAGCATGTCCTAATGTTACATTTACCCAGTCAATTTCAAGGTAATTGAAATCACCCATTATTATTCTGTTGCCAGTTTGTTAGCCTCTCTAATTTCTGATAACATCTCTACATCCACCTGTTCATCCTGGCCAGGTGGATAGTAGTACAGTCCTATCCACCTTTTCCCCTGAACGAATGGAATTTCAATCCATAGGGATTCCAAGATGTGTTTTGTTTCCTGCAGAATTTTCAATCTCTTTGATTCAAGGCCCTCCTTTAACATAGAATGCTACCTTCTCCACCAATCTGATCCACCTTATCACTACAATATAATTTGTACCCTGGTATGACAGTATCCCACTGGTTATTCTCCCCCACCAGGTCTCAGAGATGCCTATTATATCTAATTTTTCATTTAGTGCAATATATTCTAACTCTCCCATCTTATTTCTTAGGCTTTTGGCATTCACATAGACATTTCAAACTACGTTTATTGTTCCCACATACATCTTGTTCAGTAGTTGAAAGTGTTAATTTACAATATTTTGTCTGATTTTTATTTAAGGACATATGATCTACTATGGTCTCTTTTGCAACATCGCTATCAGGATACCCTATCTTCCTTGTTTTGGTTATATCTTTGAAAGATACCTTGTTCCGAACCATGCGTTTTTGAACGACTATCAGCCTTCCCTGTGTAAGTGCCGACACCTTCACGTGAAAGCTGCTAGGTTCGTAGAACCCATTTTTTTCAACATGTATATTTGTAAAATAGCTGCTCCCACTGCAGGTGCCACTGTATTCAAGTGCACTCCTTCAGGTATTTTAGAAAAGGCTCTGCCTCAGCAGACCCTTTTTCTAAAGTGCCATCAGAACTGAGCGCATTCCAATCTGGATGTTCAATTTCTATCTCTATGTTCTATGTAAAATGGGGCTTCCTATCACCCATGCTCCAATTAGCATGTACTTGTGAGCTTGTACAAATGCTGAATATCATTAACTTAGTCACATGTATGAGACATAAGTCAAATGCAATTAAGTGCATAGGTCCCTCTATCTATCAATAAAGAAGAAAAACATTTACATAAACTTGTAGATGTCCCCAGTAAAATGGGATAAACCCTGCTGTAGTCTAAAAAAAATATCATGGAATTTTACTTTTTTTCTGCCATGCTGTTTGCGTGTACAACATCTAATTTTTAATTGTTAGGAAATGCAGGCATAACTTTGAAAACTGGGATATGTTCAAAGGTTCAGTATTCCTTTAATCCTCTACATGGCGTCAGCAATGTTTTATACTGAATCAAATTCCCTAGTTCTCGCTCTAGGACTGTGAATATCTGATGTGATGCAGTTTCAGTACAGTCTGAGTATATGGAATGAAAGCTAAACATCAAAAAGGCGGCAAGCAAAACCACTGTTTTTTTTTTAAGAGCCAGTGAGCACAAATCAAGTTATACAATATAAACAATTCTGAAAGTATTTGAAAATCTGATATCAAAATCAATTTGGCCAACATAATAACAAAACACAACAACGGATTTACAACGTGACTGCATGGAGATACAAAACCAAGTTCAGGTCATGTCACTGTTTATCAAGGACCATACATTAAATACAATACATTCAGGAAGCTAAATCCATGTTTGTTTTCAGCCTGGAGTTACAAAATAGTCACATATACCAGCAGATGCATGCAAAATGCAGGAAAGGGAAATTCTGAATAGGATTGGAAGTAACTGTGGGAATATTACTACCCTTTTTTTAAATTGCTTTTAAGATTGTTAGTCAAGTACAATCTTAACAAGGTAGGACATAATTACAAATAAATATCAAACAGGGAAAAATATCCACATACCAGTGCCAAATAAATATTCTCTAAAGAGAGAACTCATTCAGCCCCAGAACAGGGCACTAACCAGGAAAGAAAAAAATAAGAAAACTTTCAATAAAGAGAAACAAAGGGCCCTGTTTACTAATCTGCACTGTAGGCGCGCTAACATTTTAGCGCAAACTAATGATAGAGCCACCCATTATATTCCTATGGGTACCTCTATAATTAGCGCGCGCTGAAAAGTTTGCGTGCCTACAGCGTGGCTTAGTGAACAGGGCCCAAAGTGACTCATTATTTCACAGTGCTGCTAAATAAACTCAAAAAGCAACATCTATAGGCTATCAAGGACAAACCTTGATTGAAAATGTTCAAGAAACACATATTTAACAGTTTCATTAAAAATCATAATATTTACAGGGAAATCATATAATACATTATTTATTTACAATATTTATCATCTGCACTATATGTCAAATTCTAGGCGGCAAACAATTTTAACATACATATAATCAAAATTAAGGTAACATGCAGTGGTGTGCTGGAGCCGGCTTTGTTATTTTTTAAAGAATTTTGGAAGCCAGTTGTTAAACTTTAACAACCGGCTCCCAAAATTTGGGCTGGGGTGGCTCAGGTCCCTTCCTGGCAGCGTCAGCTCCAGCTGCCCTGTGGCTGGATGTCTCACTCCAAGTCCAACGACCCTCGCTCGCAGCAAAACAAAAAAAAGCATGAAACCGTGCGCGGGGTCGTAGCCCTGCGCATGCCGCTGGCGGCTCCCTACCTTCTCCAAAACAGGAAGTTACAACCTGAGGGGAGGGAAGAGGAAGGAAGCTGCCAGCAGTGCGTGCAGGGCTACAGCCCCGTGCATGGTTTCATACTGTTTTTTTGTTTTGCCTACCACAAGCATGAAGATCGCAGCTCAAGGTTCTTGCTTCAGGCCACCGAAGTACCAGCCTGGGAGAAGAAAGGAAGCCAGCAACTATAAATGCAGGGCTGCAGCTCAAAGAGGTTAGATTGAGAACAGAAGACATTAAGTCAAGATTTCTCAGAGGTTTGTCTCTTTCCCCTACCCCGCGCAGCCTTCATCCCAAACAATGCAAAAAGTCCTTTGAGCTGCTGCATCCATGTTGTCATTCTTTAATGTTGGTAGCATGTTTATTTAATCTCACTTATATGTTCAAACATGCCAGCTTTTCATAGGTAAAGTAGTAAATTGTTATAAATCGTAATTAGTGTGTCATTTGGAGGAGGGGCTGGTTATAGGGAGACACTAGCACGAATTGTATTCATGCAGAGATTTTTTTTTCTCCTGGAAAGAGCCACTAAAACAGATATCATATTATGAGAATCAGGTGCTCAACATCCAGAGTTTCTATCTATTTATTTCGTTATTTTAAGTTATTTATGACATTCATATTCCCACATTAAACATGAATTAGGTTGAAACCTGGGAGCATTTAAAATCTTTTTTTTTCCTGTGCCTAGATCAAAAGAGTAAGATAGTCAGCCTCCCTGCCAGCAAAGGTATGCCTTGCATGCTCGTATGGGGGGGCGGAGGGGAGAGTGAGGAGTGCGTTGCCCTCCACTCCACCTCGGCCTCCCCCCGCCCCCCCCTCCACACACACACACACATTGTCCGGCTGGCTATGCCCGGAGAGAGAGCCTGTTAAAAAATTTCCAGAAAATGTGGTAAAGGCGGTTAGCTTAGCATTAAATTGGACTTGGGGAAAATCCACTATTTCTGGGATAAGCAGCATAAAATGTTTTGTACTTCTTTTGGGATCTTGCCAGGTCTTTGTGACCTGGATTGGCCACTGTTGGAAACAGGATTCTGGGCTTCATGGACCTTTGGTCTGTCCCAGTATGGCAATACTTATGCACTTAATGTACTTATGATTCTCTAAACTTTCAAGCTTTCAGTTCAAGTTGTCTCATTTCATCTATCTGTTCAGCTTGTTTCTCTAATTGCTCCCTATGAGAAGTTAACAAAACTCTGTGACCTTCCACAATAGTTCCAAGATTGGTTTTAATTTCTTTAAATGCCATTTTAAGATTGGAGTCCTTGGCCCTAATAGCTTGCCAAGGGGAAACCAAAGTTACTATGGCCAGTTGATCAATATTCACTAGCAGAGATCTATTACCTCCAGAAGGTTCCTCCTCCACTCTCACAGTCTGCAGCAGCAGCAATCTTTTTACAGCCGAGCCAGTCTCTAACAGTTCTTGCTCAGCTGCCCCTCCACTAGCTTGGCTCTCACCAACTTAGTAGAAGTGAGACTCCACACCAGCTTCTGCCGCTAAACCTGTTTGAAGTTGCGGGGGAATCAGCCTCAGATCTGGGCTCAGTGAAACCCGATCTACGCTGTCTGCCGATACACTCAGCAATCCTCCTAAGGTAGGTTGTACAGCTTCAGCCCGATGTGCCAAAACAGCATCAAGTGTGAACCGTACCAGACATCTTGGAACTTGAGAGGCTGGAAGGTGAGCTTTCTGAGCACCTGTCCTCTTTCCCATATCGGCAAAAAGCCGTCTGAGACTTGGCGGTGTCTGGAGAGCACTCGCATAGAGGAGAGCAGAGCGCCAAGCGTCTGCTCCGGATGCCATCTTGTCTCCCGAACCCATAGTTTTTGAGATCGAGGTCATTTTCTGAGTTCTTAAATCACACCAAGTTGTAGTTTTGACAAGTGTCAACTCTTGCTCAACTTGCCCAATTTTCTCCAACAATGCCCCATTGCTCAAGTCCAAAGTTAACAGTGTTTTTAAGAAGCAAGAAAATATTTCATCAATGAGATACAGCTCCAAATACTGTTCAACGTAATTACTGCACGCTTGTCAACCAACAATTGCCTTCAACACTTCAGAAGGAGTGTACTTGATGATTAGCTCTGCAAAACATGAAAAGCAAGAACCAAAGACTGCAATGTTACCGCCAGGCTTCCTACTTCTTTGCTGCACTGCCGTATGACTACTCTCACAGTACACATGGGAAGTAGAGGCACAGAATGATTACTGGGACTCAATGAGATATCTGCCTTAAACTGGTCAGGTTTTCCTTGCCTGACAGAAGTTGACTCCTTTGATGATTGCCTGTATGCTCTGGGATCAATGGCTGACAATACACAGGCAGCTGTGAGAGTGAAGAATGCTTCCCTCTCAAATAACCTCGGCACTTCTCTATCAGTTGGCTAGGAAATGGTAAAAAGATAAGAAAAAGACCAAAAATGGACCTTGAAGTCAGTCTCTCACAGTCACCATCCTGATTCTCTCCCTTGTCAGAAATATCATTTCTAAAGCAACAGAAAAATTACATAGACCCAGAGACCAGATAATGGCTCGGCAGATTGGTTTTTACTGCCCATGTAGACAATAAAAAGGTCTTATACTGGAATTTCTTTTCTCAAATGTAAAAACCACACACATTAATAAAGCATACTGTATTTAATATTGCTACTTCCAGAACTGCTAATAGAGAGTGAGACCAACCAGACTTAAAGCTAGACATATTCTACCTTTCTGTTTCCATTGAGAAAACGTTTTCACTATAAAATGCTATAAAATGGTGTTATTTTAAACAAGAGCAACATGCTGACAAACAAGGCCTATAAAGTTGTAAACATAAAATAAACAAACAAACACATTCACTAACAGCTCCAAAAATTAATTACTTAATAAATTAAAATACTGTGAGCCATTTCCAAGCTAAACCACACTATTTACGGTAGCTGAACACCCACATTAAACTGCCCATGCTGCTAGCCTATTTCAATTCAATATTATATTGTGGTTAAAGATCACAGATACATACTGATCTATGAAAACAGCATTTATACCATTTTAATTCTAACCAAAACAGCATTATAGCTTATATACAATGATGAAATATGCAAGAATTGATATCTACTACCCGTATACCTACTCCAGATGATTTTAGTCATTGGTCTTGTGGATGTTGCTAATGGACATACCTGGTGGACAGTAAGTTTACAACTAGACTTAATACCACCGCCAACTCTAGATTCATTATACATATGGTGAAGTACAGCCATACCTATTAATGTCATTTCCTTGAGTTCAGCTATACCAGTCTGAACAAATGAGTTGTTTCCCTTTCCTACCAGCAGATGGAAGTAGAGAACTGAGCTTTCCCAAAGACATCACTGGGATAAAGGCTGGTACATCCTGGAACTTTCCACTTATAGTTTAGTTCATAGTTTTTCTTTATATACCACCCATCAAGTTAATATCCAAGTGGCTTACAAAGCAGCGTAAGGACTTGTTCGCCAAACCCAAGTCCCACCTACCACTGTAGCATAACTAGCATTAAAAAAAATAGCCTAATCAAAGAACTATATAATTAACAGAGAAAGAAGCAGAGAACCCATTAAGACCCAAAACTGAAATCTTCCAGGGTGGGTCTCATACTGGACTTATAGAAATGAAATTAACAGGCATTACTACATTTCACCTTCATTTTCATCCATGTCACACCAGTCTGAACAAGTGAAATGTACTTAAGCATAATCTTAGGAAAGACAAGTTACTCCCATCTCTAGATCATTTATAAATATATTAAAAAGCAGTGGGCCTAGCACAGACCCCTGGGGAACCCCACTATCTACCCTTCTCCATTGAGAATACTTACCATTTAACCCTACTCTCTGTTTTCTATCTTTTACACAGTTTTTAATCCACAATAGGACACTACCTCCTATCCCATGACTTTCCAATTTCCTCTGGAGTCTTTCATGAGGTATTTTGTCAAACGCCTTTTGAAAATCCAGATACACAATACTGACCGGCTCACCTTTATCCACGTGTTTGTTCACCCCTTCAAAGAAATGTAATAGATTGGTGAGGCAAGATTTCCCTTCACTAAATCCATATTACTACTACTACTACTTAACATTTCTAGAGCGCTACTAGGGTTACGCAGCGCTGTACAATTTAACAAAGAGAGAGACAGTCCCTGCTCAAAGAGCTTACAATCTAATAGACAAGTGAACGGTCGGTCCGATAGAGGCAGTCAAATTGGGGCAGTCTGGATTCACTAACGGTAAGGGTTAGGTGCCGAACGCAGCATTAAAGAGGTGGGCTTTAAGCAAAGACTTGAAGACGGGCAGGGAGGGGGCTTGGCGTAAGGGCTCAGGAAGGTTGTTCCAAGCATAGGGTGAGGCGAGGCAGAATGAGCGGAGCCTGGAGTTGGCGATGGTGGAGAAGGGTACTGAGAGGAGGGATTTATCCTGTGAACGGAGGTTACGGGCGGGAACGTAAGGGGAGATGAGGGTAGAAAGATAGTGAGGGGCAGCAGACTGAGTGCATTTGTAGGTAAGAAGGAGAAGCTTGAATTGAATGCGGTATCTGATCGGAAGCCAGTGAAGTGACCTGAGGAGAGGGGTGATATGAGTATATCGGTTCTGGCGGAATATGAGACGTGCAGCAGAGTTCAATACTCCGCAAGTAAATTTTTACTATGTGTTTTTGCCTCCAACGCAATCTTTTTTTCAAAATCCCTCTTTATTTATTTATTTAGATTTTGCTCACACCCTTTTCAATAGTAGCTCAAGGTGAGTTACATTCAGGTACTCTGGATATTATTCTGTCCCAGGAGGGCTCACAATCTAAGTACATAAGTAATGCCACACCGGGAAAAGACCAAGGGTCCATCGAGCCCAGCATCCTGTCCACGACAGCGGCCAATCCAGGCCAAGGGCACCTGGCAAGCTTCCCAAACGTACAAACATTCTATACATGTTATTCCTGGAATTGTGGAATTTTCCCAAGTCCATTTAGTAGTGGTTTATAGACTTGTTCTTTAGAAACCATCTAACCCCTTTTTAAAAACTCTGCTAACCGCCTTCACCACGTTCTCTGGCAACGAATTCCAGAGTTTAATTATGCGTCGGGTGAAGAAAACTTTTCTCCAATTTGTTTTAAATTTATTACTCTGTAGTTTCATCGCATCCCCCTGGTCCTAGTATTTTTGGAAAGCGTGAACAGACGCTTCACATCCACCTGTTCCACTCCACTCATTATTTTATATACCTCTATCATGTCTCCCCTCAGCCATCTCTTCTCCAAGCTGAAAAGCCCATCCCCGCTATCATTTTAGTTGCCCTTCGCTGCACCTTTTCCAATTCTACTATATCTTTCTTGAGATGCGGCGACCAAATTTGAACACAATACTCAAGGTGCAGTCGCACCATGGAGCAATACAATGGCATTATAACATCCTCACACCTGTTTTCCATACCTTTCCTAATAATACCCAACATTCTATTCGCTTTCCTAGCCTCTGCAGCACACTGAGCAGAAGGTTTCAGTGTATTATCAGCGCTGCATATGCCTTGTAGCGCTATAGAAATGCTAAATAGTAGTAGTAGTAGTAATTATCGACGATGACACCCAGATCCCTTTCTTGGTCCTTAGCTCCTAACGTGGAACCTTGCATGCCATAGCTATAATTCGGGTTCTTTTTTCCCCACATGCATCACCTTGCACTTGCTCACACTAAACGTCATCTGCCATTTAGCCGCCCAGTCTCCCAGTCTCGTAAGGTTCTTCTGTAATTTTTCACAATCCTGTCGCGATTTAACGACTTTGAATAACTTTGTGTCATTAGCAAATTTAACTACCTCGCTAGTTACTCCCATCTCTAAATCATTTATAAATATGTTAAAAAGCAGCGGTCCTAGCACAGACCCCTGAGGAACCCCACTAACTACCCTTCTCCATTATGAATACTGCCCATTTAACCCAACTCTCTGTTTCCTATCCTTCAACCAGTTTTTAATCCACAATAGGACATTTCCTCCTATCCCATTGTCTCAGGTACAATCTAAGTTTGTACCTGAGGCAATGGAGGGTTAAATGACTTGCCCAAAATCACAAGGAGCAGCAACGGGATTTGAACTGGCCTCCTCTGAATTGCAAGACTCTAGCACTTTGCATTTGATTTGACATTCCTTATGCTGTTTCTTATTATTTTCAGTCGGTTCCATCTTCCATATTCTGAACGATTTTCTTTTAGCTCTAATAGCTTCCTTCGCCTCACTTTTTAACCATGACGGCTGTCATTTGGTCCTCCTTCCTCCTTTTTTTAATACACGGAATATATTTGGCATGGGCTTCCAGGATGGTATTTTTGAACAGCATCCATGCCTGATGTAAATTTTTGACCTTCGCAGCTGCTAACATATTGAATTTCCTGCATGTACTTACTCCTAAGCCATTATCAAATATGATCATATTTTGATCATTGTTATCAAGCGGCCCTAGCACCATTACCTCCTGCATCAGATCATATGCTCCACTAAGCACTAGGTGTAGAATTTTTCCTTCTCTTGTCGGATCCTGTACCAACTGCTCCATAAAGAAGTTCTTGATTTCGTCAAGGAATTTTACCTCCCTAGCATGCCCTGTTATATTTACCCAGTCAGTATCGGGGTCATTGAAATCAGCCATGTTAGCCTCCCTAACATGTCTACATCCGTCTGTTCATCCTGGCCAAGTAGTACGCTCCTATCACTATTCTTTTCCCCTTTACACATGGAATTTCAATCCGGAGGGATTCCAAGATGTGTGCTGTTTCCTGCAGAAGTTTCAGTCTATTTGATTCAAGGACCTCCTTAACATACCTCCACCAATTAGATCTACCCTATCACTACAATATAATTTGTACCTCGGTATGCCAGTGTCCCACTGGTTATCCTCCTTCCACCAGGTCTCAGAGATACCTATTATATCTAATTTTTCATTTAGTGCAATATATTCTAACTCTCTCATCTTATTTCTTAGGCTTCTGGCATTCACATACAGACATTTCAAACTATGTTTGTTGTTCCTATTTGCATCTAAACTGATGAAGATAGTTCATATTTTGTGCTGTGCCTTTATAAAATAAAAGAACACCATTGGAATGTTTTTAGGCAGTTTTTATAGAACTGTACTCATAGTATTTCTGAAAGTTTTCTGTTTTGTTTTTTGCTGTCATTGACCTTAAGCCAGAGTTTATAAGGTCTCTTCACAGAAAGAATAATATAATATGAAAATGAGAAAAAAAGAGAGCTGAGGAAGCATTCTGGAAACGATACATATGAAGGTTAAGTCATCCCGGGTAAGCCAATAAAAATTCCTTGTCTATTTCTACATAATAATGAACTGTACATGCTGATCTCAGGAACACTTTCATCTCTTATTTCCCTTAGATGACTTTATTTAAGTGTAGCTTGGCAGCAGGTTCAGAGCAAGAATTAAAAAAAAAAGTTTGGTGTTCCAAACTTGCCCTGTTTTTAATCTGTACGCTAGGGGGGAAAATGTGTGTGTGTGTGTTTTTTTTTAAATTACCACATCCGTTTCCATCAATTATGTTTTGGTTACTGAGTTTGTACCAAGAACCACTCTCCAGCAGCTGCATTCACAATTTACAGTGAATCACCACGAGGGTAATTCATCATTAGGAATAACCAGGGGATTTCTAAAGAGATTTTCTTTTCTTTATGTAACTATTTCTATATATTGAAACTTTAAAAAAAACAAACAAGCAACTATTGTTCATGAAAGTCATGACTGACATAATTTACAAATGACCTATCTCTCTATATAAAAGGCAACCCCAACGTTCTGAAGCCTCCACGGAAGTTGAGGCGCCCGAGATATCCGGTGTGCCCTGGAGTGTCTGCACCGCCCTCGCGTCAAAACGTCATGACGTTGAGGGCGGAGCTATGACACTCGAGGGCCGAAACGGAAACGCCACAGCGAACAAGGCGAGTAGCTCGGAGGGACGGAGGGAGGGGGCCCCTTGCTAGCGCCCGTTTCATTGCGCTCAGAAACGGGCATTTTTTCCTAGTTTTACATAAAGCAATGAGATTGGAATTCAGCTATCCAGGTGGGATAGTTCAATTCCAGAGGTATTTTACAAAGACTCTGCTGAGCATGGAGCATTTCATTAAATACATATAAGGATGCACACGAGTGTGTATTTGCCTGCACATGCAGGTGGAGCAGCCATTTTACAGATATAGAGGTTGAAAAACTAAACAGCATAAATCTTGTAGCTTCCACTTAGAAGTGGTAGCATTCCCATGTAAAGGAAGTGATTTTGCAACTTCCATATATAAGTGGCTTCACTTCACTTGTAGTTATCCCACTTTACAAAACTAGATGGGTAAATGCAGCAAATTAAGTAGCAGCGCCTCAATTTTTATTTTTCTTCATTTTGGAGTTGAAAATATAAAACAAGGGATTAAGCTGAACTATTAGTCCCTTATTTATGTTTATTCTGGACTTACTATACCACCTTTATTTCCACAAAAAAGGCACTTTACAAATATAAATTAGAAAACTCCATCAGGAAAGGAACTACATCATAAAACAGAACTCCACAAAGGGAAGAGGGGGAACAGGCGACAGTGCAGAGTGATGCAAAATACACCCCCAGACATCTTTATAAGCCAGAGAAAAGAAGTGAGTTTTCAGTGCTGAACAAAAGAACATAAGCATTGCCATACTGGGACAAATCGAAGGTTCATCAAGCCCAGTATTCTGTTTCCAACAGTGGCCAATCCAGGTCACAAGTATCTGGCAATATCCCAGAACAGTAAAATCGATTTTATGCTGCTTATCTTAGAATATGCAGTGGATGTTTCGAAGTCCATCTTAATAATGGACTATGGACTTTTCTTTTAGGAAATTATCCAGACCTTTTTTAAACCCTGCTAATCTAACTTCTTTTACCACATTCTCTGGCATCAAATTCCTTGAACTGGGAGTCAGATTGTTCACGCTGAAGAGCTTTAGGAAAGGAATTCAAATTTGAAGGACCCACATAAAAAATGCACCATTCCTAGTGGATTCTAGATGAGCAGCAGACACTGGTGGTAAGAACAGCCAGAGACCACAGAATGAATGCAAGAAGTGGGAAGTGGAACAGAGGATCAAAGTGTGGCTAGGTATGGAGGGGAACCCTGATAGAAAGTTCTGTGGACCAAACTACACATTTTAACTCTGCCCTATAGATGACATGGATGGACAGAGTGGATAGGCCATATGATCTTTATCTGCCTATATTTTTCTATGTTTAGAACCAATATCAGGGAAATCATCCTGAACTTTTCTTTGACCAGATATTTGTTGAGAGCTCTTAGGTCTGGGATGGGATGAAATTTTGCTCTGCTTTTGGGCACCAGAAAGTACTTAGAATAGAATTCCTTCCCTTATTCCCCTGGTGGTGCAGGTTCACAGGGCCAGTGCTAGGGTCTCTGGCACCCCTCCCCTTGCAAACTATCAGTTGGCCACCCCCCTCCCCTCCTTTCTATCTTCTCCCTTTCCCCTTCTTCAGCCCAGTGCCTTAAAAGTTGGAGGACAAAAGGTTTCTTTGGGTTTTTTGTTGTTTTTTTTTTTTTGGGGGGGGGGGGTTCACTTAGTTAACAGCTTTTTAATGTATGTCAAAGCTTCCCATACGTAGATATAAGTAGCATGAAATAAAATTGAATATCACTAAAACAGATTTAAAAATTATTGTACCTAGTAAAAACAGCACTAATAAAGTCTGTATTTTGTGCTCATTTTTTCTACACTGTTCTATATAATACAGTAATACATGGCCACATTTCAGTGAGGATGTCCTATTTACTGATGGGCTCATCTAACTGTTGTTGTAATCTGCCTTTGGAAGGAATATATTGAAATTAAATAGAATTAAAATTAAACTTTCATTGAGGCACCACATCTTCACCTCATCTCTTTTGTTCAAATGAATTATTCTATTTTGAGTGTGTTTCAGAAACAAGTGGTTTTCATATGTCAAATAATAAAAATATTTTCTTTCATGCAGATCTCTCTTTTGTTTAAACATAACTAAATGGGCTATAACCCCCTAATGCAGTCCATTGGTTTGCTTATATTTTGTCCTTGTGATAACTTATACTGTGCCAAAATAGTGAAGGGTGATGAAAATGATAAAGGGGATGGGACGATTCCCCTATGAGGGAAAGGCTGAAACGGCTTGGGCTGTTCAGCTTGAAGAAAAGACGGCTGAAGGGAGATATGATACAGGAATGGAATGGGTAGACATGAATCACTTGTTTACTCTTTCCAAAAATACTAGGAGGCACACAATGAAGCTACAAAGTAGTAAATTTTAAATGAATCAGAAAAAATATTTCTTCACTCAATGTGTAATTAAACTCTGGAATTCGTTGCCAGAGAATGTGGTAAAAGCAGTTCACTTAGTGGGGTTTAAAAAAAGGTTTGGATAGCTTCCTAAAAGAAAAGTCCATAAGCCATTATTAAAGTGGACTTGGGAAAATGCACTGCATATTTCTGGGATAAGCAACATAAAATGTATTGTACTGTTTTGGGTTCTTGCCAAGTACTTGTGACCTGGATTGGCCAATGTTTGAACTGGGATACTGGGCTTGATGGACCTTCAGTCTGTCCCAGTATGGCAACATTTATGTACTTATATATAAATACAGTGAGACAGAATACTAAAATGTACAGGGATGATGGCTGCATAGGGGAGGGGAAACAGAGATTTACCAAATTGGCTTCAACTTTGATGTCATGCCATCTCCTCCTGTTCTCAATCTAACCTCCTTGGCCAAAACCCTGCCTTAGCTGCTCCTCTGGTAAATGTCTCACACCCTGACCCCGAGTCTGACATCCCCCCCCCCCCCCCCCCCACAACTCTCAACACACCTCCTTGGCTCAACACCACCTCCCCACCTTGCCTTCCTGAAAACGCACTCCCCCTTCAGGGTCCCCAGTAGTGTTTAATACAGTGCTCTCAGCCCCAAAGCCTTCCATCTGCCGAGTTTGGCTCCCCTTCCCTCCTACTGTCATAACTTCCTGCTGCCACAGGGGCCGAACTTGACAGAAAGAAGGCTTCGGGACCGGCACCGGTAGTGTTATATGAAACATTACTGTTTGAAGGAAAACACATTTGGAGGATTCCTGTGGCAGTGCAAAAGATGCTTCCGCTCTGCTAAGTATTCCAAAGCACAGTGCAGCTGGGGAGCGCTAAAACTAATGGAGCGTAATGCCCCCCTCCCATGCATACCCTGCTTACTGTGTTCCACAGGTCCTGTGGATTCAACTGCATGGGTTTTGAGAAGGGAGGACAGTTCATCTGTGAGCACGTCCTGGTGCTGAGAGCTAAAGTCTGACACTCTGGGTGGGCAATTTGGAGAAAGTTGATACCAACTGAAGGTGTAACCCACACGGACCAGTTATAGAACTCACCGGTCTGAGGTTACCTTTCCTGGAAAAACTTTAGCCTCCCTCTAACCAGTAGGTCCTCCAGGGCAGGTACTCTTACTTTGGCTATACTCTGCTGGAGCCAAAGTTCATCCCCTGCTTAGACTGGGGACCCAGCTGGGGCTTCTGAGTCCACTGATGCCAAGGACAAGAGCGTGGAGGGTGGGCTTATTGCTGAGGATGAGATGAAGGAGTAAATCTACACCTTTGAGAGTAGTAGGTACTCTTTCAACTCCTGCCCGAAAACCTCCGAGAAGTGGAGGCCCCAGAAGGAGTAGGCCGAGACAGGGACTTTATTTTATCAGTTCTTTTCTATATGAGGTCTGTCATCATTTCCACTTTGTCCTAAAAAGATTATCACCTCAGCAAGGAACATCCACCAACTTTTCCTGAACTGTTGGTTCCAGGTCCGGGACACGTAGCCATAACATTTGCGCATGCTGGTACCTATAGCGGAAAGTCTGGATGCCAAAGCAAAAGTATCAATGGTAGCCCTAGCCAGGTGTTTTCTACACTCCTGTTTAGTGGCTATCTGGGGAAGTTGTGTGGCCTGCTCCAGTGGGAGCATATCTGCAAACCTGAGCACACTGCTTACCAAGATCTTCAAGTAAATGCTTGTGTAGAGCTGGTAGGACTGAATGCAGGAAATGAACATGGAGCACTGAAAAATTTCCCTCCCAAAAGATTCCAGAGTGCGAGCATCCCTGCCTGGGAAAGCCACTGCATGGGTCCTCAAGCTAAATCAGAGGTGATGCGTCTTTGATGCTGATGTGTCTCCAGTGTGTGGTGCAACTCCAGAAGACATAGGGACTGATGCTTTCAATGCCAATGCTGATGGACCAGACTTCTGCATGACAAAGCCTCTCATGCAGGGCCTCTACTTTTGAGGCTTTCCTTCTGCATGTGAGCACAAAGAGAACAATTAGAGGATTTATGACCAGGTCCCAGACTTATTAGGTGCATGTTATGTGGGTCAGTCACAGACATGGCCCATTGTCAGGTTTTTGGGACATCACGGAGAAAATAGAAGCAGCAAAATCAAAAAGATCAGTGTTGAAAAGATTTTTTTAAAGACCCAGCTGAAAAATTAACAGAAAAATGGGAAAGAGAACAAAATTAATGGAAAAAAAAAAGGCCCACACTACTCACATGAAAATCAAGAGGCAGGAAGGCAAAAATCTCTCTTGGAGAAAAACACTAACAGCCGCAATTGAAAACTCATCTTCACAGCTCCGCAGAGAAAGTGAAACTGCAGGTAACACATGACTCAGGCAGGAAGGTACTTGCGCGTGCACAGTAAGAGCCTGCCAAAGGCTTCTAGAAGTTTCAAAACACTGGACAGCATCCACAACGGGGCTCAATTGGGGATGTCACCACATGTGAATATATTATGTCCTACTTGTCCTCGGAGGAATGGAGATATTTTCTCTGGGATCCTCCCAAGTACTTGTAACCGGAATTGGTCACTGTCAAGACAGAATGCTGGGCTTGACAGACTTTTGGCCCAGTTCAGTAAAGCCAGACATTCTTGCAGCAAGCAGGGGACATGCCATGCTAATGCAGAGTTCCTGCCTTCCCCACAACTGGAAGCATCCAAACACCTCTGGAGCCACAGCAGGCATAAGCCATTCAGCCACTCCACTCTGCATCGCTCAGTTTCTGAGTGTTCTTCATAGCAAAGAAAATTAATATATTGTTTCTTCTAAACAAGAACAATAGGCATATAGAACCATAAGAAAATTTCAGGAACTGGATCACTGTGTGCACACATTGTAATCAGGCCATATGTAGAAAGCAAAGGCAACTACAGAAACACAAAAGTCTTTCACTCCCTCAACAGAAAGATGGTCTGCAATACCACAAATCTCATAACTGATGTGTGCCCACACTTCCCAGGCTCCTGTCACAATGCCTATATTCTGTTTCAGAGAGAAATGCATAATCACTCTGATTGATGAGATCACTGGGGAGGGTGGCTTCTAGGTAAGCAAACATCTTTCATTCTATCTCTACCTGAACACTCTTCTTTTCCTTCTAAAGAGCCCTTTCTGATTTTGCATACTCAAATGAACAGAACAGGGCAGTCTCTGCTACACCTACCACCCATAAAATATCACCACTGATCCACTCACTATTGTTACCCCCACAGGTGATATGGGCTATCCTCAGAAGACATGGCTTATAACCCCTATCACCAACTCCCATGTTGAAGCAAAGAAGTGCTACAATATAGCCTCACAGGCAGACAAGTGCAGTCATCAAAATGTCTTTTGGTCTTTTAATAACACAATTCTGGAACATGGACAGATCAAGAGGAGAGGGGTACTCTAGCACCTCTCCAGGGTCTGTGACAACTGTATAGTCTGTTGCATGCTCTATAACCCGGCCCTGACTCACAGGCTACATCCCTCCTGAGGGCCTTCAACCTGAACCCTCAGACAGTGACAAGAAGCTGGTGGTATTATACTACCTTTTATGAAAAGCAAAACAAAATGGTTTATAGTCTAAGAGTCAGAAGAATAGTGTTTGCAAGGACAACCACAGCTTCGCACTGTGCTGTGCTTAAGAGGAATCAGACCTTGAGCTGGATGCATGTCAATTAAAGCACCACTGGAAGTACAACTGGACACCAGACATTCTAGTTTAGCTTCTCCTCTGGCCTGGCACTAGGAAACATTTTTCTTCCTAGTCTTTCATCAGCTGGGCAGACAGGAAAGTATCCCCCTCTCCAAAATTGGCTTCCTGGCCTAGCCTCTCATTTTGTGAGTGTAACTGTGCCTATATATCAACACACAGTACAAGCAAAAATACACATGAACAGATCTATGTGCATCTGCTTTCAGCAAGTACACACATATTTTGGGAATACAGATAAGCCTGTTTTATAAATTGTGTGTTTCCTGTCTCACAGTTTACAAAACAGCACTTAGATGGCCCATTTTTCATTGCACAACATTCACTATCCGCCCTATATATAATTACCTTCTTTTTAAACTGAATAAAAATATTTGCAAAGAGTAGACCTGTGACATTTTTTTCCATTTTGCAAAAAAACAAAACTATTAAATAGGGGATATTTTTATTGGAGTTACATCTGAAAAATGTCTGAAACAATTTAGAAGCTATAGCTTACTTTGTAATATATACTTTATTTAAATGTATGCATATTCTGTTTGTAAACTGCTTTGAATCCTTAGGGAGAGTTGGCAGTACATAAACCACAAATAAAATAAAATAGAATAGAATAGAATATGCAGAACTAGTCAGCAGAAATTTACTCCTGTGCAGAGTATTCTCCACACCTTTGGATTCTACAGAATAGATGCCACAGCGATGTGTATAATTCTTTAGCAATTAACAGGAACCAAAATGAGAATCGGCTTGGTCCCACAAGTCAAAACAATCTTCCAAGGCTCAAGACTCCCCTGATACCATGTTAAGTTTATAATTACCATACTATGTAAGAAAACCATACAGAATTTGGAATGGTAAGCAATCCTGCTTCGTTTAAAATAGAACACCCTCCATCTGCAAATTGTTAATTGAAATGTTTCTATGTTATCCAGTGCCAGACCTGGCAATATAATGCAGTGGTTAGGATAGAGTTGCAAGATCCTACTTCTGTTCCTCTAGCCACCACTCACTGTGTGGTCAAAAGCATGTTACTTAACTTCACTGTGTCTAAATTTAAAATTGCATGCTCTTTGGAGCAAATACATCACAGATTCCTAAAGCTGGCAGCAATCGATTAAAATTCTTTAGTTCCGAAGTAGAGGGGGCTAAAATGGCAACAGAGGAGCCTGGTTAGAATGCTCTGATAGTCTGACCAGTCATTATCTTCCTTTTTTTTGGTTTATTTGTTTCTTTATTGAGGCACTCATTCACAGCTCCTTTATGAGTGCCCCGATGCAGCAGATATCGGAGTTATTATGGACCAGTGTCTCTTTTTCAAACCTTGAGTGAATTCCGTTGCCCACCAATGTTTCCGGGCTTTACCATCAGTTCCATTCTATTTGTAGCACTTTAGATCCTTCCTCTCACCATACTCTTCTACTTGCTACTGTTATTTCTTGATTGGAGTACTCTAATGTACTGTATAATTAGATTGTAAGCTCTGTCGAGCAGGGACTGTCTCTTCATGTTCAAGTGTACAGCGCTGCATACATCTAGTAGTGCTATAGAAATGATAAGTAGCAGTATGTTGACCTCCCTATGTTTCCAAATGATTGCAGGCCTTGATGGACCTTCGGTCTGTCCCAGAATGGTAATACTTATATTCTTATCTTCTCCAGCATAGCAAATGGCACGTCAAATGCAAACTGCTGATAAGGAAAGAGACCATGAGAAGATTGTCTTGGAGGCAAAACAGATAAAATCTTTTCAGGGTGTATTAGAAACAAGAAGCCAGTAAAAGAATCAATTAGACTGCTGGATAATCAAGAGGTAAAAGGGGGACTCAATGAGAATAAGGCCATAGAATTCTAGAAATGGTATTTATAGATTATGAGTTGGAAGAACTAAAATAAATCTCTGAAACCAGGAAGATGTAATGGGGCAATTTGACAAACTGAAGATTAGCAAATCATCTGAACCAGATGGAGCATATCCCAGAATACTGATAGAGCTAAAAAATGAACTCATAGAGCTATTATTAGTAATATGAAATTAATCTTCAAAATCAAGCATGGTACCGGAAGACTGGAAGGTGGTCAATGTAATGCCAACTTTTAAAAAGGGTTCCAGGTCTGAAAAATTATAGACTGGTGAGCCTGATGTAGATGCCTGGTAAAATAGTAGAGAGTATTGTAATGAACAAAAGTACTGAGCATATAAATGGATTAAAGGAACAAAATCAACATAGATTTAGCCAAGGGAAATCTTGCCTCACCAATCTATTACATTTCTTTGAAGGGGTAAATGAACAAGTGGATAAACGTGAGCCAGTTGATATTGTGTATCTAGATTTTCAGAAAGCTTTTGATAAAGTTCCTCATGAGAGATTCCTGAGAAAATTAAGAGTCATGGGATAGGAGGCAAGGTTCTGGTGCGGATCAGAAATTGGTTATTGGACTGAAAACAGAGGGTAGGGTTAAATGGTCATCTCTCTCAATAGAGGAGAGTGAACAGTGGAGTGCTGCAGGGATCGGTACTGGAACCAGTGCCATTTAACATACTTATAAATATGGAAATCAGAATTATGAGTGAGGTGATTAAATTTGCAGATGACACAAAACTATTCAAGATTGATAAAACACGTGCAGACTGTGAAATATTGCAGGAAGACCTTAGGAAATTGGAAGACTGTGCATCCAAATGGCAGAAGAAATTTAATGTGGACATATGCAAGGTGATGCACATTTGAAAGAATAGTCTGAATCAATAGTTACCTGATGCTAGGGTCCACCTTGAGGGTCAGCACTCAAGAAAAAGATCTAGGAGTGGTTGTAGATAATACGCTGAAATCTTCTGCCCAGTGTGCAGTGGCCAAAAAAGCAAACAGAATGCTAAGAATTATTAGGAAAGGGATGGTGAACAAGAACAAAAACACTATAATGCCTCTGTATCGCTCCAGGGTGAGTCTGCACTTTAGAGTATTGCGTTCAGTTCTGGTCGTCGTATTTCAAAAAGGATACAGCAGAATTAGAAAAGGTTCAAAGAAGGGGGATGGAACTCCTCTCGCATGAGGAAAGACTAAAGAGGTTAGGGCTCTTCAGCTTGAAAAAGAGACGGATGAGGGAAGATATGATTGAGGTCTACAAAATCCTCGGTGGTGTAGAACAAGTAGAAGTAAATTGATTTTTTACTTGTTCCAAAAGTACAAAGACATGGGGACACTCAAGGAAGTTACATGGAAATACTTTTAAAACAAACAGGAAGAAATATTTTTTTCACTCAAAGAACAGCTAAGCTCTGGAACTCTTTGCCGGAGGATGTGGTAACAACGGTTAGCGTATCTGGGTTTAAAAAAGGTTTGGACAAATTTCTGGAGGAAAAGTCCATAGTCTGCTATTGAGAAAGACATGTGAAAGCAAATGATTGCGCTGAGATTTGTAGCATAGAATGTTGCCACAATTTGGGTTTCTGCCAGGTACCTGTGACCTGGTTCGGCCATTGTTGGAAACAGGATACTGCACTAGATGGACCATTGGTCTGAGCCACTATGGCTACTCTTATGTTCTTAAAAACATAACCTGAAAACTAATGTGCTAGTCAGTGAAGAAACTGAAGCTAAAAGGTTGAATATTATAGTAAGACAATGACCCAAAACATAGCTCAAAATCAACTATGATGTACTTAAAGACGAAGATTTTGGATTGGCCTGCAATGTCTTCAGATTTATCTTTAAAAATCTGTGGGGTGGGGGGATATCTCAAACAAGCAGTAGAATCAAAGAGATATAAGAATATTTCCAAATTAGAAGAGTTCTGCAAAGAACAGTGAGAATTTTTATCAAAAGCAAGAAGACTTTTAGCTGGCAATAAGAAACATTTGGAAGCTATTATTTCAGCTAAAGGAGTCTTACAAAGTACTGACTAAAAGGTGTTTACAGTCTTCCACCTGCCATATTCACTGTTTTCCTATTTAAAATGTTGAAAAAAAAACCTACAAAAAATAGCAATTATGCATTAAATATTGCAAAGATTTCATGTTTAACTTTATCACCAAAATAATAATCAATGCTATGCCAATTAATTATAAGAGCAGCTATTTTCACAATCTTTTCCTAAATGAACGAGTAATTAGAAGAATCAAACAAAGGCTATGCCCCAAAGTAGCTTGTTCAATAGCCACATGAAGGCCTTCATTGGGTTCTTTTGTTTGTTTTAAAAGAACGAACAAATAAGTGGACTTTGGATAATGAATAAAAGATTGTTTCATTCACAAGTACTATATTGTAAACTGAAAATTGTAGATTATATTGAGCACTCTTTTTAAGGTAATAAGTTGTTGGGGGTTTTTTCTTAAGGCCTGATGCCTTTATATTGACCCTGTAGCTGAGAAGTTATTTTCTGTGGTCTTTTTTCTCCTTTATATGAAGAGTTTATTTATGAATATTTTATAAGAATAGATACTTTTCCAATTAATTGGTATAACATTATTATATTGTTGGCAGGTTGCTTTTATAGCCAATTTTTTTAATAATTCTGAATTTTTTCCTGCAGTGCTGATAAAGTTATTCTAAGCTAATTATGTACAGATTTGCCTATTTTAATTTTATTGCTATATATTCCAAAATAAATATTGCACTAGACTGCTTAAGCATGAAAGATTTTCTCTTGACTGCTTCTATGTGATATCATTGCTATAGCAGTACATCACATCTTTTCAGATGTACAATTTTAACCATAAGGACAATATAACCATGCAGTATGATTCACATTCAGTGGAGCTTTAAAAAGTTAGTCTTGTAATAATAACATAGAAAGCCTGCTCTAAAAATATTAATGCTTACTATGCTGAAAAATAACGAACTCTGTAATAATAAGTATCCTTATTTATAAAGTCTCTAGGTCCAGACCATAAAAGCAAAAATTCCAGCCAAACCAGATCATCATCCTCTATTCCAAATAAAAGAACAAGAACCAAAGCCTGAAAATGACCCATCCATCATGAGGATCCAGTAATATAATGTGAGACCAATGTTCAGAGTCTGCCTTGACAAGAAGCCACTTTACACAGAATTTAATTTTCATCCCAAAATTATCCTGCTGCTTTAAGTACTGTTATAGGCTCCAACTTGAGTACTTCCCAAAGTTTCCAGCTCCTGCTTTTCCTGCATGGCTCAGTCTTTTGCTAAAAGTGCCTCAGACCACTTTTATGCTCCTTAATGCAGACCAAGGGTGGACTTACATGGTAATTTGTACATGGTAATTTGATGGTGACTGAGCAATATTTTAAGCTAATTACAAATGCTAGCACTTTAGATAATTTATTGCATTTTAGATTCAGCTTTCTTCAGCGATGCAAATGTATGTCTTAACTATCATTTGGGTACTGTTGCTCCAGACTGTTGTAGGTTTGTATTTAGATGTTATGGAGTCACACAGCATTCCAGTAATCATGAAACAAGGGCAGCATGGGGACCTGGCTCCTCAAAGTAGGAAGAAGCATTATAGATCTCCCTACATGAGCTTGGTTTTGCCCAAGGATGTCTATAATGCAAGGAATGTTCCATCGTCGGGTTTTAGTTAATGCAAGATTGGTAAGAAGTAAGACCTTGTTTATGCATGATTTAACTGATGAACAAATGCCAGATTTGATCCGCATCACAGAATTATGGCTGTTAGATTCAGAAGTAGTCTTGATGAAGCAATGTTGTCCTCCCTCTTAGACTTGGAAGGCACATTTTTATGTAAATAAATGGGATAGGGAGTGTGGAGTCATAATATTTTGGAAGAAATCCATACTGTTATCCTGTGTGCCTCTCTATGGTAACCAGCAGTTTGAGGCTATTTTGCTGACTGGTTCTACTTGGTCCATCTTTTCCATCCACTGCCCCCCCCCCCCCCCCCCCCGGGACTTCGTTCTTCTGATTTAATTTACATGCAGATGTACATCCATTACCAGTATGGCATGTGACCACTCTGGATTTTAATCAGATTATTAATAGTCCTATGCATGTCACAGACCTTGCTTTTCCTGGGGAGGATTTTTTCGACAGCAGTAGTCTAAGTTAGTCTATTTTGTCTCATGCCAGACCATTACTGCTTGCATTTGAGGATGTTTCTTGACACAGGGAACTGTGCTTCATCATTGCCAATGGCATCCAGGGTTTACTGGTGTTGAGAAATTGCACAGTACTTGGCTTCTTGTAAGGGTTAGGCCCCTGCCCATATAACTACACTACAAAGCTTAACAATCTCCTGCACTCTATACTACAAATGTACATGGATAATGATGGATAATGCTTCAATGCTGCACAAACGTTTGTGTCCATATTTGTCAAAGCCTACACTTGCAGGAAGCTGCTTGTGGCCCATTTTGGCTGATGCAAGAGATGGGCAATCATTACAAAAGGAACCTCTTGTTCAGAGACAAGAACTTCTGGTCAAGTCAACCCCAGCTACTTTGGAGCCTCGGTTCTGGGAAATTCCATGTCACAAGACCTGAATTCCAAGAACTGCATCTTTGGTTATGTAAAAAGACATTCTTCTAGTTCTCCAAATCAAAACATCCAGACAAGAACCAATCATTTATCTTATTTCAGAAATAGTGTCTCTATTAAAATATAAAAGGCACTCTGGGGGTCAAGAATTATCTGGTGCAATTATCAGATCCCAAGCTGTCATCATCTCATGGTCTCATCAGCTTGTGTAATGCACTGAACTCCTCTACTCATCTCTTCCTCGTTGGAACACTTCAGAGAATGCCTGGCCAGTTTGATCACCTTTTGACCCACATCTCTATCCCAAGGGAGCAGATACTTGCTTCATCATCAGGTTGTATAAACATGCTCTGTTGTGCTAGTGGTCATAAGAAGGTGGATCAATTTATGGGCCTAGAGTATATGTTTACTCTGAAACTTTTCTGATAAGGGTTCATACGAAAACCTTTAAAGAAAGTTTTCCCACAACTTCATTCTAAGCTACTTAGCATCTGTACATAACTCTTACATTCTAATCATCTGCGTTTTCATTTTTGGTTGTTTTACTTGCTTGTAAATAAATCTGTTCCTATATTTATTATCTGCGACTTGTGTCAGTCGTTTGTCAGTGCATCCAGTAGCTAAGGACTTAGATTTGCCCCATCAGGGGGATATGATACTAAATCCTAATTTTCCAGAGTGCTACCATAATATAGTCTGCACATCCAGTAGGAGGTGGAGTGTTTCTGATTCACTCCTACATTCTGACCCTTGTATATCTTAATAGCCCTGATACTAATGTTTCTACCGAATTCTGATTGTCATTTTAGATAGTCTTTAGATCAAGTTACCTTGTTCATAAGTATAAGTTTAAAAATGCTCAGCCCCACCACCTGGTTTGATAATTCTCAAGAATACTGCTAAGGGCCAAGAGGCCCAATTTTAAAACTGGCAACCTATCGGGCAGGAGTGACTAAGGATCACTCCTATCCTGCCAATAAACACCAAAAAAAAAAAAAAACCTCATAGGTGAAAGGGGGTCGGGAACTTTCCCTATTGCTACAGCGAAGGAAGAAGAGCCATGTCTGTCCTTAGAGATGGATATATCGCTTCTCCCACACTGTGATTATTTCAACACCTCTTGATGACATCAACTACCTGAAAGGAAGGGGGAGACTGTCTGCAGCCCTGAGATGTTGTTTACAAGTGAGGTAGGCAGAGTGGAGGGAAGGTTAGCTGCCAAATCTCTCAACAAGTGTTAGGAGAGGTATGTAGAACAGATACCTGTAAAGATGGGAGCTAGTATGGTACTGGACAGCAAGGATCATCAACAAAGAGTGGATTAAGTTCAGTAGTTTGATGTTTCCTTAACTACATCTAATTTTATGCCTTTAGATACTCTTTGGGATGCATTAACTGGACTTAAGAATTTCGTTCTGATACCAACTACCAATTATTCTACTCTGCTATAGACCTCTGCTATAAACATTTCTAATTTGGACAATTTGGTTGGAAACAATGTTACGTGTCTGCTTCCCTGGAGGTGAAGATTAAGGCAAGTGGAAACAAAGTAGATGTTTTGCTGGGGGTTCTAGTATGATGAGGTAGTTGAAATTGTTAAGATAGTCCTGCCTGATATGCTCTATGTCGTCTACTGTCAATCTTAAAGCTATACCTCTGCCAAACTGTCACAATCAATCATTATCAATTCATGATTAAATCAATAATGAATGTGATATAAAATACTCGATCATGGTCTTTCTTTGGCGTTTCTGGGACATAGTCCATAGAAGTCCACATTCCAACTAATGGAGTTGCTGTCGAAGCCCACTCCAGCCTACATGTCTTATCATTTGTGGGACACAGACCGTAAAAGTCTGCCCAGCACTTTAGTTGCTATTGAAGCCCTTTCCAGCCCATTCTAAACTGGATTGCCATATATGGGACATAGACCATACAAGTCTGCCCAGCATCGGCACCATGACCCACTAGTCCATGCTGCAGCCTGCCATACCACCTCCTCCATACAGGTCACAGTGTATGTCCGCTTATGTCTAGGAGTCCACTGTTAGTTACCTAACTCATGAGGATGTCTGTACAAACTTGCTATCATTCGTCCCAGCTGTAGAGGCACCCAAGTCTAGAGACAGAGAGGTTCATGAACAGCAAGAGAGAGAGAGTTTGGCTGCAGGAGGCGAGGACCTGTGCACCCACCAGTGATAGATGGATCACCTAGCCAGCACTAATGGCAGGTGGATTGCTAGACTGGGACTATTGATTTTTCAATGATCAAGTGGTGAGATGTCAGCAAGAGCAAATAAGATGGACCTGGTGCCAACGGCAGTGTTCCACTGTACAGAGGCGGCTTTGGCGGACCTCACAGAGATAGTCACACGAGCACTGGGTCCCTGTCTTGAAACATTTAGAGCAGCTCCTCACTGAACCCCAGCAGCAAACAACAGAACTTGAGCTGCAGGTATCTTCATTGGAAGATGCATCTCAAGCGGGGACTGTAGAAGTGGATGCCCATACAGGTCAACTCCAGCAGCAGGCAGAAAAATTTAAAGACTTGGAAAATCTCTCCCAACGCAATAATCCTCATTTTATTGGGATTCCAGAGATTATGGTGGATAATCATTCACAGTTGGGGGTGATGGGTCTTTAAATATCTTGTCCTAGAATGTTTTGGATATTTCTTCTCCTGTCAAGAGGAGAAAAATATTGACCTTGTTGAAACAATCAGGCTGATATAGCTTGTTTACAAGAAATGAAGATCATGGACAAGAACACAAAAAGTTACAATGGGGATGGGTAGGGGACATCTTTTTTTCTTCGGCTGCCCATAAAAAGTGAGTGTGTGTGGGGGGTGGGGTAGTCTTCATTCATAGTCATTAACCCTGTGCAATTAAAGACATTTGTTGTGACTTCCTGGGGAGTCCATTTTTACATGCTGGTGCTGTATGCCCCCAATGTTTATGATCACTCCTTTTTTTATTGGCCTGGCTAGGTCAGTACGCAAGATCTCTCTTGCCTGCTGCTTGTAGCAGGGGATTTGAATCATGTGCTGGACCCTCAGCTAGATCGTTCTGATGAGAGGGCTTCACTAGAGGAATGTAATGCAGTTCAGGGGGTGCATTATTTATGTGTAGCCCTGGGACTGGTGAATCCTTGGAAATTTCTGCATTCAGGTGACAGAGACTACACTCATCTGTTCCGTGCACATGGCATGTGGTCACACACTGACTACATTCTTATTTCACAATGCCTGTTTTCTGGCATGGATATTGGACCGCAGGAGGTGTCTGACCACTCTTTCGTTCACATGCAGTTGGAGGACGGGGAAGCATGTAGGGCACTAGGTAATTGGAGATTTCCTTATCTAGAGAGTGATGTTGCTTTTCAGTCTTACTTGTCCTGGCAGGAATTTCTCTCCTTCAATGGACAGCATGTGCAAGACCCTCATTTGTTTTGGGATACCACTAAGGATGTCCTTAAAGGCGATACCATTGTTTATAAGGCAACTCGTAAATGACAAATTGCCCAGGATATGGTGCATCTTGAGCAGAAATTGGTGTTGGCTAAACAGGAGTGTATCTGCCATCCTACATAAGTAGCTTGCAAAGCCTTTTTGGCTACACAGGCTGCACTCATCTCTCTAATTCATGAGCGAGGAAATGTCAGTATCACCGCTTTAGAAATAGGACACAGAAGTTGGCACATGTCACCAAACGCTGCCACAGTTCCCGTTATATTTCTAGTTTGATGCTTTGGGGTGCATTTTGACCCAGCTGTGCGACATTGCTTCACAGTTTTACTGTCACGTTAAGACACTTTACGTGGTGCAGGGTGATAATTTTGGTCCGCAGATTTGTGATTACTTGGAGGACTCTGGGATACCTGCGTTATCAACTGAACAAAGGGCTTGCTTGAATGAGCCTTTGCAAGTGAAGGAAATTCAATTATGTATTAAACAACTTAAGAACAATACGGCTCCAGGCACTGACTGAGTTCTCTCCTGAATTCTTTAAGACGTTGGCTACCTCATTGTTGGGCCCCTTGCAGGCATATTATGAGGACAGTCTTGAAAAGGGCAGTTTTCTGCTTACACTGAGGCCCTCATATCTTTGATTCCTATGCTGGGTAAGCAGAACAAGCAATGAGACTCTTCTCGACCTATATCTCTGCTGAACGTTGATGTTAAGATTTTGGTGCATATTTTACTCATTTGTCATATGTTTTGCCTTCGATGGTGGGGGCTCATAAGGTCGCGTTCATCACTGGTCAGCATTTTGTGATCAACATTCAAAAAGTGCTTCTGGCAATGTCCTGTGCTCAGCTGGAGGGAGTATTGGGTATGCTAGTTGAATTAGATGCAGAGAAAGCTTTTGATCAGGTCAATTGGACATATTTGTTTAGCACTTTAGAGTAAGTGGGGATAACTGGTTGGTTTTACTGTGCAATCCACCAAGCCACCCTATAATGCTCTGCCTTTCTGGACTTGGACTCTATTCCTGGACAGCTGTTTCAGAATATTTGGGAACCATTTTGAATATCTTTGACAACCTTGGTGCGTAGCCGCTTGTTACATCATTCAGTAGTGACCTGTTGTACTACAGTATTTTCTTTGCTGATGTGGACCACAGTTAAGAGGATTTGGGGGAAAGTGGGGGATGGGTGGGGTATTAGGGTGGGTAACATTTTGGAAAGGATTCCTGTGTCTCTTGTTGTGCCTTATATTCTTGTTCATTGATGTGAACCAATAAAGATGACTGATAAAAAAAAAAATCTTCACTTCAATAATAAAACTAATAACCCCATTCGTTCAACTGATCAGTGTCATATAATTGAGCTGCATGTCTAATATATCACTAAGGAGTCCTTCTTAGCTTCTTAGCACTTAACGCTCAATTAATCTGATAGCGCACTTTAGTAAACAGACCTCTATGATATTTATCATTGGTGATGGAAATCACAAAGGAGTGAGACAAACATAGAAGGTCCCTTAAATGGCAAGAAGATGGAAGTAAATGACTTTAACATTTGAAGAAAGGCATGAGGGGAGGTAATCTACATGAAACAGCAATTATGGTTCTAAAAAAAGGCATGCACAGAGCTGTAGTTAAAACCTTAACCACTTTACCTGACAAACTAGATGAGCCACCTTGGTCTTTTTCTGTCATTTATAACTTTACTATGTCCTTTTGGTTTTTCATTGCTTTTTTTTTTTTTACTCATCAGTGTGTGGCATGCAAGGGATATTTTATTGGTTTTTAACTTAAAATGATAAATATTCTTTGAAAGGGTATGCCTTGTCTAATTCAGCTACCATATGAATTGCTTGGATTCATATTTGAGGAACTTTTAATGTCTGTATGATGCTATGTTTCCTCAATGCTCTAGATTTTTTTATCTACATTTTATCTGGAAAAGTGAAGTTACTTACCTGTAGCAGATAATCTCCGAGGACAGCAGGCCAATTATTCTCACATGTCGGTGACATAGTACACTGGGCAGTGTTTCCGCACCGGGGTCAGTGGATGATTTCCTTAAGAGCTTGTGGTAGTGCTCCCACCACGCATGCTTGGATGCCTTCCCACCCAACTTGAAAGCACAGGACCAGCTATACAATAACAAAGCTAAGAACTAAATGCAACTCCTAGGGGATGCAGGAGGGTATGTGAGAATAATTGGCCTTCTGTCCTCATAGAATACCTGTTACAGGTAACTAACTTTGCTCTCTCCAAGGACAAGCAGGCCATACAATTCTCACATATAGGAATCCCTAGCTACCAGGGCTCACCGAAAACAACATTAGGACAATAGGGACTTGCAATGGTGAGGCCAAGGTCAATTAACCCGTGCAGCCTGGAACAGAATAAAACAGGCCTAGGAGGGCAGAGTTGGATTCTAGATCCCAAACAAATTCTGCAGGACTGTCTGACCAAACTGGCTTTTGTGTTGGTTGTTCTGCTCAAGGCAGCAGTGGGATGTGAATGTGTGGACTGAAGACCATGTTGCAGCTCTGCAAATCTCATCAATTAAGGTTGACCTCAAGTGGGATGCCAATGCAACCATAGCTCTGAAAATCTGAGCCTTGACATGACCCTCGTCGGCCCAGCCTGGGCATAAGTAAAAGAAATGCAGTCTGCCAGTCAATTGGAAAGAAAGCGTTTACCAATGGCAACCACCATCCTGTTGGGATCAAAAGAAAGAAAAAGTTGAGTGGACTGTCTATAGTACCTTGTCCACTTCAAGCAAAAGGTCAATGCTCACTTGTAGAACAAGGTGTACAGTACACTTTTGACAAGATGGGCATGAAGCATGGGAAAGAATGTTGGCAGGATGATTGACTGGTTCAGATGGAACTCCGATACCACCTTAGGAAGGAACTTAGGGTAAGTGTGGAGAACTATTCTGGCATGATGAAATTTTGCATAAGGTGAATCCGCTACTAGGGCCAGAAGCTCACTGACACTGTGAGCTGAATTGCTACCAAAAACAAGACCTTACAGGTCAAGTACTTAAGAGGAGAGGAATCTAGTGGCTATTAAGCTTTCATTGGCTGGATAAGGACAATAATGAGGTCCCATGACACAAGTGGATGTTTGACAGGGTGCTTTGTCAAAAGCAACTTCTCATGAAGCGAATAACTAAAAGCTGTGCAGAGATGAGCTTACCTTCTACACAAGAATGATAAGTACTAATTGCACTGAGGTGAACCCTTACAGAATTGATCTTGAGACTAGACTCAAATAGGTATAGAAAGTATTCAAGCAGGTTTTGTGTAGGGCAAGAGAGGATCTAAGGCCTAGCCCTCACACAAGACAGCAAACACATCCATTTGAAAGAATAACTTCTCTTACAGAATCTTTTCTGGAAGCCAGCAAAACCTTGGAGATACCCTCTGAAAGAGTCAAGGAAGCAAATTCTATGCTCTCAACATCCAGGCTGTGAAGGTAAGAGATTGGAGGTTGGGATGTAGAAGAGACCCCTCGTTCTGCATGATGAGGGTCGGAAAACATTCCAATCTAAATGGTTCTTCAGAGCATATCTCCAGAAGTAGTAGGAACCATATCTGCCTGGGACAATACGAGGTAATCAGAATCATGGTTCCCTGGTCTTGCTTCAGTAAAGTCTTCCCTAAGAAAGGAATGTGGAGGAGTGGCCTAGTGGTTAGGGTGGTGGACTTTGGTCCTGGGGAACTGAGTTCAATTCCCACTTCAGGCACAGGCAGCTCCTTGTGACTCTGGGCAAGTAACTTAACCCTACATTGCCCCATGTAAGCCGCACTGAGCCTGTCATGAGTGGGAAAGCGCGGGGTACAAATGTAACAAAAAAAAGGGAGGATATGCATACAGAAGACCTGTCCCCCAGTGCAAGAGGAAGGCATTTGATGCTAGTCTGCCAGGTGGCCTGAGCCTGAAGCAGTACTGAGGGACTCTGTGATTGTAATGAGTGACAAAGAGATCCAGCGAGGCAGTGCCCCACTCTCTGAAAATATCCCAGGTAACGCTCATGCTGAAAGACCACTCATGAGGTTGCATTCCCTGCTCAGTCTGTCTGCCAGACTGTTGAATTTCCCCACCAGGTACGTGGTTCAGACATGTATCCTGTACTGGAAAGCCCTGTTCCACATTCTGATAGCCTCCTGACATACAGAGTATGATCCTGTACACCCCCTCCCCGCTTGTTAAAGTAATATATCACAATCTGATTGATTGATTGATTGATTGATTGATTGGATGAGTCCTGGCTAATTGGAGACTGGCGCAAAGGCACCTCTTCAATATAGGGGAAGCGTTCCTACCAGCACCAACGCTTCTCGGGTACCAATGCCTTCAATGCCCAGAGCTCCTGGTGCCATGCATCAAGGGTGGACCAATGCTTGTGCTTCTTGACTTTCGCCATATGTCAAGCATCAAGGTTCCTCCATGCTGATAAGGATGACATTGAATTCACATGGCTCCTCAGTGTAGGATTTGATGCTGACTGGTCCCGGGGGCCCTACACAGCGACAGGCACTGAGGCAGGTGAAGACATACTCTATGCTCAGCCATTCCAAGTGTCAAATATAGATCTAGTAGCCATAGGGCCCTATGCTTCCGATGCCAGTGCAGACACCAAGGTCCATATTAATGCTGACATCAACTATGCAGACCTGGCTCCAAAAATCTTCTCTTTGAGCCTCTCTGGATTTCTAGGTTCTTTTCTGCATAAGCAAAAAAAACAAAACAAAAACAGTTTTGATGGTTATGGTCTGGCTTCAAACACTGTATACAACAAGAATGAGTATCAGCCCCATAGATGGTCCAATTGCACATGAAATAGAACTTAAAGCTACTGGGAATTTTAGATGACATGGAAGGGAATATGGCTGAAGTAAAATCAAACGGCTCAATGGTGAGGAAAACAAGGGGAACAGCTCACCTTAAAAAAAAAAGATAATGCTATCCAGCCGATGCTTGAGCCTAAGAAGGCCCTGGGAGCTGAAAAAATAAAGAAAACTTTAAAGTAGACTAAAACACACTACAGAGAAATACTAGGAAGGACACTCGAAAAAAAGAGAAAATACTGATGAGGACACAAAAATAAAACAAACCATGAGGAAAGGCACCAAAAAGGCAAGAACAAATGCACTGAAGAGACCACAATGAAAGTGCATCCTCTCCTCACCGTGGACGAGAAAAGACTGATGGTCTCATGCTTGCGAATCAGACAGGAAGGCACCTGTAAATGCGCGGTGGGACGCTGCCTCAAGCTCTTAAAGAAATAGTGTGCTGGGCAGCGTTTCCACACCTAGCTAGCTCTGTGGATGATGTCACCCATATGTGAGAATTATATGGCCTGCTTGTCCTTGGAGAAACCGTTTATTTCATACAAGCAAAAAAAGCCTGTTTCACTAAAAATGAAACGGGCCCTAGGAAGGCTATCGTCTAATCGATTCCTCCTCTCTCCCCTGCCCTCCTCCTCCATGTCCAGCGATTCTCCCCTCCCATCCCTGTACAGCAATTCTCCTCTGCCCTCCCCTCCCATCCATGTCCAGTGACTCGCCCTAGTCCCCATCTGCCCCCCTTTTAAGCACACGAGTTGCAGTTCAACCCGCCCTCACCTGCCCGCCCTCGTCTCCCACAACAGCCCTCTTTTCCTTCCTGCCGCCCTGCTTTTAAAACTCATATGTTACCTCAAGTCGCAGTGAAAGTGGCAGGCTAGGCTTGGCTCAGCTCGCTTCCAGCCTTCCCGTTTCCTTCCCTCTCAGTGTCCCGCCCTTCTCTGACGTAATTTCCTCTTTCCGTGAGGGCAGGACACTGAGAGGGAAGGCTGGAGGCTAGCCGATTACGTAGTAGCTCATTTGCATACAGTTACGAACCCAGCCAGCCAGCCAGGGACGCAGATTGACAAATTATTATATAGGAGATTCCTTATATAGAAGATATAAAGAGGGAAACAATATGGAGTTCATAGAATTCACAAAAGCATTTTACTGCAAAATAAAAGTGCTTTCAATCTATAGAAGACTGAGTCTTTCCCCCCAACTGAACTCAGTGAAGAACTTGAACTAAATGTTTCTCATGAGATGCTATCATTTCTACATTGCACACTAACCCAATTTAAGG
Organism: Microcaecilia unicolor; assembly: GCF_901765095.1. Classification (NCBI taxonomy): domain Eukaryota; kingdom Metazoa; phylum Chordata; class Amphibia; order Gymnophiona; family Siphonopidae; genus Microcaecilia; species Microcaecilia unicolor. Next base: position 404,000,566 of record NC_044033.1, read on the forward strand.
CTATATATTGAATAGAATGTTAAATATATATAAAGAAAAAGGGTTGTGAGGCAATGCCCATTTTCCATAGTCTTGCCCAGTTGCTAGATACAATCTCAACTTACTGCACATTTTCTGCCAGCAACACATGCACAATTTGATCATTTCACTGTGGATAAAGGTTTTAACATAAGAGAACATTCAGAAAAGAACAAGTAAAATTGTAAAACACATTTTAAAATAAATCTTTTCTATTGGACTACAGATATATCTCCCATCTTTCAAGAGCAAAGTTATCCACATACCATTTTTAGATTGACATTTCTATCTAAGGACACACTTTTAAATTTGGTTTAAACTTTTACTTTAAGTACTGCCTTGAATTTTGCCTATGGGCTGGTGGTTGGGAGGCAGGGATAGTGCTGGGCAGACTTATACGATCTGTGCCAGAGCCGGTGGTGGGAGGCAGGGATAGTGCTGGGCAGACTTATGCGGTCTGTGCCCTGAAGAGCACAGGTACAAATCAAAGTAGGGTATACACAAAAAGTAGCAGATTTGAGTTATCTTGTTGGGCAGACTGGATGGACCGTGCAGGTCTTTTTTTCCGCCGTCATCTACTATGTTACTGTGTTACTATGAAAGCAGCTAGTTACTTTGATATCTAAAAAGAGTGCATACCCTCACAAGACATGATAGTTCTATGCTGATAATTTTTCTAATGAATATGAAATCAGGCAAGTACATGATGATATCTCTGGTATCCCATAGCATTAGGTTATCATCTTTGATCCTATACAGGTTTTACTTTCTTCTTTCAATAATGGGCTGCTGGCATCTAGGGTAGTATGTAACATGGGTTATTATGTTCTTTTTCGTTGGGTTTATGTTTTGTTTTTATTTATTCCTTTGCTTTTACCTCCTCCCATCCATACAGGTATGTATGCTCTCTGCTGCAGGAACAGAGTCTTTATATGGAGGTTATTACATCTAGGCTGTGTGTACTAGGGGTCGTCATATCTCTATGTCCAAGTTTCAAAAATGCAGGTAACAAATAAAAAGATGTATATGCAATGCCAGGATGCAGAAATGATATTTCTGAAAACTAATAAGGAAAGCAATTAGCTTGAGTACTACAGTGATTTTAAAGCCTGGAAGTGGCTCAGTGCTGTGAGTTTTTGCAGACATATTATTAAGCCAGAATTAACAGGCCAAATGTGAGAAATTTTGTGCATCTTCCTGTTGATATTGAGTTGTCTTAATTGACTAATTTGAGAACTTTATGGTGTAAAAAAAGTATTGGAAAAAAACACTGAAGAGGAAAGTGAAACATGCAGGTGAACGTCTTTATACAGCATAATAGCTGGGATACTGTGTAAAAGAACTAGTTTATCAAAAATGCAGCAACAATTAGGATAGATTTTAAGTATTCCAGGGTTTAATGGAAGTCTAAAATCCTCTGAATAAAATGCTAGCGTTTTCAGACAGACTGGCTCAGACCAGAGCAAATATAACATTTAATATTTCCTCATTTTCATGTACATTTTTGCTTCATTAAAACCCACTACAAGCTCCATGGACACCAGCAATAACACAAAACACTTGGCCGTATCTCCATTTTCCATAGTCTTGCCCAGTTGCTAGATACAATCTCAACTTACTGCACATATTCTGCCAGCAACACATGCACAATTTGAATCTACTCATCATACTGCCTTCCTTCCTTTCTCTGCTCTATCTTTATGGAATTCCCCACCATCCTATTTGTGTAGCTTATCCTCCTATAACAGATTCAAGTCAGGCATTAAAATCATTGTGGCTAAGGCATATGAGGATTACCTGAACTGGTAAACCTCCCCTCTCTTGTTTCTTCTGTTCCCCCTTCCTCCATCCTTTATCGGTGTAGTAGTTTCAGTTACTTTATTTTCCCTGTTAACTGTTGTTGGCCTTTCCATAGTTCATAGATTGTTGTTAACTTTGAAATAAACTTTGTGAACTGCTTTGTTGTGACTGGCATGAAAGGCAAGTGCAAATAAATAAAACTAAAACTACTGCCATAAGCTCCCCAGTTTTCATGCTTTTCCTTTACCATGATCTTCAAGATTTACTCATCTTTTGATGTGATACCTAGCTGGTCTCAGGAACGTTTCTGTTGCTCCATGAACTTTTATCTGTACACTAATTATTTTATCTGCCTGGAAATTTTGGCTTGCATTTGATACTATAGTTTTCATTTCTCATAATCACTTTATGACAGTCTAAGTGGAAACAGAACATATGATGACAAATAAAATCTGTAAGATCTATGTACTTACAGACTTCCTATAACAATATCACAGAAACCACCTTCTTCAGGTTTTACCTTCACTTTCTCACAAATAAGGATTCTCTGCATTTTTATATTTTCTCTTTATAAATAATTGCACAGCGATAACGAAAAACTTGACATTGTTACAGGTACTAATGAACACAGTATAATTTGAAGAAGCAAAGAGATATTAGAAAAGAAAAGAAAAAAAATATTTCTAGTAGCCCACACTGAAAGGGGAGATTCTATCAGGAAATTAACAGAGCATCATATGAAGATCATGAAAAAATGCATGGGGAAAAAAGACAAGCTAGCCAACAAACAACCCGTTATGTATAATAGAGCCAGCCATCAGACTTTAGCCACTATCATGTCCAGCAATGTGGTAGTATTTAAAAAAAACTGTCTAGTTTTTTTAGGATCCACCATAATCTAGTCAATAGTGATTATTTCAAGGGCAGGTTATAAATGTTCCATATAAATTGCTGCAATAGGGCACCTTACCACTGCAGCAGTTGAATAGCCCCGCTCCTCCTGTACATTGGCTGAACTAGCAAGTCACTAGGCTCCCCTCACATCAATAATGCAGTGGCCAGGGAGCAGGAGCCAAAGACAAAAAACTCCTCCTCAGCTTGGCATTTATACTAACACAGTTTCACTCTAAAGGGTGACTCCTCCTACCACTGTCTATAGAAGAATGGTCAGCCCTCTATCTAGAAGCTGTGAGTATTCTCAGTCAAATCATCATATATCTTTCTCTGGGTAGACTCACTAGAGGTCATCAGAACCCGAGTGCCTCTACACGACTACCATAATACCTAGCCTGAGCAGGTACAAATCTACTTGGGGAGGTGAATACAATTGATATAAACTAGCTTGGCTAGTACTTCTTTTGAGACTTAGGCCCAGATGCATTAAAGTCGTCGGTAATTCCCGTTCCCTACCGATTCCATAGCGAATCAGTAGGGAACGAGAATTCACTAAGGAAAGAGAATGCAAATGAACTACTCGTTGTAGCTCCGTTGCATTCACCATTACCTCAGTAGCCAGTCGGAGAATCGGGACGTCCCATTCGGTTATGCTCCTCTTCCAGGTCTCTTCAGCCAATCAAGCGCGTCTAGCTTGCTGGTGTCAGCTAAATGCACTCTGATTGGCTGAAGAGACCTGGAAGAGGAGCATAATGGAAAGGGACGTCCAGAACTCCGGATCGACTCGCACGTCGCCGATTCCATTCTCCTCACACAGCTACAGAAGGTGAGCAGCGCCGGGGAGACAAAACTAAAAAAGCAAAACGGCAAAAAGACAAATAAAAGACGTCCCTCACAAGCGCAGGCAGAGTACATCTATAAAGGACGTGCGCTCGCTGCTTTTTTTTTTCTTTTTTACCTTTTTTGGGGCCCTTTTCCTTCCGATTCCCTCACAGGAGCCCTAACGAGAGGTGCAAACCTTCCGTTTGGGTTCCCACGGTAAGGGAATCAGAAAAACGGTACTGCATCTCATTATAATGAGCTGCAATGGTAGTGCAGCTCATTATAATAGCCTTTGGATAATTTGCATTCCATTTTCGTTGCCTGCTACCGTGACAGGGAAAATGCCCTTAGTGCATGCCCCCGGTAAACTACTTGCGTTTTAAACTGGCTGGAACCAGTTTAAAACGTAAGGTGTGGGCTTGTTAGGTTTAGTTCATCTGGCCCTTAATAAGGGGTGACATCTGCTAATAGAATATATAATGTGGCTCTTCCGTCTGTGCACTTTGAATATCTATTTTCAGGCCCATCCAAATTTATTTATTTATTTTTTTGTTACATTTGTACCCCGCGCTTTCCCACTCATGGTAGGCTCAATGTGGCGGGCAATGGAGGGTTAAGTGACTTGCCCAGAGTCACAAGGAGCTGCCTGTGCTGGGAATCGAACTCAGTTCCTCAGTTCCCCAGGACCAAAGTCCACCACCCTAACCACTAAGCCACTCTTCCACTAAACTAAATAACTCATCTTTTATAGACTGGATAATCAAGAGAACACATTAGTTGGCCACTATTTGCCAAAAGAGGCCCAGACCTCATGTGGCAATATGAACCCAAAGCATTTCTTTCCTCTCTTCCACCAAATCCCAAATACAATTTAATTTACCCCTCATATACACAGTATATCTTCAATAGCTGCTGAAGGCTATACACAGTAACCCGTCCTATGTTGCCGTAAAACTGCACTTAGCTAATCTTCAACAAAGAAAGATGAGACAGTGGAGCAGTTTAGACTGCAAAATGACAGTGTAATATAAAGAAATACATTTTTTGTAATGGCTACACCAATCATTCATAAACTGCCTCAGTACCTTCAGGAAATCTTATAAATTTTATTAAGGTGAAACTAAAACAGTTTGTTGTAAAGACCATGTGAGCTAGGATAAAGTACCTCATAAAATTACCATTTATAAACTGTCATGCTTACTGGAATTAAAACAGGGGCATTTTCTATTATAAGGTACTTAGTTATGGGTCACTGAAAAGTGCATGCACAAGCATTCACTTACTCTGAAATTTCACTGACTGGTTGGTAAAGTAAAAAAAAAACTGTCTGCAGATGTGTCAAAAACCTCAGTGTTCAAACCACAACTTCCAAAGTCAATTTTTATTCGGGGAAAATGGATTTTCACACAGTAAGTCTCCCAAGTAGCCGCTGCACTAACCTTTAGGCTACTCCTCCAAATGAAAAGAAGAGAACAAACCCCACAAATGCAAACATATGGACACAACTGATTCTCACCTATATGACCTCCTAACCCAGCCTAAAAAATGGTATGTATTAGAATTGAGAGCAGGTCTTAGGACAGCACATATACATCATTAGGTGCAAGAGGCAGAAACATCATAAAACTTGGGAAGCGGAAAATATCAAGCTGAAAACAATGGCTGTTTTACAGTCACATTTTTAAAACCAGACACCTGAAAAATGAGTTCCTTCTTAGTTCAATTTATGAATTTCTAAATAAGACTTGCTATAAAGGCAGGAACATAAAAAACACTTTCTGGGAATATCTATATATCACTTAAACAGAGCAAAAAGGATGCAAAAATCCATAAGACTATTTTAAAAAAGGCAGCATACTATATATAGATAAAAATATAAGCGAATAATGAACACTGCATCTTACTATTACATTGTTTAATTGTACTTTTACACAATACCATAGGGCAGGCAATGGTTTAGTAGCCACATTGAGCCTGCAACAAGTGGAAAAATGTGGGGTATAAATGTGTTAAAAATAAATAAAATAAATAAAATAAGTCACAATGGGGGAGATTCTATATAAGGCACCTAACAAATTGGGGCTTAAATCAGTGCCAACTAAGCGTATTCTATAAATGGTACCTAGATTTATTATAGAATACGCTTAGTTGATATTTCAAGAATCTAAATCTACATGCATCCATTTACACCAATGATAATGTGGCATAAACCCTGGTGTGTAGATTTATGCGCACTGAGCCATATTCTATAACTAGGGGTGTAAATTTCAGAATGACCATGAAACACCCATTTCCCTGCCCATAACCATGCCCTTTTTTGCCTGCATGCATTAGAAGTTTGGTGCACATCATTACAGAATACGCTTAGCGAGTTGTGCACCTAAATTCTAATCAGTGCCAATTAGTGTTCATTATTGCTTGTTAAGTGCTGTTATCAATATTCATTAGTTTGTTAAACTTGTTAAATTACACACATTGTTATAGAATCCATGTCGATTTCAGCACGGATCTCTAGGGGCACTACATAGAATCAGGGGGAATATGCTCAAATATTTTTGGCACTACAGAACTACGGTCCTCACCCACTATGTAAGGGAAGAGCATGTAAAAAGTCACATGATGACAAGTTATAAGAGAAGAATATATATATGACAAGTTTACCCATTTAATCATTACCCAAGAAAATATTACAGTCTACGATCTCATAGTCTGTTCAGCAAATTCAATTTAAGTCCGCCACTGAGAAGTTCTTTTGGAAAGTAATATATCAAAAAAGGAGAGGAGGTTATGTTCGCCATTATAATGTAAAACAAACTCTAAAAACATGTCTTTGAGTATATGAATGTCACAGGAGTTTGCTACAACCTACATATAAAACCTTACACCCATAAGACAGAAAAAAATATCAGAGACCAACATTTGGAATAAAAAGAAAACCCAGTCCTTGTACAGAAACAAGCCATTCCCAACCCAGTCCTCAGGGCTCTCCTAGTCCCATCCACAATGAATATTCATAAGTTAGATTTGCATGTACTGTCTCAATTACCTGCATAGTCATTCTGGATATCCTGGAAACCCGATAGGACTAGGTGTGTCTCGAGGACTGTGTTGGGAATGGCTGGAATAAACACATGCATAAACCCAACTATCAAATTAATTTAATGATGTATAACTGTTTAAGCAGTCCTTTTACTTTAGCATAGTGCATGCTAACAAAATCTAGTGTGTGCTAAATGCTGCGCATCGTATTTTATACTTATGAACCATGTGGCAAATAGCGCACACTAAAGTTCATTAGTGCATGTTGAGCTTTAGTAAAAAGGTCCCTAAATTAACATAGCAGTGTCCCATTCACCACAATTGTTACTCTGTACTTCCTCCCTTAGAAAAAAAATATATATACATAAATATATAGTTTTCCAAGGGAGGAAGTACTGTCTTCCAGGGGCACAAGCCATATCTGTGAAGCCACACTTTCAAAAATGATAATGTTAGGAATTTGGGGTAAATATTTAGATAAATGCAGGTATTTCACCTAGAAATAAAAGTTGCAGTAGGATAATATGCATTCAATGAATTAACTGTGACGTTACAGTCCTTGAGAAGACCAAAGGAAGCCTGGGTCATATATTTAGCTCTTTGAAGTGAAGTAACTGGTTGAATCCTGTTCAGAAGGAATGGATCCTCAGGAGCTTACCCGAGATTGGATAGCAGAGCCGGTAGTGGGAGGCGGGGCTGGAGGTTGGGAGGCGGGGATAGTGCTGGGCAGACTTATACGGTCTGTGCCAGAGCCTGTGGTGGGAGGCGGGACTGGAGGTTGGGAGGCAGGGATAGTGCTGGGCAGACTTATACGGTCTGTGCCAGAGCCGGTGGTTGGGAGGCGGGGATAGTGCTGGGCAGACTTATACAGTCTGTGCCAGAGCCGGTGGTTGGGAGGCGGGGATAGTGCTGGGCAGACTTATACGGTCTGTGCCAGAGCCGGTGGTTGGGAGGCTTGGCTGGTGGTTGGGAGGCGGGGATAGTGCTGGGCAGACTTATACGGTCTGTGCCAGAGCCGGTGGTTGGGAAGCGGGGATGGTTGTTGGGAGGCGGGGATAGTGCTGGGCAGACTTATACGGTCTGTGCCCTGAAGAGCACAGGTACAAATCAAAGTAGGGTATACACAAAATGTAGCACACGAGTTGTCTTGTTGGGCAGACTGGATGGACCGTGCAGGTCTTTTTCTGCCGTCATCTACTATGTTACTATGTTACTTGGTTAATGGTTCCATCTATACAGAGCATCCAGAATATCTGACCCCCTCATGACCCCTCACCCACAGGCAATCCAAACAATCAGAAGTAGATGGGGTTATAGGGGGTTCAGGCAAGACAAGACTGACAGAGGCACAGCTGTTATTGTGGATATTGTTACTATATAACATTGTGAGCCACTTTGATTTATTTGAGAAATACTGCACAAACTGTTTTAAATAAATACACACACTTCTCCCCTTATAATGCTGACCACAAACAGGCCTTCACAATAATAGAAACAGATGATAGTCCGAAAAAAAGCATCTGAAGTGGTAACACAAATACTCAAATGCCCTGTCAAAAAATTCCATAACCAGGGCTATACCAGACTAGGCTACATATTCAGGAAGGAAGGAGATAGGTGAAAGAGGGAACAAATAGTTTCATGTAATAAAGTACTACCAAAGCAACTAAAATGAAGGGAGCATGGAGAAAAGAGGAAGCACTGTAATGTCTTAGAAAGGGGAGATGGCAGTTTCATTTACAACTATAAACATCTGACTTAGGCAAGGGAATTAGCTAGAGATCAGGTTGCAGACATCCAAAGAAATGGGAATACAGTTTCTGGTGGTGCTGGTGGTGGGATAGAGAGATTTTAAATCTATCAAATGGATTGGCATATCCCATCTGCAGAATCAGAAGTAGAAAGACCCTGAATGACCTTCAAAGGTTTCTCCTCAAACAAATGGTAACAGAGCTCACAATGTAAGGCATGGTATTGAACCTGATACAAAAAGTATCCGGGCAGACTCTCACCTGAGCACCAACAACCAAACTGGTATTGTTTCAAATAGCTAAGATGAAGAGGGCTCACATAAAAGGCAAAGTCCTCTATTTCAAAAATATCAACTTAGGATATTTTTCATTTTATCAAAGATGATGCAGGCAGAGTGGGAGAAGAAAGGCAAAGTATAGGTTTAAATATTTAAAGAGTGGTACTCAATTCAACAATGCATGCTAGGGCCACAAGAATCAATGGCAAAATGGAGATTGATCCTGCCCTATCCACTAGACAGGTATTTTCCCACAACTCAATTTTAAAATAACAGAAATATGATATGTAATACCAAAAAATAGGGTGCAGTAAGATAGAAAAATTCCCATCCAGATACCCATAAGTATCTTAAAATGTAGGCACTGAGTCAGTCCCGACAAGCAATGAATAGAACATGTGAAATATAAATAGCAACAAAGATACATATATGGAAGTCCAGTACTATGGTGCAATCAAGTTAAACCGTACCAAACAGAAGTGAGGCTTAAAGTCTTACAGTACTTGTGAGGCAGCCTGGACAGAGAAATCATATTTGTTAATTCTGTTTAATTTTGGTTCAGCCCTGTAAAGTGGAAGAATGCCATCTGGGTTTAATTACTCAGAAGTCTAGCTTTTGCTAGACTAGAGGTTAGAAAGGTCAGCGAGAAATGAAACTTTCTTTGTCCCTTTTTGAGTGATGGATTGTTCATAGGTATAATTGACCACATCTGGATGCCATTCTGAGTAAGGCATAGTGGACAATCTCGAGGGGATCAGCAAGCAAGCTGTTTTAAAAGATTAGACTGAACGCTGTTTAGAAGGAGATAGAGTAGATTTAAATAATTCTAGATAAGTTAGATTTTGTCTTATAAGGAATTCTGATTTCTGCTTATTTTAAAATATGTTTTATTCTGTTTAATTAATAAGTTCTATTTCTATGTGGAATATCTTTTCAATTCAGTGTTACATCTTTGTCTGACTTTTCAAGTGAGATTTGTCTGCAGTTTAAGAGGTCATCATCTGGTTTGAATTATCCACAGTCCTAGCTAGTTCTGTGTATGAAGCTAATAGGTGAAAGAGGTCAGGGAAAGTCAAGTCTTCTCCTTGATGAATTATAGCTAAGTGTAGGACTGGCCTTCTGAAAGTAATAACAAACCATGTCTGTGTGCCATTAAGCAAGACTGGCCCCTTAGCCCCTCAATGAACCCAGCTCAAGTTATGAAGTTAACCGGGAATCTGATTATGTGAATAATAATAAAATGCAGGAGATAGGTGCCACATTGTCTAGTTTGAGAGGCCCCAGGTCATAGGTCAGTTTAGGAAATATCTCAAACCTATGTAACTGATATTTTTAAGTAAAGGTGTAGAGATAATTAGTTCAAGACAGGGTAATCAATCTATTCTTTACCATCTGGTGAGAAAAGGGGGGCTAGAAGGGTTTAGGACCCTATATAACTGAGAGCAGAAGCAGCTTACATTAGGAGAAGGAGCTGAGATGAGAGAGACAACAGACAGGAGAAGACAGGAGACGCAGGATCCAGAGAGCTCAGAAGAAGAGACACAGAAGGACAGGACACAGAGAGAGCTAGAGCTGATGTCCTACTTTGTTTGCTGGCAAATAAAGAAGACTTCTTTCTCATTCTGGTGTGTGGTGTTTGACTCCTGAAGTACCACAGATTCTGCTAACAATAGTGGTAATTCCTGCAACACTTGAGTCTATGTATACAATCAGTCCACAACCACAACTACCAACCAAACTACGGCATTCATCACCAGCACTGACTGCATCCCAGGAAAACTTCACGCACACCCCCACACATCCAAAATGGAAAGAGAAAAAAATGGTGGCAGAAGGAAGGGAGGAAGAAGAGGAAATAAAAATAAGGGAAGGGATTGGGAGGGTGAGAAATCAAGGGCCAGCAAATTGAGTCCTGCTACTTCTATTAAAGAGGGCCAAAGTCAATCTTGCAATTGCAGCAATCACCATTGGTAAAAAGTTGATAAAAAGTTGGCAGCAGTAGGCATCAAGGCAAAGAAAATCATATGATGGGGACAAGATGGAAACTTAATTGACAGCAGTGTCCCAACCATTCTGCAAGGAAATCCCATAGAGCCTCTGGGTCATCAAAGATTTGGGTGACACTGGGCAAGGTAACCTACATGCAGGCAGGATAATAAAAGCTAAACCACACTCCAGCTAACTTGAGCTGGATCCATACAGCAAATAACTCTACACACCTTGCTTCTGTGTTCTTGTTCAGGCCTGGCAGGATAAGGACAGAATGTCTGTGATAGCCTCAGAATTTTCACAACTTGAAGGAACCAAAGACCTTGCAGCACTATTGGACTTGGGAACTGGTCTCCTGCCCATCAGTGGAAGGGAGCACGGTAAACACACTCAACCTTGAAGGTGAGCTCAAACTACAAGCTGCTCAGAATGGCAAATGACGTGGGATATAATTTTTTTTTAATAAAATACCCAAAAACTCCAGAAAAATTTTTTCCATAAATCTGATAACCCACTGGGGACATAAAAATACTGGGTGATACATCAAATGTATGACCCATGACCATGATCGTGACCACCCCTCTTGTCCTTCAGAGATGCTGTGGATGCATAAGTTGTTTCTGCAGGCATGGATCTTCATATCTTCCAATTCCCTTTTGATCTTTTCACATTGAAGCACGATTACCTCAGCTCAGTAGCATTTACTAATTGTTGTTCTCTGAGCTGATGAGTTTTAGTTTTTAACTTTGTAGCATATTTTAGTTTCCTGTTAGAATGTCTTTTTGCTAGAGAATGTCTCTTATAAGTACCAGCAACGTGACTTCCTCATCTTTATGGAAGGGTCAGTCTTAGGCTTCTTGATGGCCTGGGAAGTGGAGGCATTAAAATCCAACTTCACAAGCTTACTGGACATCATAAGGATTGTTCTACAAATGGTACACATAAAGAAAAAGGAAGACGTATAATCATTGCAAGAAAAACAACATTTAAAAAGAATCGCTTGAGGAGCACTTCCCTTTGGCAGCCATCTTGGATCAGGTCCTCTAGCACCTCCACTATGTAATGCATTTAAAACAAACTGGATAATTTTTTTCACTTATTGCATAGTTAAGCTCTGAAACTCATTGCAGAAAGATGTGGTAAAAGCAGATGGCATAGCTAAGTTTAAAAAGGTTTGCACAAATTCCTGGAAGTAAAGTTCATAAACCATTAAGGGAGACCTGGGGAAAGTCATTGCCTATCCCAGTAAGTAGCATAAAATCTTGCTACGTTCTGGGATACTACCAGGTACTTCTGAACCGGATTGGCCATTATTGGAAACAGAATGCTAAGCTAGACCCTTGTATGGCAATTTTTATGTTCTTACAAGCCTATGTTGAAGATTCATAAACTATAATTTGTTTGTTTCTGGTAGGAAAAGGCCAGCCTCAGTCTGGCACCTCTAAATTATCTCAATTATTATTATTACTATTATTATTACATTTGTACCCCACATTATCCCACCTTTTTGCAGGCTCAATGTGGCTTACAGAGTGTTGTTATGATGCAGTCATTACATTATCTTAAATAAAGAACTTAAAGAAATATTTACACTGCAGAGAATGAGTAAGAGGTAGACAGGAGACAACATCTAGCTAGCCATAAATAAAGGCTCATGAGGACTTCTGGCAGCTTCATTTTTTTCTATAGCTAGGAAACAACTATATGTTTCCTACCAGAGACGATTTATCTGAAGCCAAAGCACAATAATTCTGAAGAAGACCATTTCTCTCAATCAAATGAAGAATCATCTACATCAACAGACAGATCCTCTAGATTTCTAAAAACTCAGGATAATTTACCTTTCTTCTATACTAACCAAAAATGCTTCTTTTTTTTTTTTTTTAAATCACCATCTATAGGGAATGATTTCTCTTAGAACTAATAGTAGTCAGACCATCCAGCTGGAACAATACACATCTAAATTATACTATTCAAGTGGAAAACCAGATCCAAATATGATCTGCACGATATGTTCAGAAAGTAACATCTGTAAGAGTCAATGAGCAAAAGAAACTAACAATAAAATCTGGAAGGTCTGCATGAATGTTAAAATCACCTAAGAAGCTTGCAAATTTTGAGCACCCCCCCCCCCCCTTACTTACTGATGACAATAGAACTATCCAAAAAATGGGGAATGGTCTAAGCCAAAGTAAGTTCACTTTCTATAAGGCACATAAGTTCAATCAGATCATGATTTAAAATATTAAATACACTAGACAATGTCCCATGCACTGACTGCATGGAGATCAAGTCAATGTGCTATTCTGAAAAAGGCTCTTGGAGGAGACATTTTCCCTCTATGGTACTGCTAAATTATAACTAAACCTTTACATAAGTATTGCCATACTGGGAAAGACCAAAGGTCCATCGAGCCCAGCATCCTGTTTCCAACAGTAGCCAATCCAGGTCACAGATACCCAGCAAGATCCCAAAAATGTACAAAACATTTTATACTGCTTATCCCAGAAATAGTGGATTTTCCCCAAGTCCATTTAATAACAGTCTATGGACTTTTCCTTTAGGAAGCCGTCCAAACCTTTTTTAAACTCCGCTAAGCTAACCACCTTTACCACATTCTCTGGCAATGAATTCCAGAGTTTAATTACACGTTGAGTGAAGAAAATGTTTCTCCGATTCGTTTTAAATTTACTACCTTGTAGCTTCATCGCATGCCCCCTAGTCCTAGTATTTTTGGAAAGTGTGAACAGACGCTTCACATATTACTAACAGCATATCAGCAATTTCATGCTTAAGTTCTTTGACTACCCTTGGGTGTATGCCATCCAGTCCAGGTGATTTACTGCTCTTTAATTCGTCAATTTGGCTCAGTACATCTTCCAGGTTCACCGAGATTTCTTTCAGTTCCTCTGCATCATCACCCTTGAAAACTATTTCCAGTATAGACAGATCTCTTACATCTTCTTCCATAAAGACAGAAGCAAAGAATTCATTTTCTCTGCTATGGCCTTGTTCTCCCTGAGTGCCCCTTTTGCTCCCTCATGATGTAACTGCCCACAGATTCCCTCACAGGCTTTCTGCTTCTCAAGTTTATTATCATTTCTTCTCCCTGTAGTGACCTAAATGCAGTGACGATCCTAGGTCTGCTGCCACCTGGGGCGGATCGCCAATGCAACCCCCCCCCCCCCCCCCGGGTGCAGCACAACCTCCCCCCCTCCACGGGTGCATTCTTAGCTGCTGGGAGCAGCGCACGGCTGTCGGCTCCGCTGGCTCCCTGCTCCCTCTGCCCCGGAGCAGGGAACCAGCGGCGTCAACAGGCGCACAGCTGCTCTCTGCACCTCTCCAGCAGCGTGCACCCAGGGCGGACCGCCCCCACCGCCCTGCCCTTGGTACGCCGCTGCCTAAATGGTTTTGCTGTTGATTAATTACCAGAAACTCCTGGCTTGGACACAAGTGGCCTCTATGTAACAATATGGGCCTTGTATACGTTGAAAAAAAGGCAGTAAGTACCTATGCAGCATAAATGCACATAGGAAGAAGTCTAAAGGAGTGACAGGAAGAGTAGATGGCATGGATGGGAAGACTGAGTAGGTCATATGGTCATTATCTGCCTTCATTTTTCTCAGTTTCTATGTTAACTTTTACCATTAAAGGTAATTTGGGTTTGTTATGACAAAGGGTATGGAAACTTACTAAAACACAATTTTTTGATTCTTACTGTTAATTTTTTTGTTAAGATTTCTGTGATTGTTCTTTTATTTTGAAAGTTTCAAGTATGTTGTGTAGACCACTGAAATAATATACTATTCTAATGTCCTTTAAACAACATATTTTATGCAGGAAAATGTGAAAATATACAAGGCTATGGAATGTTTTAGAAGGTGGTGTGTGGTATGTATACATATGAGAAATGAGGAAGAAAAAGATCTTGCTAAAACCTGGAACCTGTTTTTCAAAACTTTGTTGTTAACGCTGTACAATACAAACATTAACTGTATATAGAATTGGTTTCATTAAAAAAATAAAGTCATCTATGGCTACTCTATAATAATAATGGTCAGAGACTAGGGAAATCCTTTCAACACCACACAGACTGTTAGGGGAAGCATCAAAAACCAGTCCTCAAGTGTGCAAAATTAACCACCAAAAGTCATACAGAAGACTATAATTGTCAAAGATTTTCCCAGCATCATAAACCACAAGACCAAAGGTCAAATGGTTTGAAATGTCATTAGAAAACAGAGATGACAAATTACAGCTTTCATTATATGCTAGTGGATCACAGTTAATTTTGCATATTAGCCATTCTTGATTATATTCAGAGCTATATTTTCTTTGATCCCCATCTTCTAGCAAAATATCAGGACAGAAAATATTTCTATAACTTTCTAACTCCATTGAATCATTGCAATCTCTCTTATGAATTCATTTTGACCCTTTGAAAACTTTTGGTTTGGCAAACTGACACATTGAAACATTCCAAACACAGGGCGTCTTTTACTAAAGATTAGCTCCAGTTATCTGCAACAGGGCTCATCTTATTCCTATGGGCCCTGCTGCAGATAAGACCCCCTTAGTTTCATTATACAACTGTCATTTATACAGATTAAGACTAAATAGAACAATATAGCAGCTATCATTTTGGATTTACAGGGGGTTATGCAGCATCTATAAAAATTCTCTACGACGCTACAGTTTCATATATGAACAACATAACCACCTATGTGTCTTTATAAAATTGGCTCCTACAATAATCCCCACATGTTTTTGCACAAATTTATACCTGCACATATAAGGTGAAATTATGTCTTACCTGATAATTTCCTTTCCTTTAGTTCTGACCATGTGGGTGTTATCCCCTCCTACCAGCAGATGGAGGTAGAGAAAAAGTTGTTTTTTCCAGTGAACTCACTGGTACAGCCTGCAGGTGCACTGGGAAAGTTCCAGTATGCATCTACCAAAGCAGCAGAAGGCCCCTTTGTAATGCACACCCATGCCCCACCAACCACTGCAACTGCTATAAACGCAAGACAGCCTAGTACCACAGAGTGGCACTCACACTACAGTGTCACATGAACCTAACACCACAGAGCGGAACTCATAAGCCTCCATCTCCACGGAATACTTGCTGGTATCTCACACTAGGGAATGTCATTTATCCAAGGAATACACTAGGGAATGCCATTTTCTTCAGGGTTTTTTTTTTTAACTGTAAAAAGAAAGAGCAGAGCACCGTGAGAGCCCTGCGCTTAAGTCTTCCAAGGGCGGGCTTCGGAACAGTGCAGCCAACTAAAGGAAAGGGAATTATCAAGGACGACATTTCACCTTCCTTGTCATCTAGGCTGCAAAGTTCTGAACATGTGGCATGTACCTATGCAGAGCTACTGGGCAGAGGAAGCCAAAGTCCCCCTGAGGACAGCTCTGCCAAAGTCTGAGCAAGGTCTGGTGAGCACATTTGTAATGCTTCAGAAAAGAATGCAGCAATGACACATTGCTACCGTACAGAACTCCTACAGAGTGACCTTCCAGGTCTCTGCCCCAAAAGTCACCTGAGCCCTCATCAAGTGAGCTTTCAGACCCAGAGATACTAGCCAGTTCCCAGAAATACAGGCAGTGTCCATGGCCACCTTGATCCATTGTACAATTGTGGCCTTGAAGGTCACACTACCTTACGAGGACCATGGAAAATAATGAAAAGGTGATCAGACAGATGAAAGGCATTGGTTTCTTCCAAGTAATTAAGCAATGTCTTTCAGACGTCTACCTTGTGTAGGCTCCAAGTAGAGGGATCAGACCAATCCTCAGAAAGGAGGACAAACAGACTTCCTTAATCACATGGAAGGCCAAGACAACCGTGGGCAGAAAGAAAGCAACCATGCAGAGTGAAACCAAGCCCTCCAGAAGAGAGAGGAACTGGTACTAACAGGACAGCGCCTTAAGCTCCAAGACCCTGAAGGCTGAAGTACCACAAGAATGATTGCCTTGAGGGTAAGGTTCTAAATTGCAGCACACCATAAGGGATCAAAGGGGAGAGCACCCAAATTCAGGTCCCCTGAAGGAAAGGAAAGGCTCATCAGAGGCCGTCAATGAGTGATCCCTTGCAAAATCTGCCAACCTCCCCATGCACAGCCAGAGAGAGACCCTGTACTTTGCCCTGAAAACTGAAAAGGCAAGCATTCATTCCCTTCAAGTTCAGGATGGGCCAAAAGCTGCCACCCTTAAGACCATGAAATAAACAGAACAATGGACAAGACCTCGGTTGGCCAGAGGGACAGGTTCCACCACCCCCAAGTTGAGCAAGTGCTGCAAAGAACATCCCCTTCCAAACCACCTTCACACAGTCCATTGATCTGAGGTGATACAGGCCCATTCGTAGCAGAAGACAGAATGCCTGCCTCCGACCTGCACTGCCAAGTGCCCAAGCATATCTTCATTGGGTAGGCCAAGTTGAACAAGCCTCACCAAAGGGGCTGGACTTGAATGGTCTGGAGGAACCTGAACCCAAGGGTCCCAATGACGAGCAGACTGAAAACAGCTTTTACCTTTGGAGCAGCCTCTAGAGGTTACAGACCTCTGGGAGCCCCTCAGTAGCAGCTTCAGGAGACAGAGAGGCAATGCCTCCTCTACATCTGTCACCAATGTCTCCAGACCTTCCCCAAACAAGCGCCCTCAAAATGGGAACTGACTCAGGAGCTTCTTGGAGGCTGCATCTGTGACCCTAAGATGAAGTCACAGCTAATGATGCCCCACCACAGAGGAAGCAACAATTCAGGAAGAGAAGCGGACCAAGTCCTAAAAGAATGTCTGCCAGGAAGGCCATCCCAGATTCCAGATGAGAAACTTCTAGAGACTCTAGCAACTGCTGCAGCCATCACTGCATGGCCCTGGCAATATAAATGCTACAAATGGTAGCCTGGATGCTAGAAGCCCCAAAAGTAAAAGCGAGGTGAAACTGCTGCTCTATCCACTTCTCATGCAGCTCGCAGATAATTGATCCCCTCTGAAAATGGACAGCTGACCTTCTGGTGACCACTGGGAACAGCAAATCTACCTCAGGGTACACCCAGTACCTCTCTACTTCCTCGGGGGCAAAAATATACAGGCGCTCCAGATCCATGGTCCCCTTGAGAGACCCAGCAGGGGAATATTACCTCCGCAAGCATCATGTACGTGTGGGCTATGTGCAGAAACCTCAGGCTATGCAGTCAAATGCTTTTTCTGCATCAAAATCGATAAGCCGAAAAGGTGGTCTCCAAGTCCTGGTAGATTCAAGCACAGCCAGATTCAAGCACAGCCAGAATCAAATGCATGTTTCACATTACATATCGCTGCTGAACAAAGCCCACATGGGGTTCAAAAATAACATGAGGCAGGATCCTGAAAATGGCAAGGACAAATCAAACTAGAGTATACATATAAAGTATTGCAAACCATGTATAATGAGTTTATTTTTTGGGGCTGACTGGATGGACCGTACATGTCTTTATCTGATTTCCGTTACTATGTTACTATGTTACCATAGCCAGTAGTTTTAGCTTCAAAACAAAGCAACAGGCAATGAGATATGCCTGTATGATTCTGGGATGGAAGGATCCCTCCCAGGCTTCAGAAGCACCACAACTATTGCACAGCATAAAGTCTCTGGCAACGACAGTGTGGAGATTAATTTATTAAACACTGTTGTCATGGGGAGTACTACCTTATTATTCAAGATTTTATCAAATTCAGCATTGGCGTGGAGCCTTCCCCAATGCACTTTGCTGTACAACCCAAGCCATCTCCTCTGCAATGATGGGACTATTAAGCAATTATTTATCTGCAGTACTCAGGTCAGGCAAATCCAAATTAGATAAGCAGGCAGCACCATCCAGAGAGTTATTCGTATCCTTTGAATATAGCGTTTCAAAACTTTTGCCTTTTTTAAAATAAAATATTAGCACGTCACCAATAACATGCCTTAATTTAAGAAGCGATACTTACATCAGCCCTATAGCTGGTTTAAATGACCATGCTTACATTTTGCAAGTATGTGCGTAAATTGCCATATTTCATCAACATGCGTACTTACACTGCCCACATTCCATCCAAACTCCACCAATATGCACACTCAGAGTAAAAGTATGAACCATGCAAGCAACATGTATTTACACACATAAGTTGCCACTTAATTTAATTATTAAAATACCACCATTTGGTGCCTAAATCTATGTGGCTACTTACAAAATTAACCCCATAGAGTTTTATCAGTTACTATCAGCAACTAAGGCCTTGCTGTATAAAAGCTAAATATTTTCCCATAAAATGGACTTTGTGCATGAAATGGCACAAAATGCTAGCAGCTGTACACTAATACATGAAGCCCCACTTCATGTGACATTTTATGTAAATTGCAGAATAATGAGCTGCTGTCATGCAAATGCATACAAAACTGTTCAGCAATACTCACTGTTGCAAAATCAGAAATGCAAAACTTCACAGCTCTATTAAAAAAAAAAAAAAAAAAAAAAACAAGCAAACAGCTTCACCTCAGTGGAGGCAGTGGTTAAAAGGCCACTGTCTCTACTACTACTAATACTTATCATTTCTATAGCACTACTAGACAAACGCAGAGCTGTACACTAAATGTGTAAGAGACAGTCACTGCTCGACAGAGCTTACAATCTAACCAAGACAAACAGGTCAAATAAGGTACAAGAGAAGTACTTATGGTGGGAATGATAAAACAGACATGGGTACTGAACAAGTGAATAGGAGTTAGAAGTTAAAGCAGCCTCAAAAAGGTGGGCTTTTAGCCTAGATTTGTATACGGACAGAGCTGGAGCTTCTACTTCAGGCGTACAGTGCAGCAAGATAAAAGGAATGGAGTCTGGAGTTCAGAGCGGGGAAGAAGGGTACAGATAAGACGTTTACCCGATGAACAGAGTTCTTGGAGAGAAGTGTATTGAGAGATATATGAGTGGAGAAGTACTGAGGAGCTGCAGAGTGAATGTAATTGTAAGTCAGTAAGAGGAGTTTGAACTGTATGTGGAAACGGACAGGGAGCCATTGAAGTGACTTGAGAAGAGGCCTAATATAAGCGTAGCAGAATAAAAGTCGTGCAGCAGAATTCTGAATGGATTGAAGGGGAGAGAGATGGCTTAGTGGGAAACCTGTGAGAAGCAAGTTGCAGTAGTGTAAGCATGAGGTGATAAAGAGTGTGGACAAAGGTTTTGGTAGTGAGCTCAGACAGGAAGGGACAAATTTTGGTGATATTAAAGAGAAAGAAAAGACAGGTTTTAGCAACCTGTTCGATGTGTACAGAGAAAGAAAGAAAGGAGTCAAAGATGACCCCAAGGTTACAAGGTGATGAGAAAGGGAGGGTGAGAGTGTTATCCACAAAGATAGAGGAGAGGAGAAGAGGATAGGTAGGTTTATGGAGAAAGAAATGAAGCTCAGTCTTCGCTATGTTTAGTTTCAAATGGCAGTGAGACATCCAGGCAGCAATGTCACTTGCTGATACTTGGGCCTGGATTTCTGCTGAAGTTTCTGGTGTGGAGAGCTAGATCTGGGAGTCATCAGCATAAAGCTGATACTGAAAACCATGGGAGGAGATCAGAGCACCAACAGAATAAGTACAGATGGAGAAAAGAAGAGGTCCTAAGACTGAGCCTTGAGGTACACCAACTGATAGCAGGGTAGAAGTAGAGGAGGATCCACCAGATTATACACTAAAAGTGTGATGGGAGAGATAAGAAGAAAACCAAGAAAGAACAGAGCCTTGAAATCCAAGTGAGGACAGTGTATCAAGGAGTAGGTGGTGATCAACAATGTGAAAAGTACCAGACAAATCAAGAAGGATGAGGATAGAATAGAGACCTTTGGATCTAGCCAGGAACAGGTAATTGGAGACTTCAGCAAGGGATGTTTCAGTTGAATGTAGAGGGCGAAAGCCAGATTGACTTGGATCAACAATAGATTGAGATGAAAGAAAGTCAAGATAATGGCAGTGAGCAGCACGCTCAAATAGCATGGCTAAGAAAGGAAGAAGAGAGATGGGGCAAAAGTGGGAAGGGCAGGTCGGATCCAATGAAGGATTTTTGAAAGTGGTGTAACTATGGCATGTTTGAAGGCATCTGAAACAGCTGCAGTGGAAAGTGGAAGATTAAGGAAGATAGAAGGGAGGTCAGTAGGAAAGATAATGCTGAGTAGATGGGTGGGAATGGGATCAGAATAACAGGTAGTCAGGAAGAAAAAGTGTGCAGGTTTAGTGATTTCAGAAAAGGAAGCAAAGATTGCAGGGGTTCAATGAAAGAGTTGACAGAATGGGCTGGGGGAAGGAGAGGTGGAGGTGACTTGGTTGAGAAATCGAGGTTAATCTTGTGAACCTTGTCACGGAAGTACTCAACCATAGTTTGGGAGAAAGTGAAGGGGAGTTGGAGGTGAAAGCACTTTGAGGAGAGAGTTCAGTGTGGCAGAGACATCAAGGGTTTGAGCCAAGAAGTTTGTCAAATGGATGTAGTAGTCTTCTTTGGCAAGTGAAAGCAAACAGAGTTAACAAGAATTTGAAATGTATGAAGTCAGCATGGGCACAGGATTTTAGACAAAGGTGTTCAGCAGATCGGGCTCAATTCCATGGTGACCTTAGTGGCCCAGATGACCTCCTCCCACTAAGGTTAAGTGCTGTCAGATTTCAAGATGGCCACCCAGGACAGAAACTGCATGGGGATCACTCCTGTACTTTTCTGCAGCAGAACCTTGCGGGATGTCAGAACGTAGAAGGGTGGTCCCCAAAGTGTTTTGTTTTTTGTTGTTTATGTTAGAAAGAGAAGGCTTTCAACGGAAGATATCAGATTTTTTGAATCTGGAGCCTCAGTGTGTAGTAGACAAATGATATCACATGACCACTAGCAGTATGTTGAGAGGAGGTCAAATGGGCCACTAAGACCATCAGGGAACCATCAGGTCCCTGCACCCAGGCCAGCAGTCTTGGACACCAGCACCAGCAGCCCCTTTCACTAGCTACACCACAAAGGATTCTTTAAAAAAAAAACATTTATGTGTTTGCCTTGGACAGGAACACCCAAAGTTATCAATTGCGGAAACTTATGAAATATTTCTTGTGAAATTTAGCTATAGGTAGCAAATGAGCTCATACCTAATTACATCCAATAGCTATATTTCACAAAAATAGCAACCAACTTATAAATTTCTTTTATGTGTCCTCACATTAGCCTCACAGATAAGTAATGGGTCAGAATGCTGAGGGACCATCAATGAAATCCAGACTTCAATTACCATGTGGAAACCAGATTTTATCATAGAAGGGGTGTAAGAGTTGGCATGGGTGGAATCTTGAAGGAAGCAAGATTGAGAATGTCAGGGTCTGAGATACAGAGCTATACTGGGAAGAGGTATGGAGGACAAAGTTTCTTAAGCCTTCTGAAACAGGGAAATGCAAAGTATGCCTAAAATAACAGTCAGATTTGAGGAGGGGGGGGGGGAGGAAGAATATACTGTAGTTCCTTTATGGCCCAATTTAATGAGGCTTTTTTCCCAATTAATGTCTATGGGAAAAGAAAGCTCAGCAAATCAAGCCTTTAATGCATCCCTGGAGGTCACTTGCAGAACTACATAGCCAGCACCCCCTTCACACCCAATCTCTCTCCCCCACCTCCTACTCCCCAGCCACCTGTCTACATCCAGCCTTCTTCTCTCCCCACACCCTGTCGCCAGCCTTCTTCTCTCCCCACACCCTGTCGCCAGCCTTCTTCTCTCCCAACACCCTGCTGTCACCCATATTTTCTCCTTCATCTTGTTTCTCCTTATCAGTATCCCTCCTTCCTTTATAATTGGACATGCCCCCAAACCTTATTTCCCCACGCTCTAGCCCTTGCTGTCCACGGCTACCACAGGAGCAGAACTTTCTCATTTCTGCAGTATGTGATCTATGTGAGTTTGAGTCATATGGCCTCAGATTTTAGTGGGGGGGGGGGGGGGGGGAGGCGTTCCTGCCCAGCAAGCTCCCTCAGCAAAAATGGTAGATTTATACTCCTAGTGGTAGTCTAATAACTAACACTACTCACTTATTTGGCAACCTGATCCGTAGTAGTAATGCCACAAGACAACAGCTGGGGGGGGGGGGGGGTCTGAGGGTGCCATTTTCACTAATGAAGCTTCCCATGTTCTAAAAAATAGATTTTAGTTTTTTAGCACTGGGGGATATGTCTGGGCCAGAGAGTAGGTGTGTACCGCACCAATTGGTTAGTGCAACTACATCACCACAGGCTAAACCGATTAGCATGTGAGCCCTTAACGCCTAGAAAATAGGTGTAAGTACTCATGCATTAATGGGAAAATTAGCATGTGGCCATGTCATGAAACGCCTAGCCACCCACCTGGGTTTACCCCACGGCCTATCCCCAGCACAGCTCAGGTCCACCTGTATCTGCTGCTTGTGCTCTATACTAGCACCCTCCTCCCACCAACTGAGTCACAACCGCCTCTGGGTGAGTCTCCCAGTCTCAAATTATCACCAGTGATTTCAAGGTTACTGGAGCCACACTCCCAGTGGTCCCACAGTTACCAGACAGCATTCACAGGATACACAAACCACCAGGATTCTTTATCAGTCCACACAAGAAGAGCGAACAAATTAGTTTATTCTCAGAACTTGGACAGAAAATATACAATCAGCGAACAATAATAAGTAACTGAAATATGGATTATAACACAACTAAACATTTGTTTACTTCCTAGAAAGTACCTGGGGAGATCAGGACATATAGCTGTTCACCAGTTATCAAACATAACTGTTTTACAGGGCTTCAGCAAAGAGCTTTCTCTCTCTCTTATCTCAGGCTGAAATGGGGAGAAAAAACCAGTACAGTTCAAACGAAATGAGCTCCTTGGCCAATCAGAGCGCAGTCAACAAGTTTTAAAAATATACTGCACACAGTACTGTAGATTCACTTCTTCACTGAATGAAACTAAAAGAGGGCATTCACTTTTCTATAACAGCTTTAACATAAAACATGCACCACCTGCTGGCCAAACTAGAGAAATGCACTTCAGAATTAATTTAGGCAGTTTATAGGCTTAAAACACACTGTTCTGCCACAGGTCATTAATGGGAATTATGGAAAATTGGCCATTTTACTGCCGCATTAAAAGTGGCCTCTTTGTGCGGGAAAGACCTGTGGCTGGGGGTTGCGCTGACCACTTTTTAGCACAGCTTAGTGAATAGGCCCCTTAATCATGTAAATCCTGTCACTTTTTTTTTTTGTTACACTTGTACCCCGCGCTTTCCCACTCATGGCAGGCTCAATGCGGCTTACATGGGGCAATGGAGGGTTAAGTGACTTGCCCAGAGTCACAAGGAGCTGCCTGTGCCTGAAGTGGGAATCGAACTCAGTTCCTCAGTTCCCCAGGACCAAAGTCCACCACCCTAACCACTAGGCCACTCCTCCTCCATATTTATTTTATTTTTATTCATTTTCAAGGCAGAAATAGCCAATAAGAAAGTGAGAATTACTCCCTTAACCTCTCCTATAAAGCCCTAGTCAAAATTAACACTTTTAAGTTTAAAGTTTAAGTTTTAAAAGTTTGTGTGTCTTTGAGTTGATGTAAAATCCAATGGGAAAATTTTTACCAAAATACATGTGTTCCCTTTGTAAAATAGGGAATATAAATGTAGAGTTTTGCCCTCCCCCACTTCCCTAAAGCACACTCAAACTATGCTCCTACTGTGCCCCACTGAAATCTCTGCATGGTGCCGATCTCCACATGTAAATAATGATTTTCTGAAATCATAATTTGCAGATCCATGCAATCTATACCTGTAAAGATTGCTGCTATTTATATATGGACATGCTTCAAAAGGAACACCTCCCCCCCCCCCCCCCCCACCAAACCCCAGTATTTATAGTATTAGGGGCCATTTTACTAACCTGTGGTTCAAAAGGACGCTTACCACTTCATCTCTGTTATTGGGGATGTTGCTATCACCTCTAGGTAACAGGTAGCAGTCTTGGCAAGACAAATAAAATCTTACCTTACTTTTCATTATCACATCCCAAGAATAATTAAGGCTGTATTCAATATCCTGAGGGAGATCTGTGTTATAGAATCTACTAGAAGTAAAGGATAGTCAACTTCAAGTTTATTCATTAATCCTTATTTCTTGTTGTCTTGGGCCATACTGTTCTGGAGAAGTGGATGCTATCCCCTCCTACCAGCAGACGGAAGAAGAGAAAAACTGATCTCTTTCTAGTGAACTCACTGGTATAATATGCTGGTGCTGTTTCCCTAGGGTCTAGTAGAATCCAGCCAAGAGCTATCCCCAGTCGCTCCTGCCCTTACTGGAGCCAGCTTGACAAAAGTGCTAGCAACCCCTAGTAGTAGTCTCATGGTACTACTGCTGGGAAAGGGAAAGGAAAAGGGATGGGATTTAATATGCCTCCTTTCTGTGGTTACAATCAAAGTGGTTTACATATTATATACGGGTACTTATTTTGTACCTGGGGCAATGGAGGATTAAGTGACTTGTTCAGAGTCAGAAGGAGTCGCAGTGGGAATTGAACCTGGTTCCCTTGGTTATCAAGCCACTGCACTAACCATTAGGCAACTCCTCCACACCAGTCAAGTTTCTGTATTTTGCTTTTATGAACCATGCTACCATCTATATATATAAAAGGCACCACCAACGTTCTAATGAAGCCTCACTTCCGTTTTGCATGGAGGTGTAGATATTCGGTTTCACAAATCACAGGCAGGAGTAAGGAGTAGGAAAACAGCCAGCAAGCTGCAATCTGCTCCCCTCCCCCCCTGCTGTATCATCAGGGCATGGCTGAGGATCTCAAAGTGCAAGCTCCAATCTGCTGCTCTCCTGCTGACTGTGTTGCTGGGCCTGCTCCCCTCCCCTCCCCTCCCCCTGCTTCCTCTCAGTTGCAGTGTCAGAGAAAATGAGTGCAGGGAAGGTCAACCACTCCCTCCCTTTACATTTAAAGCAATACCAGGGACTTGCATCTCTGCCTCTCCCTTCGCCACACACACACAACACCTGATGCTGATTTTGGAGATTTTGGACCGCTGTGCCGCCTCTGTGGATGGAGACAGTTGCTGGCCACAAGGAGAGGGGGGAGCAGCGGCGGCGAGGGGGACAGTGGTAGCGCAGACATCGGAGGGGGGGGGGGAAGGGGTGCTAGCGCCCGTTTCATTCCTCT
Source organism: Microcaecilia unicolor (assembly GCF_901765095.1). Lineage (NCBI taxonomy): Eukaryota > Metazoa > Chordata > Amphibia > Gymnophiona > Siphonopidae > Microcaecilia > Microcaecilia unicolor. The sequence continues at coordinate 404,026,357 of NC_044033.1, forward strand.
CTGAAACGGGCCTTTCACACTAGTGTTGCTATAAAATATTATTTCCACGTATAAAACACTGGAAATGCCTTATATAATTACACCCATAGTAACTTTTCATCTTGAAAAGTGCATTCCTCATGAAGCAATTATTTAAATCTATCTCCTTTGAGTTCAATAACACCTCCAGAAACTCAGATGACTGCACTTATAATATTTTATCATTTTCAAATCATTGTACTACTACTACCAATCATTTCTATAGCGCTACTAGAGACAGTGCTGTATACATTATATGCAGGTACTTTCTCTGTCCCTAGAGGGCTCACAATCTAAGTTTTTTTACCTGGAGCAATGGAGGGTTAAATGGCTTGCCCACGTTGCCAGGATCAAAGCCAGCTGCACTACCCATTAGGCCACTCCTCCACTGTTCATTTGTTAGTATTCTCTAGGTTTCATACCTTTCAAGACCAGGCAAGTTTTCTTCTCATGGAAACTGAGAGCTCTAAAGAATTCTTTGTCAGATATATAAAAAAGAAATCTGCAAAATTCATACAAAAATTACTAAAATTGTACAGTGTGTATAAATAAGAAATTTTAGTGGCTTTCTATACATTTACAATAAATAAAAGGCAAAATAAAAATAAAACACATTTAAAAATGCATTTGCAACATTTGAACTTAGAACGATCCACTGAATTTAGGATGCTTGACTGTCCATGGATGAAATGGAGAACAGCCAAAGAACAGTCTTCAACTTCACCACTTAACAGTGAAGCTGCACCTCAAGTCTCATAAATTTCTTTATCCAAACTACAGCTTTTATAGAGTCACTGCTTTGAACATTTCAGTTATGATGAATGTTAACATATGCAACTTTATTGCTTAGTGGTTTGAAAGGTTCAAAGCAATACAATAGTACTAAAACACAGACATTTATAAACATTAAATCCTGCTCTGAGTGTTGGGGCAAAGTACAGCACAATAACATGATTAGTGCATCAGCCTGCTTGTCAGTTCACCCCTCAATGCCTCCTTTCTTCCTCTGCAGCTTGGATACATTTACATACTTGGCCTGAGATGCATGTGAAAGGTGGGTGAGGGACAAGAGGGAGAAAAAAGCAGTTGTCAATCAGAACCCAAAGCCTGTAAAATTATAGCAAGTCTTGGGTTTTGGATGTGAGTAAAGGCATGGGTTTTTATAAGCCTTCTCTGCCTCTCCACTTTAAGAAGCAAAATTAGAGATTGCATAATTGGCACTGAATCTGAAGAATTTTTCTACCAATGACCACCTTCTCATTTGATCTTCCTAAGATAGAATTCACTGTTCTCTGAAGATGAATTGGCCCACTTCTCTGATAGTGAAAATGAATCTCATTGCACCTCCAGAATCACTGTTTGCATCGGCACTGTCTTTATCAAGGACTGGAAGAGATCATTCCCTCAGCCAGTCCCCATCTGGACTCACCTGCAGGACTGCCAGTGAGTCAGTTTGGTATTTTGAGCCTGCCAAGAATGGTAAAATTATGCCTTACCTGCTGATAATTTTCTTTCCTATAGTAGCAGCAGATGAATCCAAGAACTGGTGGACTGTGTCCATCTACCAGCAAGTGGAGATAGAGGTTACAAAGCTGAAGGCAGTGATATCAGACGGCCAGCAACTCCTTCACCTTAGTACATGTCTCATCACCAAGCAGAATCAGATAAGAAACCAGGAAGCCTTCCTCACCAACCATCCAAACAGAAACTCCTCAGTCTGGCTTAAGAGAAACCACGACTAAGATGGGGTCCTCTTCAGTGGTTTCTCTTCTCTTTCCGCTTCTCTTTTTTTTGTTTTGGAAACTAAAGACCAGGACAAGAACAGACAGGCAAAACAAGCGCGGCTGACAGGGCGGGATCCTGGATTCATCTGCTGCTACTAAAGGAAAGAAAATTATCAGCAGGTAAGACATAATTTTACCTTCCTTAGCATATGCAGCAGATGAATCCAAGAACTGGTAGGATGTACCAAAGCAATCCCTAAGTAGGATGGGAAGACGCCGCTTCCCAAGACAGAACTGCTGCTGCAAAGGCAGCATTTGAATACTGAAAGCCCACCCATTCTGTCCAAGAGGTAGATAGCAATCTTGTGATGCCCATGAAAAAAAAATCAGACCAGACCAGAGGCTGCCGTCCCACGGCAAGAACCAGCAATGAAGACAAAGAGAAGATCTGAACGCTGAAAAATATGCAAATCTGTGAATACAGGAGAACCCTCTGAACATCCAGAACACAAAGCGCGGTGTACTCCGCATGAAAATCCCCCTCCCAAAATCAGGGAAGAAAGAGAGGCTGAAAAAGAAAAGTCAGCCAGAAAGGAAAGAACGAACCAAAAGCAAGGTCACTCCAGACTCAGCAAATTGCAGAAAAATCAGCTCTGCATGGCTACGCTAAAAATTCAGACACTCTGCGTGCTGAAGAATTGGCGACCAAGAACACTGCTTGTAAGTTCTTATGCAAAGCATTCTGCAAAGGAACAAAAGCAGTCCGAAGCAATGCTTGGTAGACAAGGAGCCCCAAGCTAGACTCAGAGAATACAAGCAAGGTTTCAGAGTGAAAAAGGTCGCAGCAGCGGAGCAGCAAAACACTCTGCAAGAAATGCACCACCTCTAAGTGTAAGGCCAAGTCCTTCTGCAACCCATCCTGCAGAAAGAACTCAATCGCTGAGGAACAAATGCCCGCAAGGACGACCAAGTGTGGGCTGCAACGAGCCTAAAAAAATCCTCAACACTTGACAATATGCAGTTGAAGTGGACCATGGACCACATACAAGATCGCAACATAACAGTAACCACTGCATCCAAAGAACTCTGTTCCTCAGAGTCAGCCTCTCTAAAAAACAGGCCGTAAGACCAACGCGAGAGGAATCATCCATTCAGGAATGGACCCAGAAGGAAGAGCCCGGAGTCAAGCAGGATCCAAAACAAAGGTGCCACAAGACGCCGCACCATAACCACATACCAAGGGTGCCATGGTTAATCTGGAGCTACCAGAATGACTCAACCCTGGTGGTGAGCAATCCTAAATATACTAAGCCGCAGAGAGGCCACGGAGGAAACACTATCGAAGAACGTCCTCTGGCTAAGGAAGCAATCAAACAACCAGCCCTGCCGAATCGTCCTCTCTCCAATGACAGAAGAAAGAAGGCATCTGGGCGTCCAGCTGCGACGCCATCAGATCTACCTCCGGAGCCCTCTACCTGAGGCCAAACTGGGGAAGCACTGGTGCAGAATAATCATTCTGCCAAGACCAGAAGATGACAGAAAAGAGAACTCACTGTAGGAAAAGCCCGCAAAGACATGTACTGAGGTGAAGGAGGAGCTGGCAGTCTGATATCACTGCCTTCAGCTTTGTAATCTCTTTCTCCACCTGCTGGCAGATGGACACAACCCACCAGTTGTTGGATTCATCTGCTGCATAAGCTAAGGAAAATTCTACTATCTGGTATAGTAGTCACTTTGTGCTATAGGCAGGTATCCCATTTGTGTATATTTATTTATTTGTTTATTTATTACATTTGTACCCCACGCTTTCCCTCAATGCGGCTTACATAGCAACAATATAAATAATTACAAAGTCGTAAGAAGAATATACAGTTTGTGGTAAACGCAAAACTAATGGGGTTAACGGAAAGTACGTTAAACATAGGAGGAACTGGGCTCAGAAGGAAAAGAGCATTGGTAGGTAGGCGTAGAAAGATGGAAAGGAATGGATATGGGGTAGCAGAAAGGATAATGGGGAACATGGTCAGAATATAACTATATGATGGGAAGGATGCAAAGAGGAGATTTATGGAGAATAAAAAGGTTGGAATCTAACTGAAGTAGCATGCAGCTTACACATACAAGATGACTATCATACAAAGTCAAGAAGCTCTACAGTCAACTATGGTGGCCTAGAAGGGATTTACTTGTGTAAGTCAAGAGCAAATTATTGACAATAGTAGTATAAAGTTATGCCAAGCAGTAATGTAGAAAAAACTACAGAGGACATCCAACTTATGGTCAGAGCCTTCAAGGGAGTCTGTGGATCTCCAGGCCTGTCACCATAAGCACCTGTCATTAAGTACAACACCTTTTTTATTATTTATTGATTTCTTTGGGCCTGATCACTGCTGGAAGACAGAGAAAGAAGAGTTTAGGGGACAGGAGGGGAAGAGAGAAAGAATTAGTTCAGTGAGGCACAGAGATCGGAGTGTAGGTGGGGCTGGGTCTTGGAATGAGGAGGAGGAGTATGGGACAAAAGTAGGAGAAGAAAAGGGATGGTGGAAGCAGAAATGGGTTGAGGAACAGAGTAAAGGAATTTGGAGTAGCAAGAGCTGACATGATGGACCACTCTTTATTTCTGCAAAGGATACAAGAAATTAAAATCATAGGCATAGCTCTTAATTGATTCACATCACATCTTGCTAATAAAACATATACTATACTCTGGGAGAATTTTATTTTTATTTTATTTTTGTTACATTTGTACCCCGCGCTTTCCCACTCATGGCAGGCTCAATGCGGCAGGCAATGGAGGGTTAAGCGACTTGCCCAGAGTCACAAGGAGCTGCCTGTGCCGGGAATCGAACTCAGTTCCTCAGTTCCCCAGGACCAAAGTCCACCACCCTAACCACTAGGCCACTCCTCCACTCTTACAGAATCACTGCTCCAACTCTTACTCTTTTACCTGTGGGGTAACTCAAGGTTCTTTATTGTCGCCAAGTGTGTTCAGTGTTTTCTGACTCCTTTAATGGGCCTCATTTAATCCTTAGAATGTTGAAATGTACTCATCCCGGAGAACCATCTGGAGATGCTAGCCTGTGCATTGCAGGCACCAAGTTGGGCACTCTTGGGCAGCTGGTGTCATCAGAAGACCCTTGAATCCATCTATTTCTGGGCAGCCTTACCGCAGAAAGCAGTGAGAACTATCTGAGATGCTGACCCATGTGGTTGCAGGTGCTAAGTTGGGCACCCTTGGGCAGCTGGTGTCATCAAAAGAAGGCCCTAGATTCCATCTATTTCTAGATGGCCCTAATACGGAACACAGTGAGAACTATCTGGAGACACTGACCCGTGTTGTTGCAGGCACTGAGTTAGGCACCCTTGGGCAGCTGGTGCCATCAGAAGGTGGCCCATGACTAGATCTATTTCTGGTCGCCCCTACCATGGAACATAGCTGTAGGTGCATGCCCAAAGAGACATGACCAAATGGGCAGGTCCCGTTTCTTTGGCGCAACTGAGGAGTGTGGGACTCTTCTCAGCTTCAATGAGGAAGTGCAAAGCAGGAAAAGAGAAGACTTTGATGCCAACTGATGTTATGGGGCCTATGGATTTTCACCTGCAAGCAGCTAAGTTGTTGGGGTTGTCATCTGCTGCTAATATGAGTACTCTTTCTCCCTCAGACACTTCCGTTTCATCAGGAGGCTGAACCCCATCCTCAAAACCTGTTATGAATGGAGAGTCATCTCACGCTCTAGAGGAGGACAGTGTCCACCCCTCAGGATGTTTCTGTTAGGGGTGGTGCTACTCTCACTGTTGCTAATGAAGCAATTGAAGGATCCTCTTTTTTGTAAGGTACCAGCTATTGTTCCATTTATATATAAGCCTCTGAATGAAGATGCTTCAGTATCTGTACATCTTTAAAGGACATCTATAAGGCTATTACTAATCATGAGAAGAGTTTGAAGAAGCAGTTGCAAAGTTTCAGGAGCAGGACACTGGGATTTATTAAGCTAGTCTTTGCTATGTTTTATTTTATTTTATGTCTATAGAGAATAAATTGGGAAAAATTGAAGTGTGAGTTGGGACTTGTCAGTCTGCCTTGGCTGCTTCAACTAAGGACAGTCTAATGATCCACCTTCAAATGGAATCCTTGGAAAATGTTGCCAGGATTCTGAAATAAGGATGGTTAATTTTCCCAATTACTCACCATCTGTTCCCCCTTGAGTTTTTTTTTAAGTTTATATTAAGGAGGTGTTACAGTTGGCCTTTAGTGATGGGGATATTATAAATGTGTATTACCTCCCTAGAGAGATAAGAGTAATTAATCAGGTGGATGATATGGATAATTTAAATTCTCCTGATAGTTTAGATCTTACAAAATTTCTGGAATCCTCTCAGGATAATATTGCTAAGAGGGCCACTCTGTTGCTCTCTTAACATTGTGGGGGAAAAAAGATGTTGGAATTAAAGACATATTTTCAAAAGAAATGTACTTTTTAATGGTCAAACTATTCTTATGTTTCCTGATTTATCCAGACCAACTCAGTTGAAACGTAAGGCCTTCTTACTACTCAAGCCTAAGGTTTTGGCAGTGAGAGGCACCTTTTTCTTAGTTTCCCTGCAACTGCCTGGTTACATATGAAAACAATTTTTTTTTTTTTTTGGATCCCTCACATTTAGAAAGTTTTCTGTTATTTAAGATTTCTTTGTTTGGTACTACATAAATTGTAAACTTTTGGGGGAGGGTGTTAGATTTAATCTCAGGCTTGTGAATCTTTAAACGTACTTGGTAAATGAGGAATTCAGGATATCAAATGCTACTCTCTGGGATGATGGCAAGGGTATCAAAAGTAGATCTCCAATATGAACTTGTCTAAAAAGTAAAAGCCACTGAAATCCATGTTCTTAGAAGGTGTAAGCACTAGGCTAAAAATATAAGACATACCTATGGGGTTGTTTCTACCACTGTAAATAGGAGGAAATATGATTAACACACATAATAAAAAGCAGAGCTACTGACCACTAAGAAGCCAAGCTTTAGAGTTCTTACCATGCTGGTCTAAGACCACAGAAAAGTGAATCTTGGTCATACATCTCTATGGTTTGTTTGTTTTTTATTTTCTGTAGTTTATTTTAATTTCAAAACTGGGTCTGCCATGCAAAGGTATTGACCTTGGCAACACTATATGGCTTTGCCTAGCTTAGCTCAATCGAGGATCTATTCTGGATGGTACATGCCTGATGCATTGAGGCTTATTTTCACTTAATTACAGTTTTGGTGCTTTGCATCATGTTTACTATATTCTTTATACTTCATAAAAGCTTTTTAAATGTTTTTCTCCTTATCAAGCTACCTCTCAGAGCATGTTACTCTGAGGCACCATAACACAGATGAGACCTCATTAATTAATACAAACAAGAATATCAGAAGATGAATTCTGTGGCTATAAACAAAAAAACCGAGCATCATTAATGAGGAAGCAGGAATGTACAATTTCATGTATAAATCACCTACAATCTAGAAAATCTCAAAGTGATACATAACAGCATAAAGGCAACATATGCAACAGAATAATAAATGTAATATACAATCTGGAACACTGTAATAAAAACTTAAGAAAACAAACAAAATAAATAGCAGTGCAGTATTCTAAAAGCCAAATGTCTAGGTTGGAAAAAAATATCTCAAGAGCACTCCTATATACAGTTGTAAAAGTTCAGCCAAAACGAGCTTCATTTTAAATCCATTTAAAATGCATATGTTTGGTTTCTAAGTAATGACAAAACAATTTCCAGTGAGACTCTAGGGCTCATTTTCAAAACAGAAAAACATCCAAAAAATGGTACAAAAGATAGATGGACGTATTTCTCGCAGAAAAACATCCAAAATGTATAATCAAACAAAAGGAAAAAAACAGTTTAAAGTGCCAGTATGTCTAGATCAGAACATCTCCAGAAGGGGAGTTCTGGAGGTGTGACATGGGTGTATCACAGGCAGTCTTATGGAATGAAAATCACCCACAACGGATAGCAAAATGATTTCCTACTGGCAGGAAGAAAAGCATCTCCAATTAGACCTGCTTTAAAAGCGTTTAGAGTAAGAGCCAACTTGTCTTTTGACCAATATGCGACTTTGTGGAGTTGGAGAGTGGAGAGCTAGGAGTGTTGGTTATTCAGAAAGAATGGACTATGGTGTACCGTATGTCTGTTTGCCGTAATCTGAACCTTGTCATCCTTACATTCCCTGACTTCCTTCCTGTGTCTCACCTCCTCAGCTACAACCACCCCTTACTCTGTATCCTGCCCCCTTTCCAGTCCTCACCCACAACACTCACTGTCCCCCATTATACCCCCTTACCTGTTTGGCTTCTGTCTATCCTTGTTGCTCTGTTTGTTCTGTGTACTGCTGCTGTGTGTGGGAGGACTGTTGGTTGCTGCTGGGAAAGTGAGTGCATAGTGGGTGTGCCATGAGTGTTTGCTGTTGGTGAGAGAGTGACTGGACAGAAAACAGAGGGTAGGGTTAAATGGTCATTTCTCTCAGTGGAGGAGGGTGGAGTGCTGCAGGGATAAGTACTGGGACTAGTGCTATTTAAAATATTTATAAATGATATGGAAATCGGAATGACGAGCGAGGTGATTAAATTTGCAGATGACACAAAACTATTCAAGGTTGTTAAAACATGTGTGGACTGTGAAATATTGCAGGAAGACCTTAGGAAATTGGAAGACTGGGCATCCAAATGGCAAGTGAAATTTAAGTGAACAAAATACAAGGTGATGAACATTGGAAAGAATAATCCGAATTATAGTTACCTGATGCTAGGATCCACCTTGGGGATTATCAACCAAGAAAAAGATCTAGGTATTGTTGTAGATAATACGCTGAAATCTTCTGCTCAGTGTGCGGCGTTAGCCAAACAAGCAAACAGAATGCTAGGACTTATTATGAAAGGGATGGTAAATAAGACCAAAAATACTATAATGCCTCTGTATTGCTCCATGGTGAGACCGCACCTTGAATATTGTGTTCAGTTCTGGTCACTGTATCTCAAAAAAGATACAGCAGAATTAGAAAAAGTTCACAGAAGAGCAAACAAAATGATAAAGGGGATAGAACTCTTCTTGCATGAGAAGAGGCTAAAGAGGATAGGGCTTTTCAGCCTGGAAAAGAGACGGATGAGGGAAGATATGATTGAGGTCTACAAAATCCTGAGTGGTGTAGAACAAGTAGAAGTAAATCAATTTTTAGTACAAAGACTAGGGGACACTCAAGGATGTTACATGGAAATACTTTTAAAACAAATAGGAGGAAATATTTTTTCACTCAACAAATAGTTAAGTTCTGGAACTCTTTGCTGGAGGATGTGGTAAGAACAATTACAGTATCTGGGTTTTAAAAAGTTTTGGGCAAGTTCCTGGAGGAAAAGTCCATAGTCTGCTACTGAGACAGATATGGAGAAGCAACTGCTTGCCCTGGGATTTGTAGCATGGAATGTGGCCACGATTTGGGTTTCTGCCAGGTACTTGTGACCTGGCTTGGCCACTGTTGGAAACAGGATACTGGGATAGGTAGACCATTGGTATGACCCAGTATTGTTACTCTTATGTTCTGTGCTGCTGCTATGTGTGACTGCATTGTTTGTCAGTGGTGGGAGAGTGAGTGATTGCTGTTGCTGTGTGTTTAAGGACTAAGTGCTGGGTGGTGGGAGACTGAATGCTGGGTTTCACTAGGAAGGTAGAGGTGTGCACGGTTTTGTGTCTGGGGTTAGTGGGTTGCACCTATGATGGGATATCGATCCCCTGCATGAACTGGTGGCTCATGCCATGGTGGAGGAGGAGGAGAGTTTGAAGGGGAGGCCCGAAGGAAATACCCACATCCCAGAGTTTTCCAGCCCCGTACCCATTTCCTGGACCTTACTGACCAGCAACGTCTCAATAGGTACAGCTTTAACAGGGCTGCCATGCAGCACCTGTGTGATCAGCTCCAACCCCTACTGCAAACAGAAACCATAGGAACAATCCCATCCCTGTGCACCATTTAAAATTGAGGATGGTCTGCAGCAATTTTGATTCTTGTCTGAACATGATATGATTTTGTTTCTAGATCCATTTTGGTTTTTATCACTACCTATATTATGCCACATTTAACTGCACAAGTAAATTTGTTTAGCCACTTGCCATTGTATATTTGCCTTCGGGACTGTTAGCTAATTTTTGTTATAAATGATATAATTATTTCATGTTTATGTTTCTCTGTATCATTTTGGCAGTGTTGGTGCCCCTTTTAAATTTCTTTACTATCAACTGATAAGGTCAGTGCTTGATTGCCTCTTCAGCAGAGCTGTTTTTCTGGAATGCACACATATATTTATTCAGGTTTCTAGACTGTTTATTTTTTTGCTCTTAGTCTTTGGTTATATTACATATCTCTATCAATCCTCAGGTATTGACAACATATTTTATAATCAGCCAAAGTTCTTTACTATATGTGTCTACATTTTGTTGCTGCCATCAGCACAATTTTCTAGCGTCTCCTTTGATGCAGGACTCTCAAAAGGTCGGTTTTACAATGCTGTTTTCAGTGCCGGCTAAACTTCTACAGCATGTGCCCTAAAAATGGCAAAGACAACTCATGATCAAATATACATATGTAGTATCACATCATACCTTATGTCATGAGTTTATCTTGTTGAGCAGGCCGGATGGACCATACATATCTTTATCTACCATCATCTAATATGTTGCTATGCAATAAGCGCTCGCATTGAATATTTCTAATTATGGCTCCTCTTGGAGGATATTTTATGTTACATTTTTATTAATGATTCATTTGTGTGTACAATATGATCACACCACATATTTGTATAAATTTATGTTACATTATGTTTGCTTGCATTTTTTCACTATTGGTTTTATTACTGGTTTTGTATAGGTGCAATATGTATTCATTTGAATATTAATTTTACATATTTATAACATGATTATATCTGGTTTTATCTGCCACGTCTTCATTCTTTCCATGTGTCTTTGGCTTTGTATAGTAATATGTCATTATGTTTTGATCTCCATATCTGACTTATCTTATGTAAAGTGCAGGTACCCTGACGCAGGCTGTGTGGCGCCGAAACAAAGGTCCGTGTTAAGTCCGTTTATACTCTGAGTCCAAACACAGTTGATGCTATTAATAAAATTATCATCTCATCAGTTTTCAAGTGCTCCCTCTGGATTTTTTTGGGAGGCCATCTGTCCATCCCTACTTTTTTTGTTTTCATTTTATACATAGGGTTGCTGTGTCCTCCTTTGTTTTTTTGTTCTCCTTTGTTCTGGGGTATTTTTTTTAAATCACGGCATGGCTGTTAAGAAAAGAACAACAATCTGCTACTAGCATTCATTGACTAGAAACGTGTAAGTCTGCTACTAACATCCCATGACAAAAGTTATACAGGATCAGTGTACCCCAGTCTCTATTTAAAGAACACATCATAAAGGGAGACTTACTTTAGAACATTCTACAGTTTATATATTCTTTTACTCAGATTGCCTCCAAAGAAATTTAACAACTTAAAAATTGGATTAGCCAGAAAAACTTTACATATCAGGTAGCATTCCTGATTAGACTGGATAATATGATTCCAGTGGTGATCCAAAAAGAAATCTGTAGAGACATACCAAAGACATTCTGTAGCTAATTCAATCAATCTCAGCAACACTTAAAGTTGGCAGTGCAAAGAGAAGAGCAGTGGCTGGTGGTTAATTTTAAGAGCTTAACTCATTCTCTTGACCTGCAAATGTTTGGAAAGTGAAGGAGCTACAAAAAACATGATGACAACTGGATCTATCTTAACATATATCAGATGAACTAAATTGCTTAACATTGGGAAAAATTCAAAGGGCAGTTGGCCCTTATATCCTTATTGAGTTATGCTATCTACATTCTTCAGCAGTGCTTAGCATGAACATGCCAAAAAGAAACCTTCATATCTGTAAAAGTAAAACATTCAGATTTAAAGTTTTGTCCCTTCGCAAAATACATATAAACATATATGCATTTTGAGGTACGTTACTCATTAACAGCCAAAATGCTACATGTACTCGACTGTAAGTCCCAAAATTGGGATCTTGGTTTATAGTTGAGTTGGCACAATATTCTCTCCTTCCTCCCTCCTTTCAACTGCAAGCAGGCCGGGGCTCTATAACAGCCTGAAAATTTGAACTGGCACTGGTGAACAGACTTATATCCTGGTAATTCTATGGCAAAACAATGTCTTCATGAAAAGTAATTCTGGAGAAGGGTTACATTATGAAACTGTCTCCAAGTAATGGACAAGAAAAAGCAGCAGCAGAAAAAATATATACAATATCCCGTGAACTGTATATAAGACACCCAAAATTCCACATCCAAATTTGGGTGTGCACAACTTAACTGAGTAACGAGCCATTAGCTAACAATAATTGAGTGCCAAGCACCAATCACTGCAGTTAATTTTGCATGCACATCTTGCTAAGCGCTATTCTATAAAGGTCCGCATGCAAATTTTATAGTGCACAACTCAAAAGGGAGCATGGGTATAGGAGGGGCATGAGTAGGTCAGGGCATTCACTAAAGATGCTTGCAGTATTACTGAATGCCAGGGATATGCGCCTAACTAAAGCGCCAGGATTTGCGCCAGGTTTCAGATGGTGTGGAAATCGGCTCTAAGCACTATTCTATAAATGGTGCGCTATTTCCTGAATCTAGTTCCATATGCTTATCGTAATTTCCAATATTTGCAGTGTTTCTCTTATCTACACCCTTCTCCTCCACCGCTATCTCCAGACTCCGTTCCTTTTACAGACAGTCATATAAGAAGATTTACTCCTCCCGGGAACTCTGTTCACTGGGTAAATCTCTATCTGCACCCTTCTCCTCCACCGCTAACTCCAGACTCTGTTCCTTTTATCTTGCTGCACCATATGCCTGGAATAGACTTCCTGAGCTGGTATGTCAAGCTGCATCTTTGGCTGTCTTCAAATCTAGGCTAAAAGCCCACCTTTTTGATGCTGCTTTTAACTTCTAACCCTTACTCACTTGTTCAGAACCCATGTTTTATCATTCTCACTTTAGTAATTCCCTTATCTATTTGTCCTGTTTGTCTGTCCTAATTAGATTGTAAGCTCTGTTGAGAAGGGACTGTCTCTATGTCCAGTGTACAGCGCTGCATATGTCTAGTAGCGCTATAGAAATAAGTAGTAGTAGTAATTTAGAACCCTACGTTTATCTTACACCCTGTGCAAGTTTTCATCTTGATATTCAGTGAGAATTATTTAGATAATTCTGTTACTAAATATATAAGGTACATTTAAATTTTTTCTGCATAACTTTAGAATCGCACTTTTCCCCAATGAGTCTTATCCACATAACCTTAGCCAGCCAGTACTGAAGAAGCATTGTGGATATCCTGAAAACTTGACTACCTGGTGCTATCCTAGAAAAGATCTGAGAACTACTGCGCTGAAGTTTCACTGTGCCCATTAATACCTCCAGTACTGTCCCTTTTATGTGGATAAACCTAGCACAAGCAACAAATTGCCTGGACAAAATTTTTCCACATTAAAAGTGATGGGGAGAAGGTAAAGACCTATTTAGCAAACTCCCAAAGTTAGCCGTACAAATTATTAGAATCTTGACCTTTCAATGTTTGTACTGCATTAAAAACATTCAGAAAAGCAGAGCCTGATAACTAGAAACATAAAACCCAGAACAAAAATTACTGTTTCCAATTGCACAGGGAAGTGAAAACAAACAGCCAACAGGTTGTTCCCATTTTCTGTCTATGGGAAGAAGCTGAAGTTGTCTAGTATGGCTGAGTCACTACTGTTTTCTTGAAAACTATATTATTCATAAGATGTGAAATGTTGCACAAAATTAAATACCAGACGATACTTTGTTCCTCTGCTGAGTTCTTTCCCACGAAAAAAGATGCTCATCCTCCAGACACCTAGCTTCTGTTACATACCACAAAAGGCTATACATAATCATACCAAACACTTGCAGTGATTATCTTCAAGAAACATTTGTATATACTGTAATTTAAAATATAGATACACATAGTATTTGACTGGCTATTCATTTATGTTTAAACCACTTTTATTAGAAAACAACATTTTACATCATAACACTAAGCAAAACGACCCTCTGAAATGCAAACAAACCCATAAAAGTTATCTGTTATCTTTATCTCCTCCCTCCTCCCCCTCAACTCCCCTGCACCATGATGCAAAACTCATCCACCAAATAGCCCTAAACAGAGTCACTAATGTTCATATATTCAGCAGTGGACTTCAAGCCTGCGAAGAGTGTCTGCCAAAATAGCTCCCAAATTTGACAAAAGCAAGTTCCCATAAGATCTGAAAAATCTTGAAATTGAAGCCAATCCATTCTTGTTTGATAAATCATGCAGGAGTACCAACGTTGCAACGAAGGTTCAACAGGTGACATCCAGAAAAATAGTATCATTTTAAGGGGCCAGAAAATTGCAAAACGTAAGTAAGACTTACAGCCCGATGGGACATATCCATCAAAAATGTAACAATCAAACAGGAGCAGTGGCTCCTGGTGATCCGTAATGGACCACAGGCCAAGAAGGACCAGAATATATGACCTAAGGCGGCTCTGGCCACACTGCACTTGGGACAGGTCCCATTAGTGGCCAACGCAGCACAAGAAGCCCCCTGAGGGGAAATATACAGATAAAAGGCAACCTTATAAAGCATTTCACAATGAGGTACATAAACTATCCGCATAGGTAGGGAGATAAATTCATGACGGTGCGATGCCAAACATTAAAGCTGCAAGTTTTCATGCAAGGCAGCCGCCAATGCAGAAAAATCCACATCTGCCATAGTGTGCTGCAAATAACGATGGTGGAAAGTTAGGGGAACAAGCTGCTGAGACCCCAGCATGAAAGCTTCCAAGATTCTCTCCTGAACGTCCTCCGTAAGATTTTCCCAAGCCAGTGATCGAACACAGTGGCGGAGTTGGAGGTAAGCAAAACTATCATGCTGACTGAGATTATAGGATTATTGTAACTCCTCAAAAGTCTTCATGTGCCCTTCCTCAGTCACCATTTACAAAAGGTACTTGATCCCTTTACATACCCATTGATCAAAGATACTATAACTCAAGCCTGGTAGAAAAGGTTAATTACATATAGATAAGAAGAGCATTTCATGAGGCAAAAAATGATAACACTTGATTACCCATCTCCATACTGCCATACCCTCCTCTTAAAGGTACCCAGAGGAAAGCCACTGATGCCATGAAGCAGGTAACTAAAATGAATATATTGAATTAGATGCGCTTCTATGTCAGTGATAGAAAAATCCTCAGTTCCCCTAAACCAATCGTTGAAATGGTGCATGCCACAAGCTACAGTCAGGTGGCACAAATGTAATAAATCCATGCCTCCATGTAATTTGGGAATTTGCAATCGGGCCACCTATAATCTTAGTCATTCGCCCTGCTATAGGTAACCCTGTAGAACCCAGTTTAAATTTTTCTCATCTCTGTAATACAGGTAAAGGGTCAACATCTGAAAAACAAAACCATTTCGGCATCAGGATCATATTGTGTAACACTATCTGCCCCGAGAGAGACAATGGGTACAATCTCAACAGCGTTAGTTTTACTCGAATGGCTCCATTAATGGTGTTACATTGAGAGAACAGAGGGAGGACAAGTTAATCAGAATGAAGACACCTAGGTATTGTATCACTCGATCTTTCCATTGAAGAGAGTAGCCCCTCCAAGAACTATGTACCAAAGGCAGCAATGGCAGGGCTTTGGATCTGACAAGGTTTAGCATAAACCCTGAGAGCATACCATAGTCCTCTAACAATTGCTGTGCAGTCACTTGTGCTTGAAACAGGGCAGCCTCAGAAAGAACTTCAATATCAGAAGAATTCTGCTTTAAAGTAGTTTGCATAGAGGTTTGGATATTGTAAACCATATCCCATGGTGACTCCAGCGTCACAATTGCTGGTCTAATCACTCCACTAGCCACAGGAGGAGATTGAGGTAGACTATCAGCCCGAGCTAACTTGGAAACAATAGCTTGAGGCAATACCTTTGAAGCCTGTTGTAGTAATGTTTCCCGAAGTTGAGAATCTATCTCAGTTGCTGCAGTCACACCCTCAGACAGGACCAGCTGAGCCACTTCGGTGTCTGTCTCTGTTTGAACAGCCAGCAACTCTCTTCCAGGCTGGGGAGGTGCAATTCGCTCCACAGGGCTCAAGGAAGCCCCGTTTCCATTCTCAATCGACTCCGAAGGGCCGAGAGCTGAAGTGGGGGTCGAAGTTCCCTGAGGACCCGGTTGCTGCCTGGGAAATTGCAGGGTTGTTTCATCGTTGAGGAGGTCACAGGAACCGAGGGAAATTCCTTTACCTTCCCCCTCCGCTTCCCCATGGTTAACGAGGCTACAGAGGCACCGAGAGAAACTCACAAACACAGCAGCCTCCAGGAGCAAACACAGGTGCATCTATTCACAACGCCATCTTGGAATCTCCTCCGTCTAGATAAGAGTTTAATGTCCACATTAAATAGAGAGATTGGGCAGTAAGACTTGGCCAACTCTTTTGGTTTGTGGGGCTTTGGAAGCAAGGTAATCAGTGTAGTCTTATTAAAAACAGGAAACTGTCCTTCCTCCACTACTGTGGTGTAATAATCCAGTGGTAACTGGAAATTCTAAGTCTGCTACTGGCATCCCTTGACAAAAGTCACCATTGCCAAAATATGCCTGCTTCATAATATAATACAGCAACTGCAAATTCTTGACATTAGCAGAGTTTTAACAGCTATTCTGTAGTCCTGTCCCTTGTCCATGGGGAGGGGAAAACACTTCAGCCCTAGTGGCTGGAATAACAGAGTCAATCAGACTTAGGTTTGGCGCAACCAGTAAAAATCTTTATTGGTATTTCACTAAGCCAATACAAAATAATTGTTCTCTCTGGAGCAGGTTGTCACACAAAAAAGCCAGATGCAAAAATTGAATAACAAAATCTGCTCAGCACAACTTTCTCAGTTATTATATATATATATATATATATATATATATATATATATATACACACACACTGTTGTTTCATTTCTCCTAAATCATGTGATTTCTCCTAAACTAACTTGTGATCATATATGGATCGTCCAGTTTTCTTCCATTACACACATATGGTAATATTCCATTATTTTTTATATGCATACAAAAATGTCAATTTCCTCTATTCTATCATCCTCTCCTGCTTGTGTTCACATGCACACTTAGTGGCCATTGGCTAACCCCTTATCAGTAAAGCGTGATCACAGCGTGCAAAAACCATGTAGTAAACAAGAAGAAACTGCTGAGCCTCCAACAAAAGAAAAGTATTACTACTTACACCGGAGTTATTAGAGAGATTTTCCTCATTATCCCTACACGAAGAGGATACAGGTTTTATCCACGAGTACTCAGGGCCATTAAATGTCTTCACTCAGTGGAATTTAGTCTTTAATATCATGCTGCCAACCCTGAACTATTTCCTTATGATGCTGTGCAAAACTCTGGAATAAGCAGCTCTTAATGCTGTTTTGAAGCTTCAACATGCAATTTTTCACATTACTGTAGAAGTTATAGTGGAGATCATACATTAAGTGTTTCAATGTTCACTCTCCTTTCAAATGCAACTAATTTTGTACATTGGATATGCATTCATATTGTCTGCTACTTCGCAAATAGTAAAGTTAAACAGAATGGCTCTTTGCAATCCTGGGCAAGTCACTTAGCCCTCCATTGTGATTATGAGCCCACTAGGGACAAACAAAATATCTGTATGTAATAAGCAAACCACATTAGTTGTATTACAGAAATGAAGTATTTATTTATTTATTTGTAGCATTTGTATCCCACATTTTCCCACCTATTTACAGGCTCAATGTGGCTTACATAGTTCCGTAATGGTGATTACCAGTTCCGGAAAAGAGAAATACATAGTTAAGGTAGAGGAGGCAGAATGGATTAGGTATTCAGGAAGGACAGTTCATTTTATAATGAGATATGAAAGGTATTGGATTAAACTTCATTCATAATAAAAATTAGCTTGAACAATCAGGAATATTAAACTTCGAAAATGATAAAATTGATACAAACAATTAGGAAATAAAGAGTTACGTTTTGTGTATATCCAGTGTACATTTTGTTAACTGACATTTAGGATGAATAAGTATAACAAGAATCTAATACACGCATGCAGAGGGTTTGGAAATAATTTCATGAGGCATGCTTTCTCAACCATGTACCCTCCTACTGCCACACCGTAATCTCTGATGGGCAGCCATAGTGATTTCGATGTGTATTTCAGTTTCTTTGTTGTAAATTCAACTGTGAAAACTAGTAACTGAACTATATAGCTTCTGAAATGGTTGCTATACACAGTGACAGTAAGTGATTGAACCAGGTAATCTGCTACTGGTTGCTACATGCGTGACTTCCTAGTGGTGGAGAATGTCTGAGAGCAGTATCTGTTGCCCTAGAACAAAGGCACCCTATAATGTAAATGGAAATGCATTCTTTGAAATCTCTCGACAGTGTATTCATTGTGGATATCTTGAAAACCAGGCTGGTTTGGGGTTCCCCTTGGACTAGGTTGAGAAACCCTGATGTAAGGTATCACCTAGAGACTAGTCCATATAGTTTGCTACTGGTTGCTATGTGTGCAACCTCCAGTGGTAGAGAAGCATGCCAATACCTGTTGCCTAGAACTCTGTGATTTAAATATAAAATATTTCAGCACTTGATATGCCACAAGCAATCTCTAAGGGGACTATGCGGTTTACAATTTTTATTACAGGTACGTTGTAATAGTAGTAGTAGCATAGCAGTCACACATCAACTCATACTGCATTCAGCTGGAAGAAAGGGAAGTTGGTCAATATCAGTGCTGTATCTCTGGGTAAAAAAAGAAAAATGCCCAACCGATCCATTTCCCATTTCTAATGTCAAATAAAAACCAAACATTTTGTTAATACTAATAATCAGTGATCCAAATCTCTTTAATGAAGTTTTGCAAGAATTTATTTTGCTACACCTGGTTTTTTGTGCTATTCTGCTATAAGAATCTTGAATTAAACTCACTCCAATATAAAAACAAAGCAAGACAAACCATCCTTATTGGTATAAAATAATAATCATCTTGAGGGCAGGTGCAGGCCTGAAGGATTATCAGCAGGATCGAATGGTTAACTTATATTCTTCTCAATAAGGATACTGCACAGACAAGGTTTAAAAACTGTGGGGGAGAGGAGAGAGGGAAATGAGAGAGAGAGAGAGAGTGTGTGTGTACTTTGGAAGAGGGAGAACAGGAGTCATAGTTACTGCTTAATAATAACCCCTTCTAACTTGACTAAGGGTGCATGCATATGGATTTCAGAGACAGTAATGGACTGTGACTCTTGGCCAAGGACTGTCAGAAAAATGGCTGAGCTGGATGAGATGAAGTTAAAAATAAGAGGAAAACCTCAGTACTAGCACATGAAGCTTCATAGTTCCATAGCCGCAGCAGAGGCTATTTCTGACTTAGATGGAAGAGCACCATTGCTGGGCAAAAATAAAGTAAAAGACATTTTTTAAAGTACCACACACTCCCAGATCTCTAAAATGTCTTTTTTGTTTTTTATTTTAAGGCCACTTTCGCCCTAAAATATAGTACACTATCAAAGGGAATGGGCCAGGAATGAGGAGTTTGCACCAGAGAAGGCCAAACTTACATAAGTATTGCCATTCTGGGACAGATCGCAGGTCCATCAAGCCCAGCATCCTGATTCCAACATTGGCCAATCCAGGTCACAAGTACCTGGGCAAGACTCCAAAAAAGTACAATATATTTTATGCTTCTCATCCCAGAAATAAGCAGTGGATTTTCCCCAAGTCCATTTCAATAAATGGTCTATAGACTTTTCCTTTAGGAAGCCATCCAAACCTTTTTTTAAACCCCACCAAGCTAACTGCTTACACTACATTCTCCGGCAACGAATTCCAGAGTTTAATTACACAATGAATGAAGAAATTTTTTCTACGATTCATTTTAAATTTACTAGTTTGTAGCTTCATTGAATGCCTCCTAGTCCTAGTATTTTTGGAAAGAGTAAACAAGCGATGCAAGTTCACCCATTCCACTCATCATTATTTATAGACCTCTATCATATCTCCCCTCAGCCGCCTTTTCTCCAAGCTGAACAGCCTTAGCCGCTTTAGCCTTTCCTCATAGGGTAGTCGTCCCATCCCCTTTATCATTTTCGTCGCCCTTCTCTGCACCTTTTCTAATTCCACTATATCTTTTTTGAGATGCGGCGACCAGAATTGAACACAATATTCAGAGTGCGGTAGCACCATGGAGCGATACAAAGTCATTATAACATCCTCATTTTTGTTTTCCATTCCCTTCCTAATAATACCTAACATTCTATTTGCTTTCTTAGCCGCCACCGCACACTGAGCAGAGGGTTTCAACGTAACAACAATGCCTAGATCCCTTTCCTGGTTGGTGACTCCTAATGTGGAACCTTGCATTACGTAGCTATATTCAGGTTCTGCTTTCACACATGCATCACTTTGCACTTGCTCACATTAAACGTCATCTGCCATTTTGATGCCCAGTCTCCTAAGGTCCTCTTGTAATTTTTCACAATCCTCTTGCAACTTAACAACTTTGAATAACTTTGTGTCATCAGCAAACTTAATTTATAAATATGTTAAAAAGCAGCGGTCCCAGCACAGAACCCTGAGGAACCCACTATCTATCCTTCTCCATTGAGAATACTGACCATTTAACCCTACTCTCTGTTTTCTATCCTTTAACCAGTTTTTAATCCACAACAGAACACTACCTCCAAACCCATGACTTTCCAATTTCCTCTGGAGTCTTTCATCAGGTACTTTGTCAAACACCTTTTGAAAATCCAGGTACACAATATTGACCAGCTCACCTTTATCCACAATTTTGTTCACCCCCTTCAAAGAAATATAATAGATTGGTGAGGCAAGATTTCCCTTCACTAAATCCATGTTGGCTTTGTCTGATTAATCCATGCTTTTGAATATGCTCTGTAATTTTGTTCTTTATAATAGTCTCTACCATTTTGTCCGGCACTGACGTCAGACTCACTGGTCTATAATTTCCCGGATCTCCTCTGGAACCTTATTTAAAAATCGGCCACCCTCCAATCTTCCGGTACCATACTCGATTTTAAAGATAAATTACATATTACTAGCAACAGCTCTGCAAGTTCATTTTTCAATTCTATCAGTACTCTGGGATGAATACCATCTGGTCCAGGAGATTTGCTACTCTTCAATTTGTCAAATTGTGCCATTATATCCTCCAGTTTTATATAGATTTCATTCAGTTTCTCCAACTCATCGGCTTTGATAACCATTTCTGGCACCAGTATTTCTCCCAAATCTTCCTTAATGAAGACAAAAGCAAAAAATTCATTTAATCTCTCCACTATGGCTTTGTCTTCCCCGATTGTCCCTTTTACCCCTCTGTCATCTAGCGGTCCAACCGATTCTTTTGCTGGCTTGTTGCGTTTAATATACGTAAAAAATTTTGTACTATGTGTTTTTGCCTCCAACGCAATTATTTTTCAAAGTCTCCCTTAGCCTTCCTTATCAGCGCTTTGCATTTGACTTGACATTCCTTATGCTGTTTCTTATTATTTTCAGTCGGTTCCTTCTTCCATTTTCTGAAGGATTTTCTTTTAGCTCTAATAGATTACTTCATCTCACTTTTTAACCATGCCGGCAGTCATTTGGCCTTCTGTCCTCCTTTTTTAATACACAAAATATATTTGACCTGGGTTTCCAGGATGGTGTTTTTGAACAGCATCCATGCCTGATGTAAATTTTTGACCTTCGAAGCCGCTCCTCTAAGTTTTTTTCACCGTTCTCCTAATTTTATCATAGTCTTCTTTTTTAAAGTTAAACGCTGTCATATTGCATTTCCTGTGTATACTTCAAAGCTAATATCAAATTTGATTATATTATGATCACTGTTATCAAGCAGCCCCAGCACCATTACCTCCCGCACCAGATCAAGCGCTCCACTAAGGACTAGGTCTAGAATTTTTCCTTCGCTCATTGGCTCCTGTACGAGCTGCTCCATAAGCCCCAATGTTACATTTACCCAGTCAATTTCGGGGTAATTGAAATCACCCATTATTATTGTGTTGCCCAGTTTGTTTGCATCCCTAATTTCCTTTCTTGTAGCTGTAATAGCTTCCTTTACTTCACTTTTTAACCATGCCGGCTGTCGTTTGGTCTTCCTTCCTCCTTTTTTAATACATGGAATATATTTGGACTGGGCTTCCAGGATGGTATTTTTGAACAGCATCCATGCCTAATGTAAATTTTTGACCTTTGCAGCTGCTCCTCTAAGCTTTATTTTACTGTTCTTCTCATTTTATCATAGTCTCCTTTTTGAAAGTTAAAAGCTAACGTATTGGATTACCTATGTGTACTTACTCCAAAGCCAATATGAAGTCTGATCATATTATGACCACTGTTATCAAACGGCCCCAGCACCATTATCTCCTGCACCAGATCATGCGCTCCACTAAGGACTAGGTCTAGAAATTTTCCCTCTCTTGTCAGCTCCTGTACCAGCTGTTCCATTAAGCAGTCCTTGATTTCGTCAAGGAATTTTACTCCCTAGCATACCCTGATGTTACATTTACCCAGTCAATATTGGGGTAATTGAAATCACCCATTATTATTGTGCTGTCCAGTTTGTTAGCCTCCCTAATTTCTGATAACATTTCTACATCCATCTGTTCATCCTGGCCAGGTGGACGGTAGTACACTACTATCACTATCCTTTTCCCCTTTACACATGGAATTACAATCCATAGGGATTCCAAGATGTGTTTTGTTTCCTACAGAATTTTCAATCTATTTGATTCAAGGCCCTCCTTAACATACAATGCTATCCCTCCACTAATTCGATCCACCCTATCATTATGATATAATTTGTACCCTGGTGTGAAAGTGTTACACTGGTTATCCTCCTTCCACCAGGTCTCAGAGATGCCTATTATATCTCATTTTCATTTAGTGCAATATATTCTAACTCTCCAGCTTCTGGCATTCGCATATAGACATTTCAAACTATGTTTGTTGTTCCTATTTACATCTTGCTCAGTTGTTGACAGTGTTAATTTGCAATCTTTTGTCTGATTTTATTTAAGGACATCTGATCTACTATGGTCTCTTTTGCAACCTCGCTATCAGGATACTCTGTCTTCCCTGTTTTGGTGATATCTTTGAAAGATACCTTGTTTCAAACCATGCTTAAGAGCGAGAGTTGCTGCTACAGCACAGACATTTGGTGGAAGTCACACAGAGGGGTCATGCTGCCCTACCTAGAAGAAATTATCCCAACCAAATTGGATGCTATTGGCCTTGAAATTATATCCATATACATTAACCCTCATCAACTCCAAAAGGAGGCTCTATTTGGCAAAATTTAAGTTTTGGCAGGCATTAGCAGTAAATCTGAGAGAGTGAGATCATCTTCAGCATACCCTGGCATAGAAGTGAGGTTCATTACTATCCGGCAATACACAGAACTAATGCATTTGGAGACAGTAGCTTAAAAGAAATAAGCTTAATTCAGCTTTCCAGTCTTCAACAAGCCAAAGAATGCCACAGACGTCTGAAGGAAATATTTCATTTAGAGAAACTCCTGAATACCAGCTTCAATACAAGATCATCCAAATGGGTAATTTACAAAATAACAGAATCAGTAAAAAGAAGTTTCCTACAAATCATCTTGTATTTGAGGTTTTATTTCTATACTTTTATTGCACAGTGCTTGGCAAAATACAGGTTACAACTGAATTTGGGTAACATGGTGGTTTATGGGTAGGTAAGTAATTTGATCTACCACCGTCATGTGAACTGGATATTGGAGGGATTCAAGTCCAACTGCTGTCCAAAAGAACAAGTTTTGGTATATTAAGAGCATAAGAATAGCCATACTGGGTCAGACCAATGGTCCATCTAGCCCAGCATCCTGTTTTCAGCAGTGGCCAATCCAGGTCACAAGTACCTGACAGAATCCCAAATAGTAGCAACATTCCATGCTACCAATCCCAGGGCAAGCAGGGGCTTCCTCCATGTCAATATTATGCTTGAAGCCCAGATACCTCATGTTTGTAAGAAAGCTTTTGCAAAATTGAATATATTGAGACAGATTTAGTTATATTTGAAAGATGAAGATCTTAGCTCAGTAGATTAAGCAGTGATATTGTCGCAATTAGAGTATTTTAATCTATTATATCCAGAGATGCCGAAGCAGGTATAGCGAAGATACTTATTTGTAGCAGGCATTCTCCAAGGACAGCAAGCTTCACATTCTCACAAGTGGGTAGACAATCCACGTCACCAAGGTTGGCATGATAATCAGCAAAAAAGGTTTGCAAGAGCCTTCTGGAGCACGAGGGGCGCCCCAATGCGCATGTGCAGAGTGTCTTTCCACCTGCAGAACGACCACACCTCTTCAGTTAAGTACAACAGCATAAAAATGAAATAAAAAGTGAAGAGAACAACTCCATGGGGAAGTGGTCGGGATTGTGAGAACATGAAGCCTGCTGTCCTCAGAGAATACCTGTTACAAGTAAGTATCTTCGCTTTCTCTGAGGACAAGCAGGCTTACGTTCTCACAAGTGGAGAATCCCTAACATCCAGACTCACCCAAAACAACAAACATTGGTCAACTGGACCTCACACAAGTGAGGACTTAACGCAAATCAACCTGAAAACAATATACAACTAGATGAAGGTGCAGTCTGGAACACAACAAACTGGGACTAGGAGGATGAAGTTGGAATCTAGACCCCAAATAGATTCTACAACACTGACTGCCCAAACAAACTATCACGTCAGGTATCCTGCTGAAGACAGTAATGAGATGTGGATGTAATGACTGAAGACCACGTCACAGCCTTGCAAATCTCTTCAATGGAGGCTGACTTTAAGTGGGCCACTGAAGCAGCCATGGCTCTAACATTATGAGCCGTATAATGGCCCTCCAAGGTCAACCCAGCTTGGGATTAAGCGAAAGAAATGCAATCTGCTAGCCAATTGGAAATAGTGCATTTACTGATGGCGACTCCCCTCCTATTCGTGTCAAAAGAAACAAACAACTGGGCAGACTGTCTGAAGGGCTTAGTCCGCTCCATATAAAAGGCCAACGCGCTCTTGCAGTCCAAGATGTGCAAGCTACTTTCGCCATGAGGAGCATGAGGACGGGGAAAGAATGTGGCAAGACAATTGACTGGTTCAGATGGAACTCTGACACCACCTTTGGCAGGAACTTAGGATGCGTGCGGAGGACTACTCTGTTATGATGAAACTTAGTATAAGGTGCATCCACTACTAAGGCCTGAAGCTCACTGACCCTACGAATTGAAGTAACCACCAAAAAGAAAATGACCTTCCAGGTCCAGTACTTCACGTGGCAGGAATTCAATGGCTGAAAAGGAGTGTTCATCATCTGGGTGAGAACGATGTTGAGATCCCATGACACAGGTGGAGGTCTGACAGGGGGTTTTGACAAAATCAAACTTCTCATAAAGCGAACAACTAAAGGCTGTCCAGGGATAGGCTTACCTTCTACACACTGATGATAAGCACTAATTGCACTAAGGTGAACCCTTACGGAGTTGGTCATGAGACCAGACTCTGAAAAGTGTAGAAGCTATTCAAGCAGAGTCTGTGTAGGACAAGAAAGAGGGTCTAGGGCCTTGCTGTCACCATCCGCACCAAAAACTGAAAGGAAACTTAAGCGTGGGCCAGAAAAAAATAAGAAAAATAATGGAAAAATTAACGAAAAATAGCGCTGAGGCACAAAAAGAGGCTCTTTCCTGGGTGCATGTGAGGAGCGATGAGAATAACACTAACGTCCCTCACAACGACAAAAAAAAGAACTGAAGAGGTGCGGTCGTGCTGCAGGCGGGAAGGCACTCTTGCACATGCACATTGGGGCGCCCCTCGCGCTCCAGAAGGCTCTCGCAAACCTTTTTGCTATCATGCCGACCCGGGTGACACGGATTGTCTACCCATTTATGAGAATGTAAGCCTACTTGTCCTCAGAGAAAAGGGGGGCTTCAGTTGATACAGAGCACTCTAGCTAAAATGATCTGTAAGGGTAAGATATGTATGTAATCATGCCATTGCTTTTTTAATACACTTCAGAAGAAAAACTCACAACATAGGATCAAACATTACAGATCATTCCTAATGATCAGGATACACAAACATGGCTGTCAGAAGGTAGTATGCATAAGGACATTCCCTGAGCAAGTCACAGATGACATCTTTTCAATTTCCTACCAAAGATAAACTGAAGGATTGAGACTACTCTCATCAAATGTCCAAGAAGCCCTTTGCCCTTCAGTTTGAGAAGCAGGGACTCTCCCCCAGTTTACAGTGCATGAGGAGTTTGGAAGGAACAAATTACTTCAAGAAACAGATGAAAGCTTCCTAAGCCTTTAATGAAAGCAGCAATTAAATTGCTGGTCATACACACATGCCCCAGGATTCTATATATCATGCCTTAATTTCCACGCGGAAATCAAAGTATATTCCATAACAGTGCGCATAACTTAATTGGTTTACTAGCTAATCAGAACTGTTAACAAGCAATCAGCACTAACTGGCATTAAGATTTAAGTGCACAACTCGCTAAGTGTATTCTGTAACACGGTGACCTTAAATTCTAAGTCGTATAGTTGAAAAGGAGGCATGGCCACGGGCAGGGCAAGGGCCTTTCTAAAATCTATGCCCTTTGTTATATTACACACCCACTCTGTGCCTAATTTAGGCATCGGGATTTATGCCCAGTAAAACATGGCATAAATGGCATGACTAAATTTGGTCACATGGAGAGGCACTTGGCGTATTCTATATACCGCATGAAAATCTAAGCTTATTCTATAAAATATAGGCATGCCTTAGAGAATACGCACAGGCGTATTCTTTTTTCACATGGAATTTTCAGGTGCCATATATAGAATCTAGCCTATAAGGACTAACACTGACTGCACATACTGTAGTAGGACTTGCCTACCCACTCCTACCCTAGCTGAGATTATATTCACGCACCCTTCTAACTTCTCATGAAACTTTCTTTAAATTGGTCCCCTTATTTTTTAACTCCTGATATTCCAGCTATATGTTCCAACTTTGTTTACACCCCATGCTGTCTATTAAGATGTTTTATTATGTATTGTGTTGACAATTTAAGTAGCGTGGAGGGGCATAATCGAACACGAACGCCCATCTCCATGGGCGTCTATCTCCAAGAATGGGTACGTGAAGGGGCGGGACAAAACGTATTTTTGAAAAAAAATGGGCGTCCATCTTTTTTCTGATAATACGGTTTGTGCCAGCCAATTGCATCGTATTTGTGCGGATTTGAGCTGGGCAGTTTCGTTTTTCAGCGATAATGGAAACCAAAGGCGCCCAGCTCAAAAACGACCAAATCCAAGGCATTGGGATATGGGAGGGGCCAGGATTCGTAGTGCACTGGTCCCCCTAACATGCCAGGACACCAACCGGGCACCCTAGGGGGCACTTGTAACAATTAAAAAAACAAAGCAAACTACCTCTAAAGTCCATAGCTCCCTTCCCTTGGGTGCTGAGCCTCCCAAATCCCCCCCAAACCCACTCCCCACAACTCTACACCATTACCATAGCACTTATGGCTGAAGGGGGGCACCTACATGTGGGTACAGTGAGTTTTGGGAGCGGTTTGGAGTGCTCCCATTTACCACCACAAGTGTAACAGGTAGGGGGGGATGGGCCTGGGTCCACTGCACCCACTAACAACTGCTACAGGGACCTGCATACTGCTGTGATGGAGCTGGGTATGGCATTTGAGGCTGGCATACAGGCTGGAAAAAAAACGTTTTTAAAGTTGTTTTTTTGGGTGGGAGGGGGTTAGTGACCACTGGAGGAGTCAGGGGTGGTCATCCCCGATTCCCTCCGGTGGTCATCTGGTCATTTAGGGCACTTTGTTGGGACTTGTTCGTGAAAAAAAAAGGGTCCAAAAAAAAGTGACCCAAATGCTAAAAATGCCTTTCTTTTTTCAATTATCGGCCGAGGACGCTCATCTCTCCTCGGCCGATAAACACGCCCCAGTCCCGCCTTCACCACGCCTCCGACACGCCCCCATCAACTTTGGCCATTTCCACGACAGATTGCAGTTGAAGACGCCCAAAATCGGCTTTCGATTATACCGATTTGGAAGCCCATCTCCTGATTTGGGTCGAAATATGGGCATCTTTCTCTTTTGAAAATAAGCTGGATAGTATACCATACTATGTATTGTTATTTGAACATTTTTACTGCTGTATGTGCCTGTTGCCTATGTTCTTGCTGTATACCACCTTGGGTGAATATTTTGCAAAAAGGCTATAAATAAATCCTAATAAACAAACATGTGGACTTTGTCTATTTACCTGTTCAACTGAAAAGGAGTATCTACTCTGAATAACTGATTTACCTTTTCTGTACACAAACAAACTGCTAACCCTATTAATCAATAAATGCAAATCCTTGGAAACCGCACCCCAGTATATAAACTGGATTGCCTCACCTGTTCTGGGTTCCCTTCTATCAGGCATTTGGATCAGTTCTACATCTGCATGGCCTAATCAATCATCTCTGTTATTTGGGACAAGAGTGACTACACAATGAGGAAGCTTCTAACTGCTGGGAGATTATGGTATCTTATTGCTAACATCAGAATCACAATCCTCAATGCTTATATACAGCATATGGTATCTTCAAAGAAACAGATTGAAAACACACCTTAGTTTAATATCTTAACAAAAATATTACTACTTAAATATTATAGTATATTTTGTAAAATCCACATAACATGTTAGCACCAAAGTCCACCTTTCATTCGTTACCAATCATATCATTAACCTGCATTTAATTTACTAGTTATTCTGTAATGGAGGCCATCCAGCAAAGCCACAAGTTAGCTGTTAAGAAAATGCTGCATATGTGATATCAGTTATGACATCACAGCCAACAGGAAACAATCCAGTTCTATCGGTGGCCCATCTAAATGTTACGTAATCTGTACTTGTCCCATGGATTCACCAGAGGTTAACTGAACAACTCACTGAAGCACCTTTGATTTCAAACAAACACATGAGCTTATCATGGAAGACCTGAAGCAGAGACAGTCCAGCACAAACACAGCTGCTTTTAGAAGCTCAGTGGCACAATAGGCTCACACACACACAACATTTTAATTGTTATTAAGGCTAGATTTATTAAAGTGTATTACTGTGGTAATATGCATTCTTAGTAAAGAAGTCCATTGCATAAAATGGCGCCTATGTTAAATCATACACATTAAGTGCACAGTAGCAGGATAGCATCTTTTTACTAAATCTAGCCTTTACAGCCCTAAACGCTAGTCTGTGTCTTAAATGTGTGTTTATTTTGTAAAGCACTCCAGTGTTACCCAATGAAAGGTAAGTAAGCAAATTAATAAGGTAACCAGTATATTACCTGCTGCTTGCTCTTTTGAAATGCTGCACAATTCACTGTAGGTTAGGTTTCTTTTTACAAAAGCAATGGATGCATAATCATTTTGGGTATCCAATATTTGACAACCAGTTATGAGGTATCATTAATGACAAGTCAAAACTGGAGCAGTACCCTTTTCCCATGTTGTAATGTATCCACTTTTTCAGAACAAAAGTTCACTATCAATCAACAATGTCATTCACTGAAACTCCAGAAAGAAGTCAGTGCTGCCCTGTCACTGAAAAACAAAAATCATACAGATCACACGATGCCGAACCTGCATGAACTTAGAGTTAAGCTAGCGAGGGTTCAGCAAATGCTGCTCGTTTTGCATACTCAGCTTGCTTCCCCTCTGTCTGGAACTAGCAGGCCCAAAAAAAAAAACCCACATCCTAAGCCACAGACTACAAGCACCTGGGCTCATGCCTAACAAAGAATGACAACAACTTTTAACTCATTCACATCATGTAGGCATTCTAAACATTTGTATAGATTTTTACCTAACAAAAATAAACTGTTAAATCCTTCCTGAGTTCAGGTCATTAGCAGCTAAATGCAAAAATAGTAAAGTCGAGGTAATTAAAAGTCAAAACTTTTCTTCCTGTTATCAAAATAAGTTACTCACCATTGAGATTTGAGCCTCCAGTAAGACAACAGGCAGCTGGATAATGGGTTTTTACCAGACATCCACTATTGTAAAAGGGAATACTCATCTATTATTTGTGATGTTTCTTGAAGAGGCAAAAAGTGATTTGGATTGGCCTAAAATGATATCCACAGGTAGAACAATCTTATATTCTCTATCACCAGGCCTCACCTCCTCAACTCAAGGACTACTAGCTCACCTAGTTTAATGATTTTTGTCTATCCACAGATTTGAACCCAAATAGATTTATCCCCTTCATTCTATGCTGTGTGCACATAGTTTACAGAATACTATACTAACATTTATACATATCACAGTTGCCAATAATTGATCCTGGAAGCACCTGAGACTCAGAAAATTGAAGAGACAATATATGTGCAAGTCTGGGTGAGGAAAGTGGCCCAAGTGGGGAAAGGTGGTCATTTTGCAGCACTAGACAGCATCAGAGCCCCCAACCTATTGTTACTGAAGGAATACTCTGTATGGCCTTATGTCCTTGGACTTGCAGGAGTGATATGTTTAGGCATCAGAAGGGAGTTCAAATAAGCCCGAGTTTGACAGGCTTTTCTAGTCATCAATACAAATGACCCACCCACAGTGATTTCTGCACTTGAACTAGATCAGAACATAGCCCTACATTTGTATTTCCACCATACAAATACAAATATAATATTTCTGGATTCATGTATTTCTGATTTGACAAAGCAAATCAAGAAGATGCAACATTTGTTGGAACTTAAGTTCTAGCTTGAGTTGCTTGCTTTAATTTGGAATTTTCTTGTAATTTTTTGCTTTTTGACACCAAGCAGCTTGCTGAATTCTTAAATGCTAGGAAGGCGCTACAAATTTCTGTGGTAGCTCAACCAAAGGAAGCTTAAGCCGAAGGCTGGATGTTGCTCCTGGATTTAATTAGTTTCCTATATTTCTCTTTTCTTTTGTCCCCTTTGCTTTTCTTGTGGTTGAACAGCTTGTGTTTGGTGGGTTTATATTATGTATTGTCAATTTCTGGTTTTCCTGTGCTAGTTCGTATTGATGTCATTCTTAATGTGATAAAAATTTGATAAAAATAACATTAAAGAAAAATCCATGATAAATATGTTATTAGCTATTCTGTACAGATGCAGAGAAGTGCGCAGAAGATAGGTGGCGAAGCACAATACTGAGGATTTAAATACAAGATCTGAGGAAGAGTAAAAGGTTAGATCATTCTGATAAGTAAAAGGTTAACTCATCAGTATGGATTTCATGCCTGTTTCTTTCCTTTACTGCCTTCCATAAAGAACACAGGCACCATAACTTGGTACAACATCTGGGACATCAAAGCCAAACACCATTCCCCTCACTTTGCAGTACAATGGCCAGGAATGCAGGAGACAGAGATAAAGAATTCAGATAGGACCGAGTTTTTATACCAATTGCAGTTTCTCTCCAAAACCATTACCTCACTGGTCGGAAGAGTCCTTCCCTTACTCTGCAATTTGTAGGGGCATTCACAAGTCAAAGTCCAGTATTTTAATAGAGCCACTAGAGGTCTCCAATATCATCACAATGCAGAACCATAGAGGTCTCTACATCTGTTTTGTATGTTTATCTGTTTTGTGCGTATGTTCATATGTGTTTTGTTTCTGTGTATCTTTGTGGGCTTGTATATCTATTCATATGTATATCATCAAAAATATGAACTCCACCTTCCACATAAGTATGATGAGAAGGGTGACCTTCAGTATTCACAATCACTCCTATGTCCTATTGACACTGAATATTGCTTCCCCAATGTGTCAAGATGTCCAATACAACCTTACACTGTACAAGGTATTTAAATCTTAAAGATGAATTTAGAAAATTATATAAGACCTCTCCCGCCCCCCCCCCCCCCCCCCGTTTACTAAGCCACACTAGCAGCTGCTGTGCACTAATGCCAACTCAGCCCATTCACTTTCAATGGGCTATGTCAGCATTGTCACGAAGCTTAGTAAAGAGGGAGGTTAATTTGAGGACCCTGAACTTTCCACAGACACTGTTTCTTTTAAAGACCTCTTTTACAGATTTTTGAAAGGGTCTCTGCAATACACAGCATAGGCTCTTCCTCCATTCCAAAATTCTGTGGTTAAACAATCTTCACAACCTGTAGAGCCCAGTGGTCCTTTCAAATAGTTTGGATGTTACTCATATTTTGGAAAGTTCTATGGATGAAGTTACTGCTGCAGTTACTCTTTTGGTTTCATTCATTTTCCTACAAGATAAGGAGGCTGCTCTATGTTTGTTTTTCCATCGATCACCTTGTGAATTTCTAAGTGGGAAAATTTCAATTTTTCCTGATGTTTCTAAATCGACCCAATCCAGAAGAAAGACATTTTTGAGTTATTGTCAGAACTTAATTGGTATGGGAGTTAAATGTATTTACGATATCTGTGTAAATGTGTTAGTGTTTGAGAATCACTCATATACTTCTTTTTTTTTTATATAAACACAGTACAACAATGCTCGCTCAGAAGTGTCCAAAGCTTCCAAGAAGACAGATATAATAGATCCAAGGCAACAGTTTAAACCAGTATGACTAGCTGAACAAAAACCACCTATCTGGCACGCATTACACACTGCATTTTTTTTACTTTTATCTCCCCCTCCAACCCGCCCTCTCCTTCCATTCATCACTCTAACCACTTGACCCATACCATATCTCAACATCCACACCCCATTCTCCATCCCTCGTCCCTTCCCCATATATCTTCTATGAACCTTCTCAGTTTTTCTTGGAAAATAAGGGCCCTGCTTACTAAGCCGTGCTGTAGGCACGCTAACGCTAGATACACCCATATATTCCTATGGGTGTCTCTAGTGTTAGCAAGCGCTAAAAATGCTAGCACACCTTTGTAAACAGGGCCCTAAGGGTTTAATTAAGGATAATCCCTAATCTTGCTTTCAGATTTAAAATTGGGCTTTACTAATTCAGATTAGCCTGCCTACTCTTTACTTTTACTTGATATTTCTTTCTTTCTTTTTATTTTTACTATAGCTTCCTCTAGTAATCTTCTTTTTTGATTCTCTCCTATGTGGACTAGTAGCGATGTATCTTCATTTTTAATTTTTGCAATTTCCTTAGATATTACTTCATGTTATTTGATTATGTAGATGCATTGCTATTAATTCCTTTCAAAGACCTTCTCTGTTGTAATATATTTCAAAGGCAAAAAAGCAGACCTGGGCAAAACCACTGCTTATCCCTGGTATGCTACTACTTTTTGGGATCCTGCCAGGTACTTTTGATCTGGATTAGCCACTGCTGGAAACAGGATGATTGGTTTGATGGACCTTTGGTCTGACCCAGTATGGCAATTCTGATGTTGTTTTGACTGCTAGATTTGACAGCATTATGATTACTGCTATCCACAGTGATCTAATTCTGATTTTCCTTGCTTTCTTCCCTTCCCTCTCTTCCGCTGTTTCTTTTTGATTGTTTGCTACATTACAAAATATTACTTACTCTATGTTTCTGGTACTTTGTTGCCTCTAATAATGAGAAATATATGAACTCAACACCACAGATATAAGTTTTTTTTCAGACAAAACCTAATAAAATGCTGGAAAAAGTTTTAACCTATATCATCAAACAAAATGTCTATTCAAAAATAAAACTATAAATTAGATTATATAAAGTACTGAAGTATGTCTCTGAAGTCTAGATCTTAAGATCTGCCATAAAAATGAATGAGCTAAACATTTGTGACTTCAAAAGTTTCTGCAAGCACAGCAAAACCAAAAACTAAAAATATTGTTTTAGCTTTTGAGAACAGCTTTTTGCATATGTAAGTGAATTATCATGGGTTTTCCCATTGCTTGTAATTTAGGCTCTGTGCTGAAATGGGCATGAAAACAAACTGTCTAGTGCCTTTTAGGCAAAGAGAGTGGAATAGGAACCAGAATGACAATGTGAGAGGAGGAGGAAGCAAAGAAAGAAAAATACAAGTAAAAATAGAAACACTGGAGAAGTGTGGCTGGTAGGAAAGGAAGTATTTTTTTAGGGAAATAAGAGGTGGTTCAAAGCATCATGTTCCTTTTCATAATAAATGGATAATATCAGAAAACATGCTTGTTCAAAGCTTTAATAAACATTGGTTTGGGTTTGTTTTGGCCAGGCAGCTTCCTCTTGCTCCTTTGGGTTCCAGCTCAATCGGAACCAGCCTCTACCAGAATATGGAGATGTCAGCATTCATTTATAAGTACCCCCTCTTTTATAATCCCTCCTTCTCATCTAGCCCAGTCACCAAAACCATAGTTCTCAATTGGGGTCCACAAGCTACTGCAACCTGTAAAAGTGTGTGTGCACCCTGAGTTTGGCCACTAGATGTCACCATTCTGCAATAGCTGATCCTCCCTCCCACCAACAACCTGGGATCTCTATATGCTAGCCTTGCAACCCTTCCCACCCCTGTCAAGCTGAAAAGCAGAGGCCAAGCTGGTAATCAAAACCTTGGTATCAGAGCAGGGTTCAACAAATGCCAATGAACTAGTAAGATGGCCCCAAGTAAGCTACTCTTGAACAGAGAACAACACATTGCATTATAATGTTTAATATATTTGTGAGAGATACGACTGAAGGATTGGAAGGAAGCGTTTGCCTTTTTGTGGATGACACGAAGATAGCCAATAGAGTGGATACCCTGGAGGCAGTAGAAACCATGAGAAGGAATCGTCAAACATTAGAAGAATGGTCAAGTATCTGGCAGTTAAAATTTAATTGCTATACTCTGGGGAATTAATGCCTCTTCCTGTTTCCCAATTAATAACCTTAAGACCTATATGGAAACCTGATTATCTTAATATTGTCAAAAAATCTTTCTTTATAATTGTGATAGTGCTCAGTACTGGGTGCAAATTATAGAGCTAGTGAATAACTCTTAACAACACCAATGCCCACCATCATAGCACTATATATTCCTACCTCCCTACCAATGTTTACGTTTTTATAAGTGATAGACCTCTTAGACGTTACTGCCTATGTCTACCCGCTCTCCTTTCCAGGGTTACTATGTCCAGCAGTGCTGTTCTCCAGTTCTCTTACTTATACTTTATCGGCAGAAGTTTATAAAAAGTGATGGAAGGCGGGACTGGTGGTTGGGAGGCGGGAAATACTGCTGGACAGACTTATACGGTCTGTGCCCTGAAAAAGACAGGTACAAATCAAGGTAAGGTATACAAATATGAGTTTATCGTGGGCAGACTAGATGGACCGTGCAGATCTTTTTCTGCCGTCATCTACTATGTTACTATGTATCTTATAGAGGTATGTTGTCTCAAAATAGTGCCATGAACCGGTTTGCAGTTCCAGTCTCGTAATTCTTTTTTTTTTCTTTTTCTTTTGCTAGTGATGTGCTACCCATTTTCCCTCTGTGATGTGCAGCAGCGTGTTCCCTGTCTCAGGGAACAGGAGTGAGTCACTGAGACAGGGAACACGCTGCACATCACAGAGGGAAAACGGGTAGCACATCAGGAGTAGCATACCTAAAACTGACTAAACTGAGAGGATTTAAAAGAATCTTTAGACTCATCCTCTAGCAAGCTCTGAGACTTTGGAGTCCCTTGGGTCTTTACCCAACTTCCCTAGATCTTCTCCAAGCACAAGATTACTTTTAAATATTCTTAATGCCCAACTGCAAGAGGGAGCACAGTCATTGTCCTTAATACACTCACAGTATAATCATTACCTTGTAAGCTCTTTGAGCAGGGAATGTCTTTCTTCTATGTTTGTGCAGCGCTGCGTACGCCTTGTAGCGCTATAGAAATGCTAAATAGTAGTAGTAGTAGTACCTGCCAAACTGCAGTCATTAAGCTTGGGGAAGCCCCAGACCAGTCTCATGGTCCCCAATGCTCCAGCCGCTTGGGAAGCTGTGGGAGACCCGAGGACTCCCACTGAAGTCTTCTGACAGGAAGGGGTCTGTGAGTCTCTCAGGACTCTCTATCAGAAAGGCCGTACTCCGCAAAGGTACCAAACCTGGAGCAAAAAAAGGGGGGGGGGGGGAATCTACCCCTGCTCCCCCAGCCACAGCTTCAGAATGGCCAGCACTCAAAATTACCGGCATCGTAGTCAAAACAGGCTCTATATGGAGCACAAGCTCCTCAGCCTCACCACACGTTGCAGTGGAAAATATGGTGCCTGCAGTTCTATTTCCACCTGCTGGCAGAGAAGCATAACCCACAAGTCTCTGGACTGATCTGTGGGACACTATGGAAGCTTACTTCAACTTGCTATACTACCATTTATTAGGCCATCAGATCAATTTACATAATCAAAATCAAAAAATCTGAAAGCAAAACAAAGAAATAAAAAACCTTAATTCACTGATAGTTCATAAATCAGTCCCCTATCATCACCCATCAGTCAGTGTAAAATGAAAGCTAGAGAAAAGCAGTATGTTTTTAATCCCATATTAAATCTGTTATGGAAGCTCTCCATACAAAGACATAGAATGGGAAAACAGTCTTAATTAAACAGGCCCTAAAAGATCTACAGAAGATCTTGGAATGAGATGCCTCCCCTTGCTCTTCTCTTTTCAGTCTCAGTTTTTGGTGCCCAACATTTTGGGTTTTCTCCCAGATCCAAACAAAATCTATCAAAACTTTGAGCAGAAGTGCATGGATCATCACTCTCTCACTCTTTCTCAATACCAAGAATAGCTAGCATCAGTCGCACCCCAAGGAGGAAACGAAGATACTTACTTGTAGAAGGAATTCTCCGAGGACAGCAGGCTTCATATTCTCACAAGTAGGCGACGCCGATCCACGTCGCCCGATCCGGCTTTGTCATAGTAAAAATTGTGGAACATGAGCCGTGCTCCACCGCACATGCGTAAGTGCCTTCCCGCCTGCAGCACAAACGCAGTCTCCTCAGTTTAATACTAAAGCAAAAATAAAAAATAACCAAGGAGGCAATTCCAAGGGGAGGTGGGAGGGATTATGAGAATATGAGGCCTGCTGTCCTTGGAGACTATCTGCTACAGGTAAATATCTTTGCTTTCTCTAAGGACAAGTAGACTTCAATTTTCTCACAAGTGGGGAAACCTTGGCATCCAGGCTCACCAAAAACAACAAGCATTGATTAATTGGACCTCGCAATGGTGAGGACATAACACAGATTAACCTGCAACTATATACAATCTCAATGAGACTGCAGCCTGGAACAGAATAAAGCTGGCCTAGGAAGGAGGAGTTGGATTCTAGAAACCAAACAGATTCTGCCAACACGGTCTGCCCAAACCGACTGTCGTGCTGGGTATCCTGTTCTAGGCAGTAGTGTGATGTGAATGTGTGGACTGATGACCACGTTGCAGCCCTGCAAATTTCTTCAATGGAGGCTGACCACAAGTGGGCTATCGATGCAGCCATGGCTCTGATATTATGCCATGACATGACCCTCCAAGGCCAGCCCAGCATAAGTGAAGGAAATGCAATCTGCCAGCCAAACTGAAATGGTGCGTTTCCCAATAGCAACACCAGGGGTCGGTGCTGGGACCTATTCTGTTTAATATATTTGTGAGAGACTGAACCGGGTACAGCACTTGAAGCTACTGGGAAGCTTTGTGGACATGGACAGAAAAACTTCATCGGCTAAATTAAATGACTTGATGGTGCCAGAAAAAGGGGCAAGACACAGAGAAAAAGAAAGGGAAAGACCCGACCGAAGTCAGGTACAGTTACATAGTAATATAGTATATAACAGCAGATAAAGACCTGCATGGTCCATCCAGGGGCATCTTGTATAGGGGCATCAACATCTCTTCTGCTGGTTATACCTCTCTTTAAGTAGCCATAGCCACCACCTTGTCACATTGTTTAGTCGCCTTGAGATCCTCAGACACCATCACCTCAAGGTCCCTCTCCTGAACTGTACTCATCAGTCTCTCACCTCCTATCTGGTACGTTTTCTTTGAGTTTCTACACCCCAAGTGCATCACACTCTGTGCTTCTTTGCATTAAATTTTAACTGCCAGATCTTAGATCATTCTTTCTTTCTTTCTTTTTTTTTTTTTATAATTACTTTCCCATGTTTTCTACTCCCTCTGTAGTGTCCAGTCTGTTGGAAAACAAACCTTTTCTTCTAATGCTTCAGCAACATCACTCACAAATATTTTAATAGAATTAGTCCCTGTACCAATCCCTGAGGCACTCCACTATTCACCACCCTTTCTTCCAAATAAACTCTATTCACCACCACCCTCTGTTGTCTGTCAGTCAACCAATTTCCAAATCCACTTTACCATCTTGAGTCCTAACTTGAGCCCACTCAGCTTATTCATGAGCCTCCTGTGAGAAACATAGCCAAATTAAATCATAGTAATAGCCATAACATGATAGTGTCAGAAATATGCACATTAATATAGCACAACAGAACATTAACAGAAATATGATACGACAAATGTCAGCAGAATATACTAAAAATCTATATAAATAAAATCCTCTCTCAAACGTTCTGAACCTCACTCCCTGACAGTGAAGCACTGAACTCCTGTACTGTTTGTAGGCTAGGCTATCACCCTCACTCATAGACCCGACCTCAGCCACGCCCCATCTGCACATAAAAAGCAACCTCAACGTTCTAAGGCTCACTTTGTGGCTTCAGGGTTCGTAAGTTCAAAGCTCTGTAACCACTTTTAGTAACCATCTATCTGTGTCCCACCCTCACGTCACAACGTTATGACGTCAAGGGCGGGTCATAATGAACACAAGTACACGAAGGTAGGAAGCCCATTCTGTCATCTCTCTTTCCACTCCCCAATGCAGCCGTCATTCCCATACAGTACCTAAGCGTCACCCCCCCTCCAAAATCCAACCCCCCCGTCTTACTCTCAGAGATGCCCCTGCACGTCACCCCCCCTCCAAAAATGACAAACCACTCCCATCTGTCTCTCAGCCATCCCTCCACCCATGCAACGGCACTCCCCTCCCCGACATAGGCCCCGCCCATCCCCCTACGTGCACGGTCGCCCCCCTCCAAAATCACTAGCCCCCATCTGCTACTCCTCCCTTCCTCTTACCGGGGTCCCGGCGCAAGAACTGAGGGGCAAGGTAGCTCGCAAATTCTGCTGCCTTCCGTTGTCTTCGCTATGAGCTCTGTGCCCTGACTCTCTGGTCCCTCCCAACAGGAAATGAGGGCGGGACCAGACAGTCAGGGCACACAACTCATAGTGAACACAACGGAAGGCAGCAGAATCTCCAAACTACCTTGCCCTTCAGTTCTGCCGCTGTGGCTGGGACCCCAGTAAGAGGAGGGGAGGGTAGTAGAGGGGGGGTTGCCGATTTTGGAGGGGGGGCCGCTGTGCACGTCCGCGGGATGGGGAGAAAAGAGGTGCCAATGATACAGAACAAGAAACCTCTGAGGTTTAACAAAGAGGACCTCTGAACATTAAGCATTCTCAGTTTTAACAAAGGGGGTGAAGAGGGAGAATTGGCATTATCTGTTGCACTGGCCTAACTCAGGTTCCCCATTTATCAAGTCTCAGAATACTTGCTTAATTCACTTTGGCAGTAGTTAAGCCTTTGGCTGTAGATATCGAATGTACAACAGTGATATTTAGCAAAATACACATTATTTGGCATATCAAAAATAAATCAAATAGTATATACAATCCTCTATTTCATAAAATTTTGATTGTACAAAACATTGTGCATGCACAAATTTATGCATGACAGAACATTCTCTAAGCTAGCCTGAATATCATGTTTGCAACTTTTAAAAAATGCATTGGTCTAAATCTATAATTATTAGCAG
Organism: Microcaecilia unicolor; assembly: GCF_901765095.1. Lineage (NCBI taxonomy): Eukaryota > Metazoa > Chordata > Amphibia > Gymnophiona > Siphonopidae > Microcaecilia > Microcaecilia unicolor. The sequence goes on from NC_044033.1 coordinate 404,066,107, forward strand.
ACCTAATTTAGATAGCACACAGAAAATCAGAATTGAGACATACGGATCAAGATGCATACAATTACAGTAGCATTTTCGAAAAGGATCTCTAATTACCACTTTTCCTACAATACATGTTACTATTAGCATGACTTATCATTTCTATAGAGCTACTAGACATGCAACACTGTACACATTATATGCAAGTATTTTCTCTACCCCTAGTGGGCTCACAATCTAAGGTGTTTTTTGTACCTGGGTCAATGGAGTGTTTAAGTGACTTGCCCAGGGTTACATGGAGCTTCAGTGGCAATTGAACCTAGTTCCCCAGAATCTCAGCTCATTGCACTAACCATTAGGCTACTCCTCCACCCACATGCACGTATACGTAATAACTACCTGCAGTGGGAAATATCAACAGAGGCAACTCAGCAACATACACATTTAAGTGCTGGCACTTACACACGTAGATTGCTATTTCAAAACCTAGACGTGTGTGTCTTCAATTTTGGAAACCTTCACATCTAGGTGCTCCTAATTAATTACGGAGGCCACTATCATTTAGCACTATCAATTTATGAGGTGGGGGACGACACTGGGGGATTAAGAGGGGAGATCTCCTCTAATCCCTTATAGTGCTGCCCAAAATGAACCCTGGACCGGATGGTATTCATCCCAGAGTACTGATAGAACTGAAAAATGAACTTGCGGAACCTATTGTTAGTAATATGTAATTTATCTTTAAAATCAAGCATGGTACCGGAAGATTGGAGGGTGGCCAATGTACCGCCGATTTTTTTAAAAAGGTTCCAGAGACGATCCTGGAAATTATAGACTGGTGAGCCTGACATTGGTGCTGGGCAAAATGGTAGAGACTAATATAAAGAACAAAATTACAGAGCATGTTTAAAAGCATGGATTACTACTGCTTATCATTTCTATAGCGCTACTAGACGTATGCAGCGCTGTACACTTGAACATGAAGAGACAGTCCCTGCTTGACAGAGCTTACAACCTAATTAGGACAGACAAACAGGACAAATAAGAGATAAGGGAATATTAAAGTGAAGATGATAAAATAAGGGTTCTAAACAAAGTGAATAAAGGTTAAGAGTTAAAAGTAGCATCAAAAAGGTGGGCTTTTAGCTTAGATTTGAAGACGGCCAGAGATGGAGCTTTACGTACCGGCTCAGGAAGTCTATTCCAGGAATATAGTGCAGCAAGATAAAAGGAACAGCGTCTGGGGTTAGCAGTGGAGGAGAAGGGTGCAGATAAGAGAGATTTACCCAGTGTACGGGGTTCCCGGGGAGGAGCGTAGGGAGAGATGAGAGTGGAGAGGTACTGAGGAGCTGGTCACCGCATCTCAAAAAACATACAGTAGAATTAGAAAAGGTACAGAGAATGGCGACAAAAATGATAAAGGGGATGGGATGACTTCCCTATGAGGAAAGGCTAAAGTGGTTAGGGATCTTCATCTTGCAGAAAAGACGGCTGAGGGGAGATAGGATAAAGGTCTATAAAATAATGACTGGAGTGAAATGGGTAGATGTGAACTGCTTGTTTACTCCTTCCAAAAATACTAGGACTAGGGGGCACGCAATGAAGCTACAAAGTAGTAAATTTAAAACGAATCGGAGAAAATATTTCTTCACTCAACGTGTAATTAAACTCTGAAATTCATTGCCAGAGAATGTAGTAAAAACAGTTAGCTTAGTGGGGTTTTTAAAACGTTTGGATGGCTTCTTAAAGGTAAAGTCAATAAACCACTATTAAAATGGACTTGGGGAAAATCCACTGCTTACTTCTAGGATAAGCAGCATAAAATGTATTGTACTATTTTGGGATCTTGCCAGGTACTTGTGACCAGGATTAGCCACTGTTGGAAACAGGATGCTGGGCTTGACGGACCTTCGGTCTATCCCAGTATGGCAATACTTATGTACTAAACCTATACATATCCAGGAGCAGCTGTAAAACCCGTCCCTAATCTCTGTGATCACAGTGTGCATATCCCTACTGAAATGGGGAATACACATGTATTTTTTGGTCCCACCCCTGATGCTTCAACAGCAACTCCAGTAGTTAGGAAGTAAAGCAAGTGCTAGGCAGACGTATAAAGACTATGTCCCAAAAATGGCAAAATACAGATCAGGATCATGTATGTGTACTTAACTTTGCATTCAAATCATATGTTACGAGTGTGAGTGGTGCATATCTCAGTGGCAGAGGGGAAAGCATTTTAAGATTGAAATTAGTGAGTAAAATGTTGTTAGTTAACAATATTACTGGACTGTTGGATTAATCATATATTGAATGTGACTATGCTGCAGCCATAATAAAACCAGACTTCATGCTATTGAAAAGGTACTGTGTTCCAAGATTACATCATATATAACTGCCTATATGGTTGCCATTGTGGCAAATTGCTGACTTCCCTGTTTGTTATGCCAACGTTTAATCAAAGAGTGTAACCTGCACAAAGTGGCAAGTACAGCCAGTGGCGTACCTAGGGTAGTTGACACCCGGGGCCGGTCATTTTTTAACACCCTCCCCCCCCCCCAAAAAAAAATCCAGTACTAGGCATGCTGAGAATACAAAACACTCAGGACCTTTAGAGCAATTCTACCATACCATAAGCAGTCATTTCTACGAGCCACACAAGGAAAAGGAAAGCATCTTAAACACTACAGTGAGCACTAGAACATCAATTCACCTATTGTAAAACGAAACCAGACAGAATAGTACAGATCGTAGATCCTGCACAGTCAATGCCAACTGAAAGCCATGTCTTTTTCACAAACACAGATACACCCTAATCCACTATAGGATAAGTAATCATAAACTTTCTATTTAGACAAAAATTAAACTGAACCCCCAATGCCAGACTCTGCATACAATGCAACACCACAGAAACAGAAACTGTCCCCTAGTACTGTGCAAAATATAAAGACAGCAGATGTAAATTTGAAAAAAACTAACAAGTACCAATCACCACTTTACAAATTAACAAATAGAAATAAAACAAATATAGAAAGTAAAATAATATCATTTTATTGGACTAATACATTTAGCTTTCAGAGGCCAAAACCTCCGTCCTCGGGTCAGTACAGTATAGTGCTGTTACAGTATCCTATCCTGACCTGAGGAAGGGGGTTTTGTTCTCCGAAAGTTAGTCAAAATGTATTAAAATTAGTCCAATAAAAAGATTACCTTGTTTACATGTTCTATTATAAACATTTATTAACACAGCTACAATACTACTTTATCCTAAAGTAAAAAACAAAAATATATATTTTATTTACAGTTTTTTGTCTCTGGTTTCTGCTTTCCTCATCTTCTTTTCACCATCTTCCTTCCATTCAGCATCTGTCTTCGTTCTCTGCCATCCAGTGTCAGCCCTCTCTGCTGTCCCCTCCATCCAATGTCTGCCCTCTCACCCTGCTCCTTCCATCCACATCTGCCCTCTATCTCTGCCCCTTCCATTCCCTGTCTGCCCTTTCCCTTCCATCCACTCCACTGTCTGCCCTTTCTCTCTGCCCCTTCAATCCACCATTTGCCCTCCCTCTCCCATCCATCCAGGGTCTGCCCTCCCTCTCGCTCCCCCTTCCATCTAGGATCTGTCCCCTCTCTAACTGCCCCTTTTTTCAGCCCCCAGTTCCAGTCCCCTTCTCCCCTCCCCTTCTCCTGTCTGTGACCCCCACCCCAGTCCTCTTCTCCCCTCTGAACACCCCCACCCCAGTCCCCTTCTCCCCTCCCCTTCTCCTGAGACCCCCACCCCAGTCCCCTTCTCCCCTCCCCGTCTCCCATCTGAGATCCCCAATCCAGTCCCCTTCTCCCCTCCCCCTCCCGTCTGAGATCCCCACTCCAGTCCCCTTCTCCCCTCCCCTTTTCCCCTCTGAACACCCCCACCCCAGTCCCCTTCTCCCGTCTGAGACCACCACCCCAGTCCCCTTCTCCCCTCCCCTGTCTGAGACCCCCACCCCAGTCCCCTTCTCCCTTCCCCTTTTCCCCTCTGACACCCCCACCCCAGTCCCCTTCTCCCCTCCCCTTCCTTCTCCCGTCTGAGATCCCCACTCCAGTCCCCTTCTCCCCACCCCTCCCCTGTCTGAGACCCCCACCCCAGTCCCCTTCTCCCCTCCCCTGTCTGAGATCCCCACCCCAGTCCCCTTCTCCCCTCCCCTTTTCCCCTCTGAACACCCCCACCCGAGTCCCTTTCGCCCCTCTCCTTCCCCACCTCAGTCCCGTTCTCACTACTGTCTGAATTGGCGAAGCAGCATCGCAGGCAGCGCCTCATCTGCCCTGCTTGTAAAAATCAAATCTCCTTCTCCTCGTCTTGATGTCGACTCGGGCCTTCCAATCAATCACTATGTCCCGCCCGCCCTCGCGGAATTTACCTTAGAGGAGGGCGGGACATAGTGATTGATTGGAAGGCCCGAGTCAACGTCAAGACGAGGAGAAGGAGATTTGATTTTTTCACAAGCAGGGCAGGCGAGGCGCTGCCTGCGACGCTGCTTCGCCGATTTTTGTTTAAAGGAGGCGGCGGGAGCGGAGCACCCCCCACCCACTGGCACCCGGGGCGGACCGCCCCCACCTTGGTACGCCACTGAGTAAAGCGCTGGCCACCTTGTTAGGCAGACTAGATGGACCACATAGGTTTTTATCTGCCATCATTTACTATGTTACTATGTAGACTTCCATGTTGAAAATTAGGTGTCCATATTTATTTCAGGTTTATGTTTAAATACCATTATTTACACAAGTAAATCACAAATAGGACTTCAAAAATAAGAATTTAGGTCAACTATACAGTTCAGGAAAAAATGAAGGCAACACTCCTACTGTGTCTCTAAAACATATAAAACACCATATAGTAATTATCACAGTTATTCCTTTCAGATATTAACTAGATTTCTCAGATTAATGATACTTTCATACACAGGTATTAAAGAAAGCAAACATATCCTATGCAAATCAATTGCACTGAACTTATACAGTACAGGTTAAGAATATTCTATTGACACTGCCTTCCCTTTAGCAACTCAACCACTAAAAGCTACAGTTAAGTGCTAGACAAAAGTTCTAGTTAAAGGAAATACGGCTAGCATAAACATGAAGTTCATTTGTTTCTGGAAATGATTTTTCCCCCTATTTCTCTTTCCACTAAGAGCCAGCTTCCCCACAGATCATCTTGAAAGTTTCCAAAACTATCACTTCCTGGAATACGGATGTTTTGTTATCCTACACAAAGTCTGATGTGCTCCACATGGAGAACCACAGCTCATAAAAACATGGGATATGACACAATCAGCATCCAGCAAAATGGTATCAATCACTGACTAATAATTGGCACAGTGGTTTCTGCAGCTAAAAATACAGAGTGAATCAAAGGCTGCAAAAATAGCTAACCCCAAACCCACCTCAATTACCAAGGCACAATGTAGAAGTTCATAAAAATAGTATTTACAATAATTGGTGGACAAAGAAACCGCTCTCTTGCTTTTGAGCATCTGTTCATCTCCAAAATAAATAAAATAAAAGGCTATTAGACAAAACTCAACTTTTTTAATATATATTTTTTTTTAGCTTCCTTGCCCACCCAATCCCTGTCCGCCATTATGCATACTATATGCACAGATACATACACACATACTGAATTTATATGCTAGGAAATCAATACACAGCAACAACCTATCTGGTTATTCTTAACCAGATATTCAGCCACATAACTGGATAACTTGGTGCTGCTAAATATTTAACACATTTATACTTCACATTTTCCCACTAGTTGTAGGCCCAATGTGGCTTACACAAACCCGTAGGGCAGGTTACAATTCAGAAAATACAATTAGACAATGTAATGGATGATAATAATCGTATAGGTATCGTAAAAACAACAAAGATAATAAGAGAAAAAAAAAGGTCCATGAATTTTGCAATAACAAAGAAGAAGTAAGTTAGGTTGGGTCTGGAGGGTAAGCCTTCTTGAACAGGGTGGTCTTCAGTAGTTTTCTGAAATTTAGATGGTTCTGAGTTAATTATAAGATTTTGGGTAATGCATTCCATAGCCGTGTGCCTATGAAGGAGAAGCTAGATGCGTAGGTAGATCTGTATTTAAGGCCATTGCAAACTGGATAATGTAAATTTAAGTAGGATCGGGAGAAACTGGAGCTGTTTCTGGGTGGTAGATCAATTAGATTTAACACGTATCCAGGAACTTCTCCGTAAATAAGCTGCAGACCTTAAAGGCAATATGTTCCTTAATGGGAAGCCAGTGTAATTTTTCACGAAGGGGCTTGGCAGATTCAAATTTTGATTTGACAAAGATCAGTCTCACTGCTGTGTTCTGGGCAGTCTGAAGTTTCTTGAGGCAGCTCCTTGTGACTCTGGGCAAGTCACTTAACCCTCCATTGCCCCATGTAAGCCGCATTGAGCCTTCCATGAGTGGGAAAGCGTGGGGTACAAATGTAACAAAAAAAAAATTAGTTGTTCTTTGCATCCTGCATAGATACCATTGAAGTAATCTAAATGGCTTAATACCAATGACTGTATCAATTTGCGAAAAACATCTCGGGGAAAAAAAGGTTTTATACATTTAAGTTTCCACATCGAGTAGAACATTTTCTTTGTGGTGCAATTTATTTGGGTATCTAGGGTCAGGTTCCAATCAATTGTGACACCTAGTAGCTTTAGGCTATCCAAGATAGGCAGAGAGTAGTTGGGAATATTTAAAGTTGTGGGTTTAAATTTATTATGCTGAGAATATTGCAAAGTAAAGCTAGTCTCATGGTTCAGCTTATGCAAAGGAACTCTTTAACTAAACCACAGTAAACTTACACTTACTGCATGGTTAACGCCAAAATTACCATGCAGTAAATGCAAAGGCTGTGTGGTAAGTGCAGAGGGTGTGCCCTGCATCTAACAGACATAACACACAGCCCTGGCACTAACCAACACAGACAGCTGGCTGGGATAGCGCAACAGGTTTGTGGTCCACCACCCGCACAAACCTAGCATACTGTGATCATCCCCCTCCCCCCCTTCACCGCCTGAATCAAAGCTTCAACAGCAAAGTTGTCCCATAGCATCGCAAGACATTAGCTAGGAGTCATCAGCGCTATTTTGGAGTCAAGCACCAACCCAGGCAGACATGGAAAAGGATCACTGCTGCTCACCCCTACTGTACCACCAATAACGGCCACCGGGTAAGTCCAAAGGGGGATTGAGTGGAGGGTGGGAACCTGAGGAGGGTTGGGTTTGCTGCTGAGGGGTGGGCCTTGTCATGGGAGTGCGGCTTTGATTTCAGCAGGGAGGGGAGGGATTGGAGGCTGCAGGGAGGGGGATCAGGAATTAGTGCCACCACACCTCTTATGACAGCATGCTGCACTACTGGATGGTGGGTAGCACTGCTGTACCTACTACCTCTCTTGAGGTGGTGGTAAGTTCAGCTGCACTATCAGCAGTTGAGACAGCTAGAGCACAGTAATGACCTATGAGCTAGCTGTCACAGCCAAGCACCCCCCCCCCCCCCCACACACACACCTCTGTTACACCCCACCTCTGTTATACCCAGACCTAGCCTACTACCATATCAGGCAGCTAACCATACAGGCTCCTGCACTACTATCTACCGCTGCTTAACCCAGCTTAGTAAAAGAGCCCAAAGTTAACCAAACTGTACCAAAAACAGATGTTACCCATATAACTTAACTGCACTCCTGCCACATCTCTAAACTTTCGTGCTTTTAACCCATTAAATGTTACTATGAGTCCTTTCGGCTAACTCTTTTCTTCAATTAACCAGATAAATGGCATTGAATAATCAATCTTAATGTCCTGCCAAAAAATGTCAAATATCCTCTTAGTTTTTACTAAATATAAATACATAAATAAATAAGGTGGAGTGTCTTTTTTTTGGGCAGACATTCAAAAACCCTACTGAGAGTTAGCTTCTTTCTCTATAAAGAAAACCATCACTTAATCCTTGATATCCACCTCACTTCCCTTTTGGCAGCTAGGAGTGAAAGAGCTATCAGTCTCTCCAAAAGAAATGAGTAGCACCTGTTCTGAAAATGCGAGTGAGCACAGGCAAAAGGAGCAGGACAGCTACTTTTCGGATCTGTCATCTAAAGCCTTTTTTAACCTATGCAAAATGCTTGCTGTTTTCCAAATCACTAGTAGTCTACATTCTTGACTATTGTAATGGTTTGTATTTAGGGCTCCCTTTTTCATCACTGCGAGCCTTCCAACTTGTTCAGAACATTGCAGCACGTGTTTTGACTGGTGCACGTAGGACTAACCATATAACTCTAGTTCTTTTTGAGTTTCGTTGGTTGACAGTTGCCAGGAAAATTAGATTAAAATCATGGATTTATTAAAATTTCTTAAAATTTATTGTCCTCCTGGCCCTCCCAGATCAATAGGACTGAACTTGTTACATGTTTGACCGTATGCGTCTGCTACGCAATCATGTGGATTTCCAATAGTAGGACCAATGGAATTCTTTTGCCAGCTGAATTGAGAGCAATAACCCATATTACCCACTTCTCAAAAAATAAGTAAATAAATAAAGGTGTATCTTTTTCAGCAGGTTTTGTATTGTACCAAGTCGATTCAGACAGAACTACTGAGATTATGAAATGCATATTATATTTGTAATGTCTGTTACACTGTTTTATTTGTATTCTTGTTTAAGAGCTATTTTAGCTTGTTTTGTATATGTTTTTTAATGTATTTTACTGAATTGTATATTTAATTGTATATGCTGTCTAGAACTGTAAATAGTGAGAGTTACAGATGTTTTAGATAAAATGCTAAACTTGGAATGTTGTTCTGTAATCACAGCTGTTCTACCTGTCTATTATGTATTGTATCTGTATAACTTCCACATTCAATAAACAGATTTAAACTAAATAAATAGCTAAAATAAAATATTAAGCACAAGGGGAGGGTCAGGAAGCTCTCCAATGATACAGACGCCCCCACCAAAGTACTCTCAGATGCCTTAGTCACCCATTTGCTGCAGCACAAAGTCAGAACACTCCTGCTACTACACTGGTGGCATGGAGTGTCCTGCCCTATCCCACTCACCAAAGCCCAATGGAGCTCCAGTCAATCATCTGCCTTTCATGTCCCTACCAACAGCCCTGGTTTTAAAAGACAAAATTAAGGCGTAAACAATTTGTGCCAGCAGAATGGAAGATGCTGTTCTGTTCTGGGGAAGTAAAACATTTTACAAACCACTGTTTTTATAACCAGAAAAGTATAATCAAGGTTTTATACTGCCCTTTATGTTTATATGTATTCTGCATCACCTTTACAACTAATAAGAGGTACTAGTGAATACTGTCATTACTACTCCCTTTTGTTACAATCAAAATAATGAAATACAATGAAAGCATTTCCTAGCATTGGCATACCACCAGTACGCCAGTGCTATTACTTCCTTTCTGTTTTCTTCTAATCCCTGTCTTTTTACACTGTTGGCAAGTGTATTGCTGTATGTATGTATGTAGCATTATAAATAAACTGTAAAAACACACTGCTGAAGAATACAAGTCCAAAAAAGACTGCACGTGTAGCTGAAAAAGAAAATCTTTAAAAAAAAATCTGAAAATTTACTATCCTTTGTATTTGGTTGCATTGGGTTTTAAAAAATGTATGCCCTTCAGAATCCTAATCAGCATCTACAGATTCTCACAGGATGCTTTTATCCTAAGAATATCACACATCACTCTCTCTATCCTGCAGCACAGATTTTATTTTTATTTAAGAAAAAATATTCAGTCTTAATGACTATCCCACAGTCCGTGCATGGATCTATCATAACTGTACATATTTACACTTCATAACCTCAAGTCACAGGCTGATTGGTTAATGCCCATCCAAGATTTTTTGTTTAAAGCCACACCTTGTTGTCTGAGCAAACCACCTCGAAAGAGTGACTGAGTCAGTTCCGTAAGTAAACTCATGCTAAGAAAAGAACTGTTTATCCTCTTGCAAGTAGTGCAGTTGTCTGAAAACAAATTTATGTTTTCCCTGACTCAGGTGACTGTTCCAAGTATTCAAAATGGGTGCTTTTATGCAACCCAGGTTTCTCTGGGCCATTGCTGGTTAAAAAAAAAAAAAAAAAAGGCGTTAACTGTATCTGCCTTTCTCAGACTTCATAATCTAATGTGGCAGAAGACTCGAGGGTTACCATCGTTATCAACATATCTTAGGGAGCCTTTAACTAATGTTTGGCAAAAATGTGCAGTTACTACAAGGTAGTTGTAAAAAATGCAATGCGTGGTAACTGCATAGCCTGTGCAGTAGCTGTTGGGGGTGTACCTAGCCTCTTCCCATACAATCCCTACACAGAAGGCACACACCTACCACATATTAAGTTCATCTGCATTAGCTGCAATACACTCTATATCACCTCAATAGGTGGCGTTAAATGATCTATTTAAATTGCACAGTAAGCTGCAGTGTGCTAGTTGCAAAGTACGATCCAAGCCCATTCCTTGTCCTTTTCTATGCTAAGAACTTAACACATGACATAATACATGCTCATTCTATAAAGGAGTTAACATTTATGACCCAATTATGTAGGAAAATGATTAGACCAATGGCATACACACGTGTACATACGCAAGTACCAAAATTCTGTCTAAACGATATTCTGTAAATATGTACATATCTTATATAGTGCTTATTTCACAGGCAAGTGTATGTAGGAGTCTTAAGCAAAGTATGGAAGGGACACTAATTTGTGTGCTTAACTTATAGAATACTCTATGTTATGCCTTATCTCCAGCATTTAGGCATAAGCAATATAGCCAGCATAAGTGCTCACATAGGTGTGTTGTTTCACCTGTTATGCTACTGAATAGGCATCTATCTGAACATAGGAACATTGTTATAAAATTGCCCTCCAAGTGTCAAACCACTGCAATAAGTGTTACTGCATCTCTGCATTAACAGCATGTGCTAATTCACCTCCAACTGGTGGTTGGGAGGCGGGGCTAGTGGTTAGGAGGTGGGGCTAGCGGTTTGGGAGTGGGGCTAGCGGTTTGGGAGGTGGGGCTAGCAGTTGGGAGGCGGGGCTAGTGCTAGGCAGACTTCTACAAGACTGGATGGACAGTACAGGTCTTTCTCTGCTGTCATCTACAATGTTACTATCTACTGGTGAGGAAGAGGTACAACTCACTGGTAACAAGGGTAATGGGATTTGATATACCACCTTTCTGTGGTACAATCAAAGCGGTTTGTATTTATTATATGCAGGTACTTTCTCTGTCCCTAGTTGGCTCACAATCTAAGTATTTCACCTGGGGCAATGGAGGGTTAAGTGACTTGCCCAGAGTCACAAGGAGCTGCTCTGGGAATAATTGAACCCAGGTCCCCAGGTTCACAGCCCATTGCACTAACCATAAGGCTACTGCTCTATCTGGATGCACAGGAAAGAAAGAATATCATAAATCATTTACAGTCTCTATCTGCTTCTTCAGGGCTCTCTATTCCTTAGAGGCTCCCAATAAAGTAATTTGCTGTTGTCCTCCCCTCTCAACAAAGAAATTCAGATAGGGCTAGGGCAGCCACAGTTTCCCTCCAAAAGAAGTCTCCTCCCATTATTACTTCAATTGTCAAGAGATATCCTCCCTCCCCAGTTCCAGAAGCTGTGGGAGATATCTGCAAGTCAAAATCCAGTACTTTAGTAGAGCCACTAGAGGTCTCTGCTATTCACTCAGTGCAGAACCCTAGCTGTCTCTAAACAATAACAATAGATTGTAACATTTGTCTTCTAATCTTTCCCCAAACTAGTCTGTATTACTCTGATATCTTAATTGGCTAACAGTTAACATAAAAACCTCATCCTCCCATCCACACAGAGGTCTTCCAGTACAAGATCTGGAGTGGGGGCAGTGGCTATAGTCTCTAGATTCAATCACAAATCCATCCCTGTGAAATTCAGAGCTTCTTCCTTCACAGTAGTCAGGTCTGGACTCTAGCAGTATTTTGCTGGAAAAAAGACACAAAGAAAAGCTAAGGTCCATCGAGCCCAGCACACTGTCTCTGATAATGGCCTGTCCATCTCATGAGTATCCAGCAGACCCCCAAAATGTAGTCTATTTCTATGGTATTTCTTAAATTCCTCATTCTTGTCCTTCCTTAAGAATGTGGCCACACATTAATTTTCCCATCAACGCGTGGCCATTACCACGTGAGCTCTTACCGACACCTATTTTGTAGGTAGTAAGGGCTCACATGCTAATCCTGCACTAATTAGTGCATGGCAATGCCCACATGCTAACAAATTAACATAGCCACGCACACTGTCTGCTCCCAAACACAACCCCAGCACTAAAAAATAAAATGTAGTTTTAGGATGAATCAATACATATGATGTATCACTTCATACCATATGTGAGTTTATCTTATTGGGCAAACTGAATGGACCATACAGCTCTTTATCTGCTGTCATCTACTATGTTATGTAGTGTGTGGGTCATGCAAGCACATGCAAAAACTACCATGGAATCCCTGAGTGCGGCCAACAGTACTGCATTTTAACCTGTGATAAGCACGCATTAGTGCTTACCACAGCTTAGTAAAAAGGCAACTCAGAAACTTATCATGCCTAACCCTTACCCCACCTCACTTACTCTTACCAGCACCAAGACCAGCAGCTCAAACTGCACCAAGAGTCAGTTCAAGTTCAATTTATTTGATATACATCAAAATTTTCAAAGGAGAAATCTAAGCGGTTTAAAAAACATGACCAATGTAAGGGAAGAAAAAAGGGCAACACACCACAACAAGGACCACCACAAAACACAAAAGGCCAGTGGGGAAGAGGAAAAGTTACATATCAAAAAGAAGAAAAGAGGGAAAGGAGAAGGGCAAAAGGAAGCATGGAACCGTCTCATTCATTTACCAGACGGCAAAGCCGCAAGGAGAAGGGAAAGCAAGGTCAAGCAGCCAGTCGGTAAAAAGCCAAAGAAAAATAATAAGCCATCAACTGGGACTTAAAGTTAGAGGATTTCTCAAGAGACAGATATTGGGGAACGGCATTCCACGACATGGGGAAAGCAACACTGATGCAAGAACGTCTAAAACATCCCAAAAAACCTACTGAAAAGAGGGATTACACAAAGGTCCCAGCCGGCCGACCAAAGGGATCTCAGACGAACGTAGGGAGTCAAAAGGCTGGCTAAGAAAGATGGCAGGTCAAAAGACTGCATCTGCATGTGATAATAGAAGATATTTAGGTGTTTTGTTGATTCTATGTCAAAAGAGTTATTGGGTAGATCAGCTAACTCTCATCTGACCAGAGAAGGACTTTTGTACTGCTGCTTATTCTGCTTAAATGCTAGAACATCACAGTCAGAAGAGCACACTCTAAGAATTATATTTTAGATCATAAGGATAACTATAGGTATAAAACAGGAGCTGCTGCATTTATGTGCGCTAACATCATTAGCACACACTAAGCTTTACTAAAAGGACCCTTCGTAACATAGCGGCCCTTTTACTAAGCCGCGTACGCACATCTTACGTTCATCAATTTGGAGTTACCACCTAGCTACTGTGTGGCCCGGGTTGTAATTTCGTTTTCTACACGCATCCGCTACGTGCACTGGAAAATAATTTTTATTTTCCTGCACATGGTGGAAACCAGGCGGTAATCGTCATTCAACATGCGTAAACGATAACCGCACGGTTACCGCGTGAGACCTTACTGCTAAGTCAATAGGTGGCAGTAAAGTCTCAGACCCAAAATGGACGAACGCTTTGCCTCATGTCCATTTTTGGCAAAAATATTAAAAAGTCCTTTTTTACAGGCACGCTGAAAAATGGAACTGCGCGCGCCCAAACACACGCCTACTAGCGCAGCCCATTTTTCAGCACACCTTAGTAAAAGGACCCCATAGAAACACAGTAGACGATGGCAGATAAAAGATCTGTAGCGGTCCATGACCTCTGCCCAACAAGATAAACTCATTACATATGGTATGTGATACTTCATTTGTATACCTGGTCTTGATTTGTCCTTGCCATTTTCAGGATTGCTTCCTAATCTCTGCTAAGCTTCTATGGATCCATTCCTTCTAAACAGGATTACTTTGTGTTTATCCCATTCATTTTAAATTCCGTTACTGTTTTCATCTCTATCACCTCTCCGACAGGAGGGCATTCCAAGTATCTACCACCCTCTCCGTGAAAAAAATACATCCCGACATTATGCTCGTCTGCCTCCTTTCGACCTCAATTCATGACTTCTAGTTCTAGCATCTTCCAGTCTATGGAAAAGGTTTGTTTGCGGATTAATACCTTTAATGTCTCCAGGGTACACATGTTCAGGTCAGTAAGTCTCTCCTCATATGTCTTGCAACGTAAATTACATACCATTTTTGTCGCTTTTTTTGTTTGTTTTTAACCGGTTCAAGTCTTTTTACATCCTTAGTAAGATACGGAGTGGCCACTGTTGGAAACAGGATACTGGGCTAGAAGGACTATTGGTCTGATCCAATATGGTTTTATGTTCCCAAAGTAACAAGAAACACTGGAAACTCACTGGCAAACAAATAATACAATGGTTATCTTACACAAACATTGGGACATTTTGAGAACTCACACAGTGTTTGCCAACCAACAAACTTTTTCTAGAGGTAAGAACATTAAAGAAATCCTCAGTCCAGCGCTGTTGCCTCAACCCATTGAGCGGCAGATAGCTCAGTCTGGTGTGGGTCACTTCAGGTGTGGACACTGCAAAACGTGTTCCATCACCAAAGTGGGGGCCAGTTTTATCAACCCCGTTGACCACAGGACCTAGTATTCTACAAAATGAACTGACTGTAAATCAGCTTTTGTGGTATATGTTCTACAGTGACCTTGTCACAAACTACGTGGGCAAGACCAACAGAAGTCTGAACATTCGCATGAATGAACACAGACACAGCATCACCCATCAACGGGTAGGTGCTCCATTGACAACGCATAGTCTTGCTCAACATCATTCTTTTGAAGACTATACACTGTGGGTGATCAATTGCATGTCTGCTCAGAGACGCGAGGGAGACTTAGACAGAAGTCTATTACAACTCGAACAATGATGGATACATCGCTTACAATCAGTGGAACCACTGGGGCTGAACGCAAGGGTTGAGTGGTTGGCTTTTTTCTAATATTCAAAGGTGGGGTTGCTGATTCATGCTTCGACATCTGTCATCATTATTTTGCTTTAATTTGTTCACTGTTTTTGACTCTCATATATTCTGAGTCCGGTCTATTACATGCAGTCTATTACCACTATTTTTGTGTGGGTGTGCGCATGCGTCGGCATCTCCTTAAAAGCAGCCGCCATATTGAATGTTTCAGCAGCCACAACACACAGCCGCAGTAATTGAGGTAAGTGTGATTTTGCTCCCTGCTTTTGTGTGTAGTGTTTGACTGGGATGGATACTTTTCATGTTGGTTTGTGTTTTGCAGCAGCACTTAAGAAGCAAGGCACATTGAGTCCCCTGAGGAAGCCTTTTGGTGAAACAGGTCCCCGTGGGGACGTTTTGCTACTGCTGTACATGCTACCCGTAAGACAAGGTGGGTTTTTTTTTACACTTTACAAGGTGATAACAGTTTTTTGCACAAATAAAAATTGAATTGTTCATGGTTTATGACCCATGATCAAAGCCAGCACTGTGACAGATTCGCTGTATCGTATGAAATAACAGCACAATGAGAGACAAAGGTGTCTGAGGTCTTTTCGCCCAACTTTTTAAATAACCAACACATTGGCATTGGTAGCTACAGTACACTTTTTTCCCCACTTGTTTCTTTGGTTGTATTCTTATGTTCCTGCATAGCAAGGCTGGATTTATGAATAATACATTTTGTCCATTTTTCTCAAGTTCACAATAGGGTCCCCAGGAGACACCTAGCCAATTGGGTAGACCAGGGGCGTAGCTACGGGTGGGCCTGGGTGGGCCCAGGCCCACCCAATCTCAGCTCAGGCCCACCCAGTTTAAGTGCTGAAAAGTGCACAGCTGAGCTGAGCAGTCACTGCCTTTCTGCCTCGTAGCAGCGCCGGCCTGCTCAGCCACCTCCCACCTGCTTTTAGTCTCTCGGGCGGCACTGGTAGCTGTAGTGAGCGAAGTGACGCTCCATGACGCAAGCCACGCGCTGTGCGGTGCCGAACAAATCCGCCACTTCCTGTGGGCTGAGGTCATGTGTGTGTGGTGCCCTTCTTTTTCCGGCCTGAACAATGAGTCTGGTAGTTTGTCTCCGGTGGCTCCCCCGTCTCCCTGTGTGGGGCTTCGACAATCGGAAACAGCTCCGCGGGCTCAGCAGAGGGGAGTTAGCCCCGTATTGGCCCTCCGTCGCTCCTTTTTTCTTGTCCGACTCTCAGGTCTCCGGCGTGGTTCCCGCAGGACTGGTGGATGAGTCGGGACTCAGGAGGGTTGCCGTCCCTCGACGTCAGTCTGCTCCTCACGGCCGGCGCTCCGAAGGTGGAGCGGTCAGGGTGTGAGGTAGGTCTGCTCATATCAGCTCAGGCATTTATATTTTGAGGAGCCAAGGGCAGACACCATGGGGGTGGGGGAGAGAGAATTACATGCCCACCCACATTGGGCAAAGGCCCACCCCGAATTGGTTGTCTGGCTACACTACTGGGGTAGACAGATCTGTGTCCACTGTCTCTGTGGAATGCAAATCTACTTCATGCATATCCATTGTGGATATCCTGAAAACCCAACTGGCTAGGTGTGTCCCAAGGAATGGGTTGTGGCTTTGTTTAGGCTCTGCTTACAGGAAGATCTTAAAACTCCCAAATACAGGTGTATCACCTACTGTATTACAAAGGCATATTACATTCCATTGGCCAGGCAGAAGAACTCCTATGAAAGGGGAAAGGAACAATAGTCCTTAAACAATCTGGACGTCAGTGGTATGATACCAATATTGTTCTTCGCTTTGAAGCTGGGAAAACTGGACTCCTAAGAAGGTTTTATTTTTATAGCAAGGGAAACTTTTTTTTTTTAGGGTAAAGGTGTTTTTAAATGTCTGTAGTTGCTCAAACTAAGAATAGAAAGTTTATTGGGCATGTACTAAGATGTATTAGACCTCAGCACAAAGTTTTTCCTTAAGTTCCCTGCATGTATTTGGTTACATTTCCCTCCTTAAATAAATTGTGTTAAATATTTGCTGTTGCCCCTCTTTCATTATTTGCTTTTTTCAGCAGGACATCTGTTAGACGACACTTTTTATTTGGAAATGAAGTGAAACTGCAGATGGAAATTCCATGGTGGCACTTTTGAACATGTGGTTTCCCCCTCCCCCCATCAGCTCAGGGTTAATGAGGCAAAGCACAACTTGTGTGGGGACCTTTGTATTATGTGAATGATCTTTGATTAACTGATGTCTATGGAAATGACAGCCCTCCCACTATAAAATAAGCATAAGATTTATTATCTTTGGATTTGTTATATGGGACATTGTTTTTCACAATGTTTTTATTTCCTATAAAATAAAATATGAAAGAAGTCTACGATTAGCACTACTAAACCAGACCACCAATTTACTGTACAGCACTGACTGTGACATGGATATGCCCTGCATTGTAAAAGTCTTCTCGCCCTCATACATTTTTCACATTCTAACTACAAAATAAAATGGTATTAACTTAGTTTTTTTCCACTATCTACACAATATAATATACACTGCCAATATGAAAGAATTACAGAAATATTCAAAAAATAATTAAGAATAAGAAACCAAAAGTCTTTGTAACCTGGGTCTTACTCCCTGCATCTTGGGGCACAGACTAGCTCTTGGGGTCAGGCAACCCTGACCTGGGTTACAAAACAAATCAGCTTGATCTTTCTTACTCAATCTTGGGCACAGACCGAGGCTGGATAAAGATCCAGAAAGCCATAGGGTATCAAGCCAGGCTTTACTGAGTATCCTTCACCAGTCCGGGAGCAACACTTCACTCTCACTCCAAAGAACATTCTTCACTCCAAGAATAATATTTTATGCCAAACAATTTTACTGAACTCTGTAACAGGCAGTTAATTCAAACTTCACAAATCTTTAAGTACATCTAGTATTTGGTTTAAGAGGTTTTCTGTCCCTTAAAGACCATTTGCTACAGTCTCCTTCACTTAATAAACAATTTCTCTTAACTGTCTTATATACAAATCTATATCTCCTCCAGTACTCTTGTCCATCCCTTTGGGTTGCATAATCTAAGGCTGTGATTGCAGCACAGGAGGTCAAAAGCAAACTGCTCAGGGATCAGCCCTCCCTGTCTGTCCCCTCCTCCAGAGTTGCAACCTCTGGCCCTTAACAGGCTCTTTCCTGTTCTTGCTTCTGGGCTAGGCTCCCCTTCACCCACCCAAAGCACTCCTCACACTCCAGTTATTGCTGTGGTTGGCAATAGCTTCCTCTTTTATCCAGCCTTAGGTTATTGGCCTTTCCAGGGAACCTGTTTCTCCATGGGTCCCAGCGAGGGTAAAGGCAACCGAAGATCTCAAGCTAAACCCACCAACAATATTTATTAACTCTAAACTTTGCCCTTTCTGACATTCAACAACCAGAGACATTTCCCCCTGCACTTTCCCACAAACACTCCCCTTGCAGCTGGGCTTCTCATAACTCTATTATCAACCAATTTCCCTCCCCCCAGTGACTCTAGGGAGGGGCTACCACCACTTAGTAATCGGATTACATTCTCCCCCCCCCCCCCCCCCCCCCCAGTAAAGAATAGATGATTTCCCTGGTTCCATCATATAGAATCATCTTCCCTTGTCCTCAAGGGCCTATTCCCTCCCCCCAGTTTTTATCCCCCCAGGGGTCACTAAGTACATTGTAACGACATCCACAAATGTTTCAAATATAATCATTTATGTTCAATACCTTCTCTGGTTATTTGCAAACACTTATCACCATAACTTTACATTATCCAATCCATATTCCACCCAGCATCTTTATGTTCCTCTTTCCTTTTCCCAACAAAGAAATACTATTTAACATTTATTTTCTTTAAGATCCCACCTTCCATGTCAACAATTTAAGTCAGGACACCCAGTTGATAGCAGAGGTGCCAACCTGCTTAAACTTTTTTTTTTCTGTAAACTCATCATTTATTTTACTTAATATTCAATTTCTATTTTTCTCCCCAAGTCAGGACACCCCCGGTGAAAGCAAGGGTGGCAATCTGCTTAAATTTTATCATTTAAAATCCTCTCTCATTTTATTATTGAGTCAGGACACTTTGGCTCTAATAAAGGTGGCAACCTGCTTAGTACTCCATGTAAATTTCCCTTCTTCCAGAGAACACACTCTTTCCCCTCATGTTACCTGTATGTCTTTTGATAATCACAGAGCAAATATACTTAATACAAACCCAAACTTTTATTTAACATAACCTTGTCATTTACCACATAACTTTATCATCCTTTCCCCTACAAGTTACATAATTTTCTTCTTCTTTTTCATTCACCCTGCATGAAAATTCAACATTGTCCTCTAATTCTTATTCTAGTAACATCCAAACATTACCCTTCATTAAATAGAGTTCTCTTTTTATTCGTTAGCCATTTAGTACCTTTCAGTTTAAACACAATTGCGCATACCACTTTGGGTGTCGTTTTCACCCAAGCACTCCCCCTGTGAAATAAACGGGTAACATTGTGAAATTGGCCAATTACATGAATCAACAATTTCCACATGGTGCTTGCGAACAGACCGGCGAACAGTCCAGTCGATACTGTACATCAATATGGTGGCAGACTCTGGGGTCCTCTGGCTCAATAGGGTAACTCGGATCAGGCCTCATCCTCTGGAAAATCGCCTCCCGGATACAGGTATCTCTCTGGGCTTCAATAATGCACATGACTGGTAATGGAACATAAAGGGTAACCCAGTCCCCACATATCCTAAACCACTTTCATGAGGTATCTGTCCACCCTGCTCACCTTGGGGAGCCTTTCTCCACCAGTTCTCCCCAGGTCAATCCAAGGCTCCTCCAATAACTCTTTTGGCACTGGGTTGCTCAACCAGCTGTCCCCAGGTCTCTGGACAATGTCACCATCTCCTCCAGTGTAGTCTGTGCTGATCTTGAGACCTCTGAGTAGGAAGTCAACCTCTGGGCTCCTCACTACCCACTCAGCTGCCAGCACCACAGGAACATCCAGGTCCAGTTCCCCCACAGCTAAGCACAGATATTCTAGCATGGTGCGAGGCTTGGAAAGGCCCGCCTCCAGATCTTTTGGTACCTTCCACAAGACACCCTGCTCCCCCTTCTGGGTAACTGACATGCCACCAGGATTTCTCTCAAGGTTCCCACAGAGACACTCAGATACTGGGGTTGCCACACTTAGCTCTGGAGGGACTCCCTCCAAAGAGATCACAAGTTCCTTCTCCACTGACTTCCTCCTCCGACCTCATCCCTGGATCCAGTCCAGCATGTTCTCCAGGCTGCTCGGATAAACACAGAGTCAGGGGAGCGCTGGTGCACGACTCCCCTTCACAGTCACTCTCCTAACTCTCAGTGGACTCCACTGGGCATGGGCTTCCAGGTCCCGAGCAGGTCCTTGGGCTCACCGGCTCCAGATGTTTCTCCTTGGTCACCTCCATCACCTCAGGCCCTTCTCCCAAGGTGTTGGCAACCGAAGACCCGACCTCCTCAGCTCTCTAATCCAAGTACAGATGTCAGGTCAACCATTGCTGGACAGCAGCAGAATCTGTTTCAATTTCATCATCAACATCAACTTCCTCCCATGCCTCTCCTGATCTTCACCATATCTTGTATCAATCGAATTAATCAGATGTTCAACCAGTGGATGAACAACAGACACAGTAACATAATGTTCTCCAGATGTAATGATTGCAGATTCTTCAAAGGCCTGCAAGACATCGAGTTTATGGGCCAGATCATAGTCACATTCTGCAGGAGCAGCTTTCTTTGTGGTTTTATTGCTGCTGCTTAAAGTTAAACCAATGGGTTGCAGCAATTCAACTGCACTTTGTAACATAATGCAAATACTGTTCCAATGTATTTTCACATCAGCAGTCAGTTTCTTCACTGGCATTCCCAGTGTTTCCTGAGCAGTTTTCACATTTTCAGTGAGTACAGTACTGTGATGTGATGGAAAGTGCTGATGATATCATGGAATTTATTAATGATATCATCGATTGCTGGATCTTCTACACATAACTACAGCACGTATCCGAAGCAGCAATGATGAGCGGTACAGATTCCTTTTCATAAGTTTCCCAACAGCTTTTTTCAGTGACACTGCATTATCAGTATCAGCTGCAAAATCTTTACCTTCTTATTTCCATTTCTTTATTGCACTTTCCACAGTATCTGCTATATTGTCACTTGTGTGTCTCCCTGACATGTAGTGCGTATCCAGCACATTTATTACATGAAAGTCATCATCTATGCCATGTGCTGTGACTATAATATAAGCCACTAGTAAAGAAGGCCCATTTCTGAGAGCAATGAAACGGGCGCTAGCAAGGTTCCCGGCTCCCTGCCTCCCTCTGCCACTTTGAAGCTGCCTGCCTCCCTCCCTCCGTCGTGCACGCTGCCTGCCTACGTCCCTACCTCTGTTGTTGAGGCTTGCTCGCAGTCTCTCTCATTGTCCCGTTCAGGCTGGCTTGCGTCTTCGATTTCAGTCTCCCTCATTGTCCCGTTCAGGCTGGCTTACGTCTTCGATTTCAGTCTCCCTCATTGTCCCATTCAGGCTGGCATGCGTCTTCGATTTCAGTCTCCCTCATTGTCCCGTTCAGGCTGGCTTGCGTCTTCGATTTCAGTCTCCCTCATTGTCCCGTTCAGGCTGGCTTGCGCCTTCGATTTCAGTCTCCCTCATTGTCCCATTCAGGCTGGCTTGCGTCTTCGATTTCAGTCTCCCTCATTGTCCCGTTCAGGCTGGCTTGCGTCTTCGATTTCTCCCTAGTGTCACTTTTGTTTTGTGATGCGGGGGCGGGCCGATGTAACTACTCCGGGTGCTGCAAGTTTTTCGCGTTCGCGTTGTTTGTGACGTGATGTTGTTTTGGGCGTTGCGATTTGTTGATTGTATTTGCTCCGCCCTCAACGTCATCACGTTGGACGCGAGGGCGGGGCAACCGCTCATGGGCAAATTCTGGTTTCACCACCATGCATTAGAACGTTGGGACTTGTGGAGGCTTCATTAGAACGTTGGGGTTGCGAATTATGTGCGGAAGGGGCGTGGCTGAGGACAGGTCTATGAGTGAGAATGAGTGGTGAATGAGTGACAGTGAGTGGTACTGCAGGGCTTCAGTGTTTCCCTGCCACAGAGTGAGCTTCAGAATGTTGGAGGTGAGAATTATTTATATAGATGGTTCTGCTGGTCCAGAAGTCTGTGGTAATGCTTATGTAGCTCAGACTTTGAAGCTGAATCAAAACATAGGTGGACACTTCAACATATTTAGTTTGATCATTCTACCTAAAGTTTGGCGTAATGGTACGGCATAACTTCTGTTGAGAGAGCCTGAGGATAGCCCAAAAACCTTCATCCTTAACAAAGATAAATGGTTGCATATCTTTAATAATACATGAAAGCAGTATCTATTTTTTAAATCTCCTAGTGGGAGTGGCTTGTGGAAAAATTATAAAACCCAGGCTTGAAAAGACATTATTGATGCTTTAAGCTTTGTAGCTGCAGAGGCCTCAGGCTTATCAGATTTCTTACAAGTGTCTTGCTCTTGCAGATCCAAAAATTTTGCTTTATAATTCCTTTCAACATACTGCCAAAGATTACGAATGCCACCGCTATGTTTAACTTTAACGAGTGCCACCGCTATGTTTACATTTCACAGTTTCTCCATTCTGTTTGGTAGCATCATCCAACTGTTCAAATACAGACCATATAAGTGAATGATGGCCTACCGGGCACATTGCACTTGATTTCTTCTCTCTCTTTCCTTGTCAAATCCATTGTATACTGAACTGGGGAAGCCATTTATTTTGGACAAATCTTTGAAATGAAAACAAGAATATCTCCAGAATTTGCTTTGCCTATTTGGAAATAAATAAGATGCATTTCAGGATGCTACGAATTATTAGGAAAATAATGGAAAATAAGACCAAGAATATTATAATGCCTCTTATCGCTCCGTGGTGCGACCTCACCTTGAGTATTGCATTCAATTCTGGACACCATATCTCAAAAAAGATATAGCAGTATTAGGTTCAAAGATGAGTGACCAGATGATAAAGAGGCTGGAACTCCTCCCAAATGAGCAAAGGCTAAAGAGGTTATAGCTCTTCAGCTTGGAAACGAGAGGGGAGGGGATATGATTGAGGTCTATAAAATCCTGAGTGCTGTAGAACGGTTAAAAGCGAATCGATTTTTTTACTCTTTCAAAACATAGAAAGACCAAGGGACACTCAATGAAATTACATAGAAATACTTTTAAAATAAGAGAAAATACTTTTTCACTCAAAGAATAGTTAAGCTCTGAAACTCACTGCTGGAAGATGTGGTAACAGTGATTAGAGTATCTGGGTTTTAAAAAGGTTTGGACACATTCCTGGAGGAAAAGGCCATACGTCTGTTATTGAGATGGACATGGGGGAAGTCACTGCTTGCCCCAGGATTAGTAACATGAAATGCAGCTACTAACTGGGTTTCTGTCAGGTACTTGTGACCTGGATTGGCTACTGGTGGACGTAGGATACTGGGCTAGATGGACCATTGGTCTGATCCACTATGGTTATTCTTAATTTAAATTAAATAGTGGGATGAATTACCCAGCGAAGAGGACATGGATTTCCACCTCACCTTATCATTTGCTTCAAATGCCTCTGAAAGTCAAAGGCAAATCATTTCAAGCTGATTTCAGTGAATTAATATGATGATTGTCATCCTAGGACCAGAACAGATTTTTAAGTGTTCTAGGAAACAAATATCTTTTCCAAGTAGAATCAGGACAATAGGTGGGAGAGGGGAAATATGATAGAGATATTTAAATATCTATGTGGCATAAATGCACAGGAGGTGAGTCTCTTTGAAAGGAAGCTCTGGAACGAGGGCATAGGAAAGGGTGATGAATTAGTGGAAATGCTCCCGGTGGAAGTTGTGGAGACGAAAACAATATCTGAATTCAACCGGGCTTGGGACAAGTACATATGATATCTAAGGGAGTGATGGGAGAGTAGATGGCATGGATGGGCAAACTGGATAGGCCATAAGGTCTTTATCTGCCTTCATTTTTCTGTTTCTAAGAAATTTGAAGCTGCAACGAGGTTGGATACTGCAGCAAGACAATGATCCAAATTTTACCTCAATGTTCCCTGAAGTCTCTAGCAACCAGGTGGGGTGACCTAATAGAGGCCAAACTGTTTTCACTTTACAGTGATAGACCTGACATTGACTCAAGGGACATTTAGACCACACTACAGTTTTTTGTTTTTAACAGTTTTCTCCTCAATCTGTATCTTTGAATAACTTTATCCTAGATCCATGTTTGGCATGTTTAGACCTTTACTTCAAATTTATATCATACAATAGAAACTACTTGATTCTTCATCCTGGAATATTCAGATTAGTTCAACCAATCAGTACAGATGGCACAGAAGAGTTGGTTTGGAGGGCAGAGTTTTGGAGACCTGGGAACTGCAAAAATCACAAGCAGTATTAAAAT
This sequence comes from Microcaecilia unicolor, assembly GCF_901765095.1. Lineage (NCBI taxonomy): Eukaryota > Metazoa > Chordata > Amphibia > Gymnophiona > Siphonopidae > Microcaecilia > Microcaecilia unicolor. The sequence goes on from NC_044033.1 coordinate 404,090,737, forward strand.
AAAATCCACACTAAGCTGCCAAAACTAGTAAAAGAGGTGAGTTTGACGCAGGCAAATGAGTACAATCACTTCCTGAAACAGGCAAGGGAGGATTAGCTGATGTGATTATAATCACTTCCTGAAGCAGGTCACTCTAAAGCATTGCAGCAAATTAGCACCAGAATAATAAGATAAAAATATTTTTTTTTAATGAAAGCATTCAAAATCTCATTAGAACACTATCTCTGATTACAGAATCATAACATACCCATCCCTGATGCACATATGTTAGTAACCAAGGATAGCGATTCCAGTGAGCATTTGAATTTACATTTAATAAAAAGAATTTTTTTTTTTTTGCTACACTTCTGTGGAAATTGTGGTTTACCTCAATTGTGCATTCTTAATTTGAACTGTAGTAAAGATTGACATGTGGCGGTGTGCCAGTTTATGCCTCTAGAGATAACTCTTGGGGCCAAATTTATGTTTTGGGCAAGAAAAGTGCAAAACGTCTGCAAAGTCAATTTACTTATCCAACGTTTAAAACAGTACATTTTTTGCCCAATGATTTAATTTCCTACAGCTTCAAGAAAGGACAAAATTCCATGGAAAAAAAAAAACATTATGCAAGGAAAGACTTCAAAAAAGAGCAGGAGTTCCCAATTTTGCTTGCCAGTTTCTTCTAATTGTGGAATTTGCATCCCTATTAGATATTTTGGAGAATGAAAAGCATAAATAAAAGATGAGCTACTTCAAAACTGTGCAAGCAAATTCGCTTCCTGGTTTTCTTTCCATGCTCCCTCAAATTAAAGCCAGCTCAAAGACTGATATCCCATCCTATTTTATCCTTACAATCAGGGTGTGATTTTCCTGGTACATCACACTGCAGGGTCCATGGTAAATCTTGGTTTTGTTGTAATGCAAAGATCAGTAATGACATAGTAATCATTGTTAGCAGTGGTGTTCCCTGGTCGGCTGCCATCCAGGGCAGATTGCCACTGCGCCCCCCCCCCCGGTGCATCACCTCCAAGCACAACCCCTCCGGGGTGCATTGCTCTTACCTCCTGGGGTGCTGAGAGCAGCTACGTGGCTCTCGGCTCTGCCGGTTCCCTACTCCCTCTGCCCCGGAACAGGAAATAACATCAGAGGGAGCAGGGAACTGGTGGAACTGACAGCCACGCGGCTGCTCTCTGCACCCCCCAGCAGTGTGCATCTGGAGCAGATAGCCCCCACTGACCCACCCTCGGTATGCCAAAGATTGTTAGGCAAGCTCTCTATCCCAGACCCACCTACTTACAAGGAAAACAGTCTTCCTACCAGTAGATGATGCAAGCTGTCATCTCTTTCGCTTTCTCTCTACTGCTGTATTATTCAATGCAAGGCCAAGAGGCAAATGGTGGCCTCTGAAGACCTCTAGGTTGGCCTCATCATCATTCTGGCTCTTTGCTTCTGCTACTCTTTGTCTCTCTACCCAAGCTCATGACAGAAAGGGGAAAGTGGATTGGAGGAACAGCTACATGCTTAAAGGATAAGGCATCATCAGTAGATGAGAATGCATTTGCAAATACCCACCTCCTTGAGGATACTCTCAATAAAAAGTCTAAAGAAGGTTTGTGGGCTACACATCATTGACATACACTGGTCAGCAGTGTTGTGGCCTTGCATGGGAAGATATTTGGTGGCTCTCCCTCAGCTCATTTGGATCCAAAGTTGCCCTGACTTAAAAATTAGGTTAGACCACTGCTCTGTTCCCTAACAGAAGCAGCAAAATCCTGTTCCTGCTGCCATCATCCTTGCATCTCATTTCCTGCACACTCTCTGTGACACCCATCCCCAACCAAACCTACAGCCCCACTTGTGCTTTATCTTCCTCTTCTCTCCCCATATCAACTTCTCTCTCCTATAGTCTTTCACATCCTTCCCGTAGTCATGCTAATGGGAGCTTAACCTGTTACAACTTCCAGGGCCGCCGAGAGATTAGGCCGGGCAAGGCCGCCCCCCCCCCCCCCCATCGCTCCCCTTGCTGCTGCCACTCCCCCCCCCCCCTTCGCTGCAGTCCGCGGTCTCACCTACCTGCCTTCACAGCTCCAGGCCCCCTGCATTCAAAGCGGCAGTCGCAGATCGCGTCTCTTCTGGCCTTCCTTCCCTGTGCTCGACCCTTGTCTGATGTAACTTCCGGTTTCCGTGAGGGCGGGACACAGGGAGGGAAGGCCAGAAGAGAGGCGATCTGCGACTGCAGCTTTGAATGCAGGGGGCCCAGAGCCGAGCAGGCAGGCAGGTGAGACTGGGGACTGCAGCGCCAGGGCCCCCTTGGAGGCCTGGGGAATTTTGCCCCCCCCGCCCCCCCTCAGTGGCCCTGACAACTTCTATTGATACATGTTAGGGCCCCACAGTTGTTAGTGCAAAAACTCATGGATACACCATTTCCGTGTTGCTCAGTGCATACTGCTGGAACACAGGTTTTTAAAATGTCAATAGGGATAGGCTGCTTGTGCTCTGAGGTGCTGTAATCAGAGGTAGTCAGGCATGAGAAGCTACATGGGGGAAAATGGAGCCAAAACTGGGAGTGAAGTATAACTCCTAACCCTTGTTCACTTGTTCAGAACCCTTATTTTATCATCCTCACTTTAATATTCCCTTATCGCTTGTTTGTCCGGTTTGTCTGTCCTAATTAGATTGTAAGCTCTGTCGAGCAGGGACTGTCTCTTCACGTTCAAGTGTACAGCGCTGCGTACGTCTAGTAGCGCTATACAAATGATAAGCAGTAGTAGTAGTAGTAGTAAGAAATGAAACAATAAGCATGCAAGAAAGAATAGAGGCCACCTGAGGAAAAGGATGATGGTATGTGGCAGAAAAGGAAATGAAAAATCAAAGGAAGAAAGCTAGGGAGGAATGGCAAAAGAGAAAGCAGTAGAAACATGAAATGGATGATTGGGAGAGAGGTGAAGGAGTGAGATTGTATAGAAACATGAAAGGGCGGTAGAAAAATGGTGAAGTGACTATGGAAGAGGATTGCAGAAGGGCAAGAGAGATAACAACACTAAGAGGGTAGGTTGACAGAAGGGAAGCCAGCAGACAGGAGGCAGAAAGGTAGAAAGAGAAAATTCAAGGAAAAGAGATGACAGGAATGAATAAGACAAGGAAAGTAAGTTGGAAAAACAAGTGAGGAGAGAGGAAACGAGGTAACCAGGGAAGATGGATGCCTGAGCTGGGTGCTTCGTCTATAGCCTGAGCAATTTCTACAGTATAGCACTACTGCTGCTGCTATCGATGCCTGTGAAGTTGGAATCTGCAGGCTGAACACATGGTGCTACACTATGCAATCTAAAAAGAAACCTGACAGTGTCAAAGGAGTTCTGCAAAATGGGGACAATCCGATGATCCTGGGCCCATGTGGTGCAGGATAGCAGATGCTAGAGGATAACGGTGGGCGTGTGGCACAACTGGTGGTGGGTGTGGAGCGCACCGGTTCTGATTCCCTGGATTCTGCTCATACTGCAGGAGTTTCAAAGACAGATCTGCAAAAATAGATGGAGGAGATGAAGATTGAAATTTCTGCTGTAAAAATACAGATTTGGGAAGCGATACAAGAGTTGAAGGCCGGCCTGATGTTCATGGGAACCCAATCGGATGAACATTGTTTAACAGATGGTGGCAGGGGCCCAAAGGGGTCTTGAGGTTGTTCGCGCAGAGCTTCAGGAATTGGCAGACAAACTATAGGACACTGAGAATCGCACCCGCTGTAATAATCTGCGGGTGTGAGGGGTGTTTGACACTGCTGGCTCTAAAGATACGGAGGCTGTGGTGACCCAACTGGCGTGATGGTTGCTGCAAGATAACATTCTAGAGCCCCAGATTGAGCTTGTGCATAAAGCCCTGAGGCCCTGCAATTTGGAGAGGCTGAGGGATATAATTGTGTGCTTCCAAAGCTTTGTCCTGAAAAACTGCCGCAGTGGGCGAGAACAGTGGATTCTGTGCAGTGGAATGAGTCGTGGCTTGAGCTCTACCAGGACTTGGCTTACACCACTTTGCAAAAGCGCAGGGCCTTTAAGAAGGTGACCAAGGCATGCTAACGTGCACTACCACTGGACTTTCCATTCGAGCTCTTGATAATGAATGGGGTCAATAAAAAAGTAGCTTCTCTAGATGAAGCCTGGGAACTACTGAGAAGAGAGGGCATTGAGGTGCCTGTTGGTAAAGCAGCAGGGACTGAAAGGCAAGTTGTGTGCCAGAGATTAGTGGGCTTCCGATGGCAGAAGGTGGAACGGAGAGACAGAAAGCCCACTACCCCTCTTTATAGTTGGACACTTGTGCTGAGCCAATATGGATACTTGCTTTTTGTGCTGGACAGCATGGAAGGCACTCGTTAAAGACATGATATTGCAGGGCAGAAATGGGGAAATGGAGGATTATTATTAGGTGAGGGGGGAGATGGGAGGACTGTTTTTGTTGTGGATGTTGAGTATATGGGGGTGTCTGTGGATTAACCAGTATTCTGGGGATTATGAGAACGTAGAGGGGTGGTGTGCTCATGCTGGGGACTGAGGAGTGTTTTTGTGTTGTGAAACTGGCTACCTATGATGGGAGCTTCCTTATTAAGGACTGGGAGACTGCCCCATTAGAAGTTGGTTGCGGGATGGGGGATGTGTCAACATAGGAGCCGGAGATGTGGGAATGTGGGGGGAGGATTTCAAATTAGTGTCCTATAAGGTCTGCGGCCTCAACTCCCCATAAAAGAGGAAAGTGTTTTTCAGGGAACTTCGCAGAGTGAGGGTCTTGGTTTGCTTTTTGCAGTGAACTCATCTTTTAAAAGTGCATGAGCAGTATGTAGTGGATCCAGGATTCCCCTGTGGAGTACTGGGCCTCTACTATGGGCTCCTCCAAAAAGGGGGTGGGTGGTATATTGTTTGCCAAAGAGATTGGTGTGGAGGTACAGAATGAGAAAAGAGATACCCACGGCCATTTTCTCTTGGCGGTGGGAACCATAGAGGTATATAATACACCCTAGTACAGTGGTTCCCAAACCTGGTCCTGGAGGCACCCCAGAACTCCAAAAGAGTAGAGGAAATCACACATCTCCTATTGCATTAGGAGACAGCGATTATGTGTTGTGATATCCTTTAGATGCAGTACAATATGTTAGCTCTTTTGCCTTGGTAATAAGACGTCAAGGCACAGGCTCCCAGCAAAGCTTAAAAAAGGCAAAAATGGATGGCTCTGTAGTTCCTATATTTCAAGTTACTACAAAGAGAAGCAGTTGTTGATTTAATTTTAATATTTTTTTTAATTATTTTGGATATTCACTTGATAATGAAGTTATGATTTTATGATCACTGCAAGTTTTGGTGTTAGGAATAAGAAATCTGTCATGTCATAAAAAATGGGTTATGATATAATTTGAAAAAATTATGGAGGATTTTTATGACCAGTTATGACCAGGTATTCCTGTGAGGTTCTTCCATATGCTCCTAATAGGATATATGAGAGACACTGAAGTCTTTTCCCTCTCTGTAGACATAACAATGTGTGTTGTGACCTTTAACAATAAACTCTCTTCTCAGGACGGGTTCCAAAGTTCCTCCTAAAATGCCCCTATATTTTTCAGGCTATAACATTATCTGTAGAGTGAACAGAACAAGCATAGATGTATTATTTCAAGGTTAACTTAGTTGCAGGCAGGTGAGAGGAAAGCCAGACATGAACCTGGATTTATGGCATTCTACCAGAAGTTAATAGTACATATTAAAAGAGCTTTAAACATTTTGTTGCATTTTATGACTAGTATCATATGAAAATATAGAAATATTGACTACAAAAAGTAATACAAAAAGCATTTTTTAGTGTCATTGGTAGATCAACACTATTCACAGCATGAAGGAAAGATGCAGAGAGGTTAAGTGGCACATGTCAGGTCATAGAGAGAACGATACAGCTGCAATTCAGGTCCAAGAGGAAATGTATTGAACAGTAGCCATTATTAGCTGTACCATCAACCTGGGCCAAGTACATCTTGTAAGAAACCTAACAAGATTAAGTAAATAAGTATGTATATACTAAATAATGTCTACCTTTATCTGTGATCATATTTCCTATCAAACAGTACAATTTAAAAATATACATAAATATGTACTGAAGTGGAAGCGATGACCGTAAATAACCCCCCAAATAATCAACTTAATTTACTAGTTATATCACTTTTTTTTCAGGAAAGAGCTAGTTAGACAAAAAGTTGTCTTCAGGAGGACTCCTACCATTCTATAAATACTGTCCCACAGCTGTTTAAAATTTATTTTTTTTAGACCATAGCAACACTGTTTGGTTGTTTCCAATTTCTAAAACCACAAATAGTAAAAGTGTACTCAGTCTACTGCAAACATAAATAGCAAATGCACGCTTCAGCACTTTTAAAAGGATATGGAAATTGGCAACAAAAATGCAATTCATGTTGAAAATTTACAAGGCTCCTGCCATATTTCTTAAGAAACACAATCAGGTAAAAATTAGGAAGATCTTGACCAGCTGGGTGGCATTTTTTGTGTTTTTTTTTTTAACTTATATTTTTTTCCAAACTGAAAGACTCTCATTATCCAGCATCTGGCACTTGATAAAAACAAGCAATGGTACCTTTGCTAAAACCACAGTTTCTTTGGTTATGTTTAGCATTACACAAACATCTTTTCACCTTAGATATCCTCTGGAATTGAAGTGTTTAATTTTTCATATTCTGAGGCTTATTACAGAAGCTTCTGCAAAATTACACCCTGTCTAAAATTTGCCAACTCTAGCATACAAACGGCTTTCTACTCCAGTGATTTCTCAGGCACCTCTCCCCACATATATTTTACTGCCATTTCTAATTAGAGAAACTTGTGTGGTTATAGTACATGCTTCTTACTGTGCAAATATATTTGAGGGATATTGGTGGATTACATATTATGGATGAAGAGTTTTCTTCACGGTGCCATCAATTTAAAGCAGATGACAATTATTTTCATTTATTTAGATGTAGCTTACTCAATTTTAATGTTAGTTCATGGCAAATTATATTCCAGTACAGTAAGTATTTTCCTGTCCTCTGAGGACTTACAATCTGTTAGCCTTCCTAACCTACATTAATTCATGTTAATTTGCATTCAACATGTATTAGTATGATTAACTCAACAGTAAATAGTACCCGCTGAAATAATGGAGCTTGCATTAAATCACACTAGTATACAGTAAGACATGTGAAAGCTAATGCACATTACGAAATCTAACTCATAATTTGTACCTGAGGCAACTGAAGATGAAGTGACTTGCCCAAGGTCACAAACAGTGTCAATGGAATGTGGCTTCTCTGAATCCTGTGGTATAAAACAACCCAGGCTGCTCTATGCGCTCAAAGGCAGAACATGAAAGAAGGAGATTATATCTTTAAAATGGCCGTCAGATATCCCTGCTTTGGGCTGATTTTTGAAGGTGGATATGCCAAAATATGGAATGTGAGAACACTGTAAGAAAGCAGGATTTCTAGGATTGTCTCCTATACAGGCCTCTGGATAACGTGTTTTATAAATCTGGTTCATATTGTTCTAATTATTAGGCTGCACTGCTGCCTTTTGGAGGAGGGAAATGACCGTGTCAGCAGTGTGCAAGTTCCTGAACATGAGAATGCATGCAAGAAGAATGCACTAGATCCAATCAATTGCCAAACTGAAAAGTCACAATCACTTTATGATGACTGTTCTATTCTTCTGTCATCATATGTTTTACCAACCACTTGTTAGAATAAATGTTTCCATTTTAATCGGTCTTCTATACATAAAGTATATTACCAAACTTGCTAGGCAAAAGGAAAAGCTACTCCACACTTCCAGTTCTTTGCCAAGAAATATAAGAGCAAAAGCATTGCCATACTGTGTCAGTCTGACCGTGGCATTTCTAGACAGATATAGGTGGGGTGGCAACAGGGAGCAAGCCAAATCAACATTTCCACATATCAAACCCCTCTTTCCCTCTAATTTTAAAATAGCAATATAAGACACCATGGCCTTCTATTTATTTATTTGGATTTAGCTCATACTTTTTTCAGTAGTAACACAAGGTAAGATACATTCAGTTGCTCTAGGTATTTCCCTATCCCCAGAGAGCTTAAATCTAAGTTTGTACCTGAGGCAACGGAGGGTTAAGTGACAAGATCACTAGGCTACTCCAAAGAAACCCTCCCCTTCCATCCAGTTTAAAACCAGAGGTGCAAAGTTACCCATTTCCAGGCTGTAGATTTTGGGACAGATCTGAATTTACTTTAGTTCATTATGGGATTTACAGCCACTATTCCCTCTAAGCTGAGGAGGAGTCCTCCACCTATAGTCCTGCCAGTAACATAGTAAATGACGGCAGATAAAGACCTGTACGGTCCATCCAGTCTGCCCAATAAGATAAACTCATTTTACATGGTATGTGATACTTTATATGTATACCCGAGTTTGATTTGTCCTTGCCTTTCTCAGGGCACAGACAGTAGAAGTCTGCCCAGTACTGTTCTTGTACTAAGTTCTGAAGCTAACACTGAAGTCCCTTAAAATTTACACTCCAGCCCATCCCTATCTATTCAGTCACGATCAGGACGTAGACCGTAGAAGTCTGCCCAGCTCCCATCTTGTTTCCAATTATTGGCGTAGCCAGTAAATAGAGACAGGCAAGTCTGCAGGACTCCAGGGAACCTGCCTCTTCCTAGTGATAGAAGACATAATATTGAAGCACTGCCCCCCAATGGCAGCACTGCAGTTGGAGGATTCCTGCCCAACTTAGAGGGAAAAGTGCTTACAGCACTGATTTCAATAGGCAGGATCAGCCACTACAAATCCCACACTGCTTTGGCCTGTAAATTCAAAACCAGGACTATTCCAAGATCTGCAGCCTGGAACTGGGTAACTTGGCATCTCTGTAAAACTGTTCTTCTAACTGATAGCATCACTCAACAAATCAGGTCTGTAACAAGCTATAATTGTGCCCCATGCAACTCGCACACTCTGGCACCAGATGGAGGTGGGGGTGTTGGCAAGGAAATGGATGCATTTCAGAATGGAGATCTTCTGGGGGAGGGGGTAGAGCAGGCCTCTACAAATTTTCATTAGATCTATGAGTCAGCTGAAAAACTTAAGAGCCAGAAGCTAAGACCTCTTTCGATTCTCCTTCCCCACCCCAAAATTTAGCTCTTGAGTTTGAGTTGCAAGGCACAGTGGAAATTCAGGAAATCTAGCAGGACTTGAAGACCGGCCCGTACTTCCTGTACTGTACCATGCAGCTCAAGCTTATAGCTGAATTGTGGTGCACACAAGTCAGAGGTTTGTTTGAAGCAGCTCAACAAACAATTGGGCCATGAAATCCCAGGCACCACAGTAAGCAGGGAGGAACAAAGTTACATAGTATATGATGACAGATAAAGACCTGTATGGTCCATCCAGTCTGCCCAATAAGATAAACTCATGACATATGGTATGAAGTGCTACATCAAAGCCCTTGAATAGCTCCACTCCAACCCATTCAAATCTGTTCAATCAGTGAAGTGATTGTCCGTTCAATCAGTGAAGTCCACTCCCTGACAGGCAGATGAACAAAAGCAAACGCCGGCACTAGAGGTTGTTAGTGCCATACTAGTGCCAGCATTTTCTACCGCCCCACGATCAGAGCCCTCGAGCATGTGAAACAACGCGCTCGAGGGCTCTTAGCGCAAGTAGCATGCAAATGCATGCTAAACAGGGCTCTTAGCGCAAGTAGCCTGCTAATGCATGCTTATCAGCACTTAATGCATTCATCCCCAATGATCAGCATCCAGCGCGCCAAAGATTGGGTTGCTGGTTGTGACAAACCCTACGCCAGCTCCGAGCTGGCGTTAGGGTTTGCAGATCATTGGGGAAGAATGGTGAGCCCTGTCCAGCATGCATTCCCCCCTACAGCAAACCTGCCAGTGAGGGCAGTTAAGGACGTCCAAAATGTGGACATTTCTGTGATGGAGCAGTTGAGGACGTTCAAATTTTAGACGGGTCGGCAATGGGCAGTTAAGGACGTCCTTAACTGCCCACTGCAGAAACATCCAAATTTTGGACGTCCTCAACTGCCCCGTCGCTATACCTCCGACACCCCCTTGAAATTTGGCCGTCCCTGCAACAGGGCAGTTGAGGATGTCCATCTCCGATTTAAAGATGGGTGTCCTTTTTTCATTGGTCTCCAGCCCAGACCTGTCAAACAAGTGCGGGAGGATTGTGCTGAGCGCATGCTCAGGCACAATTCTCCCGTACTACTATCCCATAATCAGAGATAATTGCACTGCTTAAATTCGCAAGCATTATCTCTGATCATAGGTCTAACAGCGCCCCGCACTGTTCCAGCGATATTTTAGAGCGCTGTTTGGAACAGCGCAGGGCTTTTGATCATCTGCCTGTGAGTTTTTGAAACCATGCTTTTGTGATACCAATATTGCTAGTCCCTGATGCAGAAAGTGAAACGCTGGCCACCGTCGGAATGAAACGGTGGTGAATAGAAAATATGAAAGCTAAGTAATTTTCTATCCAAATGACAGATGATGGAGCATTAATCTTGAGAATAAAGTGCACTGGAGGTTTTTTTATGCCAATCATAGACACTGGATGCCCTTGAATAATTCATTAGAGAGGGTCAACTGAGGCTTTTTCCTCCAAGTGCATAGCATTATTCATTTATCCTCTTATTGCAGAAAACATATTGGTGTGAGATATATTATTGTTGTATTAAATTTTAACTGCCAGACTCTCAACCATTCTTCTAACATTTGGATATCCCTTCTCAAGGTTTCTACTCCTTCCAGGGTATCCACTATATTGGCTATCTTTGTGTCATCTGCAAAAAGGTAAACTTTTCCTTCTAACCCTTCAGCAATATATCTCACAATATATTAAACAGAATCGGCCCCAGCACCGACCCCCTGAGGTACTCCACTTCTCACCTTCCTTTCCTCCAAGTCGATTCCATTTACTACTATCCTCTGCCGCCTGTCAGTCAACCAGTTTCCAATCCAGTTGACCATTTTAGGTCCTAAGTTGAGCCCTCTCTGCTTATTCAAGAGTCTTCTGTGAGGGACCTGTGAGGAACCTGTGAGGAAATGAGTAAGGCACAATTTTGGCACCCCTGCCTCCCTTGACCCTTGGCATTGCCACACATACCATGCTAAAGCCCTGCAATGCCACAATGACAGCAAATGGACTGAATCATGAACCTGATTTATCAGTGTTTCTATAAAGATTGCAATATAGTAAACACACGCTTTTCTGCTTATCAACATCTCAATGATATTTCCTATTAGGATACAGTTTCAAGGTTGTTGTTGTTTTTTAATTAAGATATAGTTTCAATGATTTTTTTTTTTTTTTTGCATTGTGGTTATTTATTGCAGAGAGTAAGTTTAAATGCTTTTATTTTATTATGGAAGCAGTGTTTATAATTGATATTTTATTTGTAACATTTGTATCCCACATTTTCCCACCCATTAGCAGGCTCAAAGTGGCTTACAAAATACCGTAAAGGCGAAGCACAATTTATACATTTTTTGGAGTTCATTGGAGTTTTAGCATTTTCCAATTGGCCCCGATTCCAATGATGTCACTGTTGCATGATTGGAATGCATAAAATGGCTGCTGAACACAGATTTTTAAATTGTTTTAGTATTTTGAACATTTTTACAGCATTTTGCTGCAATGTTTTAGCGATTTGAGGTGAGCATACAATCCTTTACACAATGTGACCTTTTATTTTGAGTTTTAAACTTAATTTTAAAAAACAGCCCCTTGGGAATTAAATCAGGGAATTTTTAAGAACAAATCTCATTTTTTTAAGCATGCTTTGTATTTTCTATAGTGGTTCTTTTGCTTTCTTTAATTGATTTCAGTGATATTTTCTTTAGTTTTAATCTTTAAAGGAAACAGTTACCTTTGACCTACTCACCAGGCATATAAACCTCTAGAAACATGGTTTGGTTGTTTCACTGGAGAAACTCTGAAGGTTTTACTGTAAAGTTGTGAGTGGCTTTTCTGTAGTTTATATTTTAAAATTGTTTTGTGATCCTTTCATGATGCTTACTGAATTCATTCTATGACAATTTTAGAATTCATTTTGACTGTTATGCTCTAGAGAGAATAACAATCGTACATACCTAAGTGGTCTTTTACTAAGCCGCAGTAGTGTTTTTAGCTCACGGTAGAAATCATCTGGCGGTAAACGCTGAGACTCCCATTATATTCCTATGGGCGTCTCAGCGTTTACCACCAGCTGATTTCTACCGCAAGCTAAAAACGCTACCGCAGCTTAGTAAAAGACCCCTTATGTATGTACTACTATTATTTTGTAATCCAGTTTGCAATACTAGAGATACTTGAACTGCTTCACAAGCTTCTTTCACTTTTTTGCACTTTGTGAAATATTTTGCCCACTTCTCATGACAACTATTGTACAAAGATTTTTAAACATTTTAATGCCACTATTCAGATAACGTTTGGCATGTTTTACATATATTTGCATGACTCCTATATGATTCATATATGATTTATGTAATTTTGCATCTTTTATAAAGAAATGCATAGTTTTTAATGTTTTAATTCATTTATTTATTTTATTTGCCTCTTAGTATGTGTTAATAATTTTGTTGTTTTGTCCTATAGTTTTGCTTCTGACACAGCCTTCTAGCAAAATGTGGCCACGTCAGGCATATGTGGTTATTTAATTGAAGTAAAGTCCTTGCCTTCAACTTTTTATATTTCTTGGTCTGCTGTTTCCTTGCTCTTCAGGCCAGCCCATGAGGAGGAGGAGGAGTGGGCGGCAGGTCCAACAGCAAAAAGGAAAGCAGGGGAAAGCTCTTATGTGCGTACCACAGCTGCACCACCAACCAACAAATGCTAGTGGCTGGGCCGGCCCTGTGTGCTCCAGCTCCTCCCCTCCAGGCAGCCTGCTGGTAAGAGGAGGGGAACCTGGAGCAGAACAATCTGGCTACTCTCTAATCCAGCCACCTTTCTGTTGTTGCTTAAGCCCCCTCCTCCACCTATTCTCTTCCCAGGATTCTACTTTTGTCTATAAATTAAGCCCTTTTCTAAAGTAAAGAAATGAGCCAGCCAGTATAGAGAAACCAGTCTGAATATGATCTGCTCATTATTATTCCTCTTATATTATAGTGAGTATTTCAGATATACAGAATTCAGAACTGTAAAGTCATTAAAGGCAAAACAGCTATTTTATAGAAATTCAGAAACAATATTCAGAGGGTCTTCTACAAGTGACAACATCTACCCAGAAAAATAGGCAATGAATATTGCACCCTCACCAGCCCTGAAGGAGTTTCCCTTTTTAAAAAAATTCACTTACAGCCCTTTGAGTACAACCAGATAGTCTTTTCATCTCTCTCTCTTTCTTCTGTCTCACTCTTTTTCCTCTTTGCCTCTATCTCCCTACCATTGCTTTAGCTCCCATTTTTCTTCCATCTAGCTTTTCTTTGTTGCTGCATTCTCTCTCTTCTACTCTGATCTGCAACTCCTTTTCAAATCCTTTTTTTACCCTATCCTTTCCTTTCTTTCCCTAGTCCCTTCTGCATCTCCTTGTTTTCTTCCCTCCAAGATTCAGTTCTGCTTCCTCCCCAAGCACCCTCCCCCCCCCCCCCCACACTATATAGCACCCTACAGCAGTGGCGTAGCCAGACTGCCAATTTTGGATGGGCCTGAACCCAAAGTGGGTGGGCACAAAATTTTCTCTGTACCCCCCTCCCCCAGCAAAATTTTGTCATGCTAATCAGATGCATTTGTCACACAGGGTAAAGTGCTGCTTTTCAGTGCATCAGATTTCAGAAAATTTATTTAATAGCCTAACACCCTTTTCAGTGAGCTTTCAGAGGCCAAAACCTCCTGCCTCAGGTCAATATAATGCTGTTACGGTATCCTCGCCTGACCTAAGGAAGGAAGTATTGGTCTCTGAAACTTCATTAACACAGGTACCATATTACTTTATCCTAAATTAAAAATAAAATTATTTTCTTTACCTTTCTTGTATGGCCATTTACTTTTTCTCATTGTGTCGCTCCCAGTCTCTAGATTCTGCTTTCCTTCGTTTTCGCTTAACTCTTCTGCCACGGTTTCCTGGCCATTTCTCATTTTTCTCTCCTTTTTCTTTGCTTTCTTCAATATTTTTCTGCCTCTCTCTCTCTGTCCTGATTTAATTCATTCTTACTATCCATTCTTTAATTTCCTTCATCTACGTATGGCTTTTCATCGCTCCAGGGGCAGTGACGTAGGAGATGGGAGGAGCCTGCGAGCCAGCAGCCAATGCCTCAAGGCTGCCAAGACAGTGCCTGCCGGTGCCGCACTTTTTTTTTTTTTACATTTTTCGTACTTAGCGCCATTAGTGCTTCTTCTTTTTGTAGCGCCGGCCCTGCTGCTCAACAGGAAAAGCAGCAGTGGCCGGCAATGGGAGCTGGGGCTGGCGCTGGGCGGGCCTGGGCTGAAATTGGGTGGGCATGGGCCCAGCCAGGCCCACCCGTAGCTACGCCCCTGCCCTACAGCAGTGATTTACAACAGCACCAGCAGCAGCTGTGAAGTACTTCTTTCACTCAAGACAGCTCTTCTTTGCTTCTGCTGCCCATTAACTAACATTTTCACTAATAACCAATAGGGGTCAAGAGAAGAGGCAGGAGGAACTGCACCTGTGAATAGCACTCAGTATATAACCCCCCACCCCTCCCGCGCAGCTTCTGATGCTGATAGCAGCACTACTGAACTGCTGAACCACACACTAAAGCTGATTTTTTGGTCACCAGTGGCAAACTGGCCACTAAAAATTGTATGCCCTGCAATTGCCCTTTTTTGATTTTCTGACTTTGACTATTTTTTTGTAATAAAAGTTAAAACTGAGAAATTTGTTACACATTTCTGTTTTTCTTAGACCCAATAGTTTTATTTTGATTTCTATAACTAGATACCTTTTTTTCCTACCAGTATAAAAACATTTACATATCAAAAAAATGTTATTTTAAATATGCACTGGCTTTTGAATGCAGGATTTCAAAGATCAGTTAAAATGGTGCTGCTTTAAAACCAGAACCTTATTTATATAAGTTTGTGGCTTAACTGACAAGTATTTTTCTGTCACAGGGCAAAGCTGACACCTTGTATTTTAAATAACATAATCTCATTTCCAATCCAGACATGCATCTGGCAAAGAAGGAACTAGGGAAATGCTAGACTGTTCAACTCTGACAACACAAAATGCAATTATATAACATTCACCATTTCTGTCAGGATAAAAAGTTCTGGAAACAAAATACACAGAAACTGTATAGAA
This sequence comes from Microcaecilia unicolor, assembly GCF_901765095.1. Lineage (NCBI taxonomy): Eukaryota > Metazoa > Chordata > Amphibia > Gymnophiona > Siphonopidae > Microcaecilia > Microcaecilia unicolor. Next base: position 404,106,049 of record NC_044033.1, read on the forward strand.
AACCTTAAATGATGAACTGGATATAAGGGAAACAAAAGTGAAAAAAGTAATCATACTACTGCTGACTTACAGTCAAAATTTTAGTGGGCCAGCAAGTAGAGACTAGTCAGTCACTGTGGGCCCTATTTACTAACATATGCTAAAAGATTAATATGTGAATTAGCATACACTAACTGTCTGCATTGCGGCTTGTCACTATATATGCTATTTACCATATTAAAGGGGTCATTTTATTAGGAGCCACCTTGTTTTAGGCAGTAAGTATATGAAGAGATGGTGGTATTTTAATCATTTAAGCATGCAAGGTGAAATTTATTCATACCTGTTTATCCCTTTTCCTTGAATCCTGCTAGATCAGTCCAGACCAACAGGCTGAGTCCCCTTACCAGTTGATGGAGACGGAGATACCGAACTGCTTCACTGGTACAAGGGTTTATGCAGACTGGAATTCTCCAGTATACTACTGTGAAAGCAGAACCAGGGAAGGAGCAGGCAAAGCCCAAAGATATCCCTAAAGTCAAAATTTTCCAGGGTGGGCCCTAGACTGGTCTACCACAGCTCAAGGAAAAGAACAGGTATGAATAAATTTCAATAGGGTAAGGTCCCGCTGTGGGAGGAAAACCCACAACTGAGGTCAAATGTGCTTCACCGCATGCAAAAAGTACACAATATCTGCCTGTGCCATCACAGAGCTCCCATACAACTTATTCCGGAAATATAAAAGAGCCACCACCTGGACCTTCCGAGAGCCAACGATGAAGCCCTGCTTCAGATCCCTTTGTACGAACTTCAGATTAGTGCTCACCAAAAGGAAAGCTCATGTTCTGTGCACCATCGCTCAAAGACCTAACAGATTCAGACATATGCCAAATACATAAACCCTTGGATTCTATAAAGGTTGTAAGAGTTGTGCACACAATTAATTAGTTAATCAGACACTAACACTCAATAATTGGTTGCTAACAACTATTGGCACTAATTCAGAGTTGCATGCACAACTACCTATGCGCAATTCTATAAAGAACCGCACCTAAATTCTCTCACACGCAACCCAGGAAGGCCATGGCCATGGGAGGAGCATGGGCAGGGCACAAACACTCCCAAAGGTTACATGCAGTGTTACAGACTTAGGGGGATGCGCACTCAACTTGTGGGCCGGGATTTACACATGGTTTCAGCAGGCGATTTACTGAATCTAGGTCACAGCATCTTCAAGCCTTGAGCGGAGGGGAAATGCTCACAGCCAAGTAGACCCTATTCTTCAAATGACACTTCTCAAGGGCCACCTATAATCAAAAAGGAATTGGTTTCCTCCATAACTACCGGGCCATGACTCAGAATTCCATGGCCTTGCAGCAGCACACTAAATCTACATACTAAGGTCAATGGGGCCAGCCAAACGCCCTCCTACAATCAAAGAGCTGAGCATACTTTGTATTCCAGTGGATTAGCATCAGGTCAAAGAGGGCCCCAGCAATTCACTAGAATCGAGAAGGTGGAAAAGTTCAGCTCCCACTCCTCTGGATCCAGAGCATTCCAGTAGAGTAAGTCTGCCTTTGCATTCTCCATCCTTGCGATGTGCACCACAATGATTGCTGAGAGATGACTTACCACCCAACTGAAAATCCAGCTGGTTTCCAGTGCCACCTTGTGTGTTGATGTAAGCCATGTCACCAGGACTGCTTTCCCCTTCAACAAGGAAATTCCCAGAGTTCTAAGTGAATTACCACAATGCTTCCAAATGGGACCACTGACCTTATGTTACCCAACTCATGGAATGGGCTCCCCACCACTGGAGGCTCGCATTGGAGGTCAATACTACTCAATGAGGAGGAGGATCTAAAAACACTCCCTTGAGCAGATGGTTGGGAATGTCCCACCAAGCTACACTCCAACAAAGAGCCCCTGTAAAAGGGAGACAAACATCACCCAACAAAACAGCAACACCCAAATAACCCATGGAACAGCAAGTAGCCCCTTGAGGAAAGGAGAAAGAGGGGTGATATGATACACACGTTCAAATTGAAAAATATTAATCCGCAAACATTTTCCAGAGATGGGAAGGTGGTAGAACTAAAGGACATGAAATGAGGTTGAAGGGGGGCAGACAAGAAAAATGTCAGGAAGTATTTTTTTCACAGAGAGCATGGTGGATACTTGGAATGCCCTCCCGTGGAAGGTGGTGGAGATGAAAAAGGTAACGGAATGCAAAAATGTGTGGGATAAACATAAAGGAATCCTGTTCAGAAGGAATGGATCCTCAGAAGCTTAGCGGAGATTGGGTGGCAGCAATGGTGGTTGGAAGGCGGGGCTAGTTCTGGGCAGACTTCTACAGTCTGTGCCCTGAAAATGGCAGATATAAACCAAGGTCAGGTATACATATAAAGTAGCACATATGAGTTTATCTTGTTGGGCAGACTGGATGGACTGTACAGGTCTTTCTCTGCCGTCATCTACTATGTTACTACTGGGCTCATTTTTGAAAGAGAAGGACGCCCATCTTTCAACACAAATCGGAATGGGCGTCCTTCTCACAGGGTCGTCCAAATCGGTACAATCGAAAGCCGATTTTGGAAGTCCCCAACTGCATTCCGTCGCAGGGATGGCCAAAGTTCAAGGGGGCATATCGGAGGCGTAGCAAAGGCGGGACTTGGGCGTGCCTAACACATGGACATCATCGACCCATAATGGAAAAAAGAAGGGCTTCCCTGACGAGCACTTGGACGACTTTACCTGGTCTTGTTTTTCTTACAACCAAGGCACAAAGAGGTGCCCGAAATGACCAGATGACCACCAGAGAGAATCAGGGATGACCTCCCCTTACTCCCCCAGTGGTCTTCAACCTCCTCCCACCCTCAAAAAACATCTTTAAAAATATTTTTGACAGCCTCTATGCCAGCCTCAGATGTCATACTCAGGTCCATCACAGCAGTATGAAGGTACCTGGAGCAGTTTTAGTGGGTGCAGTGCATTTCAGGCAGGCGGACCCAGGCCCATCCCCACCCTACCTGTTACGTTTGTGGAGGAAACAGCGAGCCCTCCAAAACCCACCAGAAACCCACTGTACTCACATCTAGGTGCCCCCCTTCACCCGTAAGGGCTATGGTAGTGGTGTACAGTTGTGGGTAGTGGGTTTTAGGGGGGGGGGTTGGGGGGCTCAGCAGACAAGTTAAGGGGGTTCCTGGGAGCATTTTATGAAGTCCACTGCAGTGCCCCCTAGGGTGCCCAGCTGGTGTCCTGACATGTGAGGGGGATCAGTTCACCACAAATGCTAGCTCCTCCCACGACCAAAGGACTTGCATTTGGTCGTTTCTGAGATGGGCGTCTTTGCTTTCCATTATCGCCGAAATTCAGAAACGACCAAGTCTAGGGACAACCATCTCTAAGGATGACCTAAATTTCAAGATTTGGGTATCCCCGACCGTATTATTGAAACAAAAGATGGACGTCCATCTTTTTTTGACAAAGCAAAGATACTTACCTGTAGCACGTATTCTCAGAGGACAGCAGGCTGATTGTTCTCACATGTGGGTCAATGTCCGCGTTGGCCCAGGAAACGGCAAATTTTCACCAGCAAAATTAAAAAGTTTTGCCAGAGTCTTCTGGCATGCGTGCAGCGCGCACCGCGCATGCGCGGACCATTTCCCGCCTGTTGCATGAGTGTGCCTCCTCAGTTTAATCAAAAAGCATAAATAAACTAACAACAACTCCAAAGGGGAGGTAGGCTGGTTTGTGAGAACAATCAGCCTGCTATCCTTGGAGAATACCTGCTACAGGTAAGTATCTTCGCTTTCTCCGAGGACAAGCAGGTTGCTTGTGCTCACATGTGGGGTATCCCTAGCAACCAGGCTCACTGAAAACAATGAACATTAGTCAATTGGGCTTCGCAACGGCGAGGACATAACATTGATTGACCTGAAACCATAAACAACTAACTGAGAGTGCAGCCTGGAACAGAACAAAAATGGGTCTAGGAGGGTGGAGTTGGATTCTAAACCCCGAACAGATTCTGCAGCACTGACTGCCCAAACCGACTGTTGCGTTGGGTATCCTGCTGAAGGCAGTAATGAGATGTGAATGTGTGGACTGATGACCACAATGCAGCCTTGCAAATCTCCTCAATGGAGGCTGACTTTAAGTGAGCCACTGACGTAGCCATGGCTCTAAAATTTGAGCCGTAACATGGCCCTCCAGAGTCAGCCCAGCTTGGGCGTTAAGTGAAGGAAATGCAATCTGCTAGCCAACTGGAGATTGTGCGGTTTTTTATTTTTTTTTGTTACATTTGTACCCCGCGCTTTCCCACTCATGGCGACTCCCCTCCTGTTCAGATTGAAAAAAACAAACAACTGGGTGGACTGTCTGAAGGGTTTTGTCCGCTCCACGTAAAAGGCCAATGCTCTCTTGCAGTCCAGGGTATGCAAACTGCTTTCGCCAGGGCGGGTATGAGGACGGGGAAAAAATGTTTGCAAGACAATCGACTGGTTCAGATGGAATTCCGATACCACCTTCGGCAGAAACTTAGGGTGCATGCGGAGGACTACTCTGTTGTGATGAAACTTAATATAAGCTGCATGCACTACTAAGGCCTGAAGCTCACTGACCCTAAGAGCTGAAGTAACAGCCAGCAAGAAAATGACCTTCCAGGTCAAGTACTTCAGAGGGCAGGAATTCAGTAGCTCAAAAGGAGCTTTCATCAGCTGTGTGAGAACGACGTTGAGATCCCATGACATTGGTGAAGATTTAACTGGGGGCTTTGACAAAAGCAAACCTATCATGAAGCGAACTACTAAAGGCTGTCCAAAGACAGGCTTACCCTCTACACGGCGATGATAATCACTAATCGCACTAAGGTGAACTCTTACAGAGTTGGTCTTAAGACCAGACTCTGATAAATGTAGAAGGTATTCAAGCAGGGTCCGTGTAGGACAAGAAAAAGGATCTAGGGTCTTGCTGTCACACCAGACGGCAAACCTCCTCCATTTGAAAGAATAACACTTTTTCGTGGAATCTTTCTTGGAAGCAAGCAAGACTCGGGAGACATCCTCTGAAAGACCTAGAGAGGCTATTTCTAAGCTCTCAACATCCAGGCTGTAAGAGCCAGAGATTGGAGGGTTGGGATGTAGAAGCGACCCCTCGTTCTGGGTGATGAGGGTCAGAAAACAGTCCAATCTCCACGGTTTCTCAGAGGACAACTCCAGAAGAAGAGAGAACCAAATCTGACGGGGCCAAGAGGGCGCAATCAGAATCATGGTTCCGCGGTCTTGCTTTAGTTTCAGCAAAGTCTTCCCTACTAGAGGTATGGGAGAATACGCATACAGAAGGCCAGTTCCCCAATGTAGGAGAAAAGCATCTGACGCTAGTCTGTTGTTGGCCTGAAGCCGGGAACAGAACTGAGGGACTTTGTGATTGATCTGAGTGGCAAGAAGATCCACCAAGGGGGTGCTCCACGCTCAAAAGATCTTGCGGACTACACCCATGTTCAGTGACCACTCATGAGGTTGCATTATCCTGCTCAATCTGTCGGCCAGACTGTTGTTTACGCCAGCCAGATAAGTGGCTTGGAAAACCATGCCGTGATGGCGTGCCCAAAGCCACATCTGAACGGCTTCCTGACACAGGGGGCGAAATCCGGTGCCCTCCTGCTTGTCGGTGTAATACATGGCAACCTGATTGTCTGTCTGAATTAAAATGATTTGGTTAAACAGCCGATCTCTGAAAGCCTTTAGAGCGTTCCAGATCGCTCGCAATTCCAGGAGGTTGAACTGAAGAACTTTTTCCTGAAAGGACCAAGCTCCTTGAGTGTGAAGCCCATCTACATGAGCTCCCCACCCCAGGAGAGATGCATCCATCGTCAGCACTTTTTGTGGCTGAGGAATTTGGAATGGGTGTCCCAAGGTCAAATTGGATCGACTCATCCACTACTGGAGGGAATTCCGAAAGTCGGTGGGCAGTTGGATTACATCCTCTAGATCCCAAGTGGGAATGCAGGTGGACAGAGGTCCAGGCTTGGTCCAAACCCCACTTATTTGCCCAAGTTTCTTGTCACAGAGGATCAGGCTCCTGAAGGTCCCCAGGGCCCCTAACCATATGGATCCTGTACAGGTGGGGTAGAAACCCTCAAAGTTGGGTATGCCCCCTACCAGAGTTTGCTTAATACATTCCATAATAGCATAGCCATTCATACTATGGGGCCCCTGAAGGCACTACCCAGGACCCTCGGAGCCACCTGAAATGGGTGGTTAGAGGAACTATCCACTCTCTCACCCTGATAGACCCCTGTCAGCAAGTTTCACCAATCTAAAGTCCATGGGCTTGAGAGTGTGGAGGGAAACACTTCTCTAAGCTTACTTGGAACAACTTTGGCCTTAACTCCATTCACTGGGTAAATCTTTCTTATCTGCACCCTTCTCCTCCACTGCCAATCCCAGAATTTGTTCCTTTTATTGTGCTGCACTATACGCTTAGAATAGACTTCCAGAGCCGGTACATCAAGCTCCATCTCTGGCTGTCTTCAAATGTAGGCTAAAAGCCCACTTTTTCGATGCTGCTTTTAACTCTTAACCCTTACTCAATTGTTCAGTACCCCTGTTTTATCATTCCCACCTTAGTAATTCCCTCATCCCTTATTTGTCCTGATTGTCTGTCCTAATTAAATTGTAAGCTCTGTCGAGCAGGGACTGTCTCTTCATGTCCAAGCGTACAGCGCTGCGTGCATCTAGTAGCACTATAGAAATGATAAGTACTAGTAGTAATTGATGGCATCTTCTTCCATGGGCTGTTAGATCTGTACATGATTACAGTTGCTTTTTGAAAAGTAATAAAAGCTTTTCTTTTCAAAAGGTTCCTGCAACACCATAATGGAAGACAGGAATAACCACTTTTATGCAAAATGCTATTTCAAACTTTATCCTGTATAACTGTTTATAATTTGATGTTTGCAACTTTGTAAAATCATTCATAAACTAATTTTGTAAATTTCATATGATCGTATATAGAAGATTTACTCATCATTTTTCCTTTATCAGAAGATTTATACGTATGTACTAAATTGTCTGGATTGTAAGTCACATTGAATCTGAACTCTGGGATAATATAGTGATATTTGTATCCTGCAAGTAAATAAATAAAATAAACACTGAAAATCACTGCATAATGTTCTAAGGTTGATTCTGGTCCCCAGGCCATTCTCCTTCTTTTAAAGGGAATGAAAACTGATTTGGGGAAAAAAAGTTTAACTAAAAATTTAAAGATCTGGGATTTTTAAAATGTTCTTTTTGTAGGTTCTTTTCAAAGGTTGTCTTGATAAAAAGTGAATGTTTGAAACAGAAGCCTTTAAAGAACTGACCTACCAACCTGTGTTCTACACACATGATAAATCGAGTGGGGTCCATGCTACAAAAATATCTAACTATTGTAGAAAATACTGTACACTTATTTAAACAAGTGTTAAATGGAGCCAATATGGCCACAGGTTTGCCCATCCTGTGCAGGGTAATGTAAACTGAGCTGTGTTCCGCACATAAAAAGTAGACAGAAGACAGCTAAATGTAAACTTACACACACCAGACTATTAAATACAATTAAGAATATACATGACTTGAGAAAGTATAAGGAAGTGATAGCATGCCCAAGCTCTCCCTGTCTTACTCAGCTTGCCAGCTACACAGCCTTGCAGAGTTTCATTTTCTCAATGCCTATCCCGCTATTACTGACAGAAATGTCTGAACAGAACGTAATCAGTTCCAACCATTGAATGTCCTCACACCCATCTTCATCCTGCTCTGCATAGTATACATTCTATGTGCCAGTTTACACACAACTATCTGATTTTAAACATTCACCTTCTATCAAGACAACCGCTGAAAAAAGCAACACCAGCTCAGAGTGCCGCTCTGAGCAGGTGTTTTGTCATTTACAATGTTATTTGTCTTAGAGCCATATAAAATTAGCCCCTATAGACAAAAGCATTAGTATGTTTCACATTCTGGCCCTAAAATATCAATAAAATTTAAGACATCCTTTATGGTGCATGCTGCAATAATATAAGGTTTCACGAGGTGAATCAAAGCATGTAGAACAAGGTAATATTAACTCATTTTTTTCCTGCTCATTTACTACATGTAACTATTATGATGGTGGGCTTTCAAAAATTGTGTAAGTGGATCTGGTACTGCGGTGTTACAATCACTAAGTGCCTTCCAAATTGTGCTTAGGCTCTACTGGCTGAGGCACGACAACCCACAGAGTCTCGGTGGCTGCAGCATACACAGAGAGCTGATTCTGTGGTGAATCAGGAGGTGCTGTGTGTAAAGGCTTGAACTGAATGCTTCTGTTTTACCAGCACCTCTGCTGAAAGTCCACTGTTTCACATTTGATGTGAGCTTAACTAACTTATTTTAAAATTTTATGTACTTCACTATCTGTAGCATTTTATACTTTTCAAAACAATAATTTTTGCCTCTAGAAACTGTAATGCTACAATACCTCATACTGAAGTTATGAATAGCTTGCTGGGTTGCAGTTCTATATTTTTAAAGTACCTGCACATGCATACTAACATACGACAAATTTATACTTTTTTTAGTGTTCAGTATACCTTGTTATCAAACACAAATCCACATAATACATGTTAAACCAATTTACCATACACCTAAATCTGTAAGGTACAATAACAAATCAAATTAACACTAACGAATGCACATAGCTAGACAACACTCATCCGCATCATACACGTGCCAAGGAGATAAAATTTCTAGATGTAATAAATGCTGAACGGACAAGGGGGGGGGAGCCATTTTGGATCTGGCCCTTGGTGGCATGCAGGGCATAGTGCGAGAGGTGGCGGTGTTGGGTCCCCAGGGAAACAGTGATTATAACATGATCAAGTTTGAGCTACTATCTGGGATGAACCAGCAAAGGAAATCTACTATAGATGCATTTAATTTTCAAAAGGGCCTCTATAATAAAATGAGGAAAATGGTTAAAAAGAAACTAAAAGGATTGGCTGCAAAGGGTAGGACACTAATCAGGATGGACGTTATTTAAAAATGCATCTTGAAAGCCCAGTCCAGATGCATTACACATATTTGTAAAAGTGGAAAGAAGAGAAAATGACAGCCAAAGAGACTATTAAAGCCAAAAGATTGTCCTTCAAAGAATGGAAAAATGACCCGAATGAAGAAAATAAGAAGCAACATAAGCAATGGCAGGTTAGATGCAAAGCATTAATAAAGAAGGCTAAAAAAGAATATGAAGAGAAACTTGTGGCAGGGGCTAAAACTCACATAACTTTTTCAGGTACATTAGAAGCAGAAAGCCTGCAAGGGAATCCGTGGGACTGTTAGATCACGAAGGAGCAAAATGGACCCTCAGGGTGGACAAGGTCATAGTGAAGAAACTGAATGATTCTTTGCTTCGGTCTTGTAAGATGTAATCTGCCTATACCAGAAATGGTTTTCAAGAGTGACAATACGGAGAAACTAAAAGAACTCTCAGTGAATCTGGATGATGTGCTGAGCCAAACTGACAAATTAAAGAGCAGTAAATCACCTGGACTGGATGGCATATATCCAAATGTACTCAAAGCATTCAAACATGAAATTGCTGATCTGCTATTACTAATATGTAACCTATCGTTAAAATCGCCCATACTACCTGAGGACTGGAAGGTGGCCAATGTGACGCCAATTTTAAAAAGGGTTCCAGGGGTAATCCGGGAAATTACAGACCGGTAAGCATAACGTCGGTGCCAGGCAAAATAGTGCAAACTATTATAAAGAATAAAATTACAGAACAAATAGACAAACATGGTTTAATGGAACAGAGTCAGTATGGATTCAGCCAAGGGAAGTCTTGCCTCACCAAGTTACTTCATTTCTTTGAAGGCGTGAATAAACATGTGGACAAAGGTGAGCCAGTTGATGCAGTATATCTAGATTTTCAGAAAGCTTTTGATAAAGTTTCTCATGAGAGACTCCTGAGAAAATTAAAGAGTCATGGGATAGGAGGCAATGTTGTGGTGTGGATTTGGAATTGGTTATTGGACAGAAAACTGAGGATAGTGTTAAATGGTCATTTCTCTCAACGGAGGAGGGTGAACAGTAGAGTGCCGCAGGGATCAATACTGGGATCAGTGCTACTTAACATATTTATAAATTATATGAAAATCGGAATGACGAGTGAGGTGATTAAATTTGCTGATGATGCAAAACTATTCAAGGTTGTTAAAAAAACGTGTCGACTGTGAAATATTGCAGGAAGACCTTATAAAATTGGAGGACTGGGCATCCAAATGGCAGATGAAATTTAATGTGGACAAATGCAAAGTGATGCACATTGGAAAGAATAATCAGAATCAATAGTTACCTGATACTAGAGTCCACCTTGGGGGTTAGCACTCAAGAAAAAGATCTAAGTGGCACTGTAGATAATACGCTGAAATCTTCTGCTCAGTGTGTGGCAGCAACCAATAAAGGAAACAGGATGCTAGAAATTATTAGGAAAGTGATGGTGAATAAGACTGAAAATACTATAATGCTTCTGTATCTTTCCACGGTGTGACCGCAGTTTGAGTACTGCGTTCAGTTCTGATCGCCTTATCTCAGAAAAGATATAGCGGAATTAGAAAAGGTTCAAAGAAGAGTAACCAAAATGATAAAGAGGATGGAACTCCTCTCGTATGAGGAAAGGCTAAAGAGGTTAGGACTCTTCAGCTTGGATGAGGGGAGTATAACTGAGGTCTACAAAACCCTGAGTGGTGTAGAATGAGTAGAAGTAAATATATTTTTTTTACTCATTCCAAAAGTACAAAGACTAGAGGACACTCAAGGAGGTTACAATGGAAATACTTTAAAAACAAATAGAAGGAAATATTTTTTCAATCAATGAATAGTTAAGCTCTGGAACTCTTTGCCGGAGGATGTGGTAACAGTGGTTAGCATATCTGGGTTTAAAAAAAGGTTTAAACAAGTTCCTGGAGGAAATGTCCAGTCTGCTATTGAGGCAGACATGGGGAAGCAAATTCTTGCCCTGAGAATTGTAGCATGGAATGTTGCCACGATTTGGGTTTCTGCCAGGTACCTGTGATCTGGCTTGGCCACTGTTGGAAACATGATGCTGGGCTAGATGGACCATTGGTCTAACACAGTATGGCTACTCTTATGTTCTTATGTAAATAGTGAGTGTGAGGAAGTCTATAGGATGCTGCTAATCCCCCTTAAGAATACCTTTCACAGTGTCAGGGCCACCTTAACACCCTAGACCCGCCCAAGGGAGAAGTGACACAGGAGGGGTGGAGCCAGCAGGGCATAGCCCAGGAAGTATAAAAGGCCAGGCAAGAGTTAGGTTAGAGGATGCCCACAGGGAAGGCGCGAAGGTCTACTGCATACGCCTCCACCACGTACCTGTGAAACAGAACCGCAACAGTCAGGTAGGCTAAGTTTAACTTGGACCTTGTAGCTTTACATGTTAGATCCAGCCTGAGGCAGGCAGGCTGGCTGATGAAATGCCAAGAACTGTACTGATAACTCTGGGAAACCAGACCAGAGCCAAGGGAAAATACTGCCTTACCAAGAAACTGTAGTGCATGCAGTGGTCCTGCAGGAGCAGGCCACAGAAGACATTCTCATGTTCAAAGACTGGTTTTGCATTGAATTTCTCCTTGATGTGCCTATCCACCCCCATGCTGTTAGACTGTCACTGAAATGCTTTGATGTTTCACTTATATATACTATCATCTACCAACATTTGCTTATTTCCGATCTGACGAAGAAGGGCAACCTTCGAAAGCTAATCAAGAAATGTATTATGTCCAATAAAAAAGGTATCATCTTATTTTCTTTTGTTTTATTTCTATTGATTACCTTTAAAAGTGGACTAACACGGCTACCACATCCCTCTCCTTCCCCTGTGAACTGAGCAGGACTCCCTTTCCCAACACTTTTAATGAATATTAATTTTGCTCACCCTAACCTGTTGTGTAGTGTCATTTTATCCAGGTCCTGAGCCCGCCCTAACTCAGAGTATCACAGTGAGTCAAGTGGACCCGCTGAACAAAAAGTTTATTTGCAATGCTTCATTCAATAGCAACTAATATTTATAAAACCTACTTCCTCCAAACTGCTTCTGATTTAAAAACACACACTAATTTCTGGTCATGAAAACATTTTGTTTCAAATGGAACTAGATTGGGAAGGGGGGGGGAGTGACAATTAAAAATCAAAAAGAAATACCCATTTCTGACCTGAACACAAGTTTTAGTAAGGAAACAAATGATATTCTTTTAGTATCTTTCTACAATCTGAGAACATAAAGAATGTTTTTGTTTACTCTCTGTACAAGCTGCAGTACTTACAGGAGTATTCAATATATCCACTGTCACTGTTTTTAGTTCTACTAATCTTCCCTTGGTCTTGTCCCAGGGTCTCCTTTATACTATTCTATGTTACTTCATACATCATTTTGGATAAAGGTGTATACCTTTTGATTATCACCATATGACACTCAACCTCCTTCTACAAGCTGCTCCTTTAGTAATTCAAGTTACATCTCGTGCACCGGCTGAAGAAAACCATCTACATATTACTCTGTTAACTAGCTTTCCACTAGAAGTTCTGAGACCAAGAATACAATGGTGACTCAATCTTACTATGTGTCTATTTCATTATTTATTATGTATCTTATAATGTTTTGGTTTATTTCATTTTATAGAACTATTTTGTTTTGGTTTATGTATTTTATTGTATATGTTATCTGGTAAACCACTAGGAGTATACTAGGTGGGTATAAATTTAATCAATAATTAAACCAACCAGCAGTAAAGTCAAATTCGCATTGTCTTCATTTCTCTGTGACAACAATTTGGCCTCTGCCGTTAATAGAGGCCAAAACAAAGTAACATACATAGTAACATAGTAGATGACGGCAGAAAAAGACCTGCACGGTCCACCCAGTCTGCCCAAGACAAACTCATATGTGTATACCTTACCTTGAATTTGTACCTGTCCTTTTCAGAGCACAGACTGTACAAGCCTGCCCAGCAGTATTTCCCGCCTCCCAACCACCAGTCCCGCCTCCCATCATCGGCTCTGGTACAGACCATATAAGTCTGCCCTCCCCTATCCCAGCCTCCCAACCACCAACCCCTCTTCCCCCCACCTGCTCCGCCACCCAATTTCAGCTAAGCTTCTGAGGATCCATTCCTTATGCACAGGATTCCTTTATGCATATCCCATGCATGTTTGAATTCCGTTACCGTTTTCATCTCCACCACCTCCCGCGGGAGGGCATTCCAAGCGTCCACCACCCTCTCCATGAAAAAATACTTCCTGACATCTTTCCTGAGTCTGCCCCCCTTCAATCTCATTTCATGTCCTCTCGTTCTACCGCCTTCCCATCTCCGGAAAAGATGCGTTTGCGGATTAATACCTTTCAAATATTTGAACGTCTGTATCATATCACCCCTGTTCCTCCTTTCCTCCAGGGTATACATGTTCAGGTCAGCAAGTCTCTCTTCATATGTCTTGGAACGCAAATCCCATACCATCCTTGTAGCTTTTCTTTGCACCCCTTCCATTTTTTTAACATCCTTCGCAAGATACGGCCTCCAAAACTGAACACAATACTCCAGGTGGGGCCTCACCAACGTCTTATACAGGGGCATTAAAACCTCCTTTCTTCTGCTGGTCACTCCTCTCTCTATACAGCCTAGCAATCTTCTAGCTACGGCCACCGCCTTGTCGCACTGTTTCGTCGCCTTCAGGTCCTCAGATACTATCACCCCAAGATCCCTCTCTCCATCCGTGCCTATCAGACTCTCCCTGCCTAACACATACGTCTCCCTTGGATTTCTACTCCCTAAGTGCATCACTTTGCATTTCTTCGCATTGAATTTTAATTGCCATACATTAGACCATTCTTCTAGCTTCTTCAGATCTTTTTTCATGTTTTCCACTCCCTCCGGGGTGTCCACTCTGTTGGAAATCTTGGTGTCATCCGCAAAAAGGCAAACTTTACCTTGTAACCCTTCGGCAATGTCACTCACAAATATATTGAACAGAATCGGCCCCAGCACCGATCCCTGAGGCACTCCACTACTCACCTTTCCCTCCTCCGAGCAAACTCCATTCACCACCACCCTCTGGCGTCTGCCCGTCAACCAGTTCCTAATCCAGTTTACCACTTCGGGTCCTATCTTCAGCCCGTCTAGTTTATTTAAGAGCCTCCTGTGGGGAACCGTGTCAAAAGCCTTGCTGAAATCTAAGCAGATTACGTCCATAGCACATCCTTGATTTAATTCTCCTGTCACCCAGTCAAAGAATTCAATGAGATTCGTTTGGCACGATTTCCCTTTGGTGAAACCATGTTGTCTCGGATCTTGCAACTTATTAGCTTCCAGGAAATTCACTATCCTTTCCTTCAGCATGGCTTCCATTACTTTTCCAATAACCGAAGTGAGGCTTACCGGCCTGTAGTTTCCAGCTTCTTCCCTATCACCACTTTTGTGAAGAGGGACCACCTCCACCGTTCTCCAAACCCTCAGAACCTCTCCCGTCTCCAAGGATTTATTAAACAAGTCTTTAAGAGGACCTGCCAGAACCTCTCTGAGCTCCCTCAGTATTCTGGGGTGGATCCCGTCCGGTCCCATGGCTTTGTCCACCTTTAGCTTTCCAAGTTGTTGATACACACTCTCTTCCGTGAACGGTGCTCTATCCACCTCATTCTCAGGTGTACTTTTCCCAGTCCCTCTCGGTCCTTCCCCAGGATTTTCTTCAGTGAAAACAGAACAAAAGTATTTATTTAGCAAATATCTTCACTGTAATACATCTAATACTCTCAATGATTGCCCAGCGCCACAAGATCTTCAAAAACTCAAATTGTTCATAATGTGTTATCTTCCTTAAAATCCATTATCATTCATCCAGTTTTATGAATAAATCAATTGTCAACATTTGTCATAGCTAACGGACCTCTGTAGTACAATGTATGCTATAGCAGCGTTTCATTTGTCAGAAGACCCAAGTGCTCCCGACTCTAATATGCCATTGGCTCCTCATTGGTCCCCTCACCTTCCTACCTAAATTCTTTAATTTTACAAATCCAACATCATAACGTGCTTCAGTTCCTCTTTCCCTCAAGAAGCACAAGTCTACACCTTTACAGAATACATTTAGCTGCTGTAACCTGGCTGAGTTCATAGACCCTGACGCAGCTTCTGAGAAACATGCAGCATGTCGGTCATAATGAATAGTGGGTCACCTGGGCTACACTGAACTGCTATCAAGCGGCTACTAAAAGCTAGGTTTGTTAAAAGAAAAGCGATGATGTTGGATTTATAATACTGTATTAAAGAATTTAGGTAGGAAGGTGAGGGGACCAATGAGCAGCCAATGGTGTATTAAGAGTCAGGAGCACTCGGGTCTTCTGACAAATGAAACGTTGCTATAGCATACATTGTGCTACTGAGGTCCATTAGCTATGACAAATGTTGACAATTGATTTATTCATAAAACTGGATGAATGATAATAATTAATGGATTTTAAGGAAGATAACACATTATGAACAATTTGAGATTTTGAAGATCTTGTGGCACTGGGCAATCATTGAGAGGATTAGATGTACCTATATAGAGCCTCCGCCTGTTAGAACTGAGATAAATATGTATATAGTCCTATGGTGTTAGTTTCACTGTAATACAGGCAGAACCATTCAAAGAGAAGACAGTCCAAACCTCAATTCTGAGCCCTTCTCCCCATAACAATTTTCATTTAGCCAGTCCCATTACAGAACCATTTTCAGCATTAAACTTCAGCGTTTTGTCATTGAGTGCCCGTAAACAATTGACTCTCACTTGCCTAATACCATATCCTTGCTGGTACTCAGCAACATTTGCCCTACGTAATCAAATTTTTTTTGTAAAAAATTCCAAGTTTCCAAGTGTATTAATTGATATACCGCTATAGAGATGCTTTTCAGGGCAGTTTACAATTGGTCTATATATAATTCAACTTTCTGCTAAATTGCTAGCACATACCTTTTCCTTTTCACTCCTAGATTTAATGGGCATGTGATGGGAGAAGCTGCACCAACCTCACTTCAGTCCAAAACAGCAGTAAAATGATTATAGTGTGCTTCCGCAAAAACATGGGAGTAACCTGCATGGAACAGCAGTTACAACCCCAAACACCCTGCAGGAAAGACTGGATGTGTCACTGCAATCTCTATCTACACTCGTTTACAAAGAGAATGACTTCTCAAAACAAGGCTGGCTTCTTGATAGCAGATTCACACCTGCTTTTCAATTTTCCAAGCTCTCAGATAAAATTTCTAATGGGTGCTAATGCCATTAATGCACTTTACTTACTAAGGGGCTAATGATCAGAAGCAAACACAGGCGCCAAACCATACCAGCGCCCATGTTTGCTCCCATCCTATGATCAGTGCCCACGAACACATGAAACCTGCTGGTGGGCTCTGACCATAAGTAGAATGCAAATGCATGCTAAACAAGGCATTTACTATTCCTCCCCAAAACTCAGCAGGCAGCATGCCAAACATTGATGCTGCTCCCACGACAAACCCTACGCCAGCTCGATGCTGGCATTAGGTTTGCAGAGAATTGGGAAGGAATGGGATGCCCTGTCAAGCATGCATTTGCATGCTTGCAGGCCCCCCCACCCCTCCCCGGTGGACCTCCAGTCCCCCTATCCCCCCCAAACAAGTTTCACTGGTGGCCCAGTGGCCTTCACCCCCCCACACCTCCCCCGATGTGCAGGCAATGGGGGCTGGAGGTCCAGTTGACCTCTAGCCCCCCCCCCCAGACCACAAAAAACTCCCCGGTGGCCCAGTGGACAACCCTACTCCCACCTCCCAAGATGGTGTAGCACCCCCCCCCCGGTACCTTATAATGAGAAAGGAAGGAGTAGCCCTCCTACCTCCTAGCACCATCTCCAAAACGGTGAGGTGCTGGGTGGGACTTCAGTACCATATAAGGGGAAACTCCCTTATACAGTAGAGAAGCCCCACCCAGCGCATCAAAGGATGCACTGGGCAAGGCACCACCATTTTGGAAGCGGCACTTGAAGGAGGAGGGAGGGAGGGGTACTCACTCCTCCATCACTACAAGGTATGGGGGGTTTCGGGGGGGGGGCGCTAGACCACCAGCTTGGGTGGGCGGTGGAGGTAGGGTTGCCCACTTCCTGCAGAAGTCCCCCGATGTTCAAAACTAATAGCGCATATAAATATGCATGCTATTAGTTTGGGTCATAACGGCTTAAATCTCCCGCACTGTTCCGGCACTAATTTTCCAGCATGAGTGATTTGATCATCGGGGCCTAGGTCCACTTCATAAAATGTCATCAGCAGTTGTTAACAGTGTTAACGCATGCCAAAGTAGTAGTAAACCTTGGTATGTATGAGTTTTTTTAGTCCTTTTCTTCTTGGCTCAGCACTACCAAAAACGTTGAGAATAGGAGGAAAGCAAAAGTGCTGACTGCTAGGGCTGACTTTAGACACCAACAACTAAGAGAAAATTTGGCTCTTTTAGCCCCTTTTTTGCCATGTACAGATATCAAAGCTGTGAACAAATTATGCTGACACGCTGTGGTTGATTTGGCTGCAAAGGAGGCACTGGCTTACAGTGCCTTGTAAAAGTCTTAATACCCATGTCCATTTTTCATATCCTACTGTCTAAACAAATACTTCTTAAAATGTAAAGTAGAAGTTTGTTTCACTGAATAGAAATGGAAGAATAGCTGGTTGAAGCAGTAAGAAGAGAACTATGAAAGCTCGGATTCAAATCCTGACACTCCTTGTGACCATGGGCAAGTCACTTCACTCTCCATTGCCTCAAGTACAAATTTAGGGCTACGTTTAACCAAAGTGTTTGCGCATGTGAATGCTAGCTTTTAGTAAATAATATAGCAGCACCTTGCAATAAATCTAGCCTTTACATGATTAAGTCCTCTGGGGACAGCAAATGCCTGCAGTTCCTGAAAGAAGCTTTGCATTGAGTTACCATTTAAAAGGCATATGATAATCAGAAACATAAAAAAACATAGCTTTATAATATATATAGTTGTTCTTTGTCATTGAGGGTGTAAATATTCAAAATTAAACCAAAAACACAAAAAGCCTTGGCTTCACAAGTTTCACAGCACTCAGCCATGAGTAGTTTAGTATGTCAACCAACTCTGCACAGTGGGATAGTATGGTTTTTGCCCTCTCTTCTTGATGAAAGAGCATAAGTAATTCTAAATTGACTAGGGATTATCTGTGCACTGCAATCTTCAAATCTTGCCACAGATTCTGTTTTAGATTCGGGTCTGGGTCACTTGAGAACATTCATTTTCTTCTTGATAATCAACTCCATTTTTGTTTCTGGGGACAACATTTCCAAATTGGTTATTTTTGCGCATACTATGACAGGAATGAACCTCCCTCCTAAGCCAGGGTATGTGAAGTATGATCTCAGTCTCTCAGATTTACTGCTAATACTTGCCAAAGTACTTCCATTGTGCCAAAGAGAGTTTCATTCTGGAGATCATAAAGATGTTACATGTAGGGGCTATTTATCCAGGTGCTCTTGGATATATATATATATTTTTTTTTAAAGGCCTGTTGAACCCATGATGTTGTAGTGTTAAAAGTTTCCAATGGATGAGATGTGCCATTTTGTTGTACCTTTCTGTATAGAGATTTTCTTGCCACCAGAACGTCAGAGCCAGTTACAAGATGAGTGACCATTTCCAGCTCCTTATTACAGGATCTACAGATGTTTGTGGCACCAGTTTTTTGTTACTTTTTTTTTTTAATTTATAGAGGTCTCTTTATTGAGGTAAATGTTAAAATACAAAGTTCAAACAATACAATAGAGCTTATTCAAAACTTTTCCAAAAGTACAAAAAACCTCAAGCAACAATAGAAAACAAAGCTAAATCTCAATTATAAAATTTTTTATCATATGAACACCCAAAACAAAAACAACCCCTTTTCCATGCTACCCAGCACCATACATTAACAAGAATCAAAAGAAGAAGAAAAGAACCCCAACAGGCCAATTTTCAGTCATCACTGAAACAGGTCTAGCCAAAAACATCCTATTTTTTGCCCTGGACGTTTTTACAACGTTTCATTATTGCAGAAAAATGTCCAAAGTGTGCGCTCTCCCTAGTCCCATCCAAAACACACCTCCAATATGTCCTCTTGAGATTTAGACAAACTAGCAAACTCCTACTTTAATGCATTTTGAATTGCATAGTTTAGACAGCAGAATGTTAACAACCGTATAAGGTTGTGAAGGCTTAGAAGACACTGTATGAAGTTAACAAAATGCATAAATCTCAGATTGCAGAAGATTTTCTGCATGCCACACCATGGCCAAGGTACAGTGATTGTTTTTCTGGAAAACTGGAGTTTCTAAATAATAGGTCTTAGGGTAAAAGGTGTTATATCAGCATTCTGCTTGCACAAGCTTTCCATAAACAGCAGTGCTCCAATTTACCTGAGTTCACAACGATAGGCATGGCTAAGCATAGGTTTTTAGAAATACTAGGGCCCTGTTTACTAAGTCACACTGTAGGTGCACTAACATTTTAGTGCACGCTAAAAATTAGTGTGCGCTAATGCTAGAGATACCTATAGGAATATATGGGTGTTTCTAGCATTAGCGCACGCTAAAAAGTTAGCGCACCTATAGCGCGACTTAGTAAACAGGACCCCTAATGAATAAAGAAGACATAAATGTGAACAAATTCTGTGTAAATTTTAATGCCTAAATATAACAGATTCTGTGTCAATTTTAATGCCCAAAAAAGAGTATTAAAAAGAAAAAGAAGTATAACATTCTGAAACAAAAAATTGCCTGTTTCTATTAAAACAATTTCTATCAGTAATTTAAAGTCAACATATAATAAACAAAAACTTAGGCCACTGAAATTGAGACTTGCCTGTATTGAAATTTATTTTGAAACCATAAAAATAATTTTATGTTTTTATAAGCTGGGGTATGCTTATTTCTAAAGTACAAAAACATTATAGCCTGTTCCAAGTCATCTTACTCAATGGGTCCCAGAAAACAGTAGCACCAGTTCTTCACTGGAACTGCTTGCACAGCCCATTCTCACAAAAGAAAGCAATATTTAATGTTAGGTAAATACAGAATATGTGAAATGACTGAAAACACTTTTGTATTCAAGAGTGCAAAAAACAATGATAAATTACTCACAATTTTATTCCGTGCAATCTACAACTTTTTTTAGACGCATATTACAGAGTGTACTTTTGAATTAGCATTAAACTCACATTGATTCCAACTCTATTCAATCAGTTTGATTTTTATACTGTGCATAATTGTTCTGCATACAATTCTTATGACCCTGCATGGACTCGGTTATAGTAAATGTAATTCACACATGCTGTTTCTTATTCAGAAGGAAATGCAGAATAGGATGTGGAGCGCTTTCTAGCCAAATCTTTATTCAGTTCCAAGATCCATGGACGCCACTGTAATTGAGAGGCATTCCCAACAAGATAGCTGTAGACTTCATTTTCCTTTAAAATAATAGCTCACCCACATCAGTTCCAAGTAAAACATCAATGTTCTTCAAATTGAAGCAAACTGCCTTAAGCTGAACTTTCTGCAAATTACAGTTTCTTGCACGTACAGAAGTTTATGAAAAGCTTTGTTCAGACATTCAAATGCATAGCTAACTTCAGAATAACTTATATTCAAACGCTCCTGTTCCAAGTAAGGAAAAAATAATTAGTAGATGCTCTTGGTACAGCAAATTTCCAGAACACTGTTCTGCATTCTGGCACTTAACTTGCAAGGAGAAAGCTACTTGCCCATACTTTAAGCTATGAAAGCAGAATTAAAGCTTCAGAAGGCACATCTACAGGAACATGTTTTTAACCCTAAAGCTACCAACCTACAAGGCCAGGTAAATTGCTAATTATTATATAAGAAAACTCATTCCATTATGAAAAGGATACAGGAACAAGATTTTGCTGTAGGCTGGGTATTTATATGCAAATGAAACACTTTAAAATATATAGCCTTGAAAACGACGTACGACCACCTAAACTTCTAAAAATCACTAAAATCTAACCTGTTCAAAAAGGCATACCCCTCCGATCCAATTTAAATGCCTGATCCCTGCAACACAACAAAACTAAAGTATGTAATGGACATAACGCGACTCTTCCGTTGTACGATTCCCTAATGTGGCTGTGCCACATGAACTTTATCTTACCACAACATCACCTTGTATTTATTCTCACCAGAGCCTGCAAACGCCTCTTCGGTACTATGTAAGCCACATTGAGCCTACAAATAGGTGGGGAAATGTGGGATACAAATGTAACAAATAAAAAAAACAAATAGCACAGGTAGTTCATCAAGTCTTGTATGCAGAGGCTCCGCTGTATTTTATTCAAGCTGTCCAGGCTTACTGCTCGCAGCGATCATTGCACTCAGAAAGCACGATGCATTTATCTTTGGACACGGTAGGAAAAGTTTGGTATGTTGAGACAAGCTTAGCTGCTTTTTCTGTTGCGGGGGTTCGGTTATGGAATGCTCTCCTTGGTCCACTTCACTTATGCAGCAATGTGGTTCAAGAAATTGTTAAAAACACAGTTGTTTGTTGAAGCTTTTATGTAGAAGCAACTGAGGTTATAATTACTAATAAAGAGCAGTATATGCAGATTACGTTAGGTTATATGATATGTGGTTTGTTGTAACTCTTAACGTGGTTTTTATTACTTATATTTAATCTGTAAATCGCCTAGGCTATAGACAATATATAAAGTTTTAAAATAAAAATATTGAAATTTTTAACTAAACTGTACATCATATAATAGTTTTATTTAAATATACCTGTTGTCACAAAAAAAACCCAAAATATTCCTCAAATGATCTTTCAGTGAACCAAGACATGTTTTCAATATAAATATCCAACACATAGAATGTTATTTATTGCTGCTGTAATTTAAAAGGTCTCAGTACCTGAACTTCAAAGCTCTTCTCCTAGCCTATTTGTGGCACACATGCATAATTAATATAGAGTGCTAAAAATAGAAAATATATTTTCAGACAGCAAAAGTAAAAGATTACTTTATAAAGAGAGGACTACCACTGAAAGCAGAAACGAAAAAAGGGGATTGGAAGTTTGAACTGCGGCTCGGAAAGCGAACAGAATGCTGGGTATTATTAGGAAAGGTATGGAAAACAGGTGTGAGGATGTTATAATGCTGTTATATCGCTCCATGGTGCGACCGCACCTTGAGTATTGTGTTCAATTCTGGTCGCCGCATCTCAAGAAAGATATAGTGGAATCGGAAAAGGTGCAGCAAAGGGCGACTAAAATGATAGCGGGGATGGGACGACTTCCCTATGAAGAAAGACTAAGGAGGCTAGGGCTTTTCAGCTTGGAGAAGAAACAGCTGAGGGGAGACATGATAGAGGTATAGAAAATAATGAGTGGAGTGGAACACAATTCTCATGTAGAGCCACAAAACACCCTTTTAGGGTGGATAGTGTTCACAATGAGCTCCTTTTATTAACGACTATATG
The DNA here is from genome assembly GCF_901765095.1 of Microcaecilia unicolor. NCBI lineage: Eukaryota > Metazoa > Chordata > Amphibia > Gymnophiona > Siphonopidae > Microcaecilia > Microcaecilia unicolor. The sequence continues at coordinate 404,128,617 of NC_044033.1, forward strand.
TAGATCCTTCAAGAGGTAGTGTGTCGTGATTTAGGCTCTAAACCCTTTCTGATGTTTTGGTGCCACCTCAGTAAGGCCAATACACAATTTCTCCACTGCAAAACACTATACACAAACTTGTGCAAAAACACACTCATAACCTTAGCAAACCATAACACCACTAATTCCAAGGACAGGACGAGCTACAACCTTATGCGTGGAAAGGCAGCACTGTAATTACACTGGGCTCTAAAACCTAGTGAAACAAAAAAAAACCCCAAAAAGGGCTGTAAATACTACACACTACTAGAATACTGCACCTTGATTACAAATGAAAAACACATGACACAACAGATATGAAGGCAAAACTGGAAAGTTACCTCAAGAAGTCAGACTCAGCATGCAGCAATACTAGAAAAATTGAAACTTACATGAAAAATATCACAGATGCACATTTCCAAAAGCTGACATATTCCAGTTAATAAATTCTGAATAAAATACTTTTTTTTACCTTTGTTGTCTGATCATTTAGTTTTTCTATTCGCTTTGGTCCCAGTGTCTTCTTTCCATTTGATATTTTTTCTCTCACCATGTCCACCATCCTCCTGTGTCCTTATGCGTCCTGTCTACCATCTGTAGCCCTGTCCCTATCCTTTCTCCAGTTTCAGCATCTGCCCTCAAAGTGTTCCAATCCAGCCCTTAAATTCAGCAATTTCCCCTCCATCCATATCCAGCATTTCTCCCCTCCCCTCCATCCATGTGCATGTACTTCCTTTGTCTTTCCTTCCCTCCATCCTTGTCCAACATTTCTCCTCTGTTCCCTGCCCTCCACTCCATCCATGTCCAGATTTCTCCTCTCTTCCCTCCCCTCCATCCATCCATCCATGTCCAGCACCTTCCCTCTTTCTCTCCTACCCTTCCATCCAGTGTCATCCCTCTCTCTCCATCCTTCTACTCATTACCCTCTCCCAATCCTTCCGTCTATTGTCTCCCTCTCCTTCCATCCATTGTCTCCCTCTATATCTCCTTCCTTCTAAACAGTTCTCTCTCTTGACCCTTTTCCATTCAGCATGTCCTCTCTATCCCCATCCTTCCAGTGTCTTTCGTCTTTCCCTCCCTACCCTTACGTCCAGTGTCTTCCCTCTTTCTGCCCCCTCCTTCCAGCTTTTCCCTCTTTCTACCTCCTTTCATTCAGCATTTCGCCGTCTGACAGCTAGGGTCTCCCCCAGTTTCTCCCCAGCAGCTTCTCTCTCCTGCCCATATCCCCTCTTTCTCCCCCCCCATCTTTCCACTAATCTCTCTCTCTCTCTCTCTGTACCCCTCGTCCATCCAGCATCTTCTCTCTGGCTCTCCCCTGCTCTTTTCCATGGCCCCTCTTTCTCTCCCCATCTCTCTCTGGCTCTTCCCTGCTCTTTTCCATGTCCCTGGCTTTCCCCTGCTCTCTTCCATGTCCCCTTTTTATCACCCCATCTCTCTCTGGCTCTCCCCTGCTCTCTTCCATGTCCCCTCTTTCTCTCCCCATCTCTCTCTCTGGCTCTCCCCTGCACTTTTCCACTTTCTCTCTCTCTCTCTCTCCTCCAGCGTCCTCATGCATCTCTCCTCTCCCTCATGCATCCCACCTTTCTCTTCCCTCCCCTTCTTGCTTCCATCACTCTTACTCCCTTCTCCACCCCCCTTTTCCCATTCCCATGCCCTGCCATTGCTTTCCTTCCTCCCTCTTCCCCTTAGATGTGGCATCCTCCTCTCTCCACTCCCCTTTCCCTTTGGTCGGTCTGTGTCTGGCATCGCTTCCCCTCCTCCCCCCCGGACTAGTGCAGTACCGTATCGCTCTCCCCCTCCGCTCCTGTCACGTCGTCTTTCAACTTCGAGGCTTCCTTCCTGTAGCAGCAGCAGCATCAGCAATGATGTAAGCGCCGTTGCTTTCAGCCTGCCCCGGAAGCACTCTCTGTACAGCTTCCCGCGTAGGAGGGATGCTGTCCAGAGAAGGCTTCCGGGGCAGGCTGAAAGCAGTGGCGCTTACATCACTGCTGATGCTGCTGATGCTACAGGAAGGAAGCCTCGTTGAAAGACGACGTGACAGGAGCAGAGGGGGAGAGCGGCACCGCACTAGTCGGAGGGACAAAGATCGGGACCGGCGCGCAACAGTCGGGGGGGGAGGGAGCTGGAAGACAACGTGACAGGAGCGGAGGGGGACAGCGATACCGCACGAGTCAGGGGTAAAGATCGGGACCGTCACGCACCAGTCGGGGGGGGGAGAGAGCCGGGAGGGAGATGTTCAAGAGCTGCACCCGCCCCGCCCTTGCTGCACTTCTGGCTGGGGAGGCTTAGCCTCCCCAAGCCTCTTATACCGGGCGCCTATGTTTGCAGATATCAATAAAGCAGTTTGAAAACAATCAGGTCACACAGTCAAATTACAATATTTGCAGAGCAGTTTAAAACCCTTGTTTTCTCTTTTTAGGAAAGATTTAAGTGCAAAGACAAGGGCAGACAAAAGAGATAACCAAAAGCACAGTTTTAGAGTAGGAAAATCCAGGAAGAAAGCCAGCACAAGTCTTATCTGAGTGAGTTTCCTTGAGGCAGGAGACAAGTAAGGCCCTGGAAGCTGCCCAGTTCTCAACAGAAACTAGCCCCTCCTAATCGTTTTAGATTGTCTGCAGAAAGCCAGGTGGGATGAGGATGGGGGATGGGAGAGAGTTCAGCACAATTATAGTTTGCTTTTTTGGTCGCCAATGCACACTGAGCAGAAGATTTCAGTATATTATCTATGGTGACACCTAGATCTTTTTCTTGGGTACTGACTTCCAATGTGGACTCTCGCATCAAGTAACTATTATTCAGAATATTCTTCCCAATCTGCATCACTTTGCATTTGTCCACATTAAATTTCATCTGCTATTTTTATGCCCAGTCTTCCAGTCTCCTTAGGTCTTCCTGCAATTTTTCACAATCCACATGTGTTTTGACAACTCTGTATAGTTTTATGTCATCTGCAAATTTAATAACCTCACTTGTTCCAATTTCTAGATCATTTATAAATATGTTAAATAGCACCAGTCCCAGTACAGATCCCTGCGGCACTCCACTATTCACCCTTCTCCATTGAGAAAAATGGTCATTTAACCCTACCCTCTGTTTTCTGTCCAATAACCAATTCCTAATCCACAGAAGGACATTGCCTCCTAACCCATGACTTTTTAATTCTCAGGAGTCTCTCATGAGGAACTTTGTCAAAAAAATTCTGAAAATCTAGATACACTACATCAACTGGCTCACCTTTATTGGCATGTTTATTCATGCTTTCAAAGAAATTAGGCAAATTGGTGAAGCAAGACTTCTTGGCTGAATCCATGCCATCTCTGTCTCAAATGACGTTTGTCTATGTGTTCTGTAAGTTTATACTTTATAATAATTTACACTATTTTGCCCAGCACTAACATCAGGCTTTCCGGTCTGTAATTTCCCAGATCATCCCAGAACCATTTTTAAAAATCGGCATTACATTGGCCACCTTCCAATCTTCAGGTGCTAGGAATGATTTTAACGACAAGTTTAGATCACTAAGCAGATCAGCAATTTCTTGTTTGAGTTTTTTCAGTACCCTAGGGTGGATGCCATCCAAGCCAGGTGATTTACTACTCTTTAATTTGTTAATTTTGCTCAGTATGTCTTCCAGGTTCACACAGATTTCTTTCAGTTTCTCTACGTCATCATCCTTGAAAAACCATTTCTCTTCCATCATCTTCTGTGAGGACCAAAGCAAAGAATTCATTCAGTGTCTCTACTACGGCTGTCTTGTCTCTTTTGTTGGTGAGCCCTTAGGTTCCCTAAGGCCCCGAAAGACCTCAGAGGACAGCCATGCAACCCCGAATCTTCACCCGCGGCGGCCGCCGTTCACCAAGGGTTGAGCCCCCAGCTGCAGGCGGCCAGCAGGACTGCTGGAACCGCGGGGTTGACGGCTGGCCTGGCTGGCAGTCAGCAAACACAGTCTATGGATTGACGGCTAGCAAGGGCGGCTAGCAAGCCGTGGTCAATATCAGTACAGTCTCTGGATAGCGGCTAGCAAGGCGGCTAGCACTCCGTGGTTAATAGCAACACAGTCTCTGGATAGCGGCTAGCAAGGGCGGCTAGCAATCCGTGAGAATATCAGCTCAGTCTCTGGATGGCGGCTAGCAAGGGCGGCTAGCAATCCGTGAGAATATCAGCACAGTCTCTGGATGGCGGCTAGCAAGGGCGGCTAGCAATCCATGAGAGTATCAACACAGTCTCTGGATGGCGGCTAGCAATCCGTGAGAATATCAGCACAGTCTCTGGATGGCGGCTAGCAAGGGCGGCTAGCAATCCGTGAGAATATCAGCACAGTCTCTGGATGGCGACTAGCAAGGGCGGCCAGCAATCCGTGAGAATATCAGCACAGTCTCTGGATGGCGGCTAGCAAGGGCGGCTAGCAATCCGTGAGAATATCAGCACAATCTCTGGGTAGCGGCTAACACGGCGCAACACGAACCCACTGTGCCTGCTTTGGATACAAAACCGGAAGCGCCGATGTCCGCCAGCCCCAGAGTTAAATATCGCGCCTTCCCGCCTCCGACGGCGAGTCTCTCCAATCCGACCCTGGGAGTCGGCAGGGCCCCTTCGGATAGGCTCTGCCTGAACTCCCAGGCGGAGACTTCCCCTGGTCCTCCAATCGGGTGCAGGGAGGCGGTGCTCCAGAGCCCTCCGACTCTGGGGCGAAGAGGACATCGGCCCCGTGCTCCAGCGCCGCCATTTTGGGCAGCGCGGGTCTCGTCCCGGCTCTCCTTCCCGCGAGACCGGCGGTCGCCGTCGCCGGCTGCCGATCCCGACCTGGACCGCCTGTCCCGCGGCGGCGCTGGTCCCCCTGCAGGGGCCGGTCGGCCGTCCTCCCGCGCTGTGGCCACTGACTCCCGCCCCCCGCAGCAAGAGAAGAGCAGGTAGGCGCGTAAGACGCGACAATGGCATTGTCCTCCCTGAGTGCCCCTTTTGCACTTTTATGATCTAACGGTCCCACAAATTCCCTCACAGGCTCTCTGAACTGATTTTTTAAATGATTTACATGCATACTTTCCCATTGAAAATTAGCCCATACAGTTAAATCTGATATGTACAAAAATCTTTTCAAAATGTAGGCATATATTTTGGAAAATCCAAAAGTATGCATCAAATTCCAAAGCCTCTCTCATCTGTGTCCTATGAATGTCTCTTCTCAGCACAGGTAGAAGTATTTACAAAACGGCATTATGCACATCCTTTGAAATGTATAAAATCCAACCACTTTTTGTGCATGCAATTAAAATTACTAAGGAAATAGTCCTGTATACCTTCAAAGGAATACTGAATAAATGGAAAAGGCTTGAACAAGACCAGTGATTCAAATGCCATGCAGGTAACTGGGTTCAAATCTCAGTAGAGTGTCTCTCAGCTCAGTTGAGGATATAGTGGGGGCAGCATTCATATCTCTTGGGGATAGGAAGAATCAGTTAATGCAAATCTACAATATCTAGTGGCCAAATTCAGGACCACGACTGCAGGACTCTGGAAGGAGCCTTTGTGCTTGGCCCCTAGCCAACATCATTGCAATGGCTAGTGCAAAGGTTGGTATAGGATAAAAGTGGGAGAGGGGGGAAATCAACAGATAATTGCAAATTAATGGTTATATGGTGCCAGAGCTAAGGTCTGGTACTGATTCAGCTGGAAACCCCAAAAGGAGGAGGAAATTGTGCCCCCCCCCCCCCCCCCGAAATAAATATAAACCTATCTCCATGCTAGACTGCAATCAACTTTTATTTGAACAAATTTAAGCAACATTTAGCAGACAACTGATGATGTGTGGCTATGTTCTTAATTCTCTTGAGTCTTCAATTATATTAAATACATTGTAGAGTCGTATGTAAGCTGTAAGTCTAAACAGAAAATGTGTGTTTAGTTAGACCAAAGAAATATGATCTGAAAACACTACAAACTCATAAGGTGTATTTATTTTAAGCAGTGAGTAAAACTAAAGTCACCAAAGAAACACAATGTTCTAGAAAAATCAAAGCTGTCTTCTTGTATTCTTTTATAACAACCGGAAAAATCTTAAAATAATCGCAAAACTATTTCAAGCTCCTAGAGCACTATGGCATTTTCCATTTCACCCAGGAACAGCCCACATGATAGTACCAGGTATGATTTGGCTTTAATTGTTAATGCCAATCTGAGTCTTCGTCAGCTAAGGAGCCCTTTTACTAAGCTTTGTTACTAAACTTCTCTCACTCCCCCTTTTCTTTTTTTCTTTACCTATTTCCCTCCTTTCATGTCTTATTCACTTCAAGAGCAATCATGCCTCTGGAATTCCTCTCTACTTAGTATGGTCACTGCCAATATCCCTCTCTGCTCTAAGTCCTTAGGTCCCTCCTACAAACCCTTGTTTTAAGCTCATTATGCATCAATGGTATTGTACTATGTCTCCAACAGATCAGTTTTATCTGTCCTTAATTCACTCTTATCATGCCCAACTACGTTCTGCTAGACACCAATTTTATACCTCTCTTATCGCCCGGGCCTCTAACCACCCACAGAAATTTTATAGGGCAGCCTCCCAACTTTCTTCTTCAGGTCTCCCCTCTGCTTATCCAGACATTTTGGCTGAAAAATCTCAGTACCTCGCAAAAAATTGCTTTCCTATGTTGTTCATTCCTTACTCCTCCTCTCCCCATTGCCCAGCCGGCCCCTTCTACTCCCATTTCTTCATCTGCCTCTGCTAATAGATGAGAAGCCAGTGCTTCTCATCCTGGCCTTTAAGGCTCTCCACTTTGGTATCCCACCTACCTTACCACTCCTATCTCCCACTATATCCCCTCCTGCTCACTCCATTCTCTGTCTGCCTCATGTCTCTCTACACCCCTAGTCCACCCCTCGCCTCTTGAATCTACCCGCCACTCCACCTTCACTTACTTGCTTCCTTCCTCTGGCCTTTCTTTCTGAGCAGTTCTTCCCTAGTTCAAATCCCTGTTGAAAGCCCACTTTTTCAAATTAGCCTTTCCTTTTATTTTTAAATTTTTATTGAAGCTCAACAATACAAAATGAAAGCAACATTGCCACTATCAACGAGAGAATTACAAAAGTGCAGATTAACAACAAACAGGTAGAAAAGATGCAAAAATCTCTCATAGTTCCAACCCCCCCCCCTCCCCCCTCAACAGTCCAACTACAAAATGGGCAGGGAAGAGTCAGGACGAGCAGTCCACTTCACACAAGGGTCCCAAGTTCGGAAGTAAGCCAATAGTTGTCCGCTACACAAAGCTGTTAGTTTGGACATCAAGTGAATATGGGCTAGTTTCTTCAAAATCACACCAAGTCCAGGTAAAGTGGGTTGTTTCCAGGTCGCAAGTGCTGCCACATTGAGCCTGCAAATAGGTGGGAAAATGTGGGATACAAATGTAACAAATAAATAAATAAAATAATTTGCTCGCTACAAACACATGGATAACTAAATGATGGGTGGCCACTTTCACATCCCGCAGCTTGAAATGCAGGAGACAGTAATCCATTTTCAAAGGGTATGAAGTCTTTGTAAGGCTGAAGACAAATTTCAAGACAAGAGTCCAAAATTCTTGGGCCCGAGGACAAGTTCACCATATATGACACGTCTCCCACTAAGCCACACCATCGCCCGCATAAAGGAGATCCAGAATGGAATATAGCAGCTAAACGTTCCGGGGTGTAATACCAATTATACAAAATGTTATAACCATTCTCCATTAAAGCACTAGAAACAGAAACCTTAAGTAGCAATCAGAATACCCGCTCCCATTGTGAATATTCATATGAGACACCCAGGGCTGACTCCCACTTTAGGAGGTAATACATGACAGGTTTTGCATAAGAAAGAAGGGCTCTATATAATCGGGAAATATTTCCCCTACCTCCCCCTCCCACCAACACCCGCCCTGAGTCTCCACCAACCCCAGCTCTCTTTGCGCCCTTCTAAGAATTAAGTCACGCACCTGGAGGCATATTTTCAAAGCACTTAGCCTTCCAAAGTTCCATAGAAACCTATGGAACTTTGGAAGGCTAAGTGCTTTGAAAATATGCCTCTTAGTGATACTGAAAAATGTGAGAAGCTGGAAGCCCATATTCCACCCAGAGATCTGCAAAAGAAAGCAGTTCCCCTTCTTCCCAAACCTGCTTCAACTCTCTAATGCTCCTGATACAGTTATCAATAACAGATGAAATTAGACCAATATCATGACTGATAGGAACCAGCAGAAAGATATCAGCAGCATAAGACAGCATGAGCTCGCCTGGATACAAAAACATTTGTCCAAGTGAGTTCATAGCTGAGAGCTAACATAGCACATTTTTGTTTCACTCTAATTACACAAATTCAAATTTTCAAGGTAGGCTGCTCCCTGAAATCCCATATCAGCTTTCTGTACTATGCACTGTGCTTGTGCATTTGTAGCAATTTTTCATTTTCCCATCTTTTTGGTTTGCTAAATAATTTATTCCTATTTAGCTTGCCCAGTTCTTTAGATAATAATTAGAAAACAACATAGGCTTAGACTGAAATAGCTGTTGATTTAATACCATGAGATAGTATCTTGGGAATTTGTCTGCTGATGTATGCTTTGATAAGCATAGGTCTGAGATGCACAAGTCAGTTTTGGTATGCAGGAGCTGCAGGTATGAAAAACAGGCCTTTGTCTCATACCTGGAGTACACATCTGAGCTGAATGAAACAATCATACTCACAAAACTTACAAGGGGAAAGTGGAAGGGTTAATTCCAAACTAACCACAATAAAAGAGAGATGTTAAAATATATATTTGTTTTATATTCTGCTGTTAGAAAACATGACATCTCTTGAGAAAACTATGACGATGATTTAAGTCAGAAATATTACTGCAACCCTGAAAAATCTAAAAGAATTTATATCACTTTGCCATATGTGAATAATTCTAGCTCTGGTTGCTCTGGTATACAATTAAAGAGGCTTTAATATAATTCTTAAAATCAAAAAAGTCAGCATGATGAGAGCAATTAGCTCCAGGAAGAGAACTTAAACAATAAAGTTACATACAAATGAGCAAGCATGGCTCACAGCTACAGTACCAGACCGATTAATGGCCACCCAAGCACAATACGGTACAGTCGAGAAGGAAGAAACGTGCTTCCTGCGAGAATCAAAAACTCTCTGGCCACACACAGACTATATGGGCAAAAAAAAGAAAAAGATATATATGAAGGAAAATAGTTGAACAATTTAAGGGAAATATATAGAATCAGAATGTTTTGAAAATGTGCCATTTCCTGACTGACAGTGCATAGGAAAGTTAAACTCTCAAAGAACGGGGCAGAATGCCAAAGGATGTAGAACGAAAGCACCATGAAAACCATCTTTTTCTTTTATTTACAAAAAAAATAAGAGTCGTTCTCTCTCTAGGACATGCCAGCTAATTGTGACTGGCTAGTTTTAAAGTGATACTTAAATAAAAAGGTTTGCACTCATGGAATTAGACAGTATTTGCAGTGGGGCAATCTATAAGTGCCACACAAACAACAGATGCCTGGGGACATCTACTGTAGCTCTTAAATTAACTGGAGCACTGGTGACCATTTCACCTTCTTCCTCCTTTCAGGATGAACACAAGGACACAAACACAGTTCAGAGTCGCATAGGTAGGTTTATTAAATGACTAACAAAACATCTAATCTTGGAATCCACATGCTGCAGCCTCTATTCTTTTCCTGCGTCTCACTCCACCCCTTAACCCAGGCAGATGTCCTTCAGACCAGAAAACATTCACAGAGCATTGTTCCTCATGGGAGTCAGTAGCAAAGTGTATTCATTAGCATGCCTTTAATTTGTAGGTTAATGCATGTTAAATTAATTTTGCATGCACTACATTTTTTAACACCCATAAGGTCAATTTGTATGCACTAAAAACACTAACATGTGTAAAAAGAACCAAAAAGTCTGAAAATCAGGAAGCCATACCAGAAATCTGAAAATAAGTACATAAGTAATGCCATACTGGGAAAAGACCAAAGGTCCATCGAGCCCAGCATCCTGTCCCCGACAGCAGCCAATCCAGGTCAAGGGCACCTGGCAAGCTTCCCAAATGTACAAACATTTTATACAAGTTATTCCAGAAATTGTGGCTTTTTCCCAAGTCCATTTAGTAGCGGTCTATGGACTTGTCCTTTAGGAAACAGTCCAACCCCTTTTTAAACTCTGCCAAGCTAACCACCTTCACCACGTTCTCCAGCAAAGAATTCCAGAGTTTAATTACGCGTTGGGTGAAGAAAGATTTTCTCCTATTTGTTTTAAATTTACTACACTGTAGTTTCATTGCATGCCCCCTAGTCCTAGTATTTTTGGAAAGCGTGAACAGACGCTTCACATCCACCTGTTCCACTCCACTCATTATTTTATATACCTCTATCATGTCTCCCCTCAGCCGTCTCTTCTCCAAGCTGAAAAGCCCTAGCCTCCTTAGTCTTTCCTCATAGGGAAGTCGTGTCATCCCCGCTATCATTTTTGTCGCCCTTCGTTGCACCTTTTCTTGTTCTACTATATCTTTCTTCAGAAGCAGCGACCAGAATCGAACACAATACTCAAGGTGCAGTCGCACCATGGAGCGATACAACAGCATTTTAACATCCTCGCACCTGTTTTCCATACCTTTCCTAATAATACCCAACATTCTATTCGCTTTCCTAGCTTTTCTGAGCAGAAGGTTTCAGTGTATTATCAACGATGACACCCAGATCCCTTTTTCTTGGTCCATAACTCCTAACGTGGAACCTTGCATGACGTAGCTATAATTCGGGTTCTTTTTTCCCCACATGCATCACCTTGCACTTGTTCACATTAAACGTCATCTGCCATTTAGCCGCCCAGTCTCCCAGTCCCGTAAGGTCCTTCTGTAATTTTTCACAATCCTCTCGCGAGTTAATGACTTTGAATAACTTTGTGTCATCAGCAAATTTGCCCTATGCACATATCTAGTAGCCTTTAATGATGCACTGTGTTTCAGCCACTCACACATCGAAACACAAGCTATAATGCAAACAGAAACATCACTGCAAACACATTTTATTCAAAATTTCATTTGCACTATGGCCAAATCAAGCAGTATACCAATTGCTTTCTTTTACTTGCATTTAGGGGCCCTTTTACTAAGCCGCATAGGCGCCTACACGCGCTCGAGCACCAAATTGGAGTTACCACCTGGTTACCGCATGGTCCTCACGGTAATTTCAATTTTGGTGTGTCCACTACGCACGTCCGAAAAATATTTTTTAATTTCTGGCACGTCAAGTGGCATTTGATGCACGTAGGTCATTACTGCCCAGTTACCGCGTGAGACCTTACCACTAAGTCAATGGCTGGCGGTAAGGCCTCAGACCCAAAATGGACGCGCGACAATTTTCATTTTGCCACGTGTCCATTTTCAGCAAAAATTTTAAAAAGGCATTTTTTTGTGGGTGCGCTAAAAATAATTCTGTATGCACCCAAAACTACACTACCGCAGGCCATTTTTCAATGCACCTTAGTAAAAGGACCCCTTAGATCGTTTACTTTTTTTTTGTTGTACCATGTCAGCTGAGCACTACGCCAGTTACAGAGAGAAATTAAACATTATTTCAAAAGAAAATCTGCTTTCATATCAACAAGAATGCACCAGTATTTTTTCTGATGATAATCATCATCTTTAGAATCCACACCACAATATTAAAATGATCACTTGAAAAGTAGAGTCCACATTCCCATGTCACATTGAAAATGCACTCGTGTTCAGAGTGCACATGCATGGCACAAGTAAAATTCAATGGGTTTAAGTTGAACAGCCACATGCTACACATGTATTTCCCACAGGGACCAACGTACTGCACCTTAAGGCACCAGGGGAGTTAAAGCAGAAGGATAAAGCACCTTGCTTTTCAGCATTCATTAATTCCATTTGACAAACCTGCATTAAAATAACAATTTGATCCATGTATTGTACTTTCTAGTAGATAAAGCTTTAGAAATAACAATATTGTTTCTCCTTGTGAGAAAAAAAAAATGTTGCATATCAAGGAGAACCTGAAAATGCACTACTTGGGATCTTGCTGCTCTGTGAACATTTTGTCATGATAACATGGACTCCAATTCCTTACTCTTTGTTTCATTTCTAGTATTCACAAAAAAATACATCCTACACATTTCCAGATGAGTAGCTTTTTTCTGTTACAAAAAAATTAAAAGAAAGCTTTCTTCAGAGCAAATAAATCAGAATCATATGTTCCTTTAAATGGGATGCTAAAGTCAGATTCTGAATATATCATTTTTATTTAATTGCATAGCAGTTTGTGCAACTTTCTTCTTATAATGGCTGCATTAGATCACTGAAATGTGATGCCAGTTTCATAACATATCTGATCAGTATATTCCACACTTTTTCTGATTTGGCCACTGGAACTTCTGTTGGGTATAAAATCTTCCAACTCTCACATGCTGTTTCCATTAAATAAAATTGCATACTAAAGGAAGGAGTATTAACGTAAAAATAATTAGACATAGTAGTGACTGCAAGCCATGAGGAGATGACTCCAGGCATCTCTCACATTTCTAGACATAAGAGCATTTCTTGCGATTCATCATATGCTACCAGGTCATAAAGACATCCCCCCCCCCCCCCCCCGCCACAGATAACCAACTTTTTGGTTTGAAAAAAAGGAGAATAAATTGATAACCTACAATATAAAATGGCCCACTGAGTCTACCAAGAAGGCTGTCAAGGTTTTAATCAGTATGCACTACAGGTTACTTTGTTGTTGGGGTGGATGGTAGAAATGGACTTAGACCATTGCTTCCCCAATCTTTTTGTGGTGTGGCCCCATGATTATGGTCAAACTAACTGTGCAACTCCCTGGAGGTGCAGAATAATAATAATTCACCGATGGAGAGCCCACTAGGTCGTGACCCCAAACTTAGGCTTTGCAACCCCATTTAGGGACCTGACTCACAGTTTGGGAAGCTCTGACTTAGACATTGTGGCCATTATGCAGACATGGTCCACTGATTCATGTGAATGGGATATCACCATACCTGGCTATAACCAATTCAGAAGGGATCGAAATTGCAAAAAAGGAGAAAAGGTAACTCTCCAAATCAAAAACAATAATAATGCCGCTAAAATGCAGGGAACATGAGGAAAAGAGGGCACTTTCACCCACATTGATGTAGTCTACAGACCTACAACTCAAACAGAAGAACTGGACAAAGATCTAATCAATGATATTTCAGAGGTGGGAATGAAAGGAGAGGTGATGATATTGGGTGACTTTAATCCACTGGATGTGGATTGGAGTATCCTATCTGCAAGTCTGGACAGTAGTAGAAAAACAGTGGATACTTTACAAGGGGCTTTTCTCAAACAAATTGAGATAGAACCCATCAGGGAAGGGTTGATCTTAGATTTAGTACACATATATGGAGAAAGTGAGTCAAATACTTCAACGATAAAATCACTAATCTATGCAATACAATTCCACACAACGATACCAACATTGACACTTTCCTGGACGAACTGGACCCTGACTCTGAAGAGATCCCAGCAGATCGCTACTGGACAAACTTCGCTCCCCTCAGCACCAAGGAAATCTCCTCAGCACTATCCAAACTCTCCAAGTCTCACCGCCACCTGGATCCATGCCCCAATTACCTGATGAAAAATGCCCCAGAACGATTCATAAGAGAACTCACCACCCACCTAAACTTCCTACTTCAACAAGGCTCCTTCCCCTCTGAACACGGCAATATTCTACTCACACCAATTCCAAAAAACCCCCAAAAAACCAGCGAATGACATCACCAACTATCGACCTGTGGCCTCCATCCCTCTTCAAACCAAACTGATGGAAAATAGAGTGACCTCCCAACTTAACGAATTCATACAAAAATTCTCCATACTACATGAATCACAATCGGGTTTTCGACCAGCGCACAGCACAGAAACAGTACTACTCACCCTGGTATCCAAGTTCAAACATGAAATTTCAATCGGCAACAAAATACTTCTTCTGCAGTTCGACCTGTCTAGCGCATTCGACATGGTAGACCATGACATCCTCACAAAATTACTGGACAAACTAGGGATAGGCGGAAACATCATTAACTGGATAAAAAGCTTTATCACCACCAGATCTTATCAGATCAAATCATCCCCATCAATATCGCCCGCATGGTCCTCAAAATGTAAAGTCCCCCAAGGCTCACCCCTATCCCCGATCCTCTTCAACCTCATGATGATTCCTCTGGCCAAATCCCTATCCAAATCTAGCCTAAATCCCTTCATCTACGCTGATGACGTCACAATATTCATCCCTTTCAAATCCACTCTTACAGAAATCTTGGCGAAAACAATCACTGCCATGAACACCCTAGCATCCTGGGCCAATGCTTTCAAGATGAAACTGAATAAAGAAAAAACTCAATGCCTAATCCTTTCATCACAACATGCTACCCAGCTCCCAACCACCCTGATCACCCCCGACATTACAATCCCAATATCTGACAATCTAAAAATCCTAAGAGTAACATTAGACAAACACCTAACTTTAGAAACTCATGCAAAAGCCACGACGAAGACGATGTTCAACATGATGTGGGTACTGAAAAGAGTGAAGCCATACCTTCCACAGAAAACATTCCGAAATCTAGTACAATCCACAGTGCTCAGCCATGCCGACTACTGCAACAGCATCTTCATCGGATGCCAAGCCCAAATCATGAAAAAAACTCCAAACCACCTAAAACACAGCAGCTAGACTCATTTTTGGCAAATCACGATTTGAAAGCGCACCACCACTTCGTGAAAAACTTCACTGGCTCCCAATCAAGGAACATATAAACTTCAAAGCCCATACAATGATCCACAAGATCCTCAATGGCGAATCCCCAAGCTACATGTCCAACCTGATCGATCTTCCAGCCAGGAACTGGACCAGAACATCTAGAACATATCTCAATCTTCATCTTCCTAAATGCAAAGGCCTCAAATACAAAACCTACTACGCATCCAATTTCTCTGTCATAGGCAGCCAACTCTGGAACGCCATACCTCGACACGTCCGAAAAACCATTGAACACCTACCCTTCCGAAAACTGCTGAAGACTTACCTCTTCAAACAAGCCTACCCAAAAGACCCGTCCTAATTCTCAAACATCACCCCACACATAATTCCACACCATTAGTATTACCCACACATCAATCCCTTCCCCACATCTCTTATTATTGTCCCACTCTATGTAATTATGTCATCTTTGCGACACTTTGTTCCACAATTTGTATCATCTCTGTGATACTTGTACCATATTGTATCATCTCTGTGATACTTTTTACCATACTTTGTAAGCCGCACTGAACCCACTCTATGTAATTATGTCACCTCTGTGATACATTGTTTCCATACCTGCATTATCTCCATGATACTTTGTACCATACTTTGTAAGCCGCACTGAACCTGCTATTGAGCGGGAAAGAGCGGGGTATAAATGCCACAAATAAATAAATAATCTCTGGGAGGTCACTCACCTGGGCAGCAGTGATTGCTACATAGTGTAGTTTGATTTAAAAGCCAAGGTGGAAGCCAGTCACACCAGACTCAAAAGTTCTGGATTTGAAACACAATAACTTTGGTAAAATGAGGAAGTACCTTAGGGAGGAACAGGTAGGATGGGAATAATGAAAGTAGAAAAACAGTGGGCTAAACTGAAAGGGGCTATAAAAAGGCTACCGATCTTTATATAAGGAAAGTTAATTAAAGCAAGAGGTAAAGAAATCCATACTGATTCTCCAAAGAAGTGGCTGCAAAAGAAAAGGTAAAAAGGTAGTATTCACAAAATACAGACCACAAAAAGAGGAACATGATAAAACACTACATAAAACTAAGAGTCAAAAAAAGAACTTTGGATGGCAAAAGCATCTGCTAAGAAAGCAAACAGAATGTTAGGTATTATTAGGAAAAGAATGGAAAACAAAAATGAGGACATTAGAATGCTTTTGTATTGCTCCATGGTGTGACCGCACCTCGAATACTGTGTGAAATTCTAGTCAGCGTATCTCAAAAAATATATAGAGGAATTAGAAAAGATACAGAGAAGGGCGATGAAAATGATAAAGGGGATAGGACAACTTACCTATGAGGAAAGGCAAAAGCTAAGGGACAGAGGAGATTTTTTGGCCAGTGATGAATAGAGGTCCGGTGAGTGCTTTGAAGATATTGGGCATGGGGTAAGCCCTAGCACCTGGTTGGTATGAGGTATTTTCCTCCTCTTTGTTCTTTTTAGCTCCTCTCAGCTTTGAAATACATCAGTAAAGTGTGCCTACAGTCCATGATTAACTTGACAGATGTAACCTATCACCCATCACAAAGCAAGTCGGTAGCCATATGGGGCTTCGGGTAGACCTGAACATGACTCATGAACTCTGATCAATGTTGGTGCATCTCTTCCCAAGAGCAAGATCTTGTGATTTGGGTCCAAAAGCTGCATATACTCTGCAATAGGTTGGAGATGATGATGTTTTTGCACATCCTCTGGTATGGGAATTTCTTCTCAGTTATCTGATTACATTCAATAAGAGTCAGTAGATGGGTCTTGTTGCTACCATCCATTCCTTCTATCATGTATCCACTTGCTCTTCTCCCCATCCTCTTTGT
The DNA here is from genome assembly GCF_901765095.1 of Microcaecilia unicolor. Classification (NCBI taxonomy): domain Eukaryota; kingdom Metazoa; phylum Chordata; class Amphibia; order Gymnophiona; family Siphonopidae; genus Microcaecilia; species Microcaecilia unicolor. The sequence continues at coordinate 404,145,306 of NC_044033.1, forward strand.
CATCCCTGTACAGGTCTTGCGGTGGAAGGGATAGTGAACTCAATGGATGTCAAATACCTCAAAAAACTCTGTCCTTGCTAGGGACTGATTACTCTCCTTATCTATGATGACACACATCTTTAATGCCTTTAATGGTTGCTCTTTTGGATATACTTCAACTACACATATCTTAGTGCATGACCGTCCAACTACAGCCTCCTCCACAAACCCATGTACAGTTTGGAGTAACGTTCAGTGGTGATGACTGGTCTACCTCCTTCTTGCTGTGGCTTGACCCCGAGACAGGGGCACCTGTAGAAGTAGGCTTGCTCTTGTCAGGGTGTAAGGTGCTGACATGCTGGTCACTATTGAATTCTATACCTTTGATGGCTGCTTTACAGTCTTTGACCATGCGCTTGGATGAAGACCAACATTTGTAGCCGATTGTGTACTTCAACAAGTGCTTACATTCTCTCAAGGGTTTCGCCCTAAACCCTCTACACATTTCTTGAGGGGATGAGGTTTCTTATGTATAGCACACTGTCTGGATCCTTTTCTTTCTGTGTAGTAGGATGATCAGTTGGTGCGGTTGCTAAGGGTGACATCTGTCATGTGTTCAGCTACAGGTTTCCTGTAATTAACATACTTCTTGACCGGCATCTCATTCAGGAAAAAGCCTGTGTTGCCTATTTCAGGTACATCAAACATGAAGCTGGGAACATTTCTCCTCTTTGCCAAATCTCGAAAACTTGGATATAGCCCAAAGCTATATCCAAGAAGTACAGGCCACAAAGTTTCAGATCAGCTCTGAGTGTTTCCAATTCCTGAAGGAGGTCTCCCAATCAATGCAACTTGTTATTATGTTTATTCATGAACTTAGGGAAACCCCTTATTCTCTTCATCAATGCCTGTTAGATAGCTTCTGGGCTGCATAGCACTGGTCAAGTCTCTCCCACATCTCTTTCAATCCTCTGGAGGGATCATGCAAATATACATATGGTAATCCCTGCACATGCTCTGCTGACTGTTCCCAGCCATTTTATTATAAGGTTCATTTCTTGGCTCAGGTGGCCTTCATAATTGCCATGGCATCTTTAAAGTTAGATTTCTATCTTCTAAACTTTTCAGGGTAGTCATTAAACTGGGTAGGTCCCATGTTCACCATTCTTTTGCGAGTCATGTATGTTGCTAGATCCTCTCTCTCTCTAAAGTCTCTAGCACACTGGAAGTAGGTACTTATGGCTGGCTGTGTGCTGGGGTTTGTCTGATGCCAGCTATGGAATGTGGCTGGTCAAGTGGCTCTTGCTTAAATCACAGTGTGTTTTGCTGGGCATAACTGCTCAACTTTTATCTAAGCCCAGTTCTTGGGTGGTATCAGAGTCTGTGGATGAAATTAAGTGTTTCCCTTGGTGTGCTTTCCTGGAGCAAGAGCCCATGGTAGTGCATCTGTATGCATGGAAGCATGTAGATCACTGTGGTGGAGCTCATTTCTGTAGTGTGCTTTGCCTTAGGCTTCCTTCTTTCGGGTGAATTAGACTCTGGTGTAGAGGAACATGCTTGTCAAAATCTGATGACTTCTGAGTCAGACTGTGACTGTGCACTTCTATGAGCCAAGGTATGAGCCTTCACATATGCTTCTGTATGCTGTGCAGAACCTTCTGCGATAATGTGACTGGCCTGGTTCCCCCCGCCCATCCTGCCTTGTGGCTTCAAGTGTTTTTATCTGGGTCTCTTGAGGACAGCTGCTTCTTTATCTTGCTGGAGCATCTTCAAGGCAATGTCTAACTCTGCTTTCTTACATTCAGAAGCAGCAGCATTAGCAGTGACAGTAGCCTCAGTTGCTGCATTCTGTCCTTATTCTTCTAGTCTAAGTTTTTCAAGTTCTATGGCTGCTTCTTGTTTACTATAAAAAGAATTCTGATTTGGCAGCAACTGTACAGTTTAAGAGCAATAGAGCTTGTAGTGGAACTCCTGGAATGGCTTTGTCCTGTGTAATTTTAAAGACCTAGAACTTCTACAATTTTTAGAGCTGTGCCTAGAATAGCCAAAGTGTTGGGATTCATTTTCTCCTGCTGAGTCTGTGTGAGTTGCATTGCTTTTAAATGTTTCTACCTCATAACTCTCTTTAGCTTCATGTGTAAGTATATGCATTCTTTTGGATCTTGAACTTTTTTCCACTACCAAGATTGGTTTGTGTTGTATCCCATGTCAGCCTGCTCATTACTGCTTTATCTGACTCAATTACTTCAGAATCTGCCATTGCCTTGCACTGATAAAATAACCCTCTTATTTGTGTGTTTTCTCACCTTTACAGAGAGAACCTTGGCTCTGTGCCAAAATGTTACCTTATAGGAACAGCGGGGGGGGGGGGGGGGAGTACAGGCAGTTCTTTGTTCTCCTGTTACACATAGTACCTTTAACTAGGAATCCCTTATATGGAAATTCCTTTTCCTTTATATACTACAGGCATTACGGTAGGGGGTGTTGAGCTCAAATAGATACTTTTGCTTCAGACTGAAGGAAGCCGGAATTCCCTATATGGTAATCCTCTTTTTTCTAAATAGACTCCAGGCAGAGTACCATAATTGTAGCTTTGTTTGTTGAAGCAAAGATGGGGGAAGGAGCACAACTTCTTGCTCTGTGCGAAGCACCTGGCTTTATTTAATTGATTATGCAAGCTTGTCTCTCTTTGCAGGGAATCTGACTGCACACTATCTGGAAAGGGCTTATGGAGTCTACACAAATCCTTTGCTTACCTTGAATGCAAGCTCTACAAGTTATTGGAAAAAGACCAGTCTTGCACTTAAATTCAAACAGTAATGTTCCAAGTCATGTATTTTTTTTTTTTTTTAGTTTTGATAAACTTCCTCAGTGTTTCTATATAACTCTCAAGCAGCAAGTGTTATCAGGCTCTTATTTTAACAGTCCAGATTTCCACTCAAATTGATACCACAAATTTTTTAAGGAAACACAATTTATTTTTTAAAGCCTTTATTTGCTCTGCTAGAAAAGGGGCTGAGGCATTGGATTTGCACTATAATACTTGTAATTACTCTGAATGCACACATGCACTTAAACTGGAACATGCTCTGTTATCCACACATCAGATACTTTAAGAATGTCCACTGACATCTTTGTCAGTAGAATCCACTGAGTTATTGCAAGATTTTCACTATGCTGTTCTAGGCAAAGAATAATGTAGCTTCAACTACCAGCTAAAATCATCCCCAAGTAGAAGCTTTAAAAGTAGACTCTCAACACTTAATCAAATTTTCTTTAATGTAGTAATCATAGCAAACAAAGAAAATTAACTTACAGTTCAGTTGCTTGGAAGAGAATTGCTGCCTTCTGCAAATACAGTGTGATCTAGCCACCCCAGAAGCAAGGAGCTAGCCAGAACGTCAGCCCAGCTGAGAGGAAAAGCTGTAACACTCAAGGAGGAATAAGGGGGAGTAACTCAGGGTAAATAAATGGAGAATGACTTGGGGAGAAGCCCTGAGAAATGGTAAAGAATTCTAATGGAATCACAGTAGATTCAAAAGGGATCAGCCCCTAAAATAGCTGTTGATCAAACAATAAAACCAGTAAAGAACTTAGTCTTATAATACCAAAAGGTCTTAAAAATTCTGTTAAAACATCATGACCACCAGCTGTAGAAAGCAACTGCCACATTCAACAGAACCAAGAAAAAATTTTCTCCTCAATGAAATCACAAATTAATTCTTATTGAGCATGGACACTCTGCATCATGCTTGGATCTTATGCCATATTGATATATATCTAATAAATCATTCTCCTCTACAAAAGCTGACTGTGACAATAATACCTTCTCCAAAATGTTTGATTAAAAGACTACAGATGACACAGGACAAAAATTTTCCACTCTCTTAGGATCCAAAATATTTGTTTTCAATAAGTTTGCTACATAACCCTCTTCAAATGATTTATTGATCATTACTATAACAGGTCCTGCTATTTCCCCAGATAAACACTGATGAAAAGAATATTAATATAATTGGAATGAATCATTTAAAGCTGCAATTGCCTCACAGATTACAGCATGCTGCGGTATTTTTTATGTAGTATTTTGCACAAGGGTTACTGTATCTCCCCCTCAGTACCTCAGTTTTCCTTACTTCAGTCAAAGGCTTTTCTACCCCTTTGGGCAAACATTTGGATGCATGGATATATCTGAACTAGTCTGCAGTCATGTGGTTTTAATAAATTCACCTTTTGTAACAAATTTTCAAAAGATAAACATTGATTTTAGTAGAAATTTAAATATATTTTTAGATCAACAGATATTCCATCCTCCTGTGGATCTAATTCAAGACCTGTTTTCATTTAGTCTCTTCCTTGATCATTTACTACTACTTATTTCTATAGCGCTATGCAGCATTGTACATTGGACATAACGAGACAGTCCCTGCTCGACAGCGCTTACAATCTAATTAGAACAGATAAACTCTCCAATATGTACCCAGTGGTAATCAGGCAGTGCTGTGCACTGCCCAGTTACCGCCAGGTTAGCGCGGGAGCCCTTACCACCACCTGAAGAAAAGAACAACCTACCTTTTATCTGCTGTGGTAAAAGGGGGACTTGGTGCACGTCAAAAACACTCTCCGATGCCAGTGCAGGCCCCCTTTTGCTACAGCTGGTAAAAGAGGCCCATAGTTTGAAATGTCTATATGCAAATGCCAGAAGTTAGAATATATTGCACTAAATGAGAGATATAATAGGCATCTCCGAGACCTGGTGGAAGGAGGATAACCAGTGGGATCAAATTGGTGGAGGGGTAGCATTGTATGTTAAGGAGGGCCTTGAATCAAATAGAATAAAACTTCTGCATGAAACAAAACACATCTTGGAATCCTTATGGATTGAAATTCCATGTGTAAAGGGGAAAAGAATAGTGATAGGAGTGTTCCACTGTCCACCTTGCCAGGATGAATAGATGGATGTAGAAATGCTATCAGAAATTAGGGAGGCTACAAACTGGGCAACATAATAATGGATGATTTCAATTACCCCAATATTGACTGGGTAAATGTAACATACATGCATGCTTGGAAGGTAAAATTCCTTGACAAAATCAAGGACTGCTTTATGGAGCAGCCGGTACAGGAGTCAACAAGAGGAGAAAAAATTCTAGACTTAGACCTTAGAGGAGTGTATGATCTGGTGCAGGAAGTAACGGTGCTGGGGCTGCTTGATAACAGTGATCATAATAGGGTCATAATATGGTCAGATTTGATTTCAGCTCTGGAGTAAGTACATACAGGAAATCCAATATGTTAACATTCAACTTTCAAAAAGGAGACTATGACAAAATGAGTATAACGGTGAAACAACCCAAAATATTTAGAGGAGCAGCTGCAAAGGTCAAAAATTTACATCAGGCATGGATACTGTTCACAAAACCATTCGGGAAGCCCAGGCCAGTTATATTCCATGTATTAAAACGGAGGAAGGAAGTCCAAACAACAGCTGGCATGGTTAAAAAGTGAGGTGATGGAAGTTACTGGAACTACACGAAAATCCTTCAGAAAATGGAACAAGAATCCAACTGAAAATAAAAAGAAACAGCATAAGGAATGGCAAATCAAATGCAAAGCGCTAATAAGGAAGGCAAAGAGAGAATTTGAAAAAAAAAAAGATTGCATTGGAGGCAAACACACATAGTAAAATCTTTATTAGGCATATTAGAAGCAAGAAGCTGGCAAAAGAATCGGCTAGACCACTAGATGACCGAGGGATAAAGGGGGCACTCAGGGAAGACAAAGACAAAGTGGAGAGATTAAATGAAGTCTTCACTGAAGGGGATTTGGGAGCGATACCAGTGCCAGAAATGGTATTCAAAGCTGGTGAGTCAAAGAAACTGAATCAAATCTCTGTAAACATGGAAGATGTCATGGAGCCAGTTGACAAACTGAAGAGCAGCAAATGGCCTGAACCGGATACATAGTAACATAGTAGATGATGGCAGAAAAAGACCTGCACGGTCCATCCAGTCTGCCCAACAAGATAAACTCATATGTGCTACTTTTTGTGTATACCCTACCTTGATTTGTACCTGTCCTCTTCAGGGCACAGACCTTATAAGTCTGCCCAGCACTATCCCTGCCTCCCAACCACCATCCCCGCCTCACACCACCGGCTCTGGCACAGACCGTATAAGTCTGCCCTGCACTATCCCCGCCTCCAAACCACCAGTCCCGCCTCCCACCACCAGCTCTGGCACAGACTGTATAAGTCTGCCCAGCACTATCCCCGCCTCCAAACCACCAGTCCCGCCTCCCACCATCGGCTCTGGCACAGACCGTATAAGTTGGCTGTGGGGACCTATGGACAAGATTTTACTGCGTACACCGTACAAGGTGAACAGCCTAGCTACATAGTATAAAGTCCTGCAAATGCATAGACCCCTGGGGGGGATGGAAAGACTAATGGATCAGTGGAATAGAGAGTTGAATAGGAACTATACTATTAAGGAGTTTGATAAGCTCTTTTCTAATATATATGACATGGTTATGGTAGCAGATCTCCAAGAAACCCAATATAAAATATTGCATAGAGCATACATTACAAAGGCTAAGGGGGCAGCTATAGGACTTTGGGGAGAGGGACAATGCACCAAATGCCAGAAAGGGTGGGGGACTTTTATCCACTCCTTTTTGGAGTGTCCTTCCCTTTCCCTGTGGAACCAAACATTTCAGTTGATTACCGAAGTCACAAATAGGCAGATAGAGTGGGACTATGCCACCTTATTATTGGGAGACCAAGGTCTTTTGATTGCCCAAGGACTTACTAAGCCGTACAGAAGATTCATATACACCTCTCTTTTACTGATTAAAAAGACCATCTTACAATATTGGATCCAATCGGAGAGCCCTCCGGGAGAAGTGTGGTACAATAAAATGAGAATGGTTGGTGAGAATGAGTGCCGAATTTATTCTGATTCCGCAAAACTTGCTAACAGACAATATCATGCTTTGTGGACAGCATGCTTAAAAGTGTTACCTTTACAGGGTAATGAGGGAAGGGGGGAGGGTAAGTGGGGTGTGCATGGGATGCGGCTGATGAGTTACGGAGTGGGTTAGAGTGGTGAGCATGATGTATGAGTGTAAAGGGGGGGAATAAAATGGAAAATGCAGTATGCAGTGTAAGCCATGTTGGCGATTTATGGGTAGATACTTTTGACAGCTAACATTTCTTTGTGATGTTGTATAACTATGATTGGAAGTTGTGGAATTTGTATAAACACTGTTGCACTGTGTTCATAAAAATAATAATTAAAAAAAAAAAAAAGAAAGAAAAAGACCTGCACGGTCCATCCAGTCTGCCCAACAAGATAAACTCATATGTGCTACTTTTTGTGTATACCCTACCTTGATTTGTACCTGTCCTCTTCAGGGCACAGACCTTATAAGTCTGCCCTGCACTATCCCCGCCTCCAAACCACCAGTCCCGCCTCCCACCACCAGCTCTGGCACAGACTGTATAAGTCTGCCCAGCACTATCCCCGCCTCCAAACCACCGGCTCTGGCACAGACCGTATAAGTCTGCCCAGCACTATCCCCGCCTCCCAACCACCAGCTCCACCTCCCACCACCGACGTGACATCTACTGCCCCTACTCACCAGAATGCCCACTGTCTTGATCTTATCCACTCCTCAAACTGCTCACTCTCCAGTTTCTGTGCCTCAACTCTTCCTCTCTCTGATTATCATCTGATAACTTTCACACTTAAACACCCTCCTCCCCAGTCCCATCCAATCTTAACATTTAGGAATCTTCAGGCTATTGACCCTTCTACTCTGTCATCCAATGTTTCTAATCTCTTCTCTACCACTATGTTATCCAAGTCTGTCAATGAGGCTGTCTCTTCCTATAATATTATTCTCTCCTCTGCTCTGGATACTCTAGCTCCTCCCATTCCCCGTTCTGTAAAACGTACCAAACCCCAGCCTTGGCTGACCTCTAGAATCCGCTACCTACGTTCCTGTGCCCGCTCTGCTGAACGCCTTTGGCTGAAATCCCGTGCCCATGCTGACTTCATACATTTCAAATTCTTGCTGACCTCCTTCCAGTCTGCTCTTTTACTTGCCAAACGGGACTATTACATTCAGTTAGTATTCATCCCAGAGCCCAACAGCCAAGAAAGCACTCACCAAGCAAGAGGAGGTTCATAAAATTGTTACTACTGTCTTCTTTAAACATAAAGTAGTAAGAAAGTTGAAAGAGTTATTAACATCTGACAATTTTTGAAAGGTAGTTCAGAGAATTGTGATTCCACACTTTGATTATTGCAATGGGCTTTTGTTGAGGGCTCCACGGAGATTTTTAAAATATCTTCAGCACAAAATGAAGTGGCAAGAGTAATTTTGGGAATATCCAAATCTGAACGTATTATTCCTTTGTTTATAACTCTTCATTGGTTGCCCATTGAACTTCGTATTCGATATAAAGTTCTGTTGCTGGTGTTTAAAGTTCTGAACAACATGGTTTCTCCTGTCCTGGCTTCTTCATTACACCTCTCTTCACATCCCTTGCATTCTTCTGCCTCACAAACTCTGGATGTTCCTGCATTTCGCATGATTTATTTGGAAGAATATAGAAATTCAATCTTCTATGAGAGAGGATCACAAGTGTAGAATATTTTGCCTAACAGCATTTGCTGTTTGTGAAATTTAAAAGAATTTAAGGTTAAACTGAAGGCTTTTTTTTATTCCATGAGGCGGCCTATGGAAATATGAATTAAGTTACTCTATTGTACTGATTATATATGCTTTGCTTATGACTGGTAAATCAGTAAGTTATATGCACAGGCCTGAGTAGTACTGCATGACGATTTAACTGAAGAAGATATGAGCTGTCTTATGATACTGTTTATGAACTGTGGATTCGTTTTGTATGTTATATTGTTTTATGATTGTTTTTATGTTTTCCTGAACTGTGTATATATTCTGTATGCACCTATAATTTGGAAGATAGATCCCCTTTTTCATCTAACTTCCATTTGGTCCTGCTTACCACCATCTGGCTCTACTGCTATGGTTTAATTCCCATGTAATAGTATCTGTGTATGGAACATAGACTCAGTCAAGGGGGACTGAGGTGCTATCCTGCTAGATTTCTATTATCACTCGTGTTGCACTCTCTCTTGTACTGCACACATTCAGTTATGGCAGTGGCTCACGATGCTTAAGAGGTAAACTGCAACTTCCACTTAAGCCACTTCGGCATTGCTTGCCAGGCCAACCAAAGGAAAGTCCCTAAATCAACTTCTTGCAAAGTGAATGCTATAAGTGTAAGCCTACCCTCAGTATGCAAAGGCAGTACAGCTTTCATTTGACACTCTTGTGAAACCATTTAGAGTCTGGATCTGGCATAGCTAGTGAAAGTCATATCTACAGAAAATCTCCTAAGAAAACAGAGAAAGAAATTGTTCATCAGACTAATTTTTCCACTTGACTTAACAGTCAAGCTACAGTTTTAGTACAATCTAGCAAATACACACACAGATGAGATCACAGCTTGGTTTTCCTCCACTGTTTTAGAGAACTCAAATGATGATATTATTTATTTAAAATATTTATATTCCACACTATCCTACAATTCTAGGCAGATTGCAATTATACTCACATAATAAAATATTCAAATAAACATACAAAAGCAAGCAAACATACACATGGACCTCATCAGCACATATAAAGGCAGTGGTTGTAGCCAGTGTTTTGAGAACTAGGTGTGAAGGTAAAAGTTTAAGTACTAAAATTAAATACCGTATTTTTCGGACTATAAGACGCACCGGACCATAAGACGCACCTAGGTTTTAGAGGAGGGAAATAGGAAAAAAAAAATTTTCCTTTTTCCCTCCTCTAAAACCTAGGTGCTCCGGTGCGTCTTGTCCGAGTTCGGGATCGCCCTCCCCCCGGACCTGTCACCATTTCTCCCTACTCACGTCACGCGATCTTCCCTGGTGGTCTAGTGACGTCGGGGCAGGAAAGAGCCCCCTCTTTCCTGCCCAGCGCGTTGCTCTCCGTCCTCCTGTATGCTGCCTGACGGTCTCGGCGAGATTAAAAATGGCCGCCGAGAATTGAAGTCTCAGCGGCCATTTTGAATCTCGCCGAGACCGTCAGGCTGCATACAGGAGGACGGAGAGCAGCGCGCTGGGCAGCAAAGAGGGGGCTCTTTCCTGCCCCGACGTCACTAGACCACCAGGGAAGATCGCGTGACGTGAGTAGGGAGAAGTGGTGACAGGGCCGGGGGGGGGGAGGGCGGGCGGGCGATCCCGAACTCAGGGGGAGGGCGGGAGGGAGGGAAATCGCTACCTTCGGACTATAAGACGCACCCCCCATTTTCCTCCCAAATTTGGGGGGAAAAAAGTGCGTCTTATAGTCCGAAAAATACGATAGTCTGAAAAAAAAAAAGCACTGATTTCATGTAAAGAAAATTTCTAAAAATATGGCCACAGAGAACAAGGCAGACGATCTGCAAAATCAAACGTGGAAAACAAACCAGCAGATCAGTATAATATCCAAAATACTTTATTGAAGATACTGTATGTGAGACAATTGCCTGACACAGGCCGTGTTTTGCCCAACAATAGGGCTGCGTCAGGGGCTAAACTGTATTTTTCTTAAATAAAAACGGTCCCAAATTGCATATCAGGACAAGGATAAAGGGAATTTCCTTTACAAAAAAACAGCATAAGCAGCATGAAACCGCTCTTATTTAAGAAAAATACAGTTTAGCCCCTGACTATTGTTGGGCGAAACACAGCTTGTGTCGAGCAATTGTCTCGCATACGGTATCTTCAATAAAGTCTAAAAATATGGCCATACATACCAGATGATTATTACTTACTTCTGGACCCTTCTACTTGTTGGATTATTTGTAGTAAATAATTAGCAGATTTTAGTACACACAGCTTCAGCTTTAGAAATGTTAATTTCTTTCTTCATCTCTCTCTCATTCACCCCTGAATAATTCACTGCTGAGTCACTTTAAAGTTGAAGTAACAAAACATCTGTTTACTCACAGTTTGTAGTTAGATTATAATCAGACAGGCTTATATATACATATTACTATACATTTGTATTATCAGCTCCTTCCATGTGCTTAGATGGTAATGGATGCTCACACCACCATAGATCCTCTCAGGTTAGGAGAGATCATGAGCTCATGTGCTCCATGTGCTGCATCTGCTGCATCTGCCCCCACAGGAAGTTGCATAGCTGTGTGACCTCTCTAAGTAATTCACATCAGAGGTCACAGAGTAATCACAGAGAAATAATAGGTGACAGGCAATGCATGTAAAATACAATTACATTCCAACAAACCCCTTCTCATGCATAACTGTCATGCAATTATTTATTCATACAAAGTCCAAGCTTTATACGCAGATTCACAAAATGTTCTCTGGGTAACGGTTTGGTCATGATGTCAGCTGTCATCTCACTGGTGTGACAATAGTGTAGACTGATGACCCCTTCTTTCGCCAACTCTCGCACGTTGTGGTATTTCGTTGCGATGTGCTTGGTGCGTGACTGAACCTTGTCATTCTGTGACAGTCGGATGCAGCTCTGATTATCTTCCATTATCTGGATTGGTCTCTGTTCAGCTATACCAAAATCCAGCAAAAGTTTTTCAATCCACATCAGTTCTCTGCACGCTTCCGATACGGCCACGTATTCAGCTTCTGTAGAAGACAAACTCACAATACTTTGTTTATGACTGGCCCATGAAATTTGTACATTTCCATACATAAACACATATCCACTTGTGGATTTATAATCAGAATGATCCCCTGCCCAATCTGAATCACAGTAACATATTAGTTTTGGATTACTATTGGTTGAAATCTTTAATTTACAATCAATGGTACCCTTTAAATACCTTACCATCCTTTTAACTGCAGTCCAATCTGATTTGGTAGGTGAGCTGACCCTTCTGCTCAAAATTCCTACTGCATTTGCTATATCAGCCCTGTATGTGGTAGCTAGATATAAAAGCTTACCTATGGCTGATCTATATTGGATGTTATCTGGTAAAGGTTCTCTTACTGTTTCATCCTTCAGAAAATCAGTGATCATGGGAGTGCTTACAACTTGGGCATCTTGCATACCTAAACTTTCAATAAGCTCATTTATTTTCTGCTTCTGGCTTAGAAGATAAGAACCATCATTTTGTTTCTCAATTTCTATACCAAGATAGTATGACACATTACCAGTTCTTTTATCTCAACATTGAGGTTTAAACACTTTACAATGTCTTTGTACTCTTGCTCACTTTTGCTTGCAATGAGCAGATCATCAACAAAAGCTAAAATGTATGCATATTGTCCATTTCTGCACCTAGTGTACAAGCATTTATCTGCTTCACCTTGCTTAAATCCTAAATTTGTCAATATTTCATGCAATTTTTCATTCCAACATTTTGCACTTTGCTTTAATCCATAAAGACCTTTGTTTAATTTACACACTAGCTGTCTTTGTTTTGTATTTATGAAACCTGTTGGCTGTTCCATGTACAAGTCTTCAGTTATATCTCCGTGAAGAAACGCTGTTTTCACATCAATGTGTTTGACTTGCATGCCTTTTGAGACTGCAATGCTCAGAAGTGTTCTAATTGTCGTGTGTTTCACTACAGGTGCAAACACTTCATCAAAATCTTCTCCATATTTTTGAAGATATCCCTTTGCCACTAATCTGGCTTTATACCTTTCCACTTTTCCTTGTGCATTCCTTTTTAACTTGAATACCCATTTGCATCCTATAGCTTTCTTGCCAGGAGGTAATTTTGTAAGAATCCAAGTATTATTTTTATCCAATGCATCAATTTCTTCTTGTGCAGCTTTATGCCATTCAGCAGCTTCTTCTGCTGGCATTTTCTCAATCTCATCCCATGTTAAGGGCTCTTGAGCTTCTGCTGACTTTGTTAGGTAAGACAGTCTTGGGGGTGGAACACCTTTGTTTTCCCTGGATGAGCGTCTGACAACAGGTTGGTCTGACCTTTCCGCATCCTCAAAATCTGAGAGTCCTTCTCCAATTGATTCCCCTTCTCCAACTGTACTGTCTTCTTCAATGATCCTTTCTGTGTCTGCTTCCTCTGCCTGTTCCTCGTTAGATACAGATGAGTTGCTTTCAGACATCTGCCTTGGTATGGCATTTATATACACTGGCATGTCTATTATGGTTCTAGTTTCATATTCTGGATGATAAGGCTCATCTGGGATAATCCAGCCTTTATCAACCCTCTTGTTTTCATCAAAATATGTAACATGTCTTATGCCAACAATGCCAGTTTTCAGATTCAAAATTCTATATCCTTTGTGTCCTGGAGCATAGCCAACTAAAATGCCCCTTTCTGTTGTGGAATCCAGCTTATGCCTTCTTTGCTTTGGTTCATGAGCATATGCTGTACTCCCAAATGTTCTTATGTGTGACAGGTTTGGCTTCCTACCATGCCATGTCTCATGTGGTGTGCGCTCAGCGCCTTTAGTTGGCATTCTGTTTTGTAGGTACACTGCTGTGAGAATGGCTTCCCCCCATAGTCTTTTAGGGAGATTGCTATCTGACAGCATACATCTGGTCATTTCCACAAGTGACCTAAATTTTCTCTCTGCAACAGAATTTTGCTCTGGTGTATAAGCTACTGTTGTGATATGCTGAATGCCTTCTTGTTCTAGAAATGTGCGCATGCTTTGTGAAATGAACTCACCACCATTGTCGGTCTGAAGAACCTTTGGTTTTCTTTCAAATTTATTGCTCACCATGGCTACGTATTTCTTCAGCATGTCTGTGACTTGACTTTTCTCTTTCAGCAAATAGGCCACACAATATCTAGAGAAATCATCCAAGAATATTAGCACAAATCTGTTATTTCCCAATGATGGGATATTAAACGGTCCACATAAGTCACTGTGTATTAAGTCCAGCACTTTATTACTCCTATTTCCTGTGTATGCAGGAAATGAGGGTCTCACACCTTTTTGAGTAACACAGTCTATGCATTTCTCCATTTTACCAGCATCTGCACTTATCTGAATGCCGGTGGCCAGTTGCTTACTGTAAAGATCCTGGATCACCTTAGAATCACGATGTCCCAGGCGGCGGTGCCAGATTTCCAGACTACATTTACCATCATTCTTCCTTACTTGCGCCATATGTGAGGCTTCACCTGAAATGTTCAGCTTATAAACATCATTATGCATAAAAGCTTCAGCATACACTTCATCATTTTTAGAGATTGTGCACTTACTGTTTTCAAAATGAATCGCAAATCCCTTCTTATCTAATGTAGATACACTAAGCATATTGCAAACTGCTTGGGGAATATACAAGACATCACTTACAGGAATTTCTTTAACTTCATTAGACACTTTGCATTTTAAGAATCCAATTCCTTTTGCTTGGATCTTAGCAGTCCCTGCGTTTGCAGTTTTAAGAATACCTTCCTCTGGACACATTTCCTGAAAGAAATCTTTACAATTGGTTAAATGGCATGTACTCCCCGAATCCAAAATCCAAGTACTTTCATTTGAATTATTATTTACCATAGTCAAAGATTTTTCTGCCATTAGAAAGCCCTTGTGTTTATCTTTGTCCTTCATACATTTCCTGGTTTGAAAATTCTTTAGTTCCATTGGCTTAGGTGAGCTAGAGGGAGTGTTTGTGTTTCCTTACACCATTTAGATACATGTCCCTCCTTTCCACATGAGTAGCAAATCAGCTTGCCCTTGGGTGGAGTTTTCCCATAGCTCCGCCTTCCTCTGTTCTTTGCCAAGAAATTTGTTTCATTTCTCTCTGACTGACTTTGAGAACACATCTCCTCAGAATCATTTATTATGCATTCCTGCCTTAGTTTTGATGTTGCCTGTTCAAAAGATTGCCCTTCAATGGCCTCATTTACAGACCTAAAAACATCAAACTTCTTTGATAGTGAGGTAAAAAGAAATGCTCTTTTCAATGCATCACACATGGGAATTCCTGAAAGTTCTAACTTTTGAAATGAAGACATAAGATGCATAATGTGATCATTACATTTACTTTTATCCCTTAATTTGGTTTCATTCAACTCTGCTAACCAAATTGGTTGCTGCTTTGCATATGTAGTTGCATACATAGTTCTCAGTTTATATAAAATGTCCTTTGGTGTATCTTTTCCCTCCACTAATATGGCTTGTTTCTCTGAGAGAGCTTCCAAAAGCATGCACTTCACATAATAGTTTGCATTGTCCCATTCAGCCATATTTTCAGCTGTTCTGTCTTGGTCTAAGCATATATTTAATCCTTTTGCTCGAAGGAGACATATGAATCTTAATTCCCACTGCTGATAATTAAACTCAGTTAATTTAGGCACCTTGAGAGAATAGAACAATGGTGAATTTCTTCCCTCAGCCATTTTCTTAGCCTTCTGTCTGCTGTGTGGGGGGAGAGAGAGACAGACTGAATCTTTCCTTTAAAACTTAAGAGAAAAAATGTGGCCTTTTTTTCTGCCTGGTAATATTTCTCTTCTTTTTCAATTCCTGGACCCTGGGCCCATAACCCTTTTGTTGGATTATTTGTAGTAAATAATTAGCAGATTTTAGTACACACAGCTTCAGCTTTAGAAATGTTAATTTCTTTCTTCATCTCTCTCTCATTCACCCCTGAATAATTCACTGCTGAGTCACTTTAAAGTTGAAGTAACAAAACATCTGTTTACTCACAGTTTGTAGTTAGATTATAATCAGACAGGCTTATATATACATATTACTATACATTTGTATTATCAGCTCCTTCCATGTGCTTAGATGGTAATGGATGCTCACACCACCATAGATCCTCTCAGGTTAGGAGAGATCATGAGCTCCATGTGCTCCATGTGCTGCATCTGCTGCATCTGCCCCCACAGGAAGTTGCATAGCTGTGTGACCTCTCTAAGTAATTCACATCAGAGGTCACAGAGTAATCACAGAGAAATAATAGGTGACAGGCAATGCATGTAAAATACAATTACATTCCAACACTACTAAGCTGTGCTAGTAAAAGGGCTTAGTGTGTCCCATAGTGGGTCTTTCCTGTGCACTAAGCTCATTTCTAGCACGGCTGTAAAAGAGGAACTTTTCTGTTTGTTGAATATTTGGCCACATGCTAATGTTAACATTAGCATGCAGCCCATTTAAACAAAAAAGTTAGAGTAACATGTACTGCCTCCAATTTAGGAGGCGCTAAGGGCTCCGCATTATGGATGTACTGATCAGCACAGTGGTAGTATCCGCACACTAAGTGACTAGTGCTTCCACACTCATTCACTGCCCCAACATCCCTCCACCCCCCCCCCCCCCCCCACACACACAAAAAAAACCCCCACATGCTTCGCATGCACAGATGGCAGGCAAAACTAACGAACGCTTTAGCACACCCTGCTTTAGACCATTTTTCCTTCATTAAGCACGAATTCGCATTTAATGCAGCTTAGTAAAAGGGCCCCTTGATTACCCTGAACAAGACAGCGGGCAACACCTGCTCACTGGAACATTATAGCAACAACACAAAAATATGTGATGGAGGAAAAGACCTCAGAGATCCAAAAGCAACTCATATGTCCCACATTAGAACCAGGACTAACATGTTGCCATACAAAACGACTCAACATCAATCACTGCTCAAAAGCCTCCACCACATAAAGTTCATATGGTGCAAAATACATATTACAAAAAGTGGAGGAAAAAAACCCAACACTTATCTCTAATAATCCCAACGGGAATTCGATTCACCAACGGCTTCTTCAGGGGATCCAAAAGTATTATTATACTTGTATTATTATTCAAATATTCATAAATAAAATTTTAAAATGCTGACTGTATATGAGGAGTGCATTGGTAACTCTTCTGTATTTCTAACTAGGTTATGTGTAAGCTTTTTTTTTAATTAAAAAAAAAAAACATTGAGCAGCAAGTCCAGTCTTCAACATTTAATTACAACAAATGAGAATCAGCTGAGCAGAACATTTTATTTTGAACCTAAATAACCCCATACCTAACTAAATTTTCTGTAAACACATTAAAATTTCTAGACAGGGTGGGAATACATACATATACATTAGTGAACTACAAATTATGCAATAATTTTGCAGATCATCATTTTCAACAGTGATCGGAAGAATGCCAGGAACTGTAACCTAAATGGATTGGGGGGGGGGGGGGGGAAGAGATATCAACATGGGCTACCACTAGGACGGGTTAATTTATCTCTTAACTCATGTTACTTTAGCACATGTCCCATTTTATGCAATCAGACCTAGTTACCTTAACCTGGGTTAACAGTGAAATAACACATCTTCAAGATAACCCATACTGATAACTATAGCTCCCTCCCCCCACCTTAGTATCAAATCTCATCCAGAATATCCACCTAAACGCCACACAGCATTGTCAGTCAGAAGCAACACCTTACAGCCATCTAGAAACTTATGTAATTCTTTGAGGGTTTTTTTGTTTGCTGGGGAGAGGTTGCATTTTAACAGACATTGAGGCAGTAGACAGTGCCTGACCACAAATCAGCCAACCAGTGTAATTATTCATACTATTTCACGTCTGCATAGCTGCTGCACAAACCTGTAATTACACAGGCAGGATATCCCCAAGACTTGGGAAACAGTATCGGCTCTACAATGTAAGCATAACAAGCTGAAACCTATACACTCATGAACATTCTTTTTCAAGGAAAGCTTAAACCTCACCAATTATAACTGGAAGAATTGTAGAAAAAAAATCGCACAGGAAAAAAAAAATCATTATAAGTGTCAGTGGTGCAAACTCCCACAGGTCGTGAAACATTTTTCAAGTGTCTTTCATGAATCTTCCTCAACACAATAAAAGCTATCTAAAAATCAGTGAATGGAAGAAATTGTTTTCAACGCTTTTGCGTTTCTCTAGAGATATTTATTTATTTATTTATTTATTGTTTGCATTTGTATCCCACATTTTCCCACCTCTTTGCGGGCTCAGTGTGGCTTACAATAAGATTTGAATAAAGAGAATACAGTTGATACAAATTGGTTATGGGTTACATTGTACAAGTTATGCGAGATAATCAAATTATCATTAGGAATATCACAATGGGACATCAACAGGGAGACTTTGGGAGGAGATAATAGGAAGTTTAAGGGCAGTGTTAAGACATATAGGCACATGGTTTACCTATTCCTGTAAGTATATGTATGAGTTATGTGGAATTGGGGGGAATGAGAGATCTTGAGTGGATGTGTGATGCATTGATGTAAGTGAGTGTAGACTCTATGTGTTTAGGTTTTTTCCGTAGGTTGTCTCAAACAAGTGGGTCTTCAGTAATCTGCGGAAGGATGCTTGTTCGTGGATCGCTCTTAAGTTGCATGGCAGTGAGTTCCAAAGCTGCGTGCTCGTGTGAGAAAAGGTTGACGCGTGTAGCATCTTGTATTTCACGCCCTTGAAAGTAGGGAAATGGAGGTTGAGGTATGTTCGGGAAGATCTCCTGGCATTTCTGGGTGGTAGGTCAATCAACTCGGACATGTATGCTGGGGCTTCGCCTTAGATGATCTTGTGGACTAGTGTGCATACCTTGAAGGTGATGCGTTCCTTCAGTGGAAGCCAGTGTAGTTTCTCTCGTAGTGGTGTTGCCCTTTCATATTTTGGTTTTCCGAAGATGAGTCTGGCTGCTGTGTTCTGGGCTGTTTGAAGTTTCCTCAGTGTTTGCTCTTTGCCGCCTGCGTATAATGAGTTGCAGTAGTCCAGATGGCTGAGGACGAGGAATTGCACTAGGTTACGAAAGACGAATCTTGGGAAGAGTGGTCTTATCCTTTTCAGTTTCCACATGCAGTAGAACATCTTCTTAGTTGTGTTGTTTGCGTGGGTTTCCAGTGTTATGTGGCGGTCGATAGTGACTCCAAGGATTTTTAGCGTTTATGAGATTGGAAGGTTTAGGTTTGCTGTGTTTATCGCGTTGAATTCGTTGGTGTTGTGTAGGGAGGTGAGTACCAGGCATTGAGTTTTTTCTGCATTTAATTTCAGACGGAATGTGTCTGCCC
The DNA here is from genome assembly GCF_901765095.1 of Microcaecilia unicolor. Classification (NCBI taxonomy): domain Eukaryota; kingdom Metazoa; phylum Chordata; class Amphibia; order Gymnophiona; family Siphonopidae; genus Microcaecilia; species Microcaecilia unicolor. The sequence continues at coordinate 404,164,339 of NC_044033.1, forward strand.
ATGTGTTCATGATGTGTAGGCTTTGATTGATTTCGTTGGAGATTTCTTTGATGTCATGTTTGAAGGGGATATATATTGTCACATCATCAGCGTATATATGTGGATTGAGGTTATGGTTTGATAGGAGTTTTGCTAGGGGGATCATCATTAGGTTGAAAATAGTTGGTGAGAGGGGTGATCCTTGTGGAACTCCACATTCAGGTATCCATGCCTTGGACGTGGTTGAGTGTGATGTAACTTGATACGAGCGCAGGGTTAGGAACCCCTTGAACCAGCTTAGGACATTTCCTCCAATGCCGAAGTATTCAAGTATGTGTAGTAGGATTTCGTGGTCGACCATGTCAAAGGCGCTTGACATGTCAAATTGTAGGAGGAGTATATTGTTCCCGGTTGCTATTATTTGCTTAAATTTGGTCATAAGGGTGACTAGTACTGTTTCTGTGCTATGGTTCGACCGGAATCCGGATTGGGCATCATGCAGTATTGAGTGTTTGTTTAGATAGTTTGTGAGTTGTTTGGTTACCATCCCTTCGGTTAATTTGGTTATTAGTGGTATGGATGCTACTGGTCTGTAGTTGGTAATTTCGCTCAAGTTTTTCTTTGTATCTTTTGGAATTGGGGTGAGTAAGATTTTTCCTTTTTCTTTTGGGAAGAGTCCATTTTGTAACATGTAATTTACATGATTCGTTAGGTCAGTTGTGAATTGTTGAGGGGCTGATTTCATGAGGCTGTTTGGGCATGCGTCTAGTTTGCAGTTGGATTTGGCATATTTTTTGAGAGTTTTAGAGATGAGGTCTTCTGGTAGTGGTTCGAACTCGGTCCAGGTTCTGTCTGCTGGGTGTGCTCCTTCTTCTGGGTCCAGACAGTCTAGAAGAGTGGCGTATTCCATGGGACTGGCGGGTATTTTGTGTCGTAATAGTATGATTTTCTCCTTGAAGTACTTCGCAAGGGAATAACTGTATCTTTTGACCAAGAAACAATCTGTCTTTGTTTTTGAAGTACATAGTCATTAACCAGGACTTAACCGGTGTTAATGCAACTGTTGCAATTAGGGTAGTTGAGGTAACAGGTTCAAGATCTGTATTTTCAAGTAAATCTGTGACATTCAAAACTTGTTCTTCTTGTTCTGGTTTCTTCTGATCCGCCTGCTCTTTTAATGAAACCAGGGGTCATACAGCTGGGTGCTACATTTTACTTGCGATATCCATGTAAATGCATAGTGAGATACCAATCGAATAAATATGTTTTCTTTGACCCAGCTCAGTTAACAGTGTTTCTAGCATCAAGGCAAAATAGGGGTGCTTAAAATGTTATTCTCCCTTTAATTGAGAAATTTAACACTGAGCAATGTTACCTGTTAGCTTTTTGTTTGCTTTAATCTTGAAATTTTTGCCTAATATATATTCCATTTCTTAATATCTTGCTCCAAATATGTGGACTTCAGCGAGAAATTTCAAAACCGTTGCTTTAATAATATTGTATTCCTGACTAAACTATATGTGAAATGCATTGCTTTTCAAAACAAGCTTTGCTTGATTATAATTGTAAAAGTTATAAATAAAATAATAAAAAAAAATCAGTGAATGTGTTCTTTAGAAAGCAATGCTAGAACATGTTAAGTTATAAAGTCTGAACACTAGAGATTTGCCTCACATTCCAATAGATACCTGTATCACATGACTAAAGCAGTATTTTATAATACTATCTGCATGGATGGCTGGCTCTACAGCAAATGGCAACCTGAGTGACAGCTAGAGAATGACGTGGGAGTGGGTAGCTGCAGTACTCCGCTGTTAAACCGTGGGAATAGCGAAAAGTTTTCATGTTTTACTCTGGGCACAAACTGCAACTATTTCCCTGCCCTGCGGGAGTGATAGTAATCCCTGTACCCGCGGGAAAACAGATTCCTATCTTTTATTATTCTTTTACCTCTGGGACAGGGAAACGTAATCCAACCTCCTCCTCTCGTTCTGCTCTACTCCTCCTCCCTGCCTGCACATAATATAAGTACATAAGTACATAAGTAATGCCATACTGGGAAAAGACCAAGGGTCCATCGAGCCCAGCATCCTGTCCACGACAGCGGCCAATCCAGGCCAAGGGCACCTGGCAAGCTTCCCAAACGTACAAACATTCTATACATGTTATTCCTGGAATTTTGGAGTTTTCCAAGTCCGTTTAGTAGCGGTTTATGGACTTGTCCTTTACGAAACCGTCCAACCCCTTTTTAAACTCTGCTAAGCTAACCGCCTTCACCACTTTCTCCGGCAACGAATTCCAGAGTTTAATTACACGTTGGGTGAAGAAAAATTTTCTCCGATTTGTTTTTAATTTACTACACTGTAGTTTCATCGCATGCCCCTAGTCCTAGTATTTTTGGAAAGCGTGAACAGACGCTTCACATCCACCTGTTCCACTCCACTCATTATTTTATATACCTCTATAATGTCTCCCCTCAGCCGTCTCTTCTCCAAGCTGTATAGCCCTAGCCTCCTTAGTCTTTCTTCATAGGGAAGTCGTCCCATCCCCGCTATCATTTTAGTCGCCCTTCGCTGCACCTTTTCCAATTCTACTATATCTTTCTTGAGATGCGGAGACCAGAATTGAACACAATACTCAAGGTGCGGTCGCACCATGGAGCGATACAACGGCATTATAACATCCTCACACCTGTTTTCCATACCTTTCCTGATAATACCCAACATTCTATTCGCTTTCTTAGCCGCAGCAGCACACTGAGCAGAAGGTTTCAGTGTGTTATCGACGACGACACCCAGATCCCTTTCTTGGTCCGTAACTCCTAACGTGGAACCTTGCATGACGTAGCTATAATTCGGGTTCTTTTTTCCCACATGCATCACCTTGCACTTGCTCACATTAAACATCATCTGCCATTTAGCCGCCCAGTCTCCCAGTCTCGTAAGGTCCTCTTGTAATTTTTCACAATCCTGTCGCGATTTAACGACTTTGAATAACTTTGTGTCATCAGCAAATTTAATTACCTCGCTAGTTACTCCCATCTCTAAATCATTTATAAATATATTAAAAAGCAGCGGTCCTAGCACGGACCCCTGAGGAACCCCACTAACTACCCTTCTCCATTGTGAATACTGCCCATTTAACCCCACTCTCTGTTTCCTATCCTTCAACCAGTTTTTAATCCACAATAGGACATTTCCTCCTATCCCATGACCCTCCAATTTCCTCTGTAGCCTTTCATGAGGTACCTTGTCAAACGCCTTTTGAAAATCCAGATACACAATATCAACGACTCCCCTTTGTCCACATGTTTGTTCACTCCTTCAAAGAATTGAAGTAAATTGGTCAGGCAAGATTTCCCCACACAAAAGCCATGCTGACTTGGTCTCAGTAATCCATGTCCTCGGATGTGCTCTGTAATTTTGTTTTTGATAATAGCCTCTACCATTTTCCCCGGCACCGACGTCAGACTCACCGGTCTATAATTTCCCGGATCTCCCCTGGAGCCTTTTTTAAAAATGGGCGTTACATTGGCCACCCTCCAATCTTCTGGTACCACGCTCGATTTTAAGGATAAGTTGCATATCACTAGCAGTAGCTCCGCAAGCTCGTTTTTCAGTTCTATCAGTACTCTAGGATGAATACCATCCGGTCCAGGAGATTTGCTACTCTTCAGTTTGCCGAACTGCCCCATTACGTCCTCCAGGTTTACTGTGAAGTCAGTAAGTTTCTCCGACTCGTCCGCTTGAAATACCATTTCCGACACCGGTATCCCACCCAAATCTTCCTCAGTGAAGACCGAAGCAAAGAATTCATTCAGTCTCTCCGCTACGTCTTTGTCTTCCTTGATCGCCCCTTTTACCCCTCGGTCATCCAGCGGCCCAACCGATTCTTTTGCCGGCTTCCTACTTTTAATATACCGAAAAAAAATTTTACTATGTTTTTTTGCCTCTGATGCTATCTTTTTTTCATACTCCCTCTTGGCCTTCTTAATCTGCGCCTTGCATTTGCTTTGACACTCCTTATGCTGTTTCTTGTTATTTTCAGACGGGTCCTTCTTCCATTTTCTGAAGGCGTTTCTTTTAGCCCTAATAGCTTCCTTCACCTCACTTTTCAACCAGGCCGGGTGTCTTTTGGACTTCCGTCTTTCTTTTCTAATTTGCGGAATATGTATGGCCTGGGCCTCCAGGATGGTATTTTTGAACAGCGTCCACGCCTGTTGTACAGTTTTTACTCTCTCAGTTGCCCCCCTAAGTTTTTTTTTTTACCGTTCTTCTCATTTTATCATAGTCTCCTTTTTTAAAGTTAAACGCTAACGTATTTGTCTTTCTGTGTACAGTTACTTCAAGGTTGATGTCAAAACTGATCATATTATGGTCACTGTTATCAAGCGGCCCCAGTACCATAACGTCCCTCACCAGATCATGCGCTCCACTAAGGACCAAGTCTAGAATTTTTCCTTCTCTCGTCGACTCCTGCACCAGTTGCTCCATAAAGCTGTCCTTGATTTCATCAAGGAATTGTATCTCTGTAGCGTGTCCCGATGTTACATTTACCCAGTCTATATTTGGATAATTGAAGTCACCCATTATTATCACATTGCCCATTTTGTTCGCGTCTCTGATTTCTTTTATCATTTCTGTGTCTACCTGCTCATCCTGGTGAGGTGGACGGTAGTACACTCCTATCCCCATTTTTTTCCCTTTTATACATGGAATTTCAACCCACAGTGATTCAAAGGTGTGATTTGTGTCCTGCTGAATTTGTAATCTATCTGAGTCAAGGCTCTCTTTAATACACAATGCTACCCCTCCACCAGTCCGGTCTACCCTATCATTACGATATACTTTGTACCCCGGTATGACAGTGTCCCACTGGTTATCCTCCTTCCACCAGGTCTCAGAAATGCCTATTATATCCAATTTTTCATTTAGTGCAATATATTCCAACTCTCCCATCTTATTTCTTAGACTCCTAGCATTTGCATATAGACATTTCAGAGTATGTTTGTTGTTCTTATTTGCATGATGCTTAGTACCTGACACTATTGATTTGACATCTTTTGTCTGATCTTTAGTTGTATTTAAGGGCACCTGGCCTACCACGGTCTGTTGTGCAACCTCACTATCCAGAAACCCTATCTTCCCTGTTTGTGAGGTATCTTTGCAAGATACCTTTTCCCGAACCATGCGCTTTTGAGCGACTGTCGGCCTTCCCCCCATTTCTAGTTTAAAAGCTGCTCTATCTCCTTTTTAAATGCCGACGCCAGCAGCCTGGTCCCACCCTGGTTAAGGTGGAGCCCATCCTTTCGGAATAGGCTCCCCCTTCCCCAGAATGTTGCCCAGTTCCTAACAAATCTAAAACCCTCCTCCCTGCACCATTGTCTCATCCACGCATTGAGACTCTGGAGCTTTGCCTGTCTCTTGGGCCCTGCACGTGGAACAGGTAGCATTTCAGAAAATGCTACCCTAGAGGATCTGGATTTGAGCTTTCTACCTAAGAGCCTAAATTTGGCTTCCAGAACCTCTCTCCCCCATTTTCCTATGTCATTGGTACCCACATGTACCAAGACAGCGGACTCCTCCCCAGCACTATCTAAAATCCTATCTAGGTGACGCGTGAGGTCCGCCACCTTTGCACCAGGCAGGCAAGTCACCAGGCGATCCTCACGTCCACCAGCCACCCAGCTATCTATATGCCTAATGATCGAATCACCAACTACAACAGCTGTCCTAACCTTTCCCTCCCGGGCAGCACTTGGAGACATATCCTCAGTGCGAGAGGATAGTACATCCCCTGGTGGGCAGGTCCTGGCTAAAGGAGTACTCCCTACTTCATCAGGGTGATGCTCTCCTTCTAGGAGACCTCCCTCCTCCAAGGTAGCACAAGGGCTACTAGACTGGAGGTGGGACCTCTCTACAACATCCCTGTAGGTCTCCTCTATGTACCTCTCTGTCTCCCTCAGCTCCACCAAGTCTGCTACTCTAGCCTCAAGAGAACGGACATGTTCTCTAAGAGCTAGGAGCTCTTTGCATCGGGCGCAAACATATGGTCTCCACTTGTTCTGCTCTGCTCACACACACAGTCCTTGGTGATAGTAGTGTGTGGCTGGCGTTGTTGATTCATACATTAGACGAGTACGCTAAGAGACAGTAACAGGATGGGCAGTAGAGGAGAGAGGACTGAGGGGACGGCGTCAAGACTCAGCCAGACTCACCCAAGCAGGAGGACTCAGAGCGAGGAGCGTGAGCCCAGAGCCAGAGGAACATGCAATACACTTCTCAGACATTGTGAAGACAATAGTAAGATGCCTCCCCAGCCCTGTCCCTCCAACATGCCAGCTTGTGCAGCATATGGATGTACACAGAGGAGGAAATATTATTGGTTTCATCAGTTAGAGTATTAATTATTAGTTCACTTGGAGGGGCCGGTTATAGGGACTCCCTGCAGGGATGTTTTCACCAAGTAAAGGGCCACCAAAAAACACAGACATCATGTTGTGAGTTCAGATGCTCAACAATCAGACTTATGTTACTATTTATAATTTTAAAAAAAATCATTAATTAGGTTGAGAGTTGAGACCTTCAAACATTTAGCATCTTCTTTTCCTATGCACTGCATCAAAAGAAAGTTGGTGCCATGTGGGAACTTGCTCCTTTTGTTTTGTGGAATGCAGTGGTATATTATAAAAATGCACTTGCCTTTTTTAATTACTATTTCACAGAGAGGTAATGAGGTAAGGGCTTCCTTCATGTAGAAGTTCAGCGAGTCTGGTCTAAAATGTGGCAACATTGTCCAGTTCATAAGTTAATTATGTCCAGTGGAAAATAAATCTGTTGGCTCAGGCTGTTTGCTAATTATGTGAATATTCCACCACTTGCTACCACCAGTATTACATATTAAGGGCATTTGCTTTAAACTTTGTTTTAATTTGTTTATTCAGTCCATGTGCACATGGTTTTGCTTTTTAAACCCAAAGGTGAATTCTAAGCATGGTTGAACAATTAGGTATAAACTGTGTTGTTTCTGACTTTACTTGTTTTGAACAGCTTTGGGTCCTATTTGCTGTCTAGAATTTTGGAAAATGGAAATGCGAAAATAAAAATTAAGTTTTGGATGTTTACTTTTGCAATGTTTATTTCAGTTGCTCTGCATGTCGGTTACTTACTATAACTAAGGGTTCTGGATGAACGCTGTTAAGGAAGAAGTGAATACCTAACCGCCATTAAGCTAAGTGTTTTAAGCTTTTAAGCCTGTACAGAGCTACACATGGGTGGATGGTAGAGTGGCCTGATGAGGAGAAAATGGCACTTTAAGAAGGGGGAGTAATCGGGTCTCCCGATTAATGAAATGTTGCCATCAAAGCTACTGAGGTCCTTTGACAGATACATGATAAATTTATATAAAACTAGTAAAAAAGCCCCGTTTCTGATGCAAATGAAACGGGGGCTAGCAAGGTTTTCTTCTGTGTGCATGTGGGAGTGTGTGTGTCCCTGCCCTCTGCCCTCTCTCCCTTCCCCTGTGCTGTCTGTCCTCTCTGTCCCTTCCCCCCTCGGAGTCGAGTCCTTCAGTGTTAACTTTCCTGCTGTGCTGTGTTTGTGTTACAGAGATAGTGAGGGCTTCTGCCCTCTCTCCCCTCTGAGTCCTTCACTGTTACAGAGAGAGCGATTTGATTTCGTGCTTTGATGTGTTTTCCTTCACTGTTTGTGTTACAGAGAGAGCGAGGGCGGGGCAGACACTCATGGGGAAACCGGATATCTCTCCCCCTTCACACTTCTGGCTGGAGGCTTCATTTAGAACGTTGGTGGTGCCTTTTATATATAGAGATGGTGTTTAATATACATCAGGTAGTATATAAAAAATAGAAAACAAGAAATGATGTCCTGATTAAATATTGTGATGAGGAGAGTTTTAGGAGCTGGGCAACTAGTGGATGTTGTTAGAACTAACTATATGGCCCCCGCCCCTTGAAGAGTTTAGTGGAATAGTGAGTTTATATGAGTGATATAACCTGCTATATTGCAGCCAGAGTAGCAGAGACTGACTCAAGTCTCACTCACACCTATATCAAGACTGTGAGACCAGCAGCCACCACCCTTCCAAGGGCACAACTAAACAGGCAGCAGCAACAGAACGAGACACTAAATCAGGAGTCAGGCAGGAGCAAGCAAGCAATAAGGAGGGAAGCAACAGGAGTCAGAGGAACTTCCTGTGCACTGGATAACCTCACGTAGGGAGGAACTGCAGTTTCAAATCGAATTCCCACCTAAGGCCTCCCAATACACAAGACTATTGAAGTAAGAAAATGAACATAGGGATCTCCTTCTGGACATTTGTGATGCCAATTGTCAAGAGAGGGTTCAGACTCATAAACTAAATTAAGACAACAAATAACAGTTTAGATACAGGTAACCCAGCTGCAAGTTACCTCAATAGTCAGCCCCCAATATGGCAACTTCCCCCAAGCCTTCTGATGAGTTCAAGGTCCCCCTGACCGCTTCTCTCTGCGCCAGCATGAATGGTGGAGAACACAGCTCAGGGCTTAAGGTGACATCCGCTTCTAGCAGGCAGAGCAGTTCACCTTTCATCGCTCCGTCCACAGCAAAGCAACATTTCCTGAATCCTGTCCCAATGTCAAGAAGCGATCCATCGGACCAACTGTCAGAGCAGCAGGCACTGCGGGGTAAGCACGTTGCTTGTCCCAGCGCTTCAGCATGAAAAATCTTACAAGGAATACAATCAAAGGATAGCATCAAGTTGGAAAAAGAACATCTTGCTCCCGACTCCTTTTTTTTCTTTATGAAGTTGTAGAGTACGTCACGCAATCTGTGGTCACTTCTCCATAGAAATTTGGTAAGAGTTTTGTTCAAAGAAATATAGAAGGTATCTGAGAAATGTATAGGAATCACAGATATTGTATACATAATGATTGGAGAAATAGACATTTTGATCGTATCCAATCATCTCCCCCCCCCCCCCTTAGCTTAGGTGTAATGGGGAACATTGGGTACACAAGGCAGATACTTTATGTAACACATAGTTCTCACTTGCCCAAAGTGTATCTTGTAAGTCTGGCAGTAGCATTATACCTAAATACTTGATACCAGATGATTTCCAGTCAAAAGGAAATTGAGTAAATATGGCTTTAGTGATATGAAAGTTCATAGGCAGTAGTTCAGACTTGGTCCAGTTGGTCTTATATCCTGAAAAGGTACCATATAGCTCGATTAGAGACAATGAAGCTGGAATGGAAGAAGAAGGTTTAGTGAGATATAACAGAATATCATCCACATATGAGGAAACACTATATTTCATATCTTTTGAAGGAGACCCACTATATTGGGCGATAAGAGAGGTTCAAGAATGAAGTCAAATAGAAGAGGAGACAGGGCATACCCTTGCCTAGTGCCATGAATCAGCTTGTATACAGACATCTACCATCCAACAGTCCACAAAAATGTATATTTAAGTGAGAGTATATTGGAATTGTCGCCTTTATAAAATATGCACCTTTTTAGACTTATCACTTAGGTAGTTTTATAGATAATGCCAATGTCCAAATGTGTTTTAGTTTGTGGGTATGTGTATGCTGGTTAGTGCAGCAGGCATTGATCCTGGTGAACTGGGTTCAATTCCCACTGCATTCCTTGCAACTCTGGGCAAGACACAACCCTCCATTGCCCCAGGTACAAAACTTAGATTTTGAGCCCACTAGGGACAGAGAAAGTACTTGCACATAATCCCCCAAGTTCTATAAATGACACTTAAAATTGTGTGTGCAAATCTGGACATGTGCGCAATTTAATTGAATGAGTCAATTAGTGCCAATAATTGGCATTTTAGCATTTGTGCTAATTGGTTTTAATTAAAATTTATGTGCCTAAATTTAGCAATGGGATCTGTGTGTAAACTTACATGCGGGTCCAAAAGGGGGCACAGCTGTGGTAAGGTCATGGGTGAATCAGGGGCATTCCATTAATTTATGCACACTGTTATAGAATTTGGGGGATCTACGCCTAATTTAGGTGTGGGGATTTATATCCCTACACCCCTTCCCGTGCACTCCTCTCCATGGATAAATCCTTCTTATCTGTTCCCTTCTCCACTACTGCCAACTCCAGACTCCGCGCCTTCTGTCTCGCTGCACCCTAAGCCTGGAATAAACTTCCTGAGCCCCTACGTCTTGCCCCTTCCTTGGCCACCTTTAAATCTAGACTGAAAGCCCACCTCTTTAACATTGCTTTTGACTCGTAACCACTTGTAACCACCTGCCTCCACCTACCCTCCTCCTTCCTGTACACAATAATTGATTTGATTTACTTACTTTATTTTTTGTCTATTAGATTGTAAGCTCTTTGAGCAGGGACTGTCTTTCTTCTATGTTTGTGCAGCGCTGCATATGCCTTGTAGCGCTATAGAAATGCTAAATAGTAGTAGTAGTAGTTATATCAGGGTTTCCTTGATGTCAATGGCTGTGCCTAAAAGTAGTCACAGTTCCTGGCACTATGCGCTACTCTATAAATGGTGCCTAACTTTAAGTGTCATTTACAAAAAAGCACTTGGTGCTTAAACCTAAGTATAGTGATCTGAATTCTACGTGCTGACCAGACCATCTCTTCTGGCCTCTACAAGGTGTTAAACCTGGGGCTGTTTTGTCACCGAGAATCGACTCCCATCCTTGATTCCATTCTTTACACAACTGATGACAAGATAAACTCAAACAATTACAGTTGCGCTGAGATGGATTAGGATTCTGTACATACCGACTGAAACTAAGTCTGTGATCAACCCCTCTACAGAAGGGAGAACTGTCAATGACTGGTGCTTGAAATACTGAAACACAGCACTTACAGTACCACAGTACAGCAGAGGTAACTGCACAGCCACACAGGTAAAAAATTCACTATGAATTTCTACCCTGAGAGGGGAAAAAAAGGCAGTAGTTTACTGCCTCAGCACAGAGAGATTCAGGTCTCTCAACGCACTGGATCTATAACCTAGGCACAGCTTCAATCTCTCTTTCTCCTCAAGACAGCAATCAGAAGGAGGGGGAATTCTGCTCTTCCCAGGATGTCCTGAGGCAAGCAATAACTACAAAGCTTCACAAGGAAGGGAGAGCAGAACACAAGTGTTCATAAGGGCTAATCACAGAGGACTGAAGAAATGAGGTGATCTGATTCATATACATAGCTCACCATGGGGCCCGCAGGTTCCCACGCTTCCCTCTTTCATACATTCTCTAGACCCAATAGACAGGTGGCGAACCCTTCACCTCAGAGATAAAGACTTCACACACCTCTCTCAGGCGCATGGCACTTTCTCTCACCTAGATTATATCTTGGTGAACCAATCAATTTTCTCTTTTCAGACATCAGCAGTTATTGATTCAGAAGAGGTTTCTGATCATGCGCTAGTTTGGGTCGATTTCGAGGCACCGGCACACTATCAGTCCTTCTCAGGATGGTGATTTCCCTCATATCTGTAATAAGACCTGGATTTTCAAAAATATATACAAGTAAAATGGAATGATTATAAGCAGCATAATAGAGAGCACCTTGAGCAACCTTCATTATTTTGGTCAGACGCGAAAGCAGTTCTCCAAGGAGATATTATAGCCCAGGGGCGTAGCCAGACACCCAAGTTTGGGTGGGCCTGGACCCAAGGTGGGTGGGCAACACTCCGCCTTGTCCTACAAGTGATTTGGTTTCTCCCTTTCTCGCCTGCATGCCATATGGTCTTTCAAACATCCCCTCTCCCCCGTATACCTTTTAAATAGCAGATTTTCACCGGCAGCAAAATGTTGTTGGGAGGTTTTGGCTGATGGGGCTTGGGGTCCCTGCCAGACACATTATAGGAGTGCTGCTACTTGGTGGGCCTGAACCTAAAGTGGGTGGGCCTGGGCCCACCCCAGCCCACCCTTGGCTACGCCACTGTTATAGCCTACATTTGCACCTGGCACAAATGGCTGACCTGGGGCAAATGACTGGCCTCCAGAATTCTTCTGTTAGAGTCTCAGTTGAAAACAGAAAAGAAAGCATATTTATGTAGTCTCTGTGCCTCTACAAGCGAATGACTACATGCCACTCAGGTGTCCCTAAATTCCTTATTGCATGAGAACTCTACTAGATCATCGCTATATCACAAATATAGGTTTTACCGCTTTGGAAATAAGCCAGGGTGTTTACTCAACAGAGTGGTGAAAACTTGGAATGGGTCTCGGGAGGTGGATTCAATGCGGGAAGCTCGGGGGACTGTTTATAACACCAGTGCAGAAACTGCACGTATATTTACTAATTGCTTCTCCCAACTTTATATGGTAGCTGACCCCACGGACCCTGCAGTCTTCCAAGAATACTTAGAAGAAGCGGGACTGCTCTGTTGGAAGAACCCCTCAGCACGGCACTTGCATGGAGTTATCAAAACTTTGAAATTACACTCTGCTCCAAGACCTGATGGCTTTCCAGGAGAATTTTATAAGTTCTTACCCCCAAATTTCTTGGCCCCTTGGCAGACTTGCTGTCCTTGGAGAATACCTGCTACAGGTAAGTATATTTGCTTTCTCCGAGGACAAGCAAGCTGCTTGTTCTCACATGTGGGGTATCCCTAGCAACCAGGCTCACTCAAAACAATTAACGTTGGTCAACTGGGACTCGCAATGGCGAGGACATAACATAGATTGACCTGAAACCATAAACAACTAACTGAGAGTGCAGCCTGGAACAGAACAAATATGGGTCTAGGAGGGTGGAGTTGGATTCTAAACCCTAAACAGATTCTGCAGCATTGACTGCCCAAACCCACTGTTGTGTCGGGTATCCTGCTGAAGGCAGTAGTGAGATGTGAATGTGTGGACTGATGACCACATTGCGGCCTTGTAAATCTCTTCAATGGAGGCTGACTTTAAGTGAGCCACAGACGCAGCCATGGCTCTAACATTATGCGCCGTGACATGGCCCTCCAGAGTCAGCCCAGCTTGGGCATAAGTGAAGGAAATGCAATCTGCTAGCCAATTTGAGTTAGTGTGTTTTCCAATGGCGACTTCCCTCCTGTTCGGATCGAAAGAAACAAACAACTGGGCGGACTGTCTAAAGGACTTTGTCCGCTGCACGTAAAAGGCCAATGCTCTCTTGCAGTCCAAGGTATGCAAACTGCTTTCACCAGGGCTGTTATGTGGATGGGGAAAAAATGTTGGCAAGACAACTGACTGGTTCAGATGGAACTCCGACACCACCTTTGGCAGGAACTTAGGGTGCATGCGGAGGACTACTTTGTTGTGATGAAATTTGATATAAGGTGCATGTACTACCAAGGCCTGAAGCTCACTGACCCTACGAGCTGAACAGTCAAAAGAGAAAATGACCTTCCAGGCCAAGTACTTCAGATGGCAGGTATTCAGTGGATCAAAGGGAGCTTTCATTAGCTGGGTGAGAACGTCATCGAGATCCCATGACACTGGTGGAGGTTTGAAAGGGGGCTTTGACAAAAGCAAACCTCTCATGAAGCGAACAACCAAAGGCTGTCCAGAGATAGGCTTACCCTCTACACGGCAATGATAGGAACTAATCGCACTAAGATGAACCCTTACTGAGTTGGTTTTGAGGCCAGACTCTGATAAGTGTAGAAGGTATTCAAGCAGGGTCTGTGTAGGACAAGAAAGAGGATCTAGGGCCTTGCTGTCACACCAGACGGCAACCTCCTCCATTTGAAAGAGTAACACCTCTTCGTGGAATCTTTCCTGGAAGCAAGCAAGACTCAGGAGACACCCTATGAAAAACCCAAGGAGGCGACTTCTAAGCTCTCAACATCCAGGCTGTGAGAGCCAGAGACTGGAGGTTGGTATGTAGAAGCGACCCTCAATATGGGTGATGAGGGTTGGAAAACATTCCAATCTCCACGGTTCCTCGGAGAACAACTGCAGGAAAAGAGGGAACCAAATCTGACACGGCCAGAAGGGTGCAATCAGGATCATGGATCCACAGTCTTTCTTGAGTTTCAGCAAAGTCTTCCCTACTAGAGGTATGGGAGGATAAGTATACAGAAGGCCTGTCCCCCAATGTAGGAGAAAAGCATCTGACCCTAGTCTGTTGTGGGCCTGAAGCCGGGAACAGAACTGAGGGACCTTGTGATTGATCTGAGTGGCAAAAAGATCCACCAAGGGGGTGCCCCATGCTCGGACGATTTTGCGGACTACGCCAATGTTCACTGACCACTCGTGAGGATGCATTATCCTGCTCAACCTGTCGGCCAGACTGTTGTTTACGCCTGCCAGATAAGTGGCTTGGAGAAACATGCCATGACGGCGAGACCAAAGCCAAACTGGACGGCTTCCTGACACAGAGGGCGAGATCCGGTGCCCCCCTGCTTGTTGGTGTAATTCATGGCAACCTGATTGTCTGTCTGAATTAAAATGATTTGGTTGAACAGCTGATTTCTGAAAGCCTTTAGAGCATTCCAGATTGCTCTTAATTCCAGGACGTTGATCTGCAGACTTTTTTTAATTAAAGGACCAGGCTCCCTGAGTGTGGAGCCCATCTACATGAGCTCCCCCACCCCAGGAGAGAAGCATCCATCGGAGGCACTATTCATGGCTGAGGAACTTGGAATGGTCGCCCCAAAGTCAAATTGGATCTAAAAGCCCACCACTGAAGATAATTCCGAAACTCAGTGGGCAGCTGGATTACATCCTCTAGATCCCCCGCAGCTTGAAACCACTGGGAAGCTAGGGTCCATTGAGCTGATCTGATATGTAGACATGCCATGGGAGTTACATGAACTGTGGAGGCCATGTGCCCAAGAAGTCTCAACATCTGCTGAGCCGTGACCTTCTGAGGTGCTCGAGCCATGGACACCAGGGACAGAAGGTTGTCTGCCCTCGCCTCGGGGAGATACGCTCGAGCTCTCTGAATGTTCAGCAGAGCTCCATTGAATTCCAATTTTTGAACTGGGGTGAGATGGGACTTCGGATAATTTATGAAGAACCCCAGTAGCTCCAGCACCTGAATAATCATTCGAATGGACTCCAGAGCACCTTCCTTCGAGGTGCTCTTCACCAGTCAATCGTCTAGATAAGGAAACACATGCACTCCTGGTCTGCGTAGAGACGCTGCGACTACAGCTAGGCATTTTGTAAATACTCTGGGCACAGATGCCAGGCCAAAAGGCAGTACACGGTACTGAAAGTGCTGTGTTCCCAGCCGAAATCGAAGAAATTTCCTGTGAGCTGGAAGTATCGAGATGTGTGTGTAAGCATCCTTTAAGTCCAGAGAGCATAGCCAATCGTTTTCCTGAATCATGGGAAGAAGGGTGCCCAGGGAAACCATCCTCAACTTTTCTCAGATAAGAAATTTGTTCGGGACCCTTAGGTCTAGGATGGGACGCATTCCCCCTGTTTTATTTTGCACAAGGTAGTACCTGGGATAGAATCCCAGCCCTTCTTCCCCTGGTGGAACGGGTTCGACCACTTGGGCCTGAAGAAGGGCGTACAGTTCCTCTGCAAGTACCTGCTTGTGCTGGGAGCTGTAGGACTGAGCTCCCGGTGGGCAATTTGGAGGCTTGGATACCAGATTGAGGGTGTATCCTAACCGGATAATTCGAAGAACCCACTGGTTGGAGGTTATAAGAGGCCACCTCGGGTGAAAAAACATTAACCTCCCCCCAACCGGCAAGTCGTACGGTACGGACATGTTTTCTGAAGCTATGTTAAACTGAAGCCAGTCAAAAACCCGTCCCTTGCTTTTGCTGCGGAGTCACAGTGGTCTTAGGTGCATCCTGTTGACGAGAACAAGCGTCCTGGGACTGAGCCTGGGCAGGCTGCCGAGAAGCAGGAGTGTACCTACACCTAGCATTAGAATAGGGAGCACTCCTCTTCCCTCCAAAAAAACTCCTGGATTAGGCAGTAGTAGCAGAAGACGCCCGGCGGGAGAGAGAATCCATAACATCATTATGCTTCTTGATCTGGTCAACTAGATCCTCCACTTTCTCACTAAAAAGGTTATCCCCCCGGCAAGGAACATCTGCCATCTGCTGCTGGACTGAATGATCCAGGTCAGACACACGCAGCCACTATACCCTGGATGCTACATCAAAAGTGTCGAACGTACCCCTGGATAGGAAATTTCGACACGCCTTCTGCTGTCTGACCACCTGGCAAAAAGGCTCAGCCTGCTCCAGAGGGAGTGCATCAACCAAGCTGGACAGTTGCCTCACCGAGTTCTGCAAGTGGACGCTCGTGAAGAGCTGGTAAGTCTGGATCTTGGCAGCGAGCATAGCGGACTGATACGTCTTCCTCCCAAAGGAGTCCAAGGTTCTAGATTCTCTGCCTGGGGGCACCGAGGCATAGTCCCTAGTGCTCTTGGCTCTTTTGAGGGCGGAGTCCACAACCATGGAATTGTGATGTAGCTGAGACCTCATCAAACCAGGTTCACCATGGATCTGATATTGGGATTCAGTTTTTTTGGGATCACGGGATTAGACAGAGGGAACGACCAGTTGTGCATAAGGACTTCCTTCAATACATTATGCAAAAGAGCCGTTGCAGCCTCTCTAGACGGAGAAGGATAATCCAGGGCCTCGAGCATCTCAGCCCTGGGCTCATCCTCAACCTCCACTGGGAAGGGAATAGCCGCAGCCATTTCCCAGACAAAGGAGGTAAAGGATAGACTCTCCTGTGGAGAAAGCCTCCTTTCTGGTGGAGGAGAAGGTTCAGAGGGAATCGCATAGGACTCATCAGAAGAAATGTATCTGGGATCTTCCTCTTCCTCCCACGAACGCCCATCTTTAGTATTGGACAAGACATCCCTCAGAGCAGCCCGAAACTGAGCCTGCCTCGATGCCGAGGAGCGAAGTCCTCGATGGCGGGGCCAAGAAGTCGACACTCACCTGGACTGCGGTGAAGCTTCCTCCACCGATGTCGAAGGGGAGTTGATCTGGGTAGCAGCCAACACCGATGCCGCAGGCAGCACCGAGGTCGGGGACCTCACCACAGGTGAAGGGTCAGAGGCTGCTGCAGCAGATGGTACGGAAGGCGCAAGCACCCCTGACACCGAAGCAGACTGGCGCAGCAATCCTTCCAGAAGCTCCTTCGAGAGCCGCCATCAGACAAGGCTGCGGGGTTGGTAAAGAGCTGGTGACAGAATCTGTTGAGGCTCGGGAGCTGGTACTGGGCTACCAGAAGACCGATGCATCGGCACCTCCTAAATAGATAGGGAGCGATCCTCTTGGCACTGATGCTTCTCGGGTGCCGATTCCCTCAACGCCCCGGAGCCCCTGGCACCGTGTGTCGAAGGAGAACGATGGTGCTTCTTCGCCTTCTCTCAACGCCCGTCATCGAGACTCCTCTGTACCAATGAGGATGTGGAATCCTCACGTCTCCTCGGGGCCGGGTCCGACGAAGGTCGGTCCCTGGGGGCCTACATAACAGGAGGCCTCAAGGCAGGTGGAGACCCACTCGATGCCTCACTGCTCCCAGCGCAAATTGGTCTTTCAGCAGCCATTATCTCCGCTCCCAACGTCGATGCTTCCCTCAATGTCGACGTCGAAGGACCGGACTGAGCCTCAAAAAGCTTTTCTCGTTGGGCTTCTCGAGACACTTGGGTCCATTTCTTCACACAAAGACACAGACTGAAAGCGACTGGGCTATGGTCGGGCCCAAGGCACTGGATACACCAGGCGTGGGTATCGGTATCTGAGATGGTCCATTTGCACAGAGTACAACGTTTGAAGCTGCTGGGTGTCTTCGATGACATGGAAGGGAAAACAGCTTCGGCGAAATCAAAACACGCGATTGTGCCTGATAAAGAAAAAGGGCACAAAAATAAGAGAATAACCTAGCTGCGACAAAAAACAAAGGAAACTTGAAAGGGGGCAAAACTAAAAGTACACTACAGGAACTTTTTTTTTTTTTTAATGACAATAAGAATAAAATAAAGAAAATTTGAAGACTCTTTCCTGGGCCTGAGAGAAGCGCAGAAAAAAACTACTGCACCTCAATGCAGAGAAAAGAAAACTGAGGGAACGCGCTCACGCAACAGGCGGGAAATCAGTCCACGTAAGCGCACCAGAAGACTCTGGCAAAACTTTTTTTATATATTTTGCTTGCAAAATGCCATCCGATTCCTGGGCCAACGTGGATGTCGACCCACATGTGAGAACAAGCAGCCTGCTTGTTCTCGGAGAATGAGAAGTATCCATGATCCACCTAGACTTGGTATGAGGAAGCCACAACAGCTCTCAACATTCTTATGGCAGAGCCTCTCCCAGACTCAACATCTGAGCTTTGAGTGAGAATGCAATGGAGGCAAAACAAATGCCTACTACTACTACTATTTAGCATTTCTATAGCGCTACAAGGCGTACGCAGCGCTGCACAAACATAGAAGAAAGACAGTCCCTGCTCAAAGAGCTTACAATCTAATAGACAAAAAATAAATAAAGTAAGCAAATCAAATCAATTAATGTGAACGGGAAGGAAGAGAGGAGGGTAGGTGGAGGCGAGTGGTTACGAGTCAAAAGCAATGTTAAAGAGGTGGGCTTTCAGTCTAGATTTAAAGGTGGTCAAGGATGGGGCAAGACGTAGGGGCTCAGGAAGTTTATTCCAGGCGTAGGGTGCAGCGAGACAGAAGGCGCGAAATCTGGAGTTGGCAGTAGTGGAGAAGGGAACAGATAAGAAAGATTTATCCATGGAGCGGAGTGCAAGGGAAGGGGTGTAGGGAAGGACGAGTGTGGAGAGATACTGGGGAGCAGCAGAGTGAGTACATTTATAGGTTAGTAGAAGAAGTTTGAACAGGATGCGAAAACGGATAGGGAGCCAGTGAAGGGTCTTGAGGAGAGGGGTAGTATGAGTAAAGCGACCCTGGCGGAAGATGAGTCGGGCAGCAGAGTTTTGAACCGACTGGAGAGGGGAGAGGTGACTAAGTGGGAGGCCAGCAAGAAGCAGATTGCCCTGCCATTATTTTCTACTCTGCCTCACTGACTTACATAAGAACATAACAGCCATACTGGGTCAGACCAATGGTTTATCCAGCCCAGTATCCTGTTTCCAACAGTGGCCAATCCAGGTCACAAATGCCTGGCAGAAACCCAACTAGTAGCACCAATCCATGCTACCAAATCTAGGAAAAGCAGTGGCTTCCCCCATGTCTATTTCAATAGCAGATTACGGACTTTTCTTCCAGAACTTGTCCAAACCTTTTTTAAACCCAGATACACTAACCAGTGTTACTACATCCTCTGGCAACAAGTTCCAGAGCTTAACTATTCGTTGAGTGAAAAAATATTTCCTGCTATTTATTGTTAAAGTATTTCTGTGGCCCACCTCAAAATGCTTGTCATCATTCTGTTACCGGAAAACTCTACTGACATGGCCTGAGGCAATCAGTTGAGAGAAACTATTCTCAACCTTAGAAATGCTCTTTCCCAATTTAAGAAACAGCAACCACATCATGCCAGGTCTTTTATTAACACTGATGCTAGAATCCACACAATGCTGAATTCCTGGGTCTGAGGAGTTTATGAAAATAAATTCAAGATTCAAAAGGCATACTAAACATGGTCCTTTCTATTATCAAATTCCTGTAAAACAAAACATATATAACTTAAAATTTTAACACTCTTCCACAGCAGTAACAGTTAAGTTCCAGCTAAGTACACAGGCAAAACATTTTCAGTTTGTTTTCAGTATTTTTAGACTTTTTCCTAATTTTCAGGCTTTTCTGCTCAAGCCAATTATTTTTAACAAAAACTTTTTAATGTGCATTAGAACATTTAGAAAAATAAATATGCAATTTATCATACATTAAATCAATTCTGAATGCACTAAATATTGAAACTTTATTTAAAAATTTCTATTCCACTATAACTAGGTGGATTACAGATCAGCATAAACAAGAAATAAAAACAAACATATGCTCAGATCAGTACAGACACAAACATCAGCTCCATGCGTGTTCAAACAAATATGTCTTCAATATTTTACCAAACTAATCTCTACTGCTACAAAAGCTCAGGTAACCTGGTAGACTGTTCCAAATTTGTGGACCTGCTATTGAAAAAGCGGTATTCCGGGTATCACTAATAAGTGTGCATCCCTATTAAAATCTGTATATCTAAGCCTACTTATATTAAGGAGCTTACTTTTGAAGCATATGGACATCTCAAAATGATCAAATGGACATCTGTGTGCTTAAAATGTCCAAATTCCAAGTTTGCAAAGGCAGAAAATGGACATCCAACACTGCAGTATATCCAAATAGCAAGGGGGCATGTTGTGAGAATGTTTTTGGTGGGCCTAGGTAGGGCCCAAAATCAGGATGTCCAGCAACAAGTACCAAACAAGAAGAAAAATCCAAGCCTAAAAAAAAAAAATTACATCATAAGTAAGACCTGTTTCAGTTACATTCAGGGTACAAAAAGATGCTCTTATTGAGCAGCTGACGACTAGAGGGATTAAAGCATGATAACTCCTTAATCCCCCAGTGGTTGCTGCCTCCCTCCCTCTCTCCTGAAAGTGAAAACTGAAAGGGGATACCAGGCTCTATAACAGCTTCACCTATTATGGGCATTCAAGGAGAGGCTTAGTGGTTGGTGAAGTGGAATTTAAATCAAGTGATCAAATCCCACTTTAACTCTTATTTTATATGTGTGAACCCTTCAGAAACAGAAAAATATCTACTGTACCTAAATATATAAGGCACCTGCATGCCTGAAGGCTACTGCTGATGTGGTGTACATTCAGATACAGCAGCTATTTTTCTGTTCCTGGAGGGATACTTACCTATAGCAGGTATTCTCAGAGGACAGCAGGCGATTCATTCTCACATGTGGGTGACATCATCCACGTTGCCCAGTGCAGCTAAAAAGCATTAAAACAGTTTTAAGACACAAGCCAGCATCCCCACCGCACATGCGCAAGTGCCTTCCCACCTGCCATGAGAGGAAAGGACCCACAGTACAATAGTACAGCTACTAGGATAGGAGACAAATCCAATGGGATGTGGGAGGCTATGTGAAAATGAATGGCCTGCTGCCCTTGGAAATGCCTGCTACAGGTAAGTATCCCTGCTTTCTCCAAGGACAAGCAGTCCATTCTCTCACATATGGGAATCCCTAGCTACCAAGCTCACTGAAAGCAACAACAGTAGGACAATTGGACCTCGCAACAGCGAGGTCATGGAACAAATTAACCTAAAACTATATACATACTGTGTAAGAGTGTAGCCTGTGACAGATCAAAAACAGGCCTAGAGGGTGGAGTTGCATGATAGACCCCAAACAAATTCTGCACAACTGTCTGTCCAAACCAACCATCTCATCGGGTATCTTGCTCTAGCCAATAGTATGAACGTGTGGATTGATGACCATGTCGCAGCCTTGCAAATTTCTTCTACCAATGCAGCCATGGCTCTGACATGAGCCTTGACGCTTGGGCGTATGTGAAAGAAATGCAATCTGCTAGCCAATTGGAGATTGTGCATTTCCCAATGGCAAATCCCATCCTGTTGGGATCAAAAGACTGGGTGGACGTCTGTAGGGCCTAATCTACTCCAAGCAAAAGGCCAATGCTCGCTTGCATTCTCGCCAGGATGGGAATGAGGTTTGTGAAAAAATGTTGTAAGAACAACTGACTGGTTCAGATGGAATTCCAACACCACCTTAGGTAGGAACTTATGGTGCGTGTGGAGGACTACTCTGTTATGATGAAATTTAGTGTAAGGTGGATCCACTACTAGGTCCTGAAGCTCATTTACCCTGCGAGCTGAAGTAACAACCACCAAGAATATGACCTTCCAGGTCAAGTACTTCAGATGACAGGAATCCAGCGGCTCGAAAGGAGTTTTCATCAGCTAGTTGAAAACAATGTTGAGGTCCTATAACAACAGTAAACCTCTCATGAAGAAAACAATTAGAGGCTGTCCATAGATGAGCTTACTCTCTACACGATTTTGGTAAACACTAATTGCACCAAGGTGAACCCTTACAGAGTTGGTCTTGAGACCAGACTAAGAAAGATGTAGAAGGTATTCAAGCAGGGTCTGTGTAAGGCAAAAGATATGATCTAGGGCCCTGACCTCACACCAGACTACAAACCTCCTCCATCTGAAAGTGTAACACTTCTTAGTAGAATCTTTCCTGGAAGCCAGCAAGACCTTGAAGACATTCTCCGGAAGATGCAAGGAAGCAAATTCTAAGCTCTCAACATCCACTTTGTGAGGGAAAAATGAGGCACTCAGGTAAAAATACCACCAGGAAGGCTCAAAATTAAAAAGTACACCAGATGAAGTGAGAGAACAGAGAAACAGCACATCTTCTCCTCAAAGTGGATGACAGAAGACTGATGGTCCCACGCTCTCGCCGCGAGTGGGAAGGTACTCATACATGCGCAATGGGGATGCTGGTGCGGTCAAATCTATATTACGCTTCTTAGCTTTCCACACCGGCAACATGGATGACATCACCCACATGTAAGAATATGGCTTGCTTGTCCACGGAAAAAAAAAAACTAACCACTAGGCTGCCCCTCTGCTCTGCTGTGAGGTCTGTGTGGCCATTTTTCTAAGAATGCTGCCAGACAGGCATCCTTGTCCTTGCTTCTTTGCCATTCATATGTTGGATGGTCGTTTGTAAAATGGCTGTTCATGCTGGGCGTCCTCAGCAAACAGATATCCATCTCACATATTTCCTGTTGGAAAATACATGCAAAATGCATGTCCATTTTGGACATCATGAGCTGGACGTCTCTATTCTGATTTGGACATCCTTTTGAAAATGCCACTACACATGTACTAACTAATAACTGTATCATCCCGATGGACCACAGCATTAACCTTTTCATAATGCAAAGAACATGGTTAGTTCTGCAACTACATTTAAATCTATTCTTGGTGCCTTTGTTAAAGTTTTTATTGATTGGCTTGAGCTAATTTGTTATGAAAAGTTTTAATTCAGCAACGAGCTCACCCACAGATATATACATATATATTATACACATATATGTATACATGGTCCTAATCTTATTTCTATTTTCACCTCACTTTTATTCATTAGGGTTTCAGCTTTTTTTTTCTCTCTGTTAACTAGAAAATGCCCTTGGGGCTTCATCTCTTTGCAGTATGGCAAGATTTCTTTTTGTTCTGCCAATCAGTAAAAGAAAATAAAACACAAAACTATAAATAACTCTACCTGAAAATTGTCATGAGATTACAGAGCTACTCAGAACTTTAAGCAAAAAAAACTTGTTTTGGTCTTTTAGGCTCCTCTACAAAGATTGATTGAACTTTTAAGCTCACTTGGCTATTCCTGCCATGTGGAGACTGGGTGGTCTTCCAATGTTTGTTGCTCAGATGGCTCCTATAAATATCTTCTCCTTGGAGGTACAGCCTTTCATGTCTGCTTTTCTTTCTTTTTTTCCTTAAGGTAATGGATCCACATTCTGCCATGCTTGTTGGATCGTCTCTGGATACTTCCAGGCCATTTCTGTTCCTTGGCTCTTCCACAAACAGGATTGTTACAGCATGGCACTCCACAAGACTCCCACTGGCACCAGCGTCTCTGACTACTCTTCAACCAAACCCCAATCCCAGCACAGGACTTCTCTGAAAGTATGCCACTGGCCCTGCTACATCCTCATCCAAATCAAACAAGCTGTATTTATGAAAGTGGTTCTTCCTGACGCCTAAAAATACTACATTAACTATGATACTGCTGGGCTGAACTCAAAGTTTATTCCTCTGAACAATAATGCCCTTATTACTTTGCTAACCAGAGTAATATTTTTCTTTGAAGATTTGTAGCACAGAGAAGATAAACATGGCTGCCGAGATAAGCCTCCAGTTGCAAGAGAAATGCAACTAAATCAGACTATTTTCCTCTCCTTTTGAATTCAGTAGACGTTTTTCTATTCTTGACAGGTCCAAATTTGAAAAATACCAACTAATTCTGAAAAATTCCTACTGTAACTAATTTCTTCACATTTTGAGTTGCATAAGAACACATTTTAAAATATTATCATCTGTAAATGCAAGTGTTTCAAATTATAACAAAATTACTTAGTAATTGGTTTTATTTTTAAGCTTCAAAAAATAGAAAAACATTTCTTTTTAATTCCAAACATTCTCCTATTAAATACCCTGCACATTTCTACAATCAGTCTCTTTAACCATCCAGAGCCTGTAAACAATCAATTGAAAATTATTACTTAAACATTTCTTAGAAACAGTTGCCAAAAATGAAAAATAAATACTTCCTAAGGTCTTTTTATCCAGTGTAAGAAAAATCATGCATGCTTTCAGCATTGTGAAAGGTATTATCTGCAACGTTCCCTTAACAAAACTAGCATAATCTAGAATTGTTTAAAGTTATAGTGGCATCAATGCCCAGCAGACCACTATACCTCCAATAAGCAATTCCTTATTATCATGTTCAGGGAAGAATGTATTATTAAACCTGTCACTAGGTAAAATGGAATTTTACTAGCATACATATAAAGATTTCTACATTTCTATGCAGCCAATATGCAATAAGCATACAAAATACTAACACATACTACTCTCCAAACAGTGACAGAAATTTGCATCACAGATCAATCAGTAAACACAAAGGAATCCTGTTTAGAAGGAATGGTTCCGCAAAATCTTAGCAGAGATTGGGTGGCGATGCCAGTAATTGGGAAACAAAAACAGGAGCTGGGCAGACTTCTACGGTCTATGCCCTGATCGTGACTCAATAGATAGGGATGGGCTCAAGAGTAAATTTTAAGGGGCTTCGATGTTAGCTTCAGAACTCAGTACAAGAACAGTGCTGGGCAGACTTCTACGGTCTATGCCCTGATCGTGACTGAATAGATAGGGATGGGCTTGAGAGTAAATTTTAAGGGGCTTTGATGTTAGCTTCGGAACTTAGTACATGAACAGTGCTAGGCAGACTTCTACGGTCTGTGCCCTGAGAAAGGCAAGGACAAATCAAACTCGGGTATACATATAAAGTATCTTGTTGGGCAGACTGGATGGACCGCATGTATCTTTATCTGCCGTCATTTACTATGTTACTATGATCACACCCAGGCTGCTGATTTAAAGCAGGTGTGTTCTCAACCAAGCCCACTGTACAGTAAATGAAGCTATATAACCACAGATGATATAATGGTTATATGTCAAATGAGACCGGATGTTTGTGTATGGTTGATGGTGTGAGAGGGTTGATATGCAGAGTTCTTTTGGAACCATTTGGTGTTTATGAATGATAATTGCGCATTTATTTTTCATTAAAGAGGGTTACTGATTTGAGTTGGAGTACTTTAGTATTATTTGTATGAAATTTGTACTCCTAGTTAATTTATTTCCCCTATTGGTAGTAGATTGTTAGTAATATGTAACCAGTCAAAATCATTCATAGTACCTGAAGACTGGAGGGTGGCCAACGTGACGCCGATTTTTAAGAAAGGTTCTAGGGGTGATCCAGGAAATTATAGACCAGTAAGCCTGACATCGGAGCCAGGCAAAATAGTGGAAACTATTATAAAGTATAAAATTATAGAACACGTAGACAAACATGGATTAATGAAACAGAGTCAGCATGGGTTCAGTCGAGGGAAGTCTTGCCTCACCAATTTGCTTCATTTCTTTGAAGACATGAATAAACATGTGGATAAAGCTTTTGATAAAGTTCCTCATGAGAGACTCCTGAGAAAATTAAAGTCATGGAATAGAAGGCAAGGTTCTGGTGTGGATTAGAATTAGCTATTGGCAAATCTGTCGGGTATATTCCCTGTAGGTACCCTGTAAACCTGACTGGCTAGGTGTCCCCAGGACTGTGCTGAGGACCACCGATTTAAAACAACAACAAAAAAAAGTAGAACAGAAAAAATAAAAGCAATACACACAACTCAGATTAGCAGAAGATATTGTTGTAATCAGTGTTACATGGTGGTCAAAACTCACAAAAAAAGAAGTTTGCATGAAAAATTGAAAAATAAATGACTAACTGAAGTGGTATCAGACACAGGCTAATGCTCTGTAAACTAGCTCAGTGCTTCTCAACACAGTCCTCGGGGCACACCCAGCCAGTTGGATTTTCAGGACATCCACAATGAACTTTATAAGCAGCCCAGATCAGGTGGCACTTCACCACGCCTAAATAATTTGTAAAAATGTTAACGTGATGATTACCAACAAGTCTACAGTGATGGGAGTCACCATGGTCTCAATACTATACTTTTATACATGGAACACTTTACAGACCTTTGGCTCAAATTTAATTCATACAGTTTGCAGCTACAACTGTGGGAAAAGACACGTAGATGATTGATAATCTGGTAAGAAGATACAAAGACACACTAGCATTTTTAGCATGCACTAAACGCTAGAGATGCCCATAGGAATATATGGGCATCTCTAGCGTTTAGCACATGCATATTTAATGCATGTGCTAAAAACATTAGCACGCTTTTGTAAAAGAACCCCTGAATGAAGCACAATTTGGTTATACATTAGTGAATTTACAAACATCTGGCCTTTTAACTTAGAACATTTATATAAGATACATTTCTTACACTGAATCTAATCATTTCTCCTTAAGACATATTTATAAGAATTCACACTTTAGGGATTATAATACAACTCTGTCAGTAAGATCCCTAAATGTAACGAAGATCACCCGAATTTCTCATCCCAAACATGTTAGCCACTGAATACAGTAGCACTCACGCACACTTAAGTAAAATTAACAATGTAAGAGATAACATTATATTTCTCAAGTAAAGGGCCAGGAATTAATAAGAACTCTACGCTTGTCACAGTTTTGTGGTTGTGGCAACTGCAGTTAAGAATTCATAAAACCAGCCAGCTCCATCACTACTGGCATTTGAAGACAAGCAGGCATGAAGTTCTCTTTAGCATCTTTGAATTGCATGGTATTGCCACATTCATTTTCAACATATATATGAAGAAAAACAAACTTTTTCGTGTCGTCAAAGTACGTTATTTAACAAACAACTATTAAAGAATGTGCACTACTAAGCAATAACGTACACTTAATACTGCCCACTGATATGAAAAAAAAATTTTAAGATAAAACAAAGTTAAAAGATCCCATAAAATCAAGAAATTAAACAAAACAAAATCTTTTGATCAACATAACCCCTAGTTGACAGTGCCCACAGTATTCTTGCACTGTAAAACAATCATATGACTCAGTATTAATAAACAAGTTTCAAAACGGGAGGAGAGTGGAAGAAAAGAAGGACCAGGAAGAGCCCCGTCTGATATATTCTGCTCATAAATATAATAGAATTACTACACTGTTTGTGGAATTGTACTGGTTGACTATTGAAGCATGAATACAATTTTAAATGTGTACTTTGATATACAGACTATTTTATGTGAGTGCACCAGCATATATGATGGATTCGATTCATATATCGAATGGAAATAGAATCTTTGCATGACTAGGTTGTTGCACTTTCCATATCCCAAGGTGTTGTACTATAAGAGTTTTTATTGTCATCAAGCACCCGCGATATGGAATTTGCTTTCACTTGCATCAGGAGGTTACAAAATTATTGATTACTAAGAAAAGCTTTGAAAGATCTTCAAAAGCTTTTCTTTGTAAGAAATATTTACAGGTTTGAAATAATTATGCTTAATATTTATTTGTTTATTCCCAGGACATGCCTGGTTTGCTTGAATTGTTAGTCATATAGAACGTCACACTGTTCTGCGGAATATAAGAGTATTTGTATTTGTAAAAGTCTTGGAGGGAAGAAAAAGACCTTACATTTTAACACAGATGGCAAAACAAAAAAAGACAGATTGCCACATTCAGTCTACCCAAATTATGTGATCTGAGAGACAAAAAGGGAGACTAGACGTGGTGAGAAGCGCATTTTGAAAAAACAGACAGCCTATAATGAAAAATAATGGAGTTGAAAGGAGAAACACCTGAGGGAAACAGAAAGAACTCTTGTGAAATTATAATACTACAATATAAGGATATGTTTAAGATAGCTGAAAGAAATAAAATGAAAATGAGGGAGAAGGAAAACAGAATTTTCTAACCCTTGGAATAGAATCCAGTCATAGAAGATGGCAGAAATTCAGAGACCCTGGGACTAAAGAAAAAAGGAAAACCAGTTAACTGAAATCATGACTGGATTATATACAATTCCATTTCAACACCGATTAAAAGGTTTAATTGCACAATTAATCGCGATTTAAATTTTTGATTGCATGGTTGATTGCATAAAGTGCCCCCCCCCCCTCACATTTTCACCTGTATAGTGCAAAATATAGACTGCAGATGTCAATTCTCAAAACTGACAGTTACTAAACTGAAAATAAAATCATTTTTCTCCTTTGTTGTCCGGTAATTTTATTTTTCTAATCATCTTATTCCTTGTCTCTGGTTCTGCTCCTCCTCTCTTCTTCACTTCTTCCTCTATAACATCTTTCACATTCAACTTTCTGCCATTTTTATTCCTCCTTATAGGAGAGAGCAGCATGATGTGATTAATCAGTTTGAAATTATTAGTGCAAGCTAAAAAAATTTGTCACAATTAATCGCGTTAACTGAACAGCCCTAATGAAAAACAATATTAATTTTTTAAAAGATAGGATAGTTAACCAACCACAATCTATAGCATCCACAAATCAAAGATGCATCTGCCAAACCATTTAAATTAACTTAATGACTCAAAGTGATCAAAATAGTTGCTTTGCAAATTACAACTATGGCAAAGTGACTTTTTATAGAACTCAGTACTGTCTAATAACAAAAGAACTAATAAATAGTGGATTTGTAACATAAAAGCCCTCCTTATTAAGATGGAAGTTGCCAAAGAAACTTGAGGGGCATTTTCAATATGACATCTACATCAGACTGAGGACATTTTGTGCTAAACATTTCAAATCCAAACAGAAAACATGACCATTTTCAAACCCACAAAAAGTATTCGGGCTGTGGTCCGGGAGTTTTATTGTGTTCCTCCTGATGAAGTGGACAACGAAATGCGGTCTCGCATAGAGGAGAGGAATAAGGAACTAGAGAAAGCTGACATGATCGGAATGATTATATGAAGTGGTTCCGCGGGAAGCTGTTTTCAAGCCTGGCACCGCATCCATTCAATATATGGACTGTAATAGCTGAATCCCTTCTAGTAGGAATTTGCTGTCCACCTGTTATGGGCTGCTGATATGAACTTTAACATACTGACTCTATTTGCCGCTGCATACATGAATT
This sequence comes from Microcaecilia unicolor, assembly GCF_901765095.1. Lineage (NCBI taxonomy): Eukaryota > Metazoa > Chordata > Amphibia > Gymnophiona > Siphonopidae > Microcaecilia > Microcaecilia unicolor. The sequence goes on from NC_044033.1 coordinate 404,193,544, forward strand.
AAGTGTATGGCAGCTGATGATATATGTAGTAGAGCAAGTTATTTTGTTATGTATTAATTGCAGAATATGAAGCTATGAAGCTATATAACCACAGATGATATAATGGTTATATGTCAAATGAGACCGGATGTTTGTGTATGGTTGATGGTGTGAGAGGGTTGATATGCAGAGTTCTTTTGGAACCGTTTGGTGTTTATGAATGATAATTGCGCATTTATTTTTCATTAAAGAGTGTTACTGATTTGAGTTGGAGTACTTTAGTATTATTTGTATGAAATTTGTACTCCTAGTTAATTTATTTCCCCTATTGGTAGTAGATTGTTAGTAATATGTAACCAGTCAAAATCATTCATAGTACCTGAAGACTGGAGGGTGGCCAACGTGACGCCGATTTTTAAGAAAGGTTCTAGGGGTGATCCAGGAAATTATAGACCAGTAAGCCTGACATCGGAGCCAGGCAAAATAGTGGAAACTATTATAAAGTATAAAATTATAGAACACGTAGACAAACATGGATTAATGGGACAGAGTCAGCATGGGTTCAGTCGAGGGAAGTCTTGCCTCACCAATTTGCTTCATTTCTTTGAAGACATGAATAAACATGTGGATAAAGCTTTTGATAAAGTTCCTCATGAGAGACTCCTGAGAAAATTAAAGTCATGGAATAGAAGGCAAGGTTCTGGTGTGGATTAGGAATTGGCTATTGGACAGAAAACAGAGGGTAGGGTTGAATGGTCATTTCTCTCAATGGAGGAGAGTGAACAGAGGAGTGCTGCAGGGATCTGTACTGGGACCGGTACTATTTAACATATTTATAAATTATATGGAAATCGGAATGAGTGAGGTGATCAAATTTGCAGAATACAAAACTTTTCAAGGTTGTTAAAACACGTACGGACTGTGAAATATTGAAGGAAGACCTTAGGAAATTGGAAGACTGGGCATCCAAATGGCAGATGAAATTTAATGTGGATAAATGCAAAGTGATGCACATTGGAAAGAATAATCTGAATCATAGTTACCTGATGCTAGGGTCGGGGTCAGCGCTCAAGAAAAAGATCTGGGTGTCATTGTAGATAATACGCTGAAATTTTCTGCTCAGTGTGCGGTGGCGGCTAAAAAGGCAAACAGGATGCTAGGAATTATTAGGAAAAGGATGGTGAATAAGACCAAAAATACTATAATGCCTTTGTATCGATCCAAGGTGCGCCTGCACCTTTGAGTACTGCGTTCAGTTTTGGTCGCCATATCTCAAAAAAGATTTGGCTGAATTAGAAAGGGTTCAAAGAAGATTGACTAAAATGATAAAGAGAATGAAACTCCTCTCATAAGAGGAAAGGCTAAAGAGGTTAGGGCTCTTCAGCATGGAAAAGAGATGGATGAGGTGAGATATGATTGAGGTCTACAAAATCCTGAGTGATATAGAACGAGTAGAAGTAAATCGATTTTTTACTTGTTCCAAAAGTACAAAGACTAGGGGACACTCAAGGAAATTACACGGAAGTACTGTTAAGACAAATAGGAAGAAATTTCACTCAACGAATAGTTAAGCTCTGGAACTCTTTGCCGGAGGAGGTAGTAACAGCAGTTAGCGTATCTGGGTTTAAAAAAGGTTTGGACAAATTCCTGGAGGAAAAGTCCATAGTCTACTTTTGAGACACACATGGGGAGCAACTGCTTGCCCTGGGATTTGTAGTATGGAGTGTTGTCATGATTTGGGTTTCTGCCAGGTACTTGTGACTTGGCTTGGCCACTATTTGGAAAACAGGATACTGGGATAGATGGACCATTGGTCTGACTCAGTATGGCTACTCTTATGTTCTTATGGTGCACATATGATTCATGTGTGCACAACCACGAATTGTGAATTCAGCAGAGTGATATACCTTATATGCTGCCCATGTGACCTGTTGTATATAGGCCAGACTAAAATAAAATTGCGTACATGTTTGGTGGAACACAGACATTGTTTGAAAGTTGGAAAAAATTGATGCCTCTATAGTGAAACACTGCTTGGAGGCAAACCATAGATTCGATGAACTAAGATGCTTTCTAATTGATCATATAACAGATAGGGGAGACATCTCTAGAATTTTGCAACAATGTGTGCAGCATTGGATATACCAATTGGATACAGTGGCTCCCACAGGAATAAATGGTCCCATTGAATGGGATGCATTTGTTTGATGGGTATGGCTTCTGGGTTGTTTCACAACGTAAGCTGATTGGATACAAATTATTTAGCGCTCTTAAGTAACCTTCCGCCATCTTGAACCAATATCATTTTGGGAAAGTTTCTCTGCCTGACGCAGCTTTGCGAAACAAGGGGGCCCTTGTTGATAATCGGGAGTTTGAGCGGACTGCCATTGAGATGGTTTGGTTCTTCTGGATGCGCACTGAAGAAGAAAAAATGCATCGATAAGAAGACTTCCAGATAAGTGATAGATATTATTTTGGCAGCACTCTAGCCCTAGAAACTTACTTTTTTCATCCTAAAGCTTTTTGATTAAAATTGAGTAAAATTAGTGCTAGTTTTTAGAGCTTATTATTGACAGTGTTTTTTTCTGTAGTGGGTTTTTTCCTTCTAGTAATAGGAGTTGATTCCCACTACAGTTTTTCGTTCAGCAATGAGGAGCCCTATGGGGTTGTACGCAGTAAAAGTCTATGACTTGTCCCAGGGTAGTTGAGGCTCAAGTTATTCAAAATTAAGAAATTCTCTTATAGCGTCTGTTTTCTCAATTTTAGGAGCAAACTTATTATTAGTATTTAGAGGAAAAGTCCATAAACCATTATTAAAGGTAGACCAGGGGAAAGTCACTACTTTATGTAGCATGGAATCAAGCCACTTTTTGGGATTCTCCCAGATACTTGTAACCAGGACTGGCCACTATTAGAAACAGGATACTGAGTTAGATGGACCCTTAGTCAGATGCAATGAAATCCTTGGTGATCCATGATGCCATAAATGAACAGTATCTTGACATCCTAGGAATAAGTGAAACCTGGCTAGATGAAAATGGGGATTTACCACTGGTTGAACTATGCCCAACAGGTTTTAACATCCAACATCAACCAAGACCAGGAAGATGCGGTGGAGGGGTAGCAGTCTTGATTCAGGATACAATCAAACTGTGCAGAATATCCATACCCCAGCTACATTAATCAGAACCTCTTTTAATGCAACTTGAAGAAGAGAAACCAATCTGGCTACTCATGATATACCGAGCACCTCGGAACAACACATTATCCGTGCAAGAACTCCTAGACCTGATTACTCAAGTGACCCTGAATTACCCTAGGCTGGTGATAATGGGAGACTTCAATCTACACATCAAAACCCCAGATACCACCACAGCTGAATTTCTGGATACGATGACACCTCTAGGATTTACACAGGTGATCAATTCTCCAAACCACAAAAAGGGTCACATACTAGACCTGGTATTCTACAAAGGGGTGGACATCCCAGAATTCTGGGATAACAGTATTGAAATAACACTCCTATCATGGTCAGACCATTTTCTAATTAAATTCTCCCTAAGTGACCACCTGAAACAAATGGCACCTCCCAGAGTTTGAAAGGAGATCAGAGACAAAAAAAAAAGCTGACTGCTGAGAATGTCCTAGTGTCCTTGGACTATCCACATGTGGATGAAAAGACAACAACAGTGTCAGAACAAGTTGAATCTGGAATACAAACTTAGCCAAGACTTGGAGAAAACAGATCCACTAAAAACGGTCTTATGCCTCACTCACAAACGCTCACCTTGGTTTTCTCCAGAACTTCAGATCCTTAAACGCGAAGGATGAAAACTGGAAAGGAGATGGCGTAAATCTCATCTGGATAAAGACAGGCTAAACTGTAGGAAGCACATGGCAAAGTACCACCAAGCCTTAATAGCAACCAAAAAACAGTATTTCTCTCAATGCATTGATCAAGCTGCCAATTCAACCAAGCAATTGTTCAGTATAATAAACAGTCTACTGCAACCCCCACAACAGAACCAGCCTGCCTAGTCTAAACTCAACTGCAATGATTTTGCTGCACACCTTGCCAATAAAATTAAAAATCTCCGCCAGGATTTACAGGCAATCCCACCCAGTCTCCAACCAGTCAACCAGGGGTGCACAAACTTGCCCCCTCCTGATAGAGATAGATGGGACACTTTTAACCCAATGACAGAGGAGAGCCTTGACAAAATCCTTAAGAGACCTTCGACCAACTACCTGCTCCCTTGACCCCTGCCCATCAAAGATAGTGCAGTAGGCACGTATGGCAAGTATGGGCCTCATAGAAAGCACCAGAAAAATTGTGAACACCTCTCTTTCTAATGGACAACTACCAACAGCATTAAAAAGGGCAGTGGTTCGCCCTCTGCTAAAGAAAAACAACCTTGACCAGGACAAACTTGAAAGTTACAGGCCAATATCCAACATCCCGTTTCTAGGGAAACTCATAGAACAAACTGTGTTCAACAATGATTGGCTAGAAGAGAGTAACTGGCTAGATCCATGTCAATCTGGATTCAGACTCGGTTATGGAACAGAAACGGTCCTTGTATCCTTACTAGATGATCTCTACAGAAACTGAGACAAGGGATTCGCCTCGATGTTAGTACTGTTAGATTTCTCAGCAGCTTTTGACACTGTGGATCATGACACCATGCTAGCATGACTGACAGAAACAGGTATCAGTGGAACAGTACTTGCCTGGTTCAGATTCCACCTATCAGACAGGCAACCATCCATAATGTTTGGCAGTAAATCATCACCACCATGGACACTGACCTGCGAGGTACCACAAGGATCGATACTGTCACCTATTCTGTTCAATATCTACCTCAAGCCACTAGCTGAGCTGATTCGGTCAATAGGCACTCAGTTCTACATCTATGCAAATGATGTGCAGTTACTCATACCCATCGAACCTGACTTACCTACAGCCTTGAATAATTCAAGATTGAGCTAAACAAAACAGACTTTGCCTAAACCCAAGTAAAACTGACCTCCACTGGGTCCCTAACACAAGTGGATACATACCTGACATCAAAATCCCTTTTGGGAAGTATGAACTCCCCCTCAAATCACAAGTCAGAAACCTTGGAATGCAATTAGATTCAACACTTACTCTGATTCCCCAAATCCAAGCAACCTTCAAAAGCTGCTTCTACTATTTGCGACAGCTACGCTGCCTCTCTCCTTACATCGAGAAGGTAAATCTTATCCCAGTTGTGCAAGCCATAACATCAAGACTGGATTACTGCAATGCACTATACAATGGTCTGACTACAAAGGGCCTGCACCAGCTCCAGTTGATTCAGAATGCAGCAGCAAGACTCATAGAAGGTTGCAAGCGACGTGACCACATCACACCATTTTTGCAAAAACTTAATTGGCTACCAGTACAATACAGGGCTAAATTTAAAACTCCTTGTCTGATCTTCAAGGCCCTGAAAGGAAAAGGCCCCAAGTACTTGAAGAATAGGATGATCCTCCATACACCGCCAAGGACACTAAAGTCCTCCCAAAGACTATCACTAACCACACCCTCTCCAAAAAACATTACATGATGTGATACCCGCAAGCGAGCCTTCTCCGGAGTAGCTCCCACACTCTGGAATGAACTGCCTGAAAGGCTCCACTTAACATAAGACTATCTGTACTTCAGGAAGCAGGTGAAAGCTTGGCTCTTCAACCAGGCCTTTAATGGAAGAACTAACTTAACTTGTTAGTCTCACACACACACAAGGAGTGACTTGGGCTGTGACAGGGCATGTTTATCCACTCCTACCCTAACCATCTCTCTGACCTCGTGTGTAACTTTCTTTAAATCAGTCACCATACACTCTAACTCTTCTTACTCTCTTACCTATCTATATGTTCCATCTTTGCTTTACCCTTCACTATCAATTAAAATGTTCTATTACGTATCATGTTGACATTGTAAGTAGAATTTGTTGAATTGATCAAACAGTTATGCGGCGCTGGAGCCATACTCTAGAGAGCTATTGCTAAAGAGAGATTTGGTGAATTAAATGGACACTAAAGAGTTAAATACACATCAGGACCAAAATTATATATCTATGTATACATATGATTATTAGTTACTGCATGTAACAGGTTAAACAATATGTGTTCAAGTGAGTTGCTGGGGTAGGAGGCATTTGATTATGAGTGGCCTGAGTGCTAGCAGTATGAATGGTAATTAGGAGGTATTGAATGTAATAAAATGGTTCGAGAATGAAATTAGTAGTGGAGTACGTTTTTGTATTATGTAGTAACTAGTAAAAAAGGTCCGTTTTGTAAACAAATGAAACGGGCGCTAGCAAGGCTATAGAGAGAGTGAGAGCATGTATATGTATGTGTGTCTGTGTGTGTGACACAGAGAAAGTGTGTGTGTGCGTCTCTGTGTGAAAGAGAGTGTGCACAGGTAGGGTGAAAATGAAGAGACAGCAGTGAAATTTTACATAGGACAGCTGAACCATTTGAGGCGTGTTTGTGTGTCTGTGTGAGAGAGTGTGTATAAGTGTGTGGGTGGGTGTGTGTGTGAGATAGAGACAGTGTAAGTGTGTGTGTGTGCGTCTGTGTGAAAGAGAGTGTGAAAGGGTAGGGTCAAAATGAAGAGACAGCATTATAATTGTACATAGCACAGCACAAACATTTGAGGCAGTTCTTGCCTTATCTCCCCTGCCGCCCCCTCCATACCTAACAATTCGTTCCTTGTCTTCCATCCCCTCTGTGTCCCATCTGTATGTGTGTGAGAGAGAGAGAGAGGTGCTAGCAGTCCCTATGATAGTGGCAGGTCAGTTGCTCATTATAGCCAGTTAAGAGTGAGAACGTATGTGTATGTGCTGGTTTTTTTCCTTCCGTCCTATGCCCTCCGTGTCCGTTGTTTGTGTGGAGAGCAGAGATCTGTATGGTCCTTTTAGCGTTGCTGTTGACGTCGCGTAGCAACTGTTTGCTGCTGGTTTTCATTGCTCCGTGATGTGTCTTATGTCACATTCCGTCGCTTAGTAACGGGTTCGCGATGCGATTGGTTGAGTGTCATTGGTCCGCCCTCGACGTCATGACGTTTGACGCGGAGGGCGGGGCCAACACTCATGGGCGAATTCCTGGTTTCACCTCCATGCATTTAGAACGTTGGGGCTTGTGGAGGCTTCAGAACGTTGGAGGTGCGTTTTATATAGAGAGATTGTAAGTAGAATACTATGCCATATTTTGTATTGCTATTTGAACACTTTTACTGCTGTAATTGTCTATTGCTAATGTTTGTTCTATTCTTACTGTACACCACCTTGAGTTAATTCCTTCAAAAAAGGCAGTAAATAAATCCTAATAAATAAATAATACGAAATTTGAGTATGAATAAATGCAGCACAGGAAAATAGAACTGAAGAATGATGGCTATATTATATTTTACTTGTATAATGAATACTTCATGCTTTTCTGTACCCCACCTAGAACTGAGGATAGGAGAGCTACACGTATTTTTAAATAGATAAAATAAAATGAAATGAAATAAAGGGGAATACACGTTCACAATTCAAGATGGTTTATTGCCATAAATATCCATCTCACTGGAGAAAACATACTTTAAATTTATCATGTAGCAGATTCTCTTGGTTGCTGGCAAACTGCACTCTGCTACTACAGCAGTAGTGTAAAGATCGCTGTGTGTGCATACCTCATCCCACTGTGGACAGTAATAGCATGCTTACATTGCTTTAGAGCTCCTTGCACGAAATAGGTGTGTTTTCTTCAGGTATGAAATGGACAAGGACTGCATCTTATAGTTAACATGGAGGCTGTTACCATGCATTTACTTAAAGATAGCAGACAACACACAGAATGCCATCTCATGAGGTGTGGTCAACTTTATCACACATTTTCTGTGCAATTAACCTAGAGTAGCATCTTTTTTTCTCTGAGAACTGCATATCAACTCTCCCAAAAATGCTAGGAATGCCCCAACAGTTGGGGCAGTTAATGTGAAAGTTTTGCAAGTTTTGCAACTAATGATTAATTTTGGCAATCACCACAACACACCTGCAAACCAATGCTGTACGTAAGTAAACAGGTGCCAAAATATATTGCCCATTCCAAGCTACTATAACATGGATACATGGTACACCAAATCATGCTCAAAAGTTATGAGCAAACTTGGGTTCAATTCCATATCTTAACATATACAACTCAATTTTGATATAAGACGGAAATATCAAAACAACAATTTAAGAAGGCAGAACAGGTCTAATATTCATGCACTGAAAAGCAAAGATCAAATTCTAAATAAGGAATAATAACTAAATTGGACTGCTCTCTAAACTGTGAATCAGACAATTTGAAGATCATTAATTGATGTTTGTTTTAAAATTACGTACATCAAATGTAAATGTGAATTTTTAAAACAAACAGCATGTTTCAAACTGCCAGCAACAGAAGGGTTTTAAGTGGAGGAATGCAAACCATATCGGTGAGAGCAGCATCGTAAAATTAAACTCGCATCCCAAGCTGGCACAGCCATCTCTTGCACAAGAATTTGTAATTTTTGGTTGCAAAAGGAACTATATTTCCAGAAAACTTATCGGAAAACTTCCTGGCATAGCTCCTCTTCTACTGGATGAAAGAAATGTCTGTTCAGCCACAGAAACCAAGCTGCTCTGCCTGACCAGAAGTCTGTGCTTGTTTATTTTGATTACCCACAACAATTCCATGCTATAGTCTGCAATTCTAAAGTGCTGATGGCACTCCAAGATTCTGTCAGAGAAAGCTCTGATTGAACAAACAGAAGAATAACAGACTGCATCATCCAAAAAGGACTCCCATCAAATAAATTCAATTACATATTCAGGAATCCAAGCTACTTTCAATGAGATTACTCTATTGTTATATCACCTGGCTGGGCAGAAATGTAAATCAATGTTTATCTATAACACATGTTTTTCATAGACAGTAACACTGATAAAGCACATAAGTGGATGATGTCTTCCAACGGTGCCAGAACAGAACTGCTCTCCAAGAGCTCAGAACTTAGTCCTGACATGTGTGGCTCTTCCTGTGTGCATGGTCTACTCAGCTCTTCAGCTCAAAAGATTCAGACAACTCTCAGGAAGGTGGAAGGGATTGTGTGCCTTATCAATTCCTCTCAAATGGAGCAAGTGACACTAGTTACTTATTCCTCCCACTCCCTGTAGCCAATCCCTTTTCTCCAGTACATCAACACCACCAATGAGATTTGTGACAAATATAGTGGTTTTATTATTCCTACTCTATTGAAACTTAACAACATTAACAGCAACAGTGAGATGAAAATACACATCCTTAAATAAAACCTTAGACTTGTTTTTTTTTAATTGAAATTTACAATAATTTCCAGAGATAAAATAAATATTACCTTCACTACTAAGTCCACGACAACGTGGGGGAGCGAGCAAGTGAAAATTACAAGAAAACCAAAAGAAAGAATATCCTCTCTAATATATCAAAACAACTTAAAGCAAGCTAACAACATAGGACTCATCCAGGTATAATAAATTATTGTAGATACATCTCTGACCAGAGAACTCGTGGTGACCTTACTAGTGCTAATGAAAGCGGAGAGCTGAGAGGGTTCATGGAATACATATTTGACAGATTTTAATTTTATTACACATTTGCATGGAACCTTCAGAAAAAAAAAAAAAAGAGTGCACCCCAACTGCAAAACAGCTGGTCTAATTAACAGGAAATCTCTTCTCCTCTGAGTTTCTTTGGTCGTCTGGAAAAATACATACTTAACAACCCAAGAAAGGCAGGTCCCTCTTCTTAAAACAAACTTAACCTGTCACAATCTGATGATAATGCAAGCGTAAATAATCAAAGTTGCTTTAACCAGTCTCTCCGTCTCAGATGATTCCAAAATGTCAGAAACATTAAGGACGTCGCCCTCCAAATTAGAGTCCATAGGTTTCAAAGACTCCCTTTTTTGCAGTAGGTAAATTATAAATCCAAGAGATTGGAGGCAAAGCTGTATCAGGAACTAAAATAATCTCCGTCAAATAACGAGAAAACATGTCTGTAGGAGAGACTAGTGGAACGTTAGGGAAATTAATCAGTTGAAGGTTACAGTATCTAACAGAATTCTCAAGATTTTCAACTTCCCTCCTTAATACCATGTTCTCTTTCATAACAGCAGAGTTTACCATCTGAACATTCTTTATCATATCATTATGTTCCTGTAATGATTGAGTCACTTGGGTAACTTGATTTCAAACAGTAGATATATAAATAGAATGTATTTGAACAGTAGCGTTCCTTAAGGAAAACTGTGCAGCCAGTGCCTTACCCAATTCAGAAACAGCAGTCTATATCAATTCCAAGGTGAAAATAGATGGCTTCTGGAGCTGTATCTCAAATGATTTTGCCTTCAGCGGACCACCTTTAACAGCAGCAGACATGGTCTCCTTCCCAGTCTCCATATCCACCACACCCAACGCCATCGTCATGGCAGGATGAACCGGAGTTGAACTAATCACATCCACACTTATCGTAGGGATTCTCCCCCTAGAAGCAGACGTTTCCAACTGAAACCTCTGGATGTCTGTCTCTGAACCCTTGAGACTTGTCATTAGCAGCAAAGGTGGAGGTGACCACATATCAGGAGTCAAAGAAAGTTCTGAGCCTAAGCCCGATGTGAATCCTCCTGGCAACAGTGTACATGTAGCTGGCAACTCCCCAAATCCCTGGGGATCAGGTACTCCATGTTTCATAAAAGTATCCATCAGACCTCACTGAATAGAAGAAGAATCCGGTTGGGGCTGGTAATACCCACTATACACAGCCTAGCATCCTTCTAGCTTTGGCCACTGCCTTGTCACATTGTTTCAAAACCTTGAGACTCTCAGACACCATCACCACAATATCTCTCTTCTGGTTTGTGTACATCAACCTCTTGCTCCCTATCACATAAAGGTACTTCGTATTTCTGCACGTCTTCGCATTAAATATTAACTGCCAAGCATTAGAATATTCTTTTAATTTTTGTAGATCATAACTTACATTGTTTGAGCCTTCCGAGGCATCCACTCTTGTTGCAAATCATTGTAACATCTGCAAAGAAGCTAACTTTTCCTTCTAACCCTTCAGCAATATAGCTCAAAAAGATATTAAATAGGGAGAAAAAAAACAACACTTTCCCTGTCTTCACTACAGCAATTGCATGAGAAGTGTCAGCAGCAAACAGCTGCACCTCAGTCAACATTTTGCTCATTTGTCTGCTTGCTAAATTCCACTGCATGCAGTACAGAGTCTTTTACAGTACAAATCAGTCATGTCCAAAACAGCAGAAGAGGACAACAGAATCAATGTGCAATTATTTGTCGCCTCCCCTTTTATCCCTGCTGCACAATCAGGAAAGGGGAGAACAGAGAAAGCTCAATGGTATACCACAAGGGTGGCGGGAAAGCAAATTTGAGAGATGTACCACTGGTGTTTGGGAGGGGGGCAGGAAAGATTGCTGAATGAGTGCTGGGGGAAGAAACAATGAGGTGGGGGAATGTGCTTGGTATGGGGGGGGGGGAGAGAAGAGGTAGGGTATATATCTGGGGGAGTCCCTGAAGACACAGAATTAGGAGCTTTCCTGCAAGTTAGGAAGAGAGAACTGGGATGCAGAGAAGGATAATGATGGGGACACAGGACAAATTGCGTGCTGGACGATAGGGAGAGAGCAGGGTAACAGAGAGGAGTGGGGGCAGGTGGAAAAATAAAGTTAGGGGATGTCCACCCATAGGAAGCTGGGAGTTGAACCCACCAGCAGAGGAGGAAAGGTTCAAGCTAAGTTGGGGCAAGAGAGGGTTGAGGAGGGTGGAACCTGGAAAATGACAGTGATAGGAGAGTTGAGCCCAAAGAGTGAAAAGATGGGGGGCGGGGTTTTCAGATGACTGGCCTTATGATGGTGGAATCCTGCACAAAATACAAATTACAAATACAGTATGCACACAGAAGCATGCACTGCAGATACTAGCTCCAAGATGGAGCCTAACACATTCCACTAATCAATCATCTTTCTCCAGAAATCTTTCCATTTAACCCTGCCCCCTTTTGTCCATCATTCAGCTGAATCTCTAATTCATTCTACCACTTGAGGTCCTCCCCTTGAATGCTCAGTTAATTTACGAGTCTTATGCAAGACCATATTGAAAAACCTGAATCCAAGTCACCCAAAAAAACAAAACAAAAAACAAACCCTGTTGCCATGGATCCAGCCACTGTATTCTAGAGAAGCTATTATCCTTTCCTTCAATAGTATATTAATCTTCCCACCATTTACACAATCATAACCAAATTATAATTTCTACACTAACCTCTGTCACTTTTATAATAAGAGACAACATTCACTAAAATGGCTGCCAGTTAGCGGACTCAGGAGCCGTTGGCTCCTGTTGCCATCGCCACTGCGGCCCGTTGTCTGGCTGTGGTCTGGCCCGATCGTGCCATCGTTGTTGACCACGGAGCTTTGACCTCGGTCATTTGTCTCCCTTCTCGCCTCTAGCGTCGGGCAGAGGTGTGGCGCAGTTGCATCGGAGGCGTGGTGGCAGCTGCAGGTGGGTGCGGACCGGTTCTGGATCACCCAGCGGGGTCCGGCGAGTTGCAGAGGGCTCATTTGAGACTGCGGCCATCTGTCTGTTCCTTTGGGCCGCTGGCTTCTTCAGCGCTGCAGGTCTCCTGCCGCTCGGTCGGTTGCTGGCCGTTGGACAATGCAGCGGCATCGTTGGGTCCTCTTGGAGAGTGCTGTCCTGCTGATTCCACCCGCGACCAGATTTGACTGTTTGCTGGCTGCCACTGTTTTTCTTCTGCTGTTTACCGTTGAAGATGTCTGAGAGTGTGTGGGTCGCTGCCCCACTTGCCCTGGGAGCAGGAGTGGACGGTTAGAGGAGCGGATTTCAACTCTATTTCCATCATGCAAGGTCATCTTGATGTGTCTGGTCGATTTACATCTCCTCTAGCCAGTTGAGGTTCAGCCAACTCCAAGAATGCCACATAGGACCTGAAGTCCTTCCTACCAACATATATCTACAGGTCATTTTAGACTCTCTTATCCTTTCCCAATTTTCTTCTTTCCGTTCCTTCTATTCTAACCAATTCACTTGTAATCGTACCACCTCTGATCTGGCGATAGCCTATCACTGCACTGTAAGCCACTTTGAGCCTGCAAAACTGTGGGAAAAATGTGGGGTATAAATGTACAATAAATAAATAAATAATAAATTTGAATTAAAAGCTGCAGAATACTAAATTCTTCAGCCCTGTGAGAGCACTCCTCTCTTCACTGATGTATTGAGATCCTTCAAAAGACCTTTCTGCTTGAATCTCAACTTCTCAAGAGCAAAGCCATAAGACCAAAGGAGGATGAATCTTCCATGAGTACTGGACCCTGGCACAAGAAACCTAGAACCCATAATAACTGCAATACCCTGGTGGATACCTGCAAGCTTTCTTGAAGAGTAGAACTCTGATTGACCAATTATCTAAATAACAGTGGATACTGATCCCTTCATGATGAAGGCAGGCAACAACTACCATGACCTTTGAAATGGTCCTGGTAACCATGGCAAGCCCACAATGAAACTGTAAATGATGGCCTAGCACCACAAACCTTACAAACCTCTGATAATGCCACATAGAAGCATGGAAAGAGGCTTGCTTGAGTCCAAGGCAATGAGACATTCATCAGGATGAACTGAACCTATCACTAACCATAGGGTCTCCATATTGAAGTGAGTCGCCTGTAGGGCTCAATTTACTCCCTTGACGTCAAGGATAGGCTAGAAGGAGCACAGATCTCACTTGCCACTAGCAACAGGAAACACATCTCTTAGTTCCAGAAGGCTCTTCAAGGTGGATCTTACCACCTACACCATGACTGGAGCTTTGCAAAAAGACAACAAAATCTCCAAGGGGTTGGGAAAAACTGTAATTTGTAGCTCTTCTCGATGATTTCTAGAACCCATTGATACAACGTATTTGGACCCATTCCTCAAAGAATTCAGATGTCTTCCTGTCTTCAATTCCAAGGAATGGACGAGGACTCCATCAATGGGCAGAGAAAAAGGCATTTGTAGCGTAGCTTCCTTGATATCCTCCTTTGTCTCCTGAAAAGGATGACGGTTTCAATTGGTAACAAATGTTGAAATGAGCCATAAGGCCCTGGTCCACAATGTATTGCCTCATAAAAACAGCAAACAAATGAGAAGAAGATTTAGGTTTATCCTCTGACAGTCCTTGAGACTGAATATCTGCCTCCCAACTGTACAGCCACAGACATCTAGCAAAGACTGCTAGAGCCATGGTTCAAGTGGAATTTTGAGTTGGAACCCTTCACTCCAGAGAAGTTGTCTACGCTCAAAGCAGGCTTGGTTTATTTGGCTGAAGCTCTTTATGATTTGATTCAATCTGGAGTATTAGCCTCTTGAATCTAAACAAAGGAAGGCTCTAACCACATAAGAGCTACAGACAGAGGCTCGGAGCCCTAAGTCTGCTACATCAAAGGATGGTTTCAAGGACACATGTACTCTGCAATCTTGGAAGATTCTTGAGAGTCACTCCTCCCTCTACCGGAATACTAGTTTCCTTAGTAACAGCCATGACCAAGGCATCACCTTGAACTGCTTGAGCTTTTCTTTTGCTTCCATAACTAATGAATGGCCCAACCAACCTAGAGCCTTGCTTCTGGGGAATCCCACTCAGCTGAAATAAGAGCCTGAATAGACTGATGCATAGGGAACGCTTTAGGAGGTTTTCTAATTCCCTCCATAATGGGATCCCCTAAAGAAGCACCCTACAAGGTGTTCCTCTTTGCAAAATATCCTTACTACTGTGGAATCATCTCCCACAGGATTTCTAGAGGCTCCCTTAGGAATGAGTTCCTAGACACCACCGAGGATACCTGGTCACAGTGTGCTGCTGAAAGCAAGGACTCTGATTCCTAGCATTCCAAATGATTCAATCCAACCCATTTTACCACTGAACTTTCCAGAGAATCTTTAGAAGTAGAAGGTACATCTAAATTAAGTAAGTGTAAGATATCTTTTACTTTACACAGTGGTGTGCTGGTAAATTTTTAACAACAGGCTCTCTCTCCGGTCCACCTCGGCACCCCCCCATCCACCTCTGCGCCCTCCATCCATCACTGCGCCCCGTCCACCTCTGCGCCCCCCCAAAATTGCAGAGCTGGCTATAGCTGGGGGGAGGCAATGCATTACTCTCTCCAGGAAAAAAAAATTACATGATCCCAGGTTCCAATCTAATTCATGTTTAATATGGGATAAAATGCCATAAATAAGTAAATAAATATAAACTTTTAACATTCAGCACCTGATTCTCAAAGTGGACATATTCCAAACACTATAATGAAAATAAAAAAAAATTTTGTACCTTTGTTGTCTGGTGACTTTGTTTCTCTGATCATGCTGGCCCAGTATCTGATTCTGCTGCTCTCTATCTGTTCCCTTGACTCCGTTTCCAGGGCTTCCTTTCCATTTATTTTTTTTCTTTCCTCCTTTCTTCTTCATTTCTGGTCCTCCGCAGACTTGACTGTACAGTGGTTACAGCTTCTGCCTATTTTCTCCATCTATGTGCAGTTTCTCTCCTCACTTCCTTTTCCCTCATCTAATCTCCTTGCTCTACCTTCCCTCCGTGTCCAGCATTTCTTCTCTCTCCCTTGTCCCTTCCCTCCCTTCCATCCATGTCAAGAATTTCTCTTGCCCTCCCCTCCATCCATGTCCTGAAACTCTCCTCTCTCCCCTGCCCCCCTCTAACCATCCATACCCAGCAATTGTCTTCTCTCCCCTGCACCCCTCTATCCATTCATGCCCAGCAATTGTCTTCTCTCCCCTGCCCTCCATGCCCAGCAATTGTCTTCTCTCCCCTTCCCAGCAATTGGCTTCTCTCCTCTGCCACCCTCTACCCATCCCTGCTCAGCAATTGGCTTCTCTCCCCTGTCCCCTCTACCCATCCATGGCCAGCAATTCTCTTCTCTCCCCTGCCCCCCTCTATCCATCCATGGCCAGCAATTCTCTTCTCTCCCCTGCCCCCCTCTATCCATTCATGCCCAGCAATTGGCTTCTCTCCCATGCCCCCTCTACCCATCCCTGCCCAGCAATTGGCTTCTCTCCCCTGCCCCCCTCTACTCATCCTTGCCCAGCAATTGGCTTCTCTCCCCTGCCCCCTCTACCCATCCATGCCCAGCAATTCTCTTCTCTCCCCTGCCCCCCTCTATCCATTCATGCCCAGCAATTGTCTTCTATCCCCTGCCCTCCATGCCCAGCAACTGTCTTCTCTCCCCTGCCCCCCTCTACCCATCCCTGCCCAGCAATTGGCTTCTCTCCCCTGCCCCCCTCTACCCATCCCTGCCCAGCAATTGGCTTCTCTCCCCTGCCCCCTCTACCCATCCCTGCCCAGCAATTGGCTTCTCTCCCCTGCCCCCTCTACCCATCAATTGACTTCTCTCCCTTGCCCCCCTCTACTCATCCTTGCCCAGCAATTGGCTTCTCTCCCCTGCCCCCTCTACCCATCCATGCCCAGCAATTCTCTTCTCTCCCCTTCCCCCCTCTATCCATTCATGCCCAGCAATTGTCTTCTCTCCCCTGCCCTCCATGCCCAGCAACTGTCTTCTCTCCCCTGCCCCCCTCTACCCATCCCTGCCCAGCAATTGGCTTCTCTCCCCTGCCCCCCTCTACCCATCCCTGCCCAGCAATTGGCTTCTCTCCCCTGCCCCCTCTACCCATCCGTGCCCAACAATTCTCTTCTCTCCCCTGCCCCCCTCTATCCATTCATGCCCAGCAACTGTCTTCTCTCCCCTGCCCCCCTCTACCCATCCCTGCCCAGCAATTGGCTTCTCTCCCCTGCCCCCTCTACCCATCCCTGCCCAGCAATTGGCTTCTCTCCCTTGCCTCCCTCTACCCATCCTTGTCCAGCAATTCTCCTCCCTCCCCTGCCGCTCCCAAACATGTCCAGCGATTCTCCTCCCTCCCCTGCCTTCCCCTCTCAAACATGTGTAGCGATTTTCTGTCGCCCCCACCGCCCCTCCCTGCTCCCATCCATCTTATTTAGTACCTCTCCGTTGAAGCGCCGCCTTATTTAAGCCCTGCTGCGTCTCCAGCCTTCCCTCCCTGCTTGCTTCGATGAGTTCGTTCATCGTGCCCTTAGTCCCGCCTTCTGACGTCAGAACTGCAGATGGGAGGCCGCTGACCAACGCAGAGAAGGATTTCAGAAGAATCTGTTGCCCATAGCAAAACAGCTGTGGAAGGGTTAGGAAGAAAGCAATTTCTCAGACAGGCCTTATTCTGCCATTTTTACCCCTCCTGTTATACCTGGGTGAGAAAAAAAGGGAGAAGACCTAGGCGAATTGTCAAGCATAATATAGAGAACGCAAGAGTTGCCCCCTGGCAACCAGTCACCCCAGTTTGAAACACTATTTTGGCAAACTACAAGCGACAAAGGTACTTCACCATACAAGGGCTATCTTTAAAACAATTGTATGGCAGCCCGAGGATCCAAAAAGGAGGCGGAGAAAACCAGAGGAGGGGGGCTTAAGATGGCTGACAAGAGCTCGCCTCCATCCCCGTCGGTAAGCTCTGCATGGACATCGGAAATTGTTGCAGAAGTGAAAACAGCAGTGGAGGAGACTCTGAACCATCAACTACAACAAATAATGTATAAACTAGATGGAATGGACCAGAAGTTTACAAACTTTACTGCAGATCTGCAGGAGGTACAGCAAAGACTAGGTGATGTGGAAACCAAGGCACAGGAATCAACTACAGATATTGAATATCTTAAGAAAGCAGTGATATCACTGGAAGACAAAGTAGACGACTTGGAGAACCGGTCTCGAAGGAACAATCTCAGATTGGTCGGAGTACCTGAATCGATAAAAGATGCTGAACTGAGAGGCTTACTTGGAGCCATGGCTTTCTAAGACTTTGTTGTCTCAAAGTACTGTGGGCCCAGTAAAAATAGAACGAGCTCATAGGCTGGGTCCCAGGAGGGCCACCAATGACAGACCGAGGGTAGTGATACTCAGACTGCTCCACTATCATCATAAGATGGAAATACTAGCTGCTCTCAGGAATGGAGGGAAGCTGAAAGTGGAAGGACAACGGATTATGTGTTTTCAGGACTATTCTACTAAAGTCTCCCTCCAACGCAAACAATTTTCCCGGGTTTGTGGAAGACTCCACAGCCTACAAGTGCGGTTTAGCCTGTTGTACCCGGCAAAGCTACGAGTGCAACACAATGGAACAGTACAATTTTACGAAAATGTGAAGGCAGCCCAGGCATTCGTGGATCAGCTAGAACGTGAAAAGCTGAGCACATCCAAGACATGAGTCAAAATACTAAAATACTCCAGGTCTAGTTATGGTGATCAGAAGCATAGAGGAGATAATGTATAATATATAATGTTCAGGAATATAGTATATGGTGCTTAAATGCTTTACGTAATTAAGCTAAATGATGATGCTGATAATGCTGTTCCGTATAAACCAGGGGAGAACGGGCATCGCTCAAGCCCGTTTAAAAGGAAGTATGGGTACCTTGGGCAATTACGTTAAATGTTTAATGTTGATGTTTAATACTGTTTACTATGAGTGAAGGGAGGGAAACCACAATATAGCAAACTTGATGGGGTCCTCGATCGGGAACACGGAAGTAGAGCACCAATGGTGCCAGCAAGGAGTAGGTGGGGGCTAAACGGGGAGGGATGGGCAGGGGTGGGGGGGGGTAACACTTTTCTATTGGGGAAGGACTGGGGTATTGAATAGAGGCCAAAATTCTCACAGAGGATATACTTGGGGGGATGCAGGCTGGGGCGTCCACCCGAGGAACACATTCGATCTAAGAGAACACCAACAGAGGACTAGACCACATATAGACCATGGTTAAGCTAGTCACATGGAATGTGGGGGGCATTAACTCCCCAATAAAACGAACAAAAATCTTACAACATTTGCAAAGACACCATATAGATATAGCTCTACTGCAAGAGACACACCTCAGCTCAGAGGAACATGCAAAATTTAAAACATGGTGGGTGGGGGAGTGTGTCTCTGCAGGGGCACAAGGGAAAAAAGGAGGAGTGGCAGTGCTGCTCCGTAAAGGAGTAGCGACTTCAGTAAACCTATTAGTAGCAGACCCTGGCGGTAGATATGTTTTGCTGGAAATAGAAGTGTCTGGTCAGAAGCTGCTAATATGTAATGTATATGCTCCCAATCAATACGATAGACAATTTTATAACCAGGTGATACACCACTTGAGTTCCTACCCGGGGGAACATGTCTTGGTGGGCGGGGATTTCAACACGGTATGGGATGCTTCAATAGATAGCTCAAAGGGCCAGAGGACTGACAAGGTGGCTTCAAACAAAGGCCTGAAAAGGATGGGGCAGACATTAGATTTAATAGATGCATGGAGAATATTACACCCAACGGAGCGTGACTATACACATTACACACGAGCACATGAGTCCCAGGCTAGAATTGACTACATACTTCTATCAGAGGAAATGCTGGAGAGGGTAAAGGATGTATCCATTGGCCCTTACACGATATCTGACCAAGCCTGGGTATGTTTAGATTGGGAGCTGGGAATAAACCGACGCAAGGGAAACTCCTGGCAATTTCCCTTAGACCTAAAAGGAGATGAGGCCTTCAAAGCAAAACTAAAAGAGCGTTGGGAGGAATATGAGACCCTGAATCAACAACATATAGGAGACCCAGTTTTGTTCTGGGACGCGGCAAAAGCAGTGATAAGAGGGGAAATAATCAGTTACTATTACCATGTTAGGAAGACTCGAAATAGGGAAATATTACGTTTAAGTAAATTAGTGTGTAAGGCACGCCAGACATATGGAAGGACACACTCAGACATCCACCGCAGTAATCTCTTAGAAACCCAAGCCTCATTGAATATGCTTCTACACCAAAGGGCCTCTAAATCCCAATTATACTATAAATTTCAGCTTCACCGCTTTGGAAACAAAGCAGGACGCCTTATGGCACGTCTAGCCAACCCGAGAGGGAACAAAAGGCAAGTATTGCAAATCAGAGGGGCACAAGGGACAATAGAACGTGCAACTGATAAAAATTTGTGAGACCTTTGCCAAATTCTATAGTGAATTGTATGCGCAACCAGAGGAGTCGACCATGTTAGGATCCCTATATCTAGACAATTTAGAGCTTCCAACTCTTAGTCACCGAGAGAAAGACAAGTTGAACCAACCAATTACAGATGAAGAGGTACTACTGGCGATTAGACAGGGTACCCTTCTTAAGGCGCCAGGTCCAGATGGCATGCGCATAGAATTCTACAAAATGATGGGAGAGTTTATAGCCCCGACCCTCACTAAATATTTTAATACGATGGTGGATGCGGAACGAGTGCCTGAGATCTTATCTGTAGCACAAATAGTGGTACTCCCAAAACCAGGCAGAGACCCACAACAACCAGAGTCATATCGCCCCATATCACTTCTAAATGTGGAAATTAAACTATCAGCAAAAATTATGGCCAACCGAATGAAAAAAGTATTACCCAAGCTAGTGCATGAAGCACAAGTTGGATTTGTGGAGGGTAGAGTTATAGCCAAGAACTTAAGGAAAATAATAGGGGCACTGGAGACGAGACATAGGAAGGACACCCCCTCTTTGCTTATTAGTTTCGATGCAGAAAAAGCATTCGATAAGGTGTATTGGCCATTTATGTTCTCCACGCTGGAGAAATATGGGTTTGATGGTAGATTTTTGTCAGCGGTTCGGGCTCTCTATTGTAATCCGAAAGCAAAGGTTAATGGGATGGAATCTGAGGAGTTCCCGATATGCCGAGGGACCCGTCAGGGGTGCCCATTGTCCCCGTTGCTCTTTGTGTTGTCACTAGACCCGTTGATTCGAGATATAATGGCTAGCCCAACAGTGCAAGGTGTTAGAGTTGGTATGACCGAATTTAAGATAGCGGCTTTTGCAGATGACTTATTGGTATTGTTGACAGAACCCCAGACATCTTTTACGGCACTTATGGAACTGATAAAAGAAAACGGTGACTATGCAGGATTTAGCTTGAATTTGACTAAGTCAGAAGCCTTAGCTTCCTCACCGATAGTGAAATCATTATGGTGTCAAAGTTTTCCACTAAGCTGGGCAGAAGGATCCTTCAAATACCTGGGGATCAAGCTGACAATGGACTTAGAGAAACTGCATGATTTAAATGTCACCACTTTGTTAGAAGGGACAAAAACCAAACTAGAGGGGTGGGAGGGCCTTCCACTATCTTTGCGGGGCAGGATAAATTTAATCCAAATGGTGATATTCCCCAGGTGGTTATATCTTATGCAAACGCTTCCCATTCGGCTGCAACGAAAAGATTTGGCGAAGGTCACACAACTTTTCAGTATATTCTGTTGGGGAAAAAAGAAGCCCAAGATGCAGTTTAAAATGTTACTGGGAGGGTGGCGCCGGGGGGGGGGGGGGGTGGGAATGCCTGATATAGCCTTATATAACCAGGCCTGCCTACTGAGACATGTAGGAGACTGGATAGGACAATCAAATATATTTACGCCTATAGAAGAGGAGCGAGAATATTTCGCCCCCTTTGATGTTCTTACCCTCCTACATCTCGATCAAAGACAGGTTCCGATCCAGTTTAAGCATTGTCGATTGTTACAACCTATGCGCATGGCTTGGAGAGGGCTGGCCATCAACATGGGGAGCACACCAACAACATCTGAACTGTTAGCACTCAGAGGAAACCCGGACTTTGAGCCAGAGCAGAGTAACACTACATTTATAAGATGGGGAAACAAAGGAATCACAAGGGTGGAGGACCTGATGGGACCAGAAGGGAACATATCATTTGAGGCACTGTGAGATAAAATAGGGAACACATGGGAGACTGCTTTGCCTATGCTCAAGTTAAGCATTACATTCTACATCTGAACCAGCAAGCCCTAAGACAGAAACTTGTACACGAGGTAAACACATTTTTTTCAAAACCTAGAGATCACGGGGATGTCAGTCTCAACCCTATACAGAGCGCTAGTGTCGCGCTCCACCCAAAACAATCTAGGATATATTATACAAAAATGGGAAGGAGATTCCGGGTACTCTTTTGGAGGATGGGACGTTGGGGCAACACTGAGACGCATTCCGTCACTTACTATAGACGAGAGGTTGAGGGAATGTGGGTACAGGGTGGTCATGCAAGCATATATGTCAGGGCAACAATTGGGACACATGAGGGCCACAAACGACAGTAAATGTATAAAATGCAATCATACACCTCACAGCCTGTACCATGCTTTTTGGGGCTGCCCAAGGATACATGCATTTTGGGGACAAATAAAGAGTTATCTAACTAACATAACACAGATCCCAGTGGGTGGAACCTGGGACCATTATGTCTTAGACACACAGGCAGCTTTTGCGAATCAGACAAAAAGAGAGAGAGTTTGATGTCGCAAGGTATGCTTAGTGGCACGTAAGACCATTCTTCAGAAGTGGATAGATCCAGACCCACCGGTGTACTGGCACTGGAGGAACCAGATACATGAGTTGGCCACCTGGGAAGCCAGAGAGGCAAAGGGAGTCCCAAAACGGAAAAAGCAGTTCATGTCAATATGGGGCCGATATATACAAAGACTTAGTCCGCGGGGGCGAAGTTTACTCCTTAATCTATTGTAAACTATTTAGGCAGTACACATGGTCTGAATGTCTAAACCCATTATCCCCAATATTGGTTGGAATCCAAAGAAATAAGGGGGGAGGGAGGGTGGAAGAGAGGGTGGGGAAGGGGGGGGGGGAATAAAAATCAAAAAACTTTTGATGGTCTGTTTAACAATTATATGTGAAGTTTCACTGTACAGTTGCAGTTTTATATTTTTCAGCATCTGTTATATTATATTTATCTTGTCATCAATAAAAACGTTGAAATAAACAACTGAACCACTTAAAAATGATTTGGAAAAGCTTAAGAAATGCAAATTTAAGTATCTCAGTTTTCCATATTTTCAATCCATGTACAATTGCCTTACCTTTACAATTGAGATTGAACCTTCTGCAATTCTACAGTTTTCTCCTCAATTTTCTAAACGTTCATCTGTATTTCTTTAAAAGTTATTTATTAGGATTTATTTACCGTCTTTTTGAAGGAATTCACTCAAGGCTGTGTACAGCAAAAATAAGTAAAACATAAGCAACAGACAATTACAGCAGTAAAAATATTCAAATAACAATACAAAGTATGACATAGTATACTACTTGAGCTACAGCAAAAAAATATAGAAACTGCACACAAAAAAAAAAAGTTCTCACTGCTATGTTATGGACAAAGGACTTCAACTTATAATCAATTAGTTCAATTTAAACAAAAGAAATCTCAAGAGTCTAGGGTGCCTACAGAGATGGCCTACCCTTTAACAGACCCATCATCATAGGTTTCAATGTAACCTCCGAAACCAACCACAGTGTTAAAAAAAACCGTAATAGAGAAAAAAACACTGCAGCAAAAAAATGGTGGACCTTTTATATTAAATAATGAAGTCCTAAGTCAATAACATTTCTATTACAAAAACTGGAAAAATTCAATAACAATAAAGAGCATGTAAAAAATACAGTCACTTAATTTCTTCCACTGGATAGGAGATAAACTTCTTTCATCCAACCAAGGAAAGCGCTGACTTCAAATCTGAAACTCGGGCTGTAGTCACACGTCGTTTCGGAGGTTACACTGAAACCTATGATAACGAGTCTATGAAAGGGTAGACCATCTCTGTAGGCACCCTAGACACTTGAGGTTTCTTTTCTTTAAATTGAATTAATTGATTGTAAGTTGAAGTCCTTTGTCCATAACATAGAAGTGAGAGCATT
The DNA here is from genome assembly GCF_901765095.1 of Microcaecilia unicolor. Classification (NCBI taxonomy): domain Eukaryota; kingdom Metazoa; phylum Chordata; class Amphibia; order Gymnophiona; family Siphonopidae; genus Microcaecilia; species Microcaecilia unicolor. The sequence continues at coordinate 404,217,438 of NC_044033.1, forward strand.
TTTTTGTGTGTAGATAGTATACTACTTACAATGTCAAACACAAGAAGTAATAAAACATTTTAATACAGCATATGGTATAAGCAAAGATGGAACATATAGATAGGTAAGAGAGTAAGAGGAGTTAGAAAATAAGGGGACTAATTTAAAGAGAGTTGCACAAGAGGTCATGAGAGACGTAATTAAATATTATCTCAGCTAGGGTAGAAGTGGATAAACATGTCCTGCTACAGTATATTCAGCTGATGCCACTCCTCGTGTGTATCTGTGAGACTAGCAAGTTAGTTACTTCTTCCATTTAAGGCCTGGTTGAAGAGCCAAGCTTTCACCTACTTTCTGAGGTACAGCTAGTCTTGTGTTAAGTGAAGCCTTTCAGGGCGTGCATTCCAAAGCGTGGGGACTCCTCTGGAGAAGGTTCGCTTGCAGGTATCGCATCATGTAATGTCCTTTGGAGAGAATATGGTTAGGGATACTCCTTGTGAGGACCTTAGTGTCCTTTGGAGGTGTGTAGAGAGTGATCCTGTTCTTCAAGTACTCAGGGCCATTTCTTTTAAGGGCCATGAAGATCATACAGATTTTTAAGTTTAGCCCTGTATTGTACTGGTGACCAATGAAGGTTTTGCAAAAATGGTGTGATGTGGTCAGGCCAGTGTAGAGTGCATTACAATAATCCAGTCTTGATGTTATCATGACATGCACAACTGGGACAAGATTTCTCGATGTAAGGAGAGAGGCAGCATTGTTGTCGGAAATGGTAGAAGCAACTCTTGAAAGTTGCTTGGATTTGGAGAATCAGAGTAACTATTGAATCTAACTGTATTCCAAGGTTCTCGACTTGTGATTTGAGGGGAAGTTCGTACTTCCCAAAAGATATTTTGATGTAAGGTATATGCCCACTTGTGTTAGGGACCCAGAGAAGCTCAGGTTTACTTGTGTCCAGGCAAAGTTTGTTGTTTTTAGCCCATTCTTGAAATGACAGGTTGTCATTTTATTCAGGGTTGTGGGTAAGTCATGTTTAGTGAGTATGAACAGCTGCACATCATCCACATAGATGTAGAACTGAGAGCCCCGTTAAGGTCCGTTAAGGATCCGTCTGCGTTTCCAAATCGGTAAAAATTTACCAATTTAGAAACACAGAGGGATTCACAAAGAAAACTGCATGCAAATGAGCTACTTGTTGATTTTGCGACCCAGCTCATTTGCATGCAATATAGGGGAAGCAAGTCGGTGAGCTGAACATGCGCAGAACAGTCAATTGCTATGTGTGGCTGCTCTGCGCATGCTACAGATGGCTCTCATACACGCAGACAAGCTGCGTGTATGAAAGCAGTAGATTTAACCTTTTTTTTTTTTTTTTTGCAAACACAAAAGCGCTTTTTTTTGGATGGGTATACATGTATTGCAGCTCCCTGCCTCCAGACGCTGGGAAAAAATGGGAAAAACCTCTCTGCTGCTCTCCGCTCTTCTGTGAAGAATCAGCAGCATCAGGGCTTGGTTCCACTCCCAGCTGTTCCTGCTGCTTCTTTCTATTGGCCGGCTGACATCCTAGAACGCCCATCTCCCTGAAGATGGACTCTCATTGGCTAGCTGCTGTCCCAACTCCTCCTCCCTGCAGGGCTTCCCTGATGACATCACTTTAGAGCTGTGAACTGATTGGATCTGAACTTCCTGGTGTCCCCCTCCAGTAGTGAGTGGGCAGGACATTCCAAACTGATGCTGTCCAATTGGTTTAGCTCCTCTCTGTGAAGGGGGACACCAGGAAGTTCGGATCCAATCAGTTCAGAGCTCTAAAGTGATGTCATCAGGGAAGCCCTGCAGGGAGGAGGAGTTGGGACACCAGCCAGCCAATGAGAGTCCATCTTCAGGGAGATGGGCGTTCTAGGATGTCAGCCGGCCAATAGAAAGAAGCAGCAGGAATAGCTGGGAGTGGAACCAAGCCCGTTTCCCACAGACGCTGTTTCTTTGATGGAGCCTTGTCTTTCTTGGTAAGTCACCATTACTTTTATGCTTTACATTTTGGTACTGCCCCCCCCCCCCCCCCAAGTTTCTTGCCTGTAAAATGTAATTTGAAAAAGAAACATATGTCACGGCTTTCATACACATTTATATTTCGTTACTGCCCCCTCACCCCCCACCCCCAATTTCTTGCCAGTAAAATGGAATTTGAAAAAGAAACATATGGCACAGCTTTCATACACACAAAGAAGCTGCGTGTAAGCTGGTATACTTTTTTTTTGTGCTCCATCTTCCCTGCCTTGTTTCTCCCCTTCTCCTACTTGAGATAATGAAGAACCGCCAGGTCCACACCTCCCATTAAAATTTCCACGGTAAAGGTAGGGACTGCTCTTGTGCATGGGGTCGGAAATGGTAGTGCATCGCATTCACATTATAATAGTAATTATAATAGCTATGCATTATAATAGCTTTGCATTCCGTTTTTGTTAGCTGCTACCGTGACAGGAAAATGGCTCGGAGAACCCTTTTGTGCATGTCCCAGTTTACAACTTGCATGCTAAACTGGCTACAACCAGATTAAAAACCACATTGCTGGCTCATTAAGTTTAGTGCATCTGGCCCTGAGTGTCCAATGACCAAATCAGCTTGAGGTAGATACTGAACGGAATAGGTGATAGTATCAATCCTTCTGGTACCCCACAGGTCAGTGCCTATGGTGGCGATGAGGTGCTGTCAAACATTATAGGATCTGAACCAAGCAAGTACTGTTCCATTGATACCTGTTTCTGACAATCATGCTAGCATGATATCATGATCCACAGTTTCGAAAGCTTCTGAGAATTCTAGCAGTACTAATACCGAGGCAAACCCACTGTCTCAGTTTCTGTGAAAATCATTTATTAGGGATACAAGGACCATTTCTGTTCCATAACCAGGTCTGAATCCAGAATCACATGGATCTAGTCAGTTTCTCTCTTCTAGTCAATCATGGACACAGATGTTTTGTTCTATAAGTTTTCCTAGAAATGGGATGTTGGATACTGGCCAGTAAATTTCAAATTTGTCCAGATCAAGGTTGTTTTTCTTTCGGAAAGGGCGCACCGCTACCCTTTTTAATGCTTTTGGTAATTGCCCATTAGAAAGAGAGGAGTTCATGATTTTTGTGGTACCTTCTATGAGGCTCATACTCGCCTGCTGCAATATGTTTGATGAGCAGAGGTTGATGGAGCATGTAGTTGGTCGAAGGTTTCTCAGGATTTTCTAAAAGCTCTCTTCTGTTATTGAGTTAAAGGTGTCCCATATATCTGTATCAGGAGGGAACAAGTTTGTGAGCTCCTGGTTAGCTGATTGGAGACTAGGTGTGACTGCCTGTAAATCCTGGCAGAGACTTTTAATTTTGTTTGCAAAGTATGCAGCAAAATCACTGCAGTTCAGTTTTGACTGGGCAGGTTGGTTCTGTCTTGGGGGGTTGCAGTAAGTTGTTTACTATAATGAACAGGTGCTTGGTTGAATTGGAAGCTTGTGAAATGCTCTGAGAGAAGTATTCACAAAACTTGTATTTGAAGCAAATCGCCACATTAGTTCAAGCTGCAGTAACTCAGTACAAACAGGTTAAGATGTCTCATACTAAGTCTAAATTAATAATGTCAAGTCTTAATAGGAGCAACAGAACTCTCAGAGGCTCCAGGTTAACACCAATCTATAAACCCTGTGGCAGAGAACACCCACTGCCCAAAGTTCCAGGTGGTGATATACTCAATGTTGGTCCCACCATTAGTTGATCCAGAGCTCTCTCCTCCATTACCAATGACCCAGTCATTTTCTCCCCTTTCGAGAAACTGCACTGTCCTGTGACACTAAATTGCTGTAGCTCACCATCAGCTTGCACTAAAGCAGAAAGAGAAGGTGCTTGTTACTAATATTATTCTAAGCTCAGATCAGCATCTCCCATGGCCACATTTTCTATCGGCCCAACAGGAGAGATCAGTGTCTGTGTTAGGATGAGTAGCTTGGAGATGGTAGGCTGCCAGTATGGGATGGAAATCTGAAACTCTGAGGGAAAATCCTGTATGTTCCCCTTACAATTTTTCACCATAACTCAAAGTGGATTGAAAGAGCAACACACCCATCACTCACTTCAGAAAGCCATCTTGGATCAAAGTGTCTTAAATTTAAGAATAAATTTAATTATATTAATCTACAAATTCAGGAGCAACTGATTTGCACATACTACGTACCAACTCCCAAAAATCAGGAAGATTTTCAAAACCTTAAAAAAGGAACCAAAATTCTTTTGCTTGTACATATCCCTATAAACAACGACGAAGTCTTGTTGATCAAACACACTAATTCAACTCTTTTTTGGGTCTTATATCTCAAACATTTTGAAAGAAAATAAAATCTCAATAGCACAGTTAAAATATTTTTTTTGAAAAGCAGCTGCTTTAGTATGAGGCTTCATCTCATCTCAGAACTATAATGAGCTGCTATATGTACCCACAATGCCTCATTTAAAGAACTAAAGCAAAGTTATTTTTAAAACCCAACATATGTGTCTTTTCCATTTAAGTCTTCAGAAAGAACACTCTGTATAATGAAAAACACGATCAAATTGTTCATAGTACATCACTATAAAACCCTGTAATTGACTTTTTGGGTTGGTTTACTCTATGTCTATTTTGGTCCACATAGCAAACAGCAATGATGTGGTAGAAAGACCAAAGTGTAGGCCCCACTGCAGGATAAGGCTCCAACCTGATTAGTGCAGCAGTATGAAGTATCATATTTTCTCTGGGAAATGTGCCCATTTTATATGAGTGAATTCAGGCTACATGGACCACCTCTTTTTTAATCAAGCAATGTAAGTTACACAAACTAGACTTTTGAGTGGTCAAACTCCAGCAAGAATGACTTCACCCAGTCATTTCCATTGTATTAAACTTAACTGCTAAGTACATTATACCACTTTAGAATTCTTAACACATCATCATACTTTCAGGCTTACTACTACTACTAATCATCACTTCTACAGCTTATTTTCGAAAGAGAAGAGTGCCCATCTTTCGACACAAATCGGAAGATGGGCGTCCTTCTCCCAGGGTCGCCCAAATCGGCACAATCGAAAGCCGATTTTCGCCATCCTCAACTGCTTTCCATCGCGGGGACGACCAAAGTTCACGGGGGGGTGTCAGAAGCAAAGGCGGGACTGGGGCGTGATTAACACATGGGCATCCTCGGCCAATAATGGAAAAAAGAAGGGCGTCCCTGATGAGCACTTGGCCGACTTTACTTGGTCCATTTTTTCTTGCCACCAAGCCTCAAAAAGGTGCCCAAACTGACCAGGTGACCACCGGCGGGAATCGGGGATGACCTCCCCTTACTCCCCCAATGGTCACTAACCCCCTCCCACCCTCAAAAAAAACTTTTAAAATATTTTTGCCAGCCTCTATGCCAGTCTCAAATGTCATACCCAGCTCCCTGACAGCAGTATGCAGATCCCTGGAGCAGTTTTAGTAGGTGCAGTGCACTTCAGGCAGGCAGACCCAGGCCCATTCCCCCTACCTGTTACACTTGTGGTGGTAAATGTGAGCCCTCCAAAACCCACCTGAAACCCACTGTACCCACATGTAGGTGCCCCCCTTCATCCCTTAGGGCTATGGTAGTGGTGTACAGTTGTGGGGAGTGGGTTGGGGGGGTTGGGGGGGCTCAGCACCCAAGGTAAGGGAGCTATGCACCTGGGAGCAATTTCTGAAGTCCACTGCAGTGCCGCCTAGGGTCCTGGCATGTCAGGGGGACCAGTGTACTACGAATGCTGGCTCCTCCTACGACCAAATGGCTTGGATTTGGTCGTTTCTGAGATGGGCATCCTCGGTTTCCATTATCGCTGAAAACCGGGGACGACCATCTCTAAGGTCGACCTAAATGTTGAGATTTGGGCATCCCCGACCGTATTATCGAAATGAAAGATGGCCGCCCATCTTGTTTCGATAATACGGGTTTCCCCGCCCCTTCGCGAGGACGTCCTCAGGAAAACTTTGGCGCCCTGTTCGATTATGCCCCTCCACGTCTGATTTCTCCTCAAAAGAAAATAATCCCATGTTTTCTGAAGCTGCACATTTGCTTCCTGCTAATTGCAAGTGAAGAAAATCACCACAGCAACATAACTGAGAAAACAGCTGGGAAGTCATTTACAGTGATCCTAACCTGTTTCAATCCACACCAAAACATCCCATTTTCTGACAACATTTATTGAATACGTCTAAATCTAAAGCCAAACAATCTCAACACATTCTATATAACAACAGAATCTTCAGCAAAATGCTGTCTCAATATGAAAAGTTGAACCCAAACATGATGCACTAGGAAATTAAGTAACTCCTCAGTAGGTATGGTTTTATTTTAAGGCTAACCAAAATAAATATGTATGATCTACAGTTCCATATGTTTGGGATAACATTTGGATTAATCTGCATGTCTCATTATCCTAAATCTCATAAACCTAACAATTATTGTCTAAAATCCCCATATATCTACCATTCATTCATTCATCCATTCACTCTAATTCACATTTATAAAACTAATATCAAAATATCAAACTCTATAACATTAGAACACCCAGAATAATAGAATCACTTATAATCTTATAACAAAATGTTTTGCTTTCAATAGCAATACTGGTGTGAAACTTGTAAATTCCACTGACATTTAAAGCACTTATTCTTCATTACGATCTTCTCTTGATCTATTAATAACCTGCTGTGAACTCTCTGTTACCATGTGAAAATTAGTCCATTGATTAAATCAATTGTCCACCACAGCAGGTTAAAACAAAAAGTTACATTCCATCGTAAACCACAACTGATTTACTATGTGCTGTAGTATTGAATGACAGTAGTTCCATTCACCGTGACTCCACTCTTCACGGGACTAATGTGAATCTTTTCCTTGATTTTCAAACTGCTTCACTGCAGCTGTCCTCTCATTTGTTTACTGAAACACTTGTACACGGACCCTACACGATCGTGTTTCGCAAATTATGCGTCTTCAGGGGTCAGTAATCTATGTAAACAACAATAATAGCATACCTTTGTGTTTCACAAACAATATTACAATCCTTTTAAAAACCAGTATTATAAACTCTTACCGGCTCTACAGGTGGCCAAGCATTCACAATCCTGGATGTGCCGGTGGTAACGCCTCAAAGGACGCCCACACATGCGCATACCAAGGCTTCAAGGAGACTGAGTTTAAATACCCTCTCACAAATTTAACAATCCTGGATGTGTCGGTAGCAACGCCTCAAAAGACGCTCACACATACGCATATCAAGGCTTCAAAGGGACTGACTTTAAATACCCTCTCACAAGTTTAACCACTCTACTTCTTTATTTAACCCGTAGGGGCTTACAGTGTTCCAAAGGTAAATTAGCCTTTGTTCTTTTCGCAATAACATGCGAGGCACATTACCTCCTCTTTCAGAACTAATTTGACTCAGAACTACAAAGCGAAGATCCTGAACTTCATGTTTGACATCCACCCAATGTGAAACCAATGGAGCTTCCATTCGTTTAGTACGGAGATTACTGAGGTGCTGTGCTATCCTAACTTTGATCTTTTTAGTAGTCAATCCAATGTACCATAGTTCACAGGGACATTTTATGCCATACACACAATTTGTAGTATTGCAGTCAGTATAAGCCTGCAAACAATATATTTTCTCTGAATGAGGAACATTCACTGCATTAACTTGCATGGCATACCTGCAATATACACACCGATTGCAACTCCCATGGCCAAATTCCTCATGTGTTGTATTACATGCAGTATTATACCTTGCCAATTGTTCACCTAAATTTCTACCTCGAGAAAATGCAAAACGAGGAAATTGCTGAAAAACTTTGTGTATACCTAATATAGACCAATGACGTTTCATAATTTGTATAATTTGACTAGATGACTTAGTATAAGGTAGCACACAAGTCAGCGGATCATTTTTTACAGATCTATATTTCTGGTTATCATGTGATGGATGCCATTCATTGTAGTTATTAAACGCTCTCTTAGCCGCTTTTTTTAAAATTCTATCAGGATATCCTCTGTGTTGAAAACGTGAAATCATTTGAGAAGCTTGATGAGTGTATTCTTCACGAGAACTGCACAACCTACGGACTCGAAGCAGTTGACTCGATGGTATACTATTTTTTAACCCAGAAGGATGGTGGCTGCGATAATGTAATATTGTATTACGATCAGTTTCCTTACGGTAAATCTTAGTAATAAATCTACCGTCATACCATTGGATGTTTACATCCAAAAAATTCACCTCTCGACGACCAATACAGTGTACAAATTTTATATGAGGGCTCACTGTATTCAAAATTTCCAACAGTTTCAATAAATTATCTTCTGTCCCTTGCCATATTACCAGAATGTCATCTATATATCGTAGCCATTTAACTACACCCTCAAAATGTTGATTTGTATATATATACTGCTTCTCTAACTGGTCCATATACAAACATGCAATAGTGGGGGCTACTGTAGCCCCCATCGCAACTCCTTTTATTTGATGGAAAAATTTTTCTTTAAACTTAAAAAAATTATGGTAAATGACTAACTCAGCTATGTTGCCAAGTAAAGTTATTAATTGATTAGATAACTCCAAAGTTTCCAATAATCCCTTAATCATAATCACAGCTTCCCTTTGCGGGATATTTGTATATAATGCAGTAACATCTAATGTTACCAAGCATACCTCTGCATTAGCGTCAATTTGTACATCTTGCAAAATGTTAAGCAAGTGATCTGAGTCTCTCACAAAAGAAGTTATGGACTTTAAACAAGGTTGCAAATGAAAATCCAAAAATTGAGAGAGCGGTTCAAACAGAGATTCACATCCAGAAACTATGGGACGGCCAGGAGGTTTCTCCAAACTCTTGTGTATTTTTGGGGTGAAGTAAATTATAGGTATTTTTGGAAATTGTCTAAACAAGTATCGAAATATTTGAATAGAAATAACACCTTTTTCACAAGCTTCCCTTAACAACTCATACACCCTCGATTGATACTGGGTAGTAGGATCTTCCTGTAACGGGCTGTAAAATGCTTGATCATTTAGCTGAGTAAATGCTTCTTGTTCATACTTCGATCTATCCTGTACCACAACTCCACCCCCTTTATCAGCTCTCAAGATTATAATATTTTCGTCCCTCTGTAAATCTACAACTGCTTGACGCTGCAAAACTGTCAGATTACCATACTGTTTCCCCAAGGTTACTTCTAATTTTTCAAGGTCATGTAATACCCATTGCTGAAACGTGGCAATGGCTGAATCTATAGGGCCATGAGGAAGCCATGTAGAGGGCAACCGGTGTGTTTGCAAAAAGGATTTGGATTGACCAAGTGAACTATCAGATTCGATGGTATCATTCTCTCCAAAAAATAATTTCAAACGTAGTTTTCTAAAAAACTTATGTAAATTAATGCGGATATCAAACGCATTATGAAACTGGGTAGGAACAAATGTAAGCCCCAAACTTAAAATTTGATATTGAATAGGGCTCAAACACTTCGATGATAGATTAAACACTATCAATGAATCTTTCTGCCCTGTCGTTTGGGACGTACTATGGGCTGTGTATTCATTTCTGCTGTTTGTTGTCCTGTTAAAATAGTTGTTTTTAAAGATGTATCAGTGTGGCTACCAATATTGCTCATTGTACTACTCTCATTCCCATGTTCTTCTCCTGATGAGTCACTTGAAGAGTTAATAAATGTGACTCGCTTACCTTTTTTATTTCGTCTAGATTTTCTACTTTGATTCATCCACGGATAAATAAAACCCTTTGTATAATCTAACTCATCTCTCTTGTATTTGGATATTTTTTGAGATCTAATTTCTGTTCGATATTTCTCAATCACTTGCATGTGCTCCTTATATTTAACTTCATAATTTTCTGCTGATGACATATTTTTTAGCTCATTTAATTTACTGTTTAATTCACAAGTACTGTCATCTACTAACTTGTTTAATTTATCAATTGTAATGAGCATTAAATCTAAGGAACATCTTGAAATTATATCGTTCCACCTTTTCACATAGTCAGAATCTTCTAGGAATCTCGGCTCTTTATATAGCCGTAGACCCCTAGGAATACGTAAAGCCCGACAATATTCTATTAATGTCATAGCATGAAATTCTGATCTAACTATGTATTTATGTAGTCTCAAAATATCTACCCAATCTAAATGAATAGGGCCATTTGCTGAATCAAATAACCGCATTCCACCCAATAAATTGGAAATAGTCTCCTCTGAAAACCCTGACTGTGAATCCCAACCCCCCGTGGCCATCTTACCCACAATATGTATATCACAATGTTGTCTAAGGTATCATTCAATAAATAGTTGCACTAAATTCATACAATATACTCAACAACTGTTGCATTTATATTTATCTTTATTACATCAATTAATCTCATAAACCTAACAATTATTGTCTAAAATCCCCATATATCTACCAATACACAAGAGTTTGGAGAAACCTCCTGGCCGTCCCATAGTTTCTGGATGTGAATCTCTGTTTGAACCGCTCTCTCAATTTTTGGATTTTCATTTGCAACCTTGTTTAAAGTCCATAACTTCTTTTGTGAGAGACTCAGATCACTTGCTTAACATTTTGCAAGATGTACAAATTGACGCTAATGCAGAGGTATGCTTGGTAACATTAGATGTTACTGCATTATATACAAATATCCCGCAAAGGGAAGCTGTGATTATGATTAAGGGATTATTGGAAACTTTGGAGTTATCTAATCAATTAATAACTTTACTTGGCAACATAGCTGAGTTAGTCATTTACCATAATTTTTTTAAGTTTAAAGAAAAATTTTTCCATCAAATAAAAGGAGTTGCGATGGGGGCTACAGTAGCCCCCACTATTGCATGTTTGTATATGGACCAGTTAGAGAAGCAGTATATATATACAAATCAACATTTTGAGGGTGTAGTTAAATGGCTACGATATATAGATGACATTCTGGTAATATGGCAAGGGACAGAAGATAATTTATTGAAACTGTTGGAAATTTTGAATACAGTGAGCCCTCATATAAAATTTGTACACTGTATTGGTCGTCGAGAGGTGAATTTTTTGGATGTAAACATCCAATGGTATGACGGTAGATTTATTACTAAGATTTACCGTAAGGAAACTGATCGTAATACAATATTACATTATCGCAGCCACCATCCTTCTGGGTTAAAAAATAGTATACCATCGAGTCAACTGCTTCGAGTCCGTAGGTTGTGCAGTTCTCGTGAAGAATACACTCATCAAGCTTCTCAAATGATTTCACGTTTTCAACACAGAGGATATCCTGATAGAATTTTAAAAAAAGCGGCTAAGAGAGCGTTTAATAACTACAATGAATGGCATCCATCACATGATAACCAGAAATATAGATCTGTAAAAAATGATCCGCTGACTTGTGTGCTACCTTATACTAAGTCATCTAGTCAAATTATACAAATTATGAAACGTCATTGGTCTATATTAGGTATACACAAAGTTTTTCAGCAATTTCCTCGTTTTGCATTTTCTCGAGGTAGAAATTTAGGTGAACAATTGGCAAGGTATAATACTGCATGTAATACAACACATGAGGAATTTGGCCATGGGAGTTGCAATCGGTGTGTATATTGCAGGTATGCCATGCAAGTTAATGCAGTGAATGTTCCTCATTCAGAGAAAATATATTGTTTGCAGGCTTATACTGACTGCAATACTACAAATTGTGTGTATGGCATAAAATGTCCCTGTGAACTATGGTACATTGGATTGACTACTAAAAAGATCAAAGTTAGGATAGCACAGCACCTCAGTAATCTCCGTACTAAACGAATGGAAGCTCCATTGGTTTCACATTGGGTGGATGTCAAACATGAAGTTCAGGATCTTCGCTTTGTAGTTCTGAGTCAAATTAGTTCTGAAAGAGGAGGTAATGTGCCTCGCATGTTATTGCGAAAAGAACAAAGGCTAATTTACCTTTGGAACACTGTAAGCCCCTACGGGTTAAATAAAGAAGTAGAGTGGTTAAACTTGTGAGAGGGTATTTAAAGTCAGTCCCTTTGAAGCCTTGATATGCGTATGTGTGAGCGTCTTTTGAGGCGTTGCTACCGACACATCCAGGATTGTTAAATTTGTGAGAGGGTATTTAAACTCAGTCTCCTTGAAGCCTTGGTATGCGCATGTGTGGGCGTCCTTTGAGGCGTTACCACCGGCACATCCAGGATTGTGAATGCTTGGCCACCTGTAGAGCCGGTAAGAGTTTATAATACTGGTTTTTAAAAGGATTGTAATATTGTTTGTGAAACACAAAGGTATGCTATTATTGTTGTTTACATAGATTACTGACCCCTGAAGACGCATAATTTGCGAAACACGATCGTGTAGGGTCCGTGTACAAGTGTTTCAGTAAACAAATGAGAGGACAGCTGCAGTGAAGCAGTTTGAAAATCAAGGAAAAGATTCACATTAGTCCCGTGAAGAGTGGAGTCACGGTGAATGGAACTACTGTCATTCAATACTACAGCACATAGTAAATCAGTTGTGGTTTACGATGGAATGTAACTTTTTGTTTTAACCTGCTGTGGTGGACAATTGATTTAATCAATGGACTAATTTTCACATGGTAACAGAGAGTTCACAGCAGGTTATTAATAGATCAAGAGAAGATCGTAATGAAGAATAAGTGCTTTAAATGTCAGTGGAATTTACAAGTTTCACACCAGTATTGCTATTGAAAGCAAAACATTTTGTTATAAGATTATAAGTGATTCTATTATTCTGGGTGTTCTAATGTTATAGAGTTTGATATTTTGATATTAGTTTTATAAATGTGAATTAGAGTGAATGGATGAATGAATGAATGGTAGATATATGGGGATTTTAGACAATAATTGTTAGGTTTATGAGATTAATTGATGTAATAAAGATAAATATAAATGCAACAGTTGTTGAGTATATTGTATGAATTTAGTGCAACTATTTATTGAATGATACCTTAGACAACATTGTGATTATCCTAAATCTAGATATGGTTGGAGACTTTGCAATATACAGGAAATAATCTTTCATGTTTTAACACCCCTGTAGCGCCAGCAGCCAGAGAAGGAGAGGTACATGAGCTGGGGGATGGTAACAGCAAGCTCCTGCCACTCTGAAGAGCATGCAAGAGCTGGAAAGGCAGGAAAAACCAGGCAGATGCTAAGGTAGGAACATTAGTGGCGGATGGTGGGGAGTACAATGGGCCTACGCAGGAAGGGGGCTGATGGTAGAACTTGGAGAAGGAGGAGCTGAGGCTAGGAGAAAAGGTGGTTGATATTCTTGGCAGAGTTGGGAGAAGGGGACATGATGGTATGCATGCTGGAGTATGACATATGGGGCAGCTGCTGTTGCAGGGGGTTGGGGTTGGGCCAGCAAAAGAATCCATGGGGAATCCAAATAAAAAGGCACAAAAAATTTGTTTGCTATGCAATACACCAATAAACTCCTATTTTTCTGACCATAAGGAACAGTGGCATCTCTTGACAGAAGCATTTGGGATAGCAATGGAGTTGCAAGCCAGATATGGAAGGAGGCAATCCAAAGTGACTTTCTGCACATCATGCCCATCACATCATTAATGATAAAAGACAATATGGGGATAATTCTATAACTGAATACCTCAATTTAGGCGCCCCTTGGTCACAAGGATGTAGTCTATTCTATAATGGAAACTAGTCAACTAAATTCCTTTGTAGAAAAGCATAACTCAGTATCGGCATTCCCAACATGTAGGTGCCCACAATTATATCAGCCATAGAGTTGGTATAAGTGTGGGTTCCTAAATGCAGCCTATGTCCCACCCATTTTCCTCCTCTGTGTATGCCTCCCTTGCAAATGCCCACTGTGTACGTTAAGCGGAATTTATACTTGGGCAGAATATTGGCATATATACACGTATGTGTGTAATCTCTACAGCGCTACATAGTCTAGTAGCACTATAAAAATAAGCAGTAGAAAGACTGCTTCCCTTTCTCACTCCATCCATACACAAGATATTATCCCTCATTCCCTCTCTTCTCATCCCCTTTCTCCAACTCTCCTGATACAATTCTTCCCAGACTGCCCTCCCCCCTCCATCAGGAGTATTAATCAGATGTCAACTCCTGCTGCCACAAGGCTTGTCTCACAATAAAAATTAAAAAAAACTTGTAACTCTTGGCATGAGACTAACCCCATGGCAACAGGAGATGATGTCCAATTAAATGTCTCTCCACCGGCTGTATGGGCTGCTCCCTTTAATTTCTTCTAGTATACGTGCAGGTGCAGCCTAATGGTTAGTGCAGTGGACTTGGATCCTGGGGAACTGAGTTCGATTCCCGCTGCAGCTCCTTGTGACTCTGGGCAAGTCACTTAACCCTCCATTGCCCCTGGTACAAAATAAGTACCTGAATATATGTAAACTGCTTTGAATGTAGTTGCAAAAACCTCAGAAAGGGGGTATATCAAGTCCCATTTCCCTTTCTTTAGGACAATTAATTTTTGCAAGTGAATAATAACATATGGGGTCCCAACTTCCCTGTTCCAGCTTCCTTACCCCCTCAATCTCATCAAGCACAGCACTGAATCATTATGGACTAGACTTATACGGGTGTTGGTGAATCTGTGGATGAACATCTTGGATTCTATTCGAGCTGTTAACAAGATAACTGTCGAGTGTTATATTTAATGCATATTTGATGGAGGAGTAGTAATAGATATACAATTATGCGATGACAGATATCAGTGACCATACGTCTATATATTAATATAGCCGCAATTCATTTTCTGAGTACATATGGTTTTTGGTGATAGATTTTTGTAAGCAAACTATTTGCTCCTGGGGTAGTTAGTGTAGTATAATCTGTGAACCAGGTTTTATTTAAAAATGTAAACTTTTATTTGGAATACTGACTCCCATATATTGTTAGGAAATGTTTGGATTAGAATAATTTTGTTCACAGCTAATCTATGAAAGCCCTTAGAACATTCCAAATTGCCTGCAGTTCCAGGACATTGATGTGAAGCCGGGTCTCCTGAGCACAGCAGTATCCCTGGGAGTGTAGCCTATCTACATGAGGTGGATGCATCTGTGGTCAGAATGTTTTGGAGTAAGAAAGTCCCAGAGACAAAGTGCTCTGAATTGTCCAAAAGAGAAGAAGCAACTGTACCAACTCTGGAGCGACCTGGCACCACTGGGAAGCTAAAGTCCGCTGGGCACCTCGCAAATGGAAGCATGGCATGAATGTAACATGCATCACGGAGGCCATCAAGCTCATTTTCAAAGCACTTAGCCTCCCAAAGTTCCTTAGAAACCTATGGAACTTAGCCTCCCAAAGTGCTTTGAAAATATGCCTCCATGTGGCCCAACAACCTCAACATCTGCCAAGCTGTGACCTGCTGGCTGTGCTGAAACTGACGAGTGATGCAAATGAGAGAATCTATTCTTACCTGAGAAAGGTAGGCTCAAGTTTGAACCATGTCTAACAGGGCTCCCACAAACTCCAATTGTTGAAATGGAAGCAGGTGGGACTTTGATAATGAACCCTAGTAACTTCAACACTCTAATAGTTCTTTGCGCATTGACTCTTGAGCAACTTCCTTTGATGTTCTCTTTACTAGCCAATCATCTAGATAGGGAAACGCATGCACTCCCAGTCTGCTTAGCAACACTGCAACTACAGCAAGATATTTTGTAAACACTCTGGGAGCAGATGCAGGTCAAATGGCAAAATGCAATAATGGCAGTGGTGTTTCCCTACTCAGATCTGAGATACCTCCTGTGACTGGGATATATCTGGATGTTGATGTAAGCATCCTTTAAGTCCAAAGAACATAGCCAATCATTTGCCCAAATCATGGGAAGAGGGGTGCCCAGGGAAATCATCCTGAACTTTTCTTTGACCAGATATTTATAGGTCTAGGATGAGACGAAATCCCATTTTTGGGGGGCACAAGGAGATACATGGAATAGAATCCTTTCCTTTCTTCCACTGGTGGAATGGGTTTGACTGCATGGGCCTTGAGAAGGGAAGCGTTTCTCTGCAAGCTCTACCTGATGCTGAGAGCCAAGCCTTGATCTCTGACTAGGCAGTTTGGAGGAGGCAGACAACCAACTGAGGGTGTAATCCTCCCAGACTATTTGAAGAACCCCAGCAGTCTGACATTACAAGGGGCCATCTTGCTTGGAAAAATCAGCCTCCATCCGACTGGTAGGCCATCCGGGTAATTTTATGTCAGGTTTGCTCTACTAAACCATCAAAAGCTCATCCCCTGCTTAGAGTGGGGAGCTGTCTGGGACTTCTGAGCCCAATGCTGGTGAGATCAGAAGCATGAAGCCTGGGCTTCCTGCGGAGGACAAGTCATGAAAGCGAACCTACGCCTTTGAGACTACTACCCGAAAACCTCCAAGAACTGAAGGCTGCAGGAGTGGACAGAGACAGGGACTTGATGGTATTAGTGCTTTTCTTAATGAGGTCAGCAACGTCTTCCACCTTGTCCCCAAAAAGGTTGTCTCCACAGCAAAAGCTGTCCACCAGCTTTTCTTAAACTACTGGTTCTAGGTCTAAGACACGCAGTCATGAGAGTCTACGCATGCCGATACATCCCAGGATACTGAAGGACAACTACTTGGCCACTGTTGTGAGTGAGAGGACCCTCTGCTCCCTAACCAGAGCTTTGAGGGGGCCCTCATTTTCGGATTCCTGGGGGATGTCATCTCATTCCCTGTCTCAGGCAGCTGTTTGTCTTCAGCCACCTTTCAGGTGGGGTGGGAAACATGCACAGCTGAAGGTTCACCAGTGGCATCAGATACTAGATACTTTGGACCTGTAAGAGCATGACAGAAAGATAAAATGATTTGCTGACGTTATTGCATTATAAGGGACATTAATGTTTGAAATTTTCAACCATGGAGATCCCAAGCTACTTTCCAAATATTCTATTAGATTATACCCCCTACCTTGCAATAAAATACACCACGAAGTGTTTAAGTGTGAATAATGTTAAGCACTGGATAGAAAGGTTATGTGCCTTCAAAAGTTAATAATATACAGTCCTGCTTCTGTCTATACATAACAGGTTGATATACTGATAACAGTGGAGCAACTGTATCTTGCAACAATTTGCAGCATTTTCATAGTGGCTGGCAATGAATATAGATCTAGGGATATTTGATTTTGGTAACATAATAGGGAGTGGAGGAGTAGCCTAATGGTTAGTTCAGAGAACTGGGTTTGATTCCCACTGCAGTTACTTGTGACTCTGGGCAAGTCACTTAACTCTCCATTGCTGCAGGTAGAAAATAAGTACCTGCACATAATATGTAAACCGCTTTGTTTGAAACCACTGAAAAGTGGTATATCAAATCCCTTTCCCCCTGTTAAGTTTCCACTAAAACTGAATTGTTCCACTTTTTACAACACCTAGTCCTGAATTCAATATTGGAAAAGATCCTCAACATGTCACACTCAGATTCTTTATGTTATTACATTTAAAGGATTTCAGAACATGATTAATGTCAGAAAGGATTTCCTGATCATCAGTTACAAAACAATTTTAAATAAACAGAAAATCAAATATTACTTTTCTGCTACTGAGTTAAAACCTAGCTGTCAAATCCCAAACTACTCTTCAAACTTCACTAAATCTCAATTAGCAACCTGGTGACTGAAACAAAAGGCCCAGACTCTTTGTAGACAGCATGCTGAGCAGCAGGATGGCCAAGAAGGGTATAGAGGTAGAATGTTTTAGACCCTGAAGGTAGCTACAAGTTTGAGGGAAAGAATGCTGCTAAAGATTTGATTAAGGAACCATCAATGTATTGGGAAACTGATAGGAAGATAATGTTATAAAAGTCCTTAATAGTTGCCACAGGAAAGCATTCACCTATTAGTTTAAAATACCAGGGAAAATATTATGTGCTGTGGAAAACACACACAAATAGAAAGGAGTAGCTTTCTTGCCGTTGGAAATTAAATCTGGATTGACCGAGGGCTTCTTTGCTGGGCTAGGAATGTTGTTAACCAAGGAATATGCTCCTGGCCAGGAGTGGAAGAGTAACTTAATAGTCAGTGCAATGGCCTCAGAATCAGGAAAACCGGGTTCAATTCCCACTGCAACTCCTTGCAACTCTGAGCAAGTCATTAACCCTCCATTACCCCAGGTACAAAATAAGTACCTGTATATAGTATGTAAACCACTTTGATTGTATCCACAGAAAGGCTGTATATCAAATCCCATCCCCTTTCTCCTGACAGATTAACGGGGAGATGCTATGGTCTGTAGTTTATAGAGACTGGCAAGGTAAGCACTGCAGTCAGCTACTGAGAAGCTGACAAGGGTAATCGGATGTCACATTAAAGCCCATAAGCTGTAGTCTGTACCAAAGAGGATCAGAATAGTTGTGATGAGAACTTTATTACCTGTTTTGGAATTATATTTTTGGCTTAAGTTGAGCAAGTTGCTAATTATAAACCTATGGTAAAACATCTAAAGTTATAAATATAACACTAGTGGCATGCCTCATCAGTGGAACAGGGAACACATGACTGAATTCCTGACTCAAAGAGCTGTCCTAGAAGAACCACCCTATCACATTTATTCACACTTTTGGAAGATATGAAAGAATAAAGATCATTAATGGAACATTAGAACATAAACCCCCAGGATTCTATAAAGGGCACTCAACATTTGGTGCGGATCACAGATCAGCACCCAAAATAATTAATGGGCACCAATGATTTAATTATTGGCGTTAACAAGCACTTAATTGGCACTAATTATGATTTGGGTGCCAATCTGCTGTATGATATTCTGTAAAAATAGTGTCTAAATTGGATCATGCACAACTCAAAAGGGGCTGTGGCCATGGAAGGCACATGGGCAGGTCAGGGACTGCGCACAGCATTACAAAAGTAAGGATGTGCGCCTAGTTTGCACACCACGATTTACACCAAATTTCAGTGGGGTTAAGTCCTCGTGCCCAAAGCTATTCTATAAAAGGTGCTCATCCCGCAACACCTTTTATAGATGACGTTCAGTGCCAATTTTTTTTTTTTTATCAGTGCCTAATTTTTGACACCATTTATAGAATTTCCCCCAATATGTGCCACATTGATTCAGACCAAATGTCAAAAGCCAGCATCCTATCTCCAACGGTGGTCAATCTAGGTTGAAAGTACCCAACAGGATCTAACGGAGTAGACCCATTCTTACTACTCATATCCACACACGTGGTGGCTTCACCAAGGCCTCCAGAAAACTTGTCTAAATCCTTTGTAAAAGTAGCTATGCTAATTGCTTTGACCACATTACCGACAAGATATTGCACAATTTGATAACAGGCTGAGTGAAAAAAAAAAATACTTCCTGCAAATATGTTGTAAATGTACTACCTATTTGAAAAGATAAATAACCATTCCTTATTTACCCTTATCATACCACTCATGATTTTATGGATTTCTAACACATCTCCCCTCAACCTTCTCTTCTTCAAATCAAAGAACAAAGTTTAACCTTTCTTCATAAGGAGGCCACTCCATACTCAGTTTATTTTTATTGCATCTCTTTGTGCCTTTTCCAGCTCTGCTATATATCGGGAAACAGAGACTGCACACCGTATTCAAGATGCAGTCATTCCATGGATCAATACAGAAGAAGGATTATAATAGTCCTCATTTTATCCTCCATCCCTTTCTAAACAATTTCAACATTTCTCTGTGCTATTTTGACCACCACTTATTTGACCCAAGGCTGTTTTCCTTGATGATGACTCCTAATATGGAACCTATCATTGTGTATCTATATAATTAGGATTATTCTTCCCTATGTGCATCACATTTAAATATTATCTGCTATTTAGACACCCAGAGCCCCAGCCTTGTCAGGTCTTCCTGCAGCTCCTCACAATCTGCTTGTGAATTAACTGCTTTCAATACATTTTGTTTCAAATGCAAATTTAATCACTTTACTCATCCCTGCCTTTCCAGATTATTTATGTGTATGTTGAAAAGCATTGGATCCCAGTACAGATCCCTGGGGTACTTCACTGTTTACCTTTCTCCATGAAAACCCCCCAACCATTTAGTCCTTTTGTTTCCTATCTTAGCTAGTTCCCAATCTACAACTCCTATTCTGACTTTTTAATCTTACGGGGTCTTTGTTAAGCACCCTCTAAAAATTCAGATTTACTATATCGATCCTTATCCACACATTTATTAACACATTGAAAAAAATCTAAGATATCGGTAAGGCACGAATTCACTTTGCTAAATCTATGCTGTCTCTTCATCACTAAGCCATGTTTGTCTATATGGATAGTAATTTTGTTTTTCAGAATAGCTTCAGCCATTTTGCCTTCTTGGCTAGCATTGACATCAGGCTCACTAAGGGGTCCTTTTACTAAGGTGCTCTAACCGATTTAGCGCACACTAAATGACGACACCCATAGGAATATAAAGGGCATCTTATCTCTTAGCGCATAGTAAAAGGATCCCTGAGTTTCCTGGACTGATCCTGCTGTCTTTCTAAAACCTGGCATTAAGCTGGCCACTATCCAAATCTCAGATGCCATAGATTATTTTAAAAATAGATTACAGACAACTAGAACTAAGTCTGCAATTTCATTTTTGGAGTTCTTTCAGAAATCTGGGTTGTATACGGAGAATCTCATTAAAGTTGAGTTTACATTATTCAAAATTTTGAAAAAGATCCCCAACAACAATAAAAAGCATTGCTTAATGGCAGAATGATATAATTCAATAAAATATACTGCATCCCAATGTACTTTATCTTCTCCCTCACTTAAACAAACCTATGAAATTCATCAAATTAACCCTTTTCCTTGAAAAGCATATTCACCATGAAAAATGTATAATATGCCATGTCTTCTGCTACACAGAGATTTTTAGGATCTTATAAGAGATGGACTAAAAGTATCTTTTAAAAAATCCAAGAGGAGAAACAGTTCCTGCAAAGGATATTTTTTTTTTGTTACATTTGTACCCCGCGCTTTCCCACTCATGGCAGGCTCAATGCGGCTTACGTGGGGCAATGGAGGGTTAAGTGACTGGCCCAGAGTCACAAGGAGCTGCCTGTGCCTGAAGTGGGAATTGAACTCAGTTCCTCAGTTCCCCAGGACCAAAGTCCACCACCCTAACCACTAGGCCACTCCTCCACTCTAACCTGAACAGAATATAGCCACGGGTTAAAGCATAACTCAAAGAACACTGCAGAATCTGAGACTGCTGCCTGGCACAAGTGCATCAAGGCACTCTGCAGCTGTCCACTGTAGCAGAAGTGTACACACCTGCCTGAGCTGAATTTAGGAAGATTACTGCTCAGCAGTTTTCAATTCATGCAGTCAGGCCTAGGCTCCTCAGCAAATATAAAAGAAGGTAAAGCTGTTATCACTGCCTCACAAGATGAGGCAACACTAAAAGACTCAACATCAGCAGTGTAGCTCAAATTTGACCTGCTTTACAGTATAGCTGATGATCCCTATGTTGTTCCGAACAACTCTGTAAAACTAGCACCGATGATTAAAACAAATAGCATGCAAATTTATGATCACCGTGGTACTTCTGCGGGAGAACCGTGCCTGGGCATGCGCCAAAGGCACAATCCTCGTACAAAAGCTATGGTATTGACAGATTCAGGCTGTCAAAAAAAAAAATAGCTTGGAGCTGACAAACCAGCCTGAACAGGGGTTAGAGGTCTCATGGCCCTCCAGAACCCCTGACACCCCCCCCCCCAAAACAAGGGGATGACCCTCGACCCCGCCCCCACATACACAGAAACCCCTCTTTAACCACACCCTCCCTTCCACCCTAGCCTGGTGGTCTAGTGGCCCCCCAAACCTCCCCTCATACCTGGAAGCAGGAGGAAGGAGTAAGCACTCCCTCCTCCAGAAAACGCTGCCTCAAAATGGCGGCCCCCTGCCCTGCCTGGTGCATCCTGGGATTCACTAGGTGTTGCATCAGTACCTTATAAGGGAACTTCTCCCTTACAGTGGTGGAAATAAGTATTTGATCCCTTGCTGATTTTGTAAGTTTGCCCACTGACAAAGACATGAGCAGCCCATAATTGAAGGGTAGGTTATTGGTAACAGTGAGAGATAGCACATCACAAATTAAATCCGGAAAATCACATTGTGGAAAGTATATGAATTTATTTGCATTCTGCAGAGGGAAATAAGTATTTGATCCCCCACCAACCAGTAAGAGATCTGGCCCCTACAGACCAGGTAGATGCTCCAAATCAACTCGTTACCTGCATGACAGACAGCTGTCGGCAATGGTCACCTGTATGAAAGACACCTGTCCACAGACTCAGTGAATCAGTCAGACTCTAACCTCTACAAAATGGCCAAGAGCAAGGAGCTGTCTAAGGATGTCAGGGACAAGATCATACACCTGCACAAGGCTGGAATGGGCTACAAAACCATCAGTAAGACGCTGGGCGAGAAGGAGACAACTGTTGGTGCCATAGTAAGAAAATGGAAGAAGTACAAAATGACTGTCAATCGACAAAGATCTGGGGCTCCACGCAAAATCTCACCTCGTGGGGTATCCTTGATCATGAGGAAGGTTAGAAATCAGCCTACAACTACAAGGGGGGAACTTGTCAATGATCTCAAGGCAGCTGGGACCACTGTCACCACGAAAACCATTGGTAACACATTACGACATAACGGATTGCAATCCTGCAGTGCCCGCAAGGTCCCCCTGCTCCGGAAGGCACATGTGACGGCCCGTCTGAAGTTTGCCAGTGAACACCTGGATGATGCCGAGAGTGATTGGGAGAAGGTGCTGTGGTCAGATGAGACAAAAATTGAGCTCTTTGGCATGAACTCAACTCGCCGTGTTTGGAGGAAGAGAAATGCTGCCTATGACCCAAAGAACACCGTCCCCACTGTCAAGCATGGAGGTGGAAATGTTATGTTTTGGGGGTGTTTCTCTGCTAAGGGCACAGGACTACTTCACCGCATCAATGGGAGAATGGATGGGGCCATGTACCGTACAATTCTGAGTGACAACCTCCTTCCCTCCGCCAGGGCCTTAAAAATGGGTCGTGGCTGGGTCTTCCAGCACGACAATGACCCAAAACATACAGCCAAGGCAACAAAGGAGTGGCTCAGGAAGAAGCACATTAGGGTCATGGAGTGGCCTAGCCAGTCACCAGACCTTAATCCCATTGAAAACTTATGGAGGGAGCTGAAGCTGCGAGTTGCCAAGCGACAGCCCAGAACTCTTAATGATTTAGAGATGATCTGCAAAGAGGAGTGGACCAAAATTCCTCCTGACATGTGTGCAAACCTCATCATCAACTACAGAAGACGTCTGACCGCTGTGCTTGCCAACAAGGGTTTTGCCACCAAGTATTAGGTCTTGTTTGCCAGAGGGATTAAATACTTATTTCCCTCTGCAGAATGCAAATAAATTCATATACTTTCCACAATGTGATTTTCCGAATTTAATTTGTGATGTGCTATCTCTCACTGTTACCAATAACCTACCCTTCAATTATGGGCTGCTCATGTCTTTGTCAGTGGGCAAACTTACAAAATCAGCAAGGGATCAAATACTTATTTCCACCACTGTATATGGTACTGAACCCCGCTCAGAGTATCCCAGGATGCACTGAGCAGGGCGTCGCCATTTTGAGGCGGCGCTTGCTGGAGAAAGGCGTACTTATACCCTCCTTTTACTTCCAGGTACGAGGGTAGTTTGGGGGGGGGGGGCTAGACCACCAAGCTAGGGTGGGAGAGAGGGTGCAGCTAAGGGGAGGCATCTGTGGGAGGGGGTTGGAGGGGTCCAGCCCCTTGTGTCAGTGGGTCTGGAGGTCCATCAGACCTTCAGCCCCTTTGTGTCGGAGGGGTAGGTGGACCGCAACCATGTAAATGCATGCTGGACAAGGTCTCCCCATTCCTCCTCAATGTCCTGGGAAACCCTAAAGCCAGCTCCAAGCTGGCGTAGAGTTTGCTGGTTTGGCATGTTGCTCGCTGAGCATTGGGGAGGAATACGAATGTCTCTGTTTAGCATGCATTTGCTTGCTATTAGCGTTCAGAACTGGCAAGCTTGCGCAGGCAAATGCAGGCACTAGTCCGGTACTAATGGTCTCTAGTGCCCACGTTTGCCTTTGATCCTCCTTTCTAAGAACTCTCATATGCAGCAAGTAAACCCAGTGGCTGGTTTCTACAGTCGTTCACTTGTGTACCAAGCAGTAGGCAGAAGTCATGAAACAACTAGAATTTAAACCAACATGTTAAAATTGTTGAAAAAAGTAGGTGTATTAGCCTACTGCAAACCATGGCTTACAAACTTGTCTCACAAAAAACATCAAATCTGCATAAATCGATTAGCAATTTTGTATACAACACATTAATATAAAAATGAATTCAGCTGTTACCAAATTTAAAATGATCTTCACATGAATTAAACATTTATCAGACAATGATCTCTTTCAAAAAGATAACTGTTCAGGATATTTAATTATGCAGAAACCTCTTTGTACTCTGAACATGCAGAAGGGTGACTATAAATTAAATGCACAAAACTGAATTGTCCTAACACACCAGTGTTCTTTTGTTCTAACATAGATTCTAAAATTAAACTATGAATACAGGGATCTTAAAATAGCTTTTACACGAATATTCAATTTGAGAATCTATGGTCAAAGAGGCCACGCTTCAAAAAAGAACTAAATGGTAGATGATCTCACCTTCTATTGGCAAATAGGCTGCTTGTGTCAGATAGCCAACATATCAGCTTCCAGAAACCACTAACAGTAGCTTACAAAGTCCCAGCTGTTATCCAGCTATTAACAAAACTTGATCTCACTTGAATTGTCTTGATCTCTGACAGAAAAATAAATGCACTTAAAAACACTGGGCCCGATATTCAAAGGCTCCTGCCTGGTTAAACCCTGCGGAGTTGGCCGGCCGCCAATCTTCAGCAGCAGCACTTAACCAGATAGCGCCACTGAATATCTCCACTAACCGGCCACTGCCTAATCAGCTAAGTTAGGAGCAGTCCATGGGTGGTCCACTAACTGGCAAAGTTTGTGCATAAAGTTAGGGCAGTGAAAATGGCTGTCCTAACTGTGTCAAGTTAACCAGGCAACGATATGAATGTTGGCCAGTGCCCGGTTAACTTCCAAGTCAGTGCACATACCTGGATATTCAAAGCCAGGAAGCAGAGATACCCTGCCATTGAATATTTGGGGTTAGTTTATTGGCTTAAAAGCCACTTACCGCCATGGGCTGAATATTGGCCCCATTGTATTTTACACAGCAGATCAAGGACAAATGTCACTGAGCTCTGCTTCACAAATAGGATTAATTATTATTTATTAGGATTTATCTCCTTTTTGAAGGAATTCACTCAAAGCGATGAACAGCGAGAATAAGTCAAACATAGGCAATAGACAATTACAACAGTAAAATTATTCAAATAACAATACAAGGTATGGCATAGTATGCTACATTATAGTGTCAACACAATAAAACATTTTTTTTCAATTATTTCTTTTATTGAGAATTTTATATGCAACAAAACATGTTTAAGGGAAAGGGAAATGGGACTTGATATACCGCCTTTCTGAGGTTTTTGCAACTACATTTAAAGCGGTTTACATATATTCAGGTACTTATTTTGTACCAGGGGCAATGGAGGGTTAAGTCACTTGCCCAGAGTCACAAGGAGCTGCAGTAGGAATCGAACTCAGTTCCCCAGGATCAAAGTCCACTGCACTAACCACTAGGCTACTCCTCCACAGCATAGGGTGTAAGCATAGATAGAACATATACATAGATAAAAAAAGAGTACCAAAATCAGAAAATAAGGGGACTAATTTAAAGAAAGCTGCACATCCTATATAATAAAAAGCACCTCCAACATTCTGAAGCTGACTCCGTGGCACTGTGGCAGTGTAGGGTTCGTAAGTCTGTAGTTCAGCGTTTCATTGGCTCTCACTCCCCGCCCTCACGTCGAGGAAACAGAACGCTGCATAGTTGCCAAGCAAACAAACGCGACGTCACAGGAACGAAGAACCAAGCAGACAGAACGGAACTTGGAGGAGGGAAGTGGAGTGGATTGAATCTCTAACAAACAATCATATACAGGGAGGTACGAACATCAGTGGAGGCAAGTGCACAGAACAGAAGGGAAGACAAACATTTAATCACTTTGTCACTCACACACATACACACACACACTCAATCACTCTGTGTATCTCTCTCTTACACTGTCTGTAAAACACACTGTCACTCTCAGTCTCTCACATGGGCAGCTGTATGTTGCATTCTCATGAGTAAGGAGCTCTTCTGATGTGATCGTTAAACTGAAGGGCCTGAACAAGGAAAACTTTTACCACATTGTAACACAGTTTACACAAAACATATTGTATATAAAAAAAATCTTACACATGTAAACAACAATTATATTCAGAATACAACCGTGGAAATATTAATGGCAGGAACTCATTACAATGCTAGCGCCCGTTTCATTGCGTTAAGAAACGGGCCTTTTTTTACTAGTTAAGTCATAAAGGTGCTTAAGTACTATCTCAGCTAGGGTAGGGATGGATAAATATGTTCTGCTACAGTATGTACAGCTGGTGTCACTCCTCGTTACATTTTATATATATCAGCAAAAACTGAACCGAAGAAACTAAGAATAGCCACACTGGGTCAGAGCAATGGTCCATCTAGCCCAGTATCCTGCTTCCTACAGTGGCCATCTAGGTCACAAGTACCTGGCAGAAATTCAAATAGTAGAAACATTCCATGCTACGGATCCCAGGGCAAGCAGTTCCTTCCCCATGTCTATCAACAGTAGACTATGGACTTTTCCTCAAGGAACTTGTCCAAACCTTTTTTAAACCCAAATATGCAAACCACTTATTAGAACCTCCAGCAATGAGTTCCAGAGCTTAACTATTCATTGAGTGAAAAAAAATATTTCCTCCTATTTGGTTTTAAAAGTACTTCCATATAACTTCATTCAGTATCCCCTAGTATTTGTATTTTTTAAAAGAGTAAAAAAAAAATGAATTCACTTTTACCCATTCTACACCACTCATGATTTTGTAGACCTCAATCATACCTCCCCTCAGCCATCTCTTTTCCAAGCTGAAGAGCCCTAAACTCTTTAGAATTCCCTCATACGAGAGGAGTTCAATCCCCTTTATTGTTTTGGTTGCTTTTTTTTGAACCTTTTCTAATTCCCCTATATCTTTTTTGAGATACAGCGACCAGAATTGAAAGCAATAGTCAAGGTGAGGTCGCATCATGGAACGATACAGAGGAATTCTTGGTCTTATTTACCATCCCTTTCCTAATAATTCTTAGCATCTTGTTTGCTTTTTTGGCCGCTGCCACACACTGGACAGAAGATTTCAGCGTATTGTCTACAATGACACCTAGATCTTTTTCTTGGGTGCTGACTCCCAAGGTGGACCCTAGCATCAGGTAACTATGATTCAAATTATTCTTCCCAATGCGCACCACTTTGCATCTATCCTCATTAGATTTCATCTTGCATTTGGATTCCCAATTTCCTAAGGTCTAACTCTAAAGAGAAAATTCTAATACAACCAAAGGTAAAACATTACTGTCTTTAGCCTCCCTTGCAATTTGTTTTAATTTTTAACTCTGACTATGCAAATTGTTATATATCGAATGCATAATAGGGATAAACAATTTATTGCCTCAATGACAGCATGCCACCTCAGCAACATTTCCGTGGAAATAATACATAATATACTATAGACAGCAGTTATTGGTCTTGTCCAAGTAATTTACCATTAAGCCTTCACATCTACACTCAGAAACATGAAAATGACCATGAAATATTGCACTAAATTGACTACAGTATCATTAGCATGACCAATAATTCATACCCTACTCTATAGCCAGCTGGCAGAGTATGTTTAGCTGCAAACCTGGAAACGTCATTCTGATTCTGGTTTCCACCATTCACTGTCTGAGTATGAGCAAGTCACATACTGTAATCTAAATCTGAGCACAGCAATGTATCACAATGCCAGGGACAAAACCATTTGAGCAGAGCTCAAAAACAGCCACATATGATCCTTAGCAGATATATTTCTGAGTGAATTTATCAATTTCTATTCCCCAATATAAATAAAAGAGGCTAAACTGGTAGCACTTAAAAACAATGTCCTCCTTTTACCTCCACAAAACCTGTGTAGCACAGACAAAAACAGTGTAAGCTTTAATGCCAGCCTACCAGTGTGCCCCAATCCTATACTGGAGGAACAAACTCCATGAATAAGAGGACAATTCTGCTTCCACACCTGTGCAAATGCCATCTCCTGAGACAACCAAAAACTGTGAAATTGTTCTGGAAGGCGATTTTTTTAATTTTGTTGTAAGGTTTGATTTCATATATACCTTCTCAAATACCAAGGTCTTTCAGTGTCAAAGGACTGACTAGCCTTTTACTGAACTATGCAATGGACCTAATATCCTTCTTGACAGAGAATCAATGTCTACGTAAGGGTGCAGCTATTGGCCTAAGTTAGCAGAAAGATGAATTTATATCTAGCAGGGTAAAGAAACTCTAAATAGAAAAGGATAATAGGGAAAAGAGGAGAAAAAGAAAACAAAAAAACTTGGGAATAAAAGACAAAATAACAAGACATTACAGATTAGGGCAATATATTTTTTTAATTTTATAAGAATTTCTATAACATCAAAATAGAAAATTAAGGAAAAGCAATAACACTGTTGAAACAATCATCACACTAAGGGCTCCTTTTAGAAAGACGCGGTACTGATTCCTCGCATGGAAAACGTGAAGAAGCCCATTCAATTCCTACGAGCTTCGTCACATTTGCTGTGCGTTAATCACTACCACAGACAATTCTCAAGTAACTTGCAAAAATCCACCACTATAGAGCGAAAATGGAGGCCCTTTTAACCTTACAACACAAAAAAGAAAGAAAGAAAGAAAGAACAAATAGCAAGTGACAAGAAAAGGGAACAATCCCTTCACACAAATACCTCGTATAACACTGCCATTACTTGGGTGAAACAGAATATTTTAGACCTAAGGGCAAGGAGAAATCAGGATTACCCAATTTAGACCAAAGAAATTTTAGCTGACTTGGCACAAAAAATAGAAATGTCTTCCAATTCCTAAGACGTGTTCATGGAAATTCAAGAGACTACAACATTCCATCAAAGCAGACAAATCAGGAAATATATAAATTTTAGAACTATAAAAATGACTAAGAATATAAGGTCCTGAGAGGCAGTTCATGCCTTTCACCAACATGGGCTTACTGTGGATCTCAGAGACTAGCTGGCACTCCTCCTGAACTCTATGACCTGTACTTCCTGCTAGTAAACATATTGCATCCTGCCCAGCAGATCTGCACAGTATGTTTTCAGCTCTGCTGAAACTTGGTCACTGTTTGCCTCCTCAATGTGGAACTTCTGCTTGCTGATTTCAAACCAAATGAGCTACTTATCCCAACTAATCCCCAAGGCAGGGGGGGGGAGTACTCTCGTCAGGGCTCCCTCAAGTTTCTCTAGGACTGTGCAAATCATCACAGAGAAACCAATAGGAGTCCAAAGGAGGGAAGGAGAGAATCTGCTATGGTCAGCTTTTGAGTTTACCTAAGTGAACTCGTTCGGTTTAAATATTTTTATTTAACTCTTATTTCAAACATATATTAAGGTATATTAAAAGCAAGAAGCTGGCAAAAGAATTGGATTGACCACTAGATGACAGAGGGGTCAAAGGGACACTCAGGGAAGACAAGGCCATAATGGAGAGATTAAATGAATTCTTTGCTTCAGTCTTCACCAAGGAAGATTTGGGAGAGATACTGGTGCTAGAAATGGTATTCAATGCTGACACGTCAGAGAAACTAAATCTAATCGCTGTAAACCTGGAAGATGTAATGGGCAATTTGACAAATTGAAAAGTAGCAAATCACCAGGACTGGATGGTATACATCCCAGAGTACTGAGAGAATTGAAAAATGAACTTGCAGAACTACTGTTAGTAATATGTAATTTATCTTTAAAAATAGAGCATGGTACCGAAAGATTGGAGGGTGGCTAATGTAACGCAAATTTTTTAAAAGGGTTCCAGAGGTGATCCGGAAAATTACAGACCGGTGAGCCTGTCGGTGCTGGGCAAAATGGTACAGACTATTATTAAAAACAAAATTACAGGGCATATTCAATAGCATGGATTAAGGAGACAAAGCCAACATGGATTTAGTGAAGGGAAATCTTACCTCACCAATCTATTACATTTCTTTGAAGGGGTGAATGAACATGTGGATAAAGGTGAGCTGATTGCTATTGTTTATCTGGATTTTCAAAAAGAATTTGACAAAGTACCTCATGAAAGATTCCAGAAAAAATTGGAAAGTCATGGGATAGGAGGTAGTGTTCTATTGTAGATTAAAAACTGGTTAAAAGATAGAAAACAGAAAGTAGGGTTAAATGATCAGTATTCTCAAAGGAGGATAGATAGTGGGGTTCCACAGGGGTCTGTGTTAGGACCACTGCTTTTTTTTTTTTATTTCAATAAGTTTTATTGGTTTTTATAACAAAATAACAATATATAAATAGCCAATTATGACAAATATAACAAGTCATTAACATGTACTCAGATAAACATACACTCACCTTCATACATTCACACACTAAACGGCACAATTACCAGTTGACTGGATACACCCTTGAGAAAAAGAAGCAGAGCATAACTGGGTACCATATCACAAACACCCACGAATTCATATACCCTCTTCCTTCATTTTTATTTTTTTTTTTGTTGCATTTGTACCCCGCGCTTTCCCACTCATGGTAGGCTCAATGTGGCTTACATGGGGCAATGGAGGGTTAAGTGACTTGCCCAGCGTCACAAGGAGCTGCCTGTGCCTGAAGTAGGAATCGAACTCAGTTCCTCAGTTTCCCAGGACCAAAGTCCACCACCCTAACCACTAGGCCACTCCTCCACTCCATTCTCATACTTTTACAAGCACACTCCTTTACTTCACGAACTGTTATGTTCCTCACCTGGTTCCTGCGCAGCCGGTTCGGCAGAGCTAATCGGCTATCTTGGTGGTGTTTCTCCAGGGTAGGTCGGCCATCTTGGGATGGGCATCTTAGCTTGTGGCAGCCATCTTGGGGTTGGCCGGCTGCAGGAAGGAAGCCCATATTCGGGCGTTGGGTTTCTCTTCTGACGGGGGCAGCCATCTTGGTTCAGCTGCACATGTTTAGGATTGATTCCTGCTCTATTTAAAGCCCTGCCTCCAGTCCTTTGTTGCTTCGGCCTCAATTGTTCTGAGTAAACTTGCCAGGGTTGCGGTTAAGCCGCCAAATTGGGCGGCTTTTCGGAAACGGCTGCGGGGAATTCTCTAATCGCGTGGGTTGCGGGGATTTGGGCGGGTTTTCGAGCAGCCGCGGTGTGGGATTGGGTGGGTTTTCGCGGCCGCCGATTGGCCGGTTATCCCGCTCCCGGGGCTTCTATTGGTCCAATTTGGTTCAATAGAAGCCTTTCAGGGGTGGGGTTGACGTCAGGGGTGACGTTGGGGGCGGGGGTAGTGACCCGGGAGGCGGGGTTAGTGACGCGGGAGGTGGGGTTAGGTGACGCGAGGGCGGGGTTCGGTGACGCGGGAGACGGGGGTTGGCTGCGGGCGGTTTTTGGGCGGGTTTACGGCTGGTTTTGGGCTGGGAAAATTTTTCCCAGCTGGCAACCTTGGTTCTGAGAAGTTGCTGTCGGAGTGCTGTTCGCCGACTACTTCTGTTCCTGTTTTCCCGTGTACCGGACCCTGGCTAGTTTTCTCGGATATTGCTTGTTTGCTGCCTGCCTTGACCCTGGACTGATTTAGGCTATTCTTTGCCTGTTGGAGTACTAGTTCTGGACTGTCTGTTTCCTGCCAGCCTGGTCAGCGGCTGTGCAACCCCGCCGGTTCCAGAAGTCCTGGTGGCCACCTGTAGCTGGGAGCTCAACTCCTGGTGAACGGTGGTCGCTTCCCAGGTGAAGCTAGGGGTTGTCTGGCTGCCTGATCGAGTGCGGTGTTACTCCATCTCTGCCGTGCTCAGTCGGGGCACAGGGGCTCACTACTACCGGGTCATAACACGAACTTAGTCCAGATAAACCTCACTTCATAAAAAACATTACCCCTAACAATACTCCACTCTGCCCCATGAGTTCATTCTTAGAAGTCACAGATCACATAGGATCCCCTGAGAAAGTGCAAATCCGAAAGCACTCGCTATTACACAAAAAGCCACAATGAACTTAATGAAATTACTCCTAGGAATCTACTCCTTAACATTGGTCCAAATACTGTTAGCCACACCTCTCGATGATTATAACACCATACCAATACTACACAGCCGATTCAGGATTACCAGACACACCAACCTCAACCAAACCGGCAATAGAACTTACAATAGCAAAACATTATCCCACAAACAAACTGCACAACCAACACAAAAAAGCTCTAATAAGTCCAAATCAACATACAAACGACAACTAATTAAGGTTCTCACTTTTACCATTACGGAAGATCCATACCTTACAATTCAAATAGGTTACATCAATGCCAGATCAACAGTAAACAAAATAGAAATTATAAAAGATTGGATCACATCGGAAACCTTAGATTTACTCTTCATCAGCGAAACCTGGATCCATGACCAAAAAGATCCAATAATACTGGACCTTTGCCCTCCGGGATACAACATTACATACTGGACCAGAATAGGTAAAAGAGGAGAAGGCATTGCCATAATCTACAGATCCCATCTCACTTTAGAAACCACTGCTGAATCAATCACACCTCAACTAAAATTTGCCTCAATCAGATTGCAACATAAAAGTGTACCCGGCATTCTAAATTGCATCCTATTCTACACACCGCCAGGCACTTGGAGCGAAGCATATATAACCCTAATGGATTTCATATCGGCCACTTGTACATCTAACTCAAACATACTAGTCAATGGGGACATAAACCTTCATTTAGAAGACCCAAACTCAAGGTGTCCAAGATTGTAAGGAACTCTTCCAACTATGGGATTTCGAATGGCCACATCCTAATGCCACCCACAGAAAAGGCCACACACTTGACCTGCTAACCCATAAATTCGCATCAGACCAAATCATTAAAGTCATTGACCACAAATGGATAGAAATTCCATGGTCAGATCACTTCAAATTAAATCTGACCCTACATTGGCTGAAGAATGGGCATCTCAAAGCTGATGAAAAAAAATCTTACCAAACCAGAGGTAAAGTTGACAACTGCATTTTGGCAATCAATTTACGACAACAATTGGTCTATTCCATCTGATTCCATCAACTATCTTGCAGATTTGGATTCGAGATGCATCACCGTTCTAAATGATTTAGCTCCTTTACAAAAAGAAACCATTCACAAACCAAACAGGACCCCATGGTTCAACGAAATGTGAAACAATTAAATTCTAGAACCAGACAACTCGAACGAGCATGGAGAAAAAAGAAAAACAATCAAAATCTAAACGCTTGGAAAGAATCACATAGAAAATACAAATATGAAATCAAAAAATCCAAACGGAACTACTATAATGAACAACTAGGTTCTGACTACAAAGACATGAAAAAGTTATACAAGCTACTGGATAAATTACTAGACACAAAACCAGTGTCCTCAACAAAATCCGGAATCCCAACAGCCGATGATTTTGCTAACTACTTCAAAGGCAAAATTCTCAATCTACGCAGAAATATGTTACAGGACTACACCAACCTTGATACCTTCCTTAATGAGCTAGACCCATGCTCAGAAGAATACCCAGCCGACTGAACTTGGACAAATTTCGCCCAGATCACACAAGAAACAATAGCACTAGCAACCAATAAGTTCTCTACAGCCTGTCAATTGGACACCTGCCGCAATTATCTAATGACCCCCCCCACACACACACACACTCGATTCATCATTGAACTTACCTCCTGTCATGTCCCCTATCTCAACACAAGCAGTGTCCTCGGCCTGCGCAGTGTCCCATCGACACGCACACTTGGCTGGTACAGCCCTGAGCCATGTGTGTGTAGTTCTTCTCTGGCTGCAGGTGCCTTGATTGCTTTGCTTCCATCCACCTGGCTCTGCTCTCTCTCTCTACCTGGCTTCCAGGCTCCTTGATTGCTTTGCTTCCACCCACCTGGGTCTGCTCTTCCTCTGCCTTGCTTCTCTCCTGTTGGTTTTCCAGTTCCTCCTTCCCCTTTCTCCCTGCTGATGTCAGACACCAGCACTTTATCAGCTGAGCTCTCCCTAGGCTCCTCCTTGCTTTGGCTTCTACTTTGGTAGGTGTTCTTGCTCAGTAGTGTGCTTCTCCTCTACTTTGTTCTTCGTTGCTGACTTAGCCTGTACCTGGATTACTCTCATGTCTGCTGCCTGCCTACTGACTCTGCCTGTACCTGGATTACTCGCGTGTCTGCTGCCTGCCTACTGACTCTGCCTGTACCTGGATCACTCTCTTGCCTGCTGCCTGACTGGCCGTCACATTCATCACTCCGCTTCCAGCTCCATCTTGTAAGCCCTGCAGGCCACCACACCTAGGGGCTCAACCTCTGGGGAACGGCGGTCAGCGCAGGTGAAACCCAGGGTTGTCCAGCCGCCAAGCAGATCCTGGTCCGAGTTCCGGGCTCAGCAGCGCTCTACTTGGTACAAGAACTCACAGGTCTGACACCTCCCACCTCAACTTCTTGATCCAGCATGGCATATTCCCCAAAGACAAAGGTAATATACTACTCGCACCATTACCAAAAGACACCAAAAAGAAAACTAATGATATCACCAACTACCGACCTGTGGCATCCATCCCACTTACAACCAAACTGATGGAAAGCATTGTAGCTAAACAACTTACTGAATACACCGACAATTTCTCAATCCTTCATGAATCACAGTCGGGCTTCAGATCTCTCCACAGTATGGAAACCGTCCTGGTAACTCTCCTAGCTAAGTTCAAAAAGGAAATCGCATTAGGTAAAAACATACTTCTCTTGCAATTCGACTTGTCAAGCGAATTCGATATGGTTGACCACTATATACTATTAAGAATACTTGACAAGATAGGCATAGGAGGGAATATACTCAAATGGATCAAGGGTTTCCTAATCACGAGATCTTATCAAGTAAAAGCAAACTCAAACATATCACCATCATGGAGTACCGATTGCAGAGTACCCCAGGGTTCACCTCTCTCACCCATATTATTTAATCTGATGATGATCCCCCTTGCTCATGCCCTATACAAGCACAATCTTAACCTGATGTCACCATTTACATACCATTCAACTCTAATCCAACAGAAATCACTGTTGCAATAAAGTCTAGTTTAAGCTTAATGGATGCCTGGGCATCGGCATTCAAACTCAACAAGGAAAAAACTCACTGCCTTATTCTCTCTTCTCACCACAAAACAAACCTCCCTTCATCCATAAAAACCCCGGAACATACTCTCCCAATATCAGACAAACTGAAGATCCTTGGAATTACTATTGACACCAACCTAACCCTGGACAGCCAAGCCTCTGCCACCACAAAGAAAATGTTCCATGCAATGTGGAAACGCAAACGGATCAAACAATTCTTCCCAAGGGAAACTTTCCGTAACATAATTAAAACAATGGTACTATCACATGTTGACTACTGTAACGCTGTATATGCAGGATGCAAAGAACAGATCTTAAGGAAACTCCAGACCGCACAGAACACGGCAGCTAGACTCATTTTCGGAAAGACAAGATTCGAAAGTGCTAAACCCCTACGCGAAATACTGCACTGGCTACCAATCAAGGAACGAATAGCCTTCAAAATTTGCACTCTGGTCCACAAAATAATCCATGGTCTGGCCCCAACCTACATGACCGAACTTATCGACTTACCAACTAGAAACATCATCGAATCATCAAGAACGTTTCTAAACCTGCATTACCCAAACTGTAAAGTACTAAAATACAAATCAACATATGCATCCAGCTTTTCCTACATTTGCACCCAGCTGTGGAACGTTTTACCTAGAAACATTAGAACTGTGAACACCCATCTAAAATTTCAAAAAGACCTCAAGACTCACCTCTTCCGGAAAGCCTACTCAGCAGACCCGAACTAATTCATGAACAATGCATCACATCTTTCAATCTAAGAAATGAACAATATCCTTTCCACATAATCCTATTACTTCAAACTGTATGAATTTACTACTCCAGTTATAATTAAGTGTACTTCTACCCTTATCCTACTCTGTATTGCTCACTAGAAGCTGTAGTCCAATCCCCAGAGACTTATCAGCCTCATTGGGATTACTTCTCTCTATATGCTACTATATATTCGTCCCAGAGTTGTATCAGCTTCCTTGCACCTACTGTTACTCTATTTTCCACTCTGTATATATTCCCGGAGTTGGTACTCTCCTCTCCAGAACCTGTAAGCCACATTGAGCCTACTGCTATGCAAAAAAAATGTGGGATACAAATGTAATAAATAAAATAAACAAAATAAAAATATAGCATTTAGCTCAAAATTAAGCAAATATGATAAATCAAAATGAAGAGATACTAATATTGTTATTCACCATCAATCTTAATAGTGACCAATTAAGGAAGTGTATACATAAGTAGATAGCTTGAGTATGCAATAATAAAGTGCTGTTAACTTTTAGAGATATAAGTTTGTATTGGAGCCCATACTTTCTTGAAGGATAGTGAGGATCCACATCTATCAGCAACTGCATATTCATATTTGGCAGTTAGACAAACATTTTTCCACTACTTATCGTATGATAACTTGGTGAAGTCTTTCCAACAATGGCATATCATCTTGATTGCTATATGTATTAATATGCGTAATAACTTAGCTGTACGTGATTTCACATGAGTAGATAGGCCAAGCTCACCAGTGATGATAATGTTATATGATAAGGTGTTGGTTATGTCCAAGATCTTTGTTATAGTTCTCCAAATTTGAGTCCAATATTCTTCTAATAATGGACAATAAAATATAAGGTGATCCAATGTGCCTATGTTGGAGTTACAAGACCAACAGTAATTTGATGAGCTTTTGGATATTATAGTTTATTCGGAGTCCATAAAGCTCTATGTAACACAAAGAAAGAAGCCTGCATATATGCTGCTGATTTAGAGGACTTGTATAATGAGGACCAAACCTTTTCCCATTGATCCAATGTTAATGAAGTATTAAGTTCTTCATTCCATATGCTTTCCAAAAGCGGTCCTGCAGAATTTTATAAAAGTTAGAAGCAATTTTCCTGCATTGGAGAACTGATGACATAAGTCCCAACAGCTTGGTGTATCATCTATTAATATGTCAATATCAGTGCTTGTGGAGATGCAATGTTTTAATTGTAACCATTGAAAGTAACAATGGTTGTGTAATTTATATGTTGATTGCAGTGTTGTAAACTGGATCCACTTATGTTGATCAATAACTTGTCGTACGTACCAGATGCCAGCTTCCATCCATTTAGTCCATGAAACATATTTATCATTAATCTTGAATTTTGGGTTATTCCATATATGCAAATTTGTAGTTGAATAAAAAGAGTGTTGAGCATAAGAGTCCACAGATTTGAAAGATGTTTGCGTAGCAGCTATTATTGGATTATTGACCGTTTTAGGGAGGTATGACCAAGGTAATAAATGCAAAGGTGTTGATTTGTATTTCTCTGACTCCCATTGTATCCATAATGGCTCTGTGGTAATTTCAGATGAACTTATCCATTTAGAACTCTGTCTTAGTATAAAAGCCATATGGTACTCCAGGAAGCTTGGAAAATTAACACCACCGTGCTGTTTGGAACATTTTAGTCTCTTTAGTGCAATGCGTGGAGGTTTATTAGTCCATAGAAATTCAGACAATAATTGTTCCATCTTTTTATATGTACCAGGTTCAAGTAGGAATGGAAGTATGCCGAGGATGTAGTTCACGTTTGGCGTAATCATCATTTTTATGGTGTCCAGTCTGCCCCACCAAGATAATTTAAGTGGAGACCATCTAGAAGTCATTTCAGTAATACATTTCAGTAAATAGGCATAATTTTGGTTAACAGACTCTGACAAAGTGGTACAAAAGAGAACACCCAAATATTTTAGACCTGTAGAAACCCATTTAAAAGGGGATTGTGTAAAGTTATATTGG
Source organism: Microcaecilia unicolor (assembly GCF_901765095.1). Taxonomy (NCBI): domain Eukaryota; kingdom Metazoa; phylum Chordata; class Amphibia; order Gymnophiona; family Siphonopidae; genus Microcaecilia; species Microcaecilia unicolor. Next base: position 404,255,674 of record NC_044033.1, read on the forward strand.
AGGCTGGCTGAGTTTAATGGCATCATTTCTGTTTTTGTGGGATTTAGTTTGCAGCCAGAGACCTTGGAGTAGTTATTAATTACTTCTAAGATATATGGTATGGATGGTGGTGTTGTGTACAGTAGAACGTTGTCAGCATAAGATGATAACTTAGCCGAAATATGTCCCAATTCTACACCTTTAATTTGACCTGATCGTAATATTGTTATTAATAAAGGTTCAAAAGCAATGTTGAATAAAAGTGGGGAAAGTGGGCATCCTTGCCTAGTCCCTCTGGTTGGGAAGAAGGAGGAGGAGAAGAGACCATTTATAAATAGTTTAGTAGAGGGGTGAGTGTACAAAACTTGGATCATTTTGATAGAATCAGATGCAAAGCTAAACCATTTGAGTACTTGGAACATATAAGGCCATCCCACCCTGTCGAAAACCTTTTCGGCATCAAGTCCAATGGCTACATAAGGAGTAGCTGAAGACTATGCTTGTAAAATTACATTAGAAAACATTCTGGTGTTGTCATAGGAGTTTCTTCCATGCATAAATCCCGCTTCATTAGTGTTGATAATTTTAGGTAAAACAACTTGCAATCTTTCTTATATGATCTTAGCATCAAGATTGATAAGAGATAGAGGGCGATAGTTCTATATGTATTGGGGGTCTTTACCAGGTTTCAGGAGGACTATAATAGTAGCTACAGTAAAACTGCCATTAACCTCGCCAGATGTATCTAAATTGTTATAGAATGAGCTTAAGATGGGACCAAGTGTTGCCTGAAAAGCTAAGTAGAATTCTAATGTAAGACCGTCCACGTCCAGGGGCCCTTTTTTTGCCATAGACTTTATGATAGACTAGTAAAAAAGGCCAGTTTCTGACACAAATGAAACGGGCGCTAGCAAGGTTTTCCTCGGAGTGTGTATGTTTGGGATAGTGTATGTGAGAGTGACTGCATGTGAGAGAGAGAGTGAAAGTGCGAGTGTGTCTGTGAGAGAGTGTGTGTGTGAGAATGAGAGTGTGCGCAAGTGCGTATGTGAGACACAGTGTGAGAGTGTGTTTCACACAGATACAGTGTGCAAGAGAGAGAGTGTGTGTGAGACACAGATTCTCTGTGAGACAGTGTATGAGACCAAGCGAGTGTGTGAGTGACTGTGTGACACACAGAGAGTGAATGTGATACACTGTGAGACAGAGTGTGTGAGAGTGAGAGAAAGAAAGACATTGTCTGTAAGAGAGAGAGTGGGTGAGAGAGAGAGAAAGAAAGACATTGTCTGTAAGAGAGAGAGAGTGTGTGAGAGAGAGAGTGTGTGTGTGTGACAGAGATACTTCCCTCCCTCCCTCTCCCTCTCCCTGGTGTCAGCCCCCCCCCCCCTCTCTCTGGTGCCTGAGATTCCCGCCACTGCACCCAAGCAATTGGTGTGCTGAAGGAGGGGGAGAGAGAGTGTGGGGGGGGTGGGGGGTGTGGGGGAGATGTGTTGGGGGGGATCAGCTTGGAAGAAGAGGGGTATGGGGGGGTTCAGGAAGCGCTGCCAGATGTGAGTGAGAGAGTAAGTGCGTGGGGGGGGGGGGGGTTCAGGAAGCGATGCCAGATGAGAGTATGTGGGGGGGGTGTTGTGGGGTTCAGCATGGAAGAAGAGGGGTGTGGGGGGTCCAGGATGCGCTGCCAGATGAGTGAGTGTGTGTGGGGGGGCCGTTTATCAAGCACTGCCAGATGAGAGTGAGTGTGTGTGTTTGGGGTGTGTGTTCAGGAAGCACTGGCAGAAGAGAGAGTGAGTGTGTGTGTGTATGGGGTTTCAGGAAGTGCTGCCAGATGTGAGTGAGAGAGTAAGTGTGTGTGTGTGGGGGGGGGGGGGGGGGTTCAGGAAGCGATGCCAGATGAGAGAGAGAGAGTGTGTGCGTGTGTGTGTATGGTGTTTCAGGAAGCGCTGCCAGATGAGAGAGAGTGTGGGGGGTTCAGCTTGGAAGAAGAGGGGTGTGGGGGGTCCAGGAAGTGCTGCCAGATGAGTGTGTGTGGGGGGGGGCGGTTTATCAAGCACTGCCAGATGAGAGTGAGTGTTTGTGTTTGGGGCGTGTGTTCAGGAAGCACTGGCAGAAGAGAGAGTGAGTGTGTGTGGGGGGGGGGGAGGGTTGAGGAAGCGGGGCCAAATGAGAGTGTGACTGTGTGTGTGTGGGGGGGGGGGGTTCAGGAACGGCTGCCAGATTAGTGAGAGTGTGTGTGGAAGGGGGGGCAGGGGTTTCAGGAAGCGCTGCCAGATGAGAGTGAGTGTGTGAGTGTGTGTGTGTGTGTGTGTGTGTGTGTGTGTGTGTGTGTGTGTGTACGGGGTTTCAGGAAGCACTGCCAGATGAGAGTGAGTGGGGGGGAGGGGGGGTCATGAAGCGCTGCCAGAGGAGAGTGAGAGAGAGAGAGAGTGTGTGTGTGTGTGTGTGTTGGAGGGGTGTGGGGGGTGTGTTGGGGTTTCAGCTTGGAAGAAGAGGGGTGTGTGTGTGGGGGGGGGGGTCTAGAAGCGCTGCCAGATGAGTGAGTGTGTGGGGGGCCAGTTTATCAAGCGTTTCCACATGAGAGTGAGTGTGGGGGGGGGAGGGAGTTCAGGAAGCGCTGCCAGATGAGAGAGAGAGTGTGTGTGCGTGTGTTAGGGGGGGGCGCCGAGGAAGTGTAGCCAAATGAGAGTGAGTAAGTGTGTGGGGGGGGGGGGTTCAGGAACCGCTGCCAGACGAGTGAGTGTGTGTGTGGGGGGGGGGCAGGGGTTTCATGAAGCGCTGCCAGATGAGAGACTGAGTGTGTGTATGTGTGTGTGTGGTGGTGGGGGGGGGTTGCCAGATGAGTGAGTGTGTGTGTGGGGGGGGGGGAAGGGATTTCAGGAAGCGCTGCCAGATAAGAGAGTGAGTGTGTGTGTGTGTGTTGGGGGGGGGGGTTCAGGAACCGCTGCCAGATGAGTGAGTGTGTGTGAGGGGGGCAGGGGTTTCAGGAAGCGCTGCCAGATGAGAGAGTGAGTGTGTGTGTGTGTTGTATAGTTCAGTTGGGGGGGGGGGGGGGGGATTCTGCTTTGAAGAAGAACGAAGGAAGCGCTGGCAGATTACAGGGGTGTGTTTGTTGAGTGCCGTCACGCGTCCACCGCGCGATGCACCGCCACCATTCCACCCACCGCGATGCACCACCGCCGCCGCCATCCCACCGTCGCGTAGTTTTGCTGGCAGGGGACCCAAAATCCCGCCAGCAGAAGTCCTGTGTTGTCTGCTGACTCCGGCGTGATCTTCAGCATTGCTAGCCTGTGCATGGCGGGCTTCTGTGCGTGTGACGTCCTGCGTGCAGGACGTCAGACGCACAGAAGCCCGGCCTGCAGAGGCCTGCAGAGGCTAGCAATGCCGAAGATCACGCCGGAGTCTGAAGACAGGACTTGTGCTGGCGGGGTTTCGGGTTCCCCACCGGCAAAGCTATGCGACGGTGGGTAGCTTGGGGGGGGGGAGGGGAGTTGCGGGGGGGGGGGTTGTACCTCCAGCATTCTGTGGGCAGGGCTTCTTTTGAACTCCAGAGCTTTGGTGGGTGGCGCGGGGGGGGGGCTCGGGGGCGGCGCGGGGGTTGGGTGTTGGACCTCGAACAGGGTGTGGGCGGGGCTTCATTGGGACTCCGGAGCTTTGGAGGTGGTTTCCCTCCAGATTTATTCCGCGGGTGGGTCGGGAGGTTGGTAGCCTGCATTTCCTAGGCAGGGGGAGGAGTAGGGAATACTCCTCCCCCTGCCTGGGTGCGATCCCTTCCTTTAGTTTTCTGTATGTTTTCCGCCCTCGACGTCATGACGTTTGACACGAGGGCGGGGCACAGAGTCATGGTCAATGGGGTTGCTTCACCACCATGAATTTACGAACCGTTCTGGGAGTCTTAGTGACTTCAGAACGTTGTCTTCAGAACGTTGAGGGTGAGTTTTATTATAGTAGATAATACATCTTGTTCAGTTATGGGAGCCATTAATTCCAAATTTCATCGAGAGTATGATGTTCAAGATCCTTTAGAAAAGCTAGCTCATGGTCACTTAAGTTGGATTCTGATTTATATAAAGACGAATAAAAATGCTGGAAGGCCTTTAATATATTTTCTTGGTCTGTAATTAGTGCATTATTGTCAACTTTAAAGACAGAGATATTTTTTTCAGCTCTGGAATTTAGATAGTTGGCTAACAGATGACTGGCTTTATTATTGTTGGCGTAGTATTGGGCTGATTTCATGAAAAATGAAAATACTTACCTGTAGCAGGTATTCTCCGAGGGCAGCAAGCTGATTGCTCTCATATGTGAAATCAAATCCGTGTCAGCCCAGGAATCGGCAAATACAAAGAGTCTTCTGGCGTACATGCAGCACGCATGCGTGGACCAATTTCCCGTCTGCCGCATGAGCGTGCCTCCTCAGTTTAACCAATAAGCAAATAAAGAAATAAATAACTCCAAAGTGGAGGTGGGCGGGTTTGCGAGAACAATCAGCCTCTTGTCCTTGGAGAATACCTGCTACAGGTAAGTACCTTCGCTTTCTCCGAGGACAAGCATGCTGCTTATTCTCACATGTAGGGTATCCCTAGCATCCAAGCTCACTCAAAATAACGAACACTGGTCAACTGGGCCTCACAACAGCGAGGAAATAACAGATTGACCATAAACAACTGAGAGTGCAGCCTGGAACAGAACAAAAATGGGTCTAGGGGGGGTGGAGTTGGATTCTAAACCCCAAACAGATTTTGCAGCACTAACTGCCAAAACCGACTGTCGCGTCGGGTATCCTGCTGAAGGCAGTAGTGAGATGTGAATGTGTGGACTGATGACCACATTGCAGCCTTGCAAATCTCTTCAATGGAGGCTGACTTTAAATGAGCCACTGACGCAGCCATGGCTCTAACATTATGAACCGTGACATGGCCCACCAGAGTCAGTCCAGTTTGGGCATAAGTGAAGGAAATGCAATCTGCTAGCCAATTTGAGATAGTGTGTTTTCCGATGACGACTCCCCTCCTGTTGGGATCGAAAGAAACAAACAACTAAGCCGACTGTCTAAAGGGCTTTGGACGTGCCACCTAAAAGGACAATGCTCTCTTGCAGTCCAAGGTATGCAAACTGCTTTCGCCAGGGCGGCTATGAGGATGGGGAAAAAAATGTTGCCAAGACAACTGACTGGTTCAGATGGAACTGCGACACCACCTTTGGCAGGAACTTAAGTTGTGTGCGGAGGACTACTCTGTTGTGATGAAATTTGATATAAGGTGCATGTACTACCAAGGCTTGAAGCTCACTGACCCTACGAGCTGAAGTAACAGCCACCAAGAAAATGACCTTCCAGGTCAAGTACTTCAGATGGTAGGTATTCAGTGGCTCAAAAGGAGCTCTCATCAGCTGGGTGAGAACGACGTTGACATCCTATGACACTGGTGGAGGTTTGAAAGGGAGCTTTGACAAAAGCAAACCTCTCATAAAGCAAACAACTAAAGGCTGTCCAGAGATAGGCGTACCCTCTACATGATGATGAAAAGCACTAATAGCACTAAGGTGAGCTCTTACAGAGTTGGTCTTGAGACCAGACTCTGACAAGTGTAGAAGGTATTCAAGCAGGGTCTGTGTAGGACAAGAAAGAGGATCTAGGGCCTTGCTGTCACACCAGATGGCAAACCCTCCATTTGAAAGAGTAAGACCTCTTCGTGGAATCTTTTCTGGAAGCAAGCAAGACTCGGGAGACACCCTCTGAAAGACCCAAGGAGGTGAATTCTAACCTCTCAACATCCAGGCCATGAGAGCCAGAGACTGGAGGTTGGGATGTAGAAGCGACCCCTCATTCTGGGTGATGAGGGTTGGAAAACATTCCAATCACCACAGTTCCTCGGAGGACAACTCCAGAAGAAGAGAGAACCAAATCTGATGCTGCCAGAAGGGTGCAAACAGAATCATGGTTCCACAGTCTTACTTGAGGTATCAGAGGATACGCATACAGAAGGCCTGTCCCCCAATGCAGGAGAAAGGCATCTGACGCTAGTCTGTCGTAGGCATGAAGCCTGGAACAGAACTGAGGAACCTTGTGATTGATCTGAGTGGCAAAAAGATCCACCAAGGGGGTGCCCCACGCTCAGAAGATCTTGCGGACTACACCCATGTTCAGTGACCACTCTTGAGGTTGCATTATCCTGCTCAACCTGTCCGCCAGACTGTTGTTTATGCCTGCCAGATAAGTGGCTTGGAGAAACATGCCATGACAGCGTGCCCAAAGCCACATCTGGACGGCTTCCTGACACAGAGGGCGAGATCTGGTGCCCCCCTGCTTGTTGGTGTAATACATGGCAACCTGATTGTCTGTCTGAATCAAAATGATTTGGTTGGACAGTCGGTCTCTGAAAGCCTTTAGAGCGTTCCAGATCGCTCTTAATTCCAGGAGGTTGATCTGCAGACCTTTCTCCTGAAAGAACCAGGCTCCCGGAGTGTGGAGCCCATCTACATGAGCTCCCCCACCCCAGGAGAGATGCATCTGTCGTCAGCACTTTTTCTGGCTGAGGAACTTGGAATGATCGCCCCAAAGTCAAATTGGATAGAATCGTCCACCACTAAAACGAATTCTGAAAGTCAGTGGACAGTAGGATTACATCCTCTAGATCCCCCACAGCTTGAAACCACTGGGAAGCTAGGGTCCAATGAGCTGATCTCATATGTAGACGTCCCATGGGCGTTACATGAACTGTGGAAGCCATGTGCCCAAGAAGTCTCAACATCTGCTGAGCCGTGACTTGCTGAGATGCTCGAACCATGGACACCAGGGACAGAAGGTTGTCCACCCTTGCCTCGGGGAGATACACTCGAGCTCTCTGAATGTTCAGCAGAGCTCCAATGAATTCCAATTTTTGAACTGGGGTGAGATGGGACTTCGGATAATTTATGAAGAACCCCAGTAGCTCCAGCACCTGAATAGTCATTTGCATGGACACCAGAGCACCTTCCTTCGAGGTGCTCTTCACCAGTCAATCGTCGAGATAAGGAAACACATGCACTCCTAGTCTGCGTAGAGAAGCTGCGACTACAGCTAGGCATTTTGTAAATACTCTGGGCACAGACGCCAGGCCAAAAGGCAGTACACGGTACTGAAAGTGCTGTGTTCCCAGCCGAAATCGAAGATACTTCCTGTGAGCTAGAAGTATCAAGATGTGTGTGTAAGCATCCTTTTAAGTCCAGAGAGCATAGCCAATCTTTTTCCTGAATCATGGGAAGAAGGGTACCCAGGGAAACCATCCTCAACTTTTCTCAGATAAGAAATTTGTTCAGGACCCTTAGTTCTAGGATGGGACGCATTCCCCCTGTTTTCTTTTGCACAAGGAAGTACCTGGAATAGAATCCCAGCCCTTCTTCCCCTGGTGGAACGGGTTCGACTGCTTGGGCCTGAAGAAGGGCGTACAGTTCCTCTGCAAGTACCTGCTTGTGCTGGGAGCTGTAGGACTGAGCTCCCGGTGGGCAATTTGGAGGCTTGGATACCAGATTGAGGGTGTATCCTAACCGGATAATTCGAAGAACCCACCGGTCGAAGGTTGTAAGAGGCCACCTCTGGTGAAAAAACATTAACCTCCCCCCAACCGGCAAGTCGTACGGTACGGAGACGTTTTCTGAAGCTATGCTAAACTGAAGCCAGTCAAAAACCAGTCCCTTGCTTTTGCTGGGGAGTCGCAGTGGCCTTAGGTGCATCCTGTTGACGAGAATGAGCGTCCTGGGACTGAGCCTAGGCAGGCTGCCGAGAAGCAGGAGTGTACCTACGCCTAGCATAGGAATAGGGAGCACTCCTCTTCCCTCCAAAAAAAACTCCTGGATGAGGCAGTAGTAGCAGAAGACGCCCGGCGGGAGAGAGAATCCATAACATCATTATGCTTCTTGATCTGGTCAACTAGATCCTCCACTTTCTCAATAAAAAGGTTATCCCCCCGGCAAGGAACATTCACCATCCGATGCTGGACTGAATGATCCAAGTCAGACACACGCAGCCACTATACCCTGGATGCTACATCAAAAGTGTCAAATGCCAAATTCCTGGCCAGGAATTTTCAACACGCCTTCTGCTGTCTGACCACCTGGCGAAAAGGCTCAGCTTACTCCGGAGGGAGTGCATCAACCAAGCTGGACAGTTGCCTCACCGAGTTCCGCAAGTGGACGCTCGTGAAGAGCTGGTAAGTCTGGATCTCGAGCATAGTGGACTGATACGTCTTCCTCCCAAAAGAGTCCAAGGTTCTAGATTCTCTGCCTGGGGGCGCCGAGGCATAGTCCCTAGTGCTCTTGGCTCTTTTGAGGGCAGAGTCCACCACCATGGAATTGTGAGGTAGCTGAGACCTCATCAAACCAAGTTCACCGTGGATCTGATATTGGGATTCAGCTTTTTTCGGGATCACGGGATTAGACAGAGGGAACGACCAGTTGCACATAAGGACTTCCTTAATACATTATGCAAAGGAGCCGTTGCAGCCTCTCTAGGTGGAGAAGGATAATCCAGGACCTTGAGCATCTCAGCCCTGGGCTCATCCTCAACCTCCATAGGGAAGGGAATAGCCGCAGCCATTTCCCAGACAAAGGAGGTAACAGATAGACTCTCCAGTGGAGAAAGTCTCCTTTCTGGTGGAGGGGAAGGATCAGAGGGAATCCCAAAGGACTCATCAGAAGAAAAGTAAATGGGATCTTCCTCTTCCTCCACGAACACTCATCTTCAGTATCGGACAAGACATCCCTCAGAGCAGTCTGAAACTGAGCCTGCCTCGACGCCGAGGAGCGAAGTCCTCGATGGCAGTGCCGAGAAGTCAACACCCACCTGGACTGCGGTGAAGCTTCCTCCACAGACGTCGAAAGGGAGGTTGGGGACCTCACCACAGGCGAAGGGCCAGATGCCGCTGCAGCAGAAGGTACGGAAGGCGCAAGCACCCCCGATACCGAAGCAGACTGGTGCAGGAATCCTTCCAGAAGCTCTGGAAGCCGGGCCCTGATACGCTCGTTGAGAGGCGCCAGACAAGGCTGCGGGGTCGGTAAATGAGCCGGTGGCAGAATCTGTAGAGGCTCGGGAGCTGGTACCGGTCTGCCAGAAGACAGACGCATCGGCACCTTCTGAGTAGAGGGGGAGCGATCCTCTCGGCACCGATGCTTCTCGGGTGCCGATTCCCTCAACGCCCTGGAGCTCCTAGCACCGTGTGTCGAAGGAGAACGATGACGGTGCTTCTTCGCCTTCGCTCGTCATCGAGACTCCTCTGTACCAAAGAGGAGGATGTGGAATCCTGACGCCTCCTCGGGGCCGGGTCCAATGAAGGACGGTCACGGGGGGCCTGCATAACAGGAAGCATTGAGACATGTGGAGACCCACTCGATGCCTCACTGCTCCCAGCGCAAATTGGTCTTTCAGCCATTACCTCCGCTCCTGACGTTGATGCTTCCTTCAATGTCGCCGACCTCGGTACCGATGTCGACGTCGAAGGACCGGACCAAGCCCCAAAAAGCTTTCTCGTTGGGCTTCTCGAGACGCTTGGGTCCATTTCTTCATAAGAAAACAGACTGCAAGCGGCTAGGCTATGGTCAGGCCCAAGGCACTGGATACACCAGGCATGGGTATAGGTACCTGAGATGGTCCGGTTGCACTGAGTACAATGTTCGAAGCCTCTGGGTGTCTTCGATGACATGGAAGGAAGAACGTCTTCGGCGAAATCAAAAGACGCGATTGTGCCTGATAAAAGAAAAAGGGCACAAAAATAAGGGAATAACCTGGCCACGACGAAAAACAAAGGAAACTTGAAAGGGGACAAAAATAAAATTACACTACAGGAACTTTTTTTTTTAAATAGTAATAAAATAAAGAAAAATTAGAAGAAAAAAATCGAAAACTCAAAGACTCTTTCCTGGGCCTGAGAGGAGCGCAGAAAAAAACTACTACACCTCAACGCGGAGAAAAGAAAACTGAGGCACGCTCACGAGGCGGCCGGGAAATCTGTCCTTGCATGCGCACCAGAAGACTCTGGCAAAACTTTGTTTATATTTTGCTTGCAAATTGCCGATTCCCATGCCGACGTGGATATGCTTTTGATCAGCTAATCGTCCAGGTGAGGAACCACATGCACTCTCAGTCTGCATCTGCGATATTTCCTGTGATGTGGGTGTATCTACACATGGGTGTAAACATTCTTTGAGTCTAGAGTGCATAGCCAATCATTTGCCTGAATCCCGGGGAGCAGGGTGCTCAGGGAAACCATCCTAACCTTTTCATTGACCAAATATTTGTTCAAGGCCCTTAAATCTAGGCTGGGACAAAAAAAAAACCATCCCCTTTTTGGGCACAAGAAATACTTAGAATAAAATACCTTCCTTTGTTCCCCTGGTTGCACAAGACCAACCTCTTGGGCTTGTAGAAAGGAAGAGTTCCTCTGCAAGCATGTCCCTGTGCTGAGAGCTGAATTATGACATTCTTGGTGGACAATTTAGAGAACGTTGTCATCAATTTAGGGCGCAACTCCCCTGGCGTATCTGGAAGAACCCACTGTTACAAGGGGGTCACTTTGCTTGCAAAAAAATTCAGCCTGCCTCTTACTGGCAGGCTGTCCAGGATGGTCACTTTTACTGCAGCTATGCTCTCATACTGCCAGTCTAAAGCTTGTCCCATGCTCAGAGTGGGAAGCTAGTTAGGCCGTCTGGGTCCACTGCTGCCAAGAGCTGGAGCAAGAGTCAGAGTCCTGGGATGGCTGGAAACGGCGGGCTGAAGTGGAAGCCGCAGAGGAGTTGAGCCGAGAGAAGGACTTAAGGGCATCAGTTTTCTTCTCGATTAGGTCAGTAACATCCTCCACATTGTCCACAGAAAGGTTATCACCCTGGCAAAGAACGTCCACCAGTTTCTCCTGAACTACCTCTTCTAGGTTTCAAACACACAGCCAGGTAAGTCTGCACATGCAAATACCTAACGTGGAGACTCTGGACCCCACATCAAAAGCTGCCCAGGCCCAGTGCTTTCAACACTCCTTCTACTTGGCTACTAGCTCACAGAATTCTTCAGCCTTCTCTGGGGGCAGAGAATCTGCAAACTCTGCTACATTGCAAACCAACTTCTACATGTAGATGCTCATGTAGAGCTGATAGAATTGAGTGCAGGCCATGAGCATAGAGCCCTGATAAAACTTTCTCCCAAAAGCTCTAAGGTACTAGCATCTCGCCCCGGGCTGCTGAAGCATGGGTCCTGAAAGTCTTAGTTCTTTTGAAGGCAGATTCAACTACCATAGAATGGTGTCGCAGTAGCTGCCTTTTGAATCGGGGAACCTTTTGGACTCTGTACACAGAGTCTGCCTTTCTAAGCAGAGCGAGAGAGAGAGACGGGTCTCCCAATTCCTCATCTGTGCTGCTTGAACAATGTCATGCATGGGTACAGTCATAGCTTTCTTAGGCAAATCTTCATAGTCAAAAGACGTCCAACATTTCATCCTCAACCTCCAAATCAAAAGAGATGACCTTAGACATCTGTCAGAAAACAAACTTACAAAGGAGAGCTCCTCCAGGGGGAGACTTTCTCCTTTCCTAAGGTGGGGAGGGGTCTGAAGGGAGACCAAGTGAGCCCTCCTCAGGCACCCAAGAGCAAATCAAGTAGCCTAGTGGTTAGGGTGGTGGACTTTGGTCCTGGGGAACTGAGGAACTGAGTTCGATTCCCGGCACAGGCAGCTCCTTGTGACTCTGGGCAAGTCACTTAACCCTCCATTGCCTGCCGCATTGAGCCTGCCATGAGTGGGAAAGTGCGGGGTACAAATGTAACAAAAATAAAAAATAAATAAAATACTCCTCATGAGAAGGTTAAGTCTGTGTCCACATCAGTCTACAGAACTCAAATCCAGACTCTGAGTGAGAGTGCCAAGCAATAGGCCCTTTTCTAAATATCAGGGGAGCTTCCTCTCCCGATAAGCTGCCTCTTCTAATGCAGACAGCAGCACCCAGCAAGGCATGAACCTTCAGGAACAGTTGCGCAGAGCCATGGTCGACATTGCCATCCAGGCTTCAGCATCATATGACAAGCCAATACCAACTCCATTTCCTCCTGCAAAAGAGCCCAGAGTAGCTCCTCAGGAACAGACATCGGAAAAGGCAAGGCCGATGTAAGTGCAAGGACAGCCTGCAAGGATGACAGAGCCGAATCAGAAGGCTGGTCTCAGTGATGAGGAGACTGGTGCATCAGCATCGACTCCAAGGAGGGGAAGCGGTCCTCTCAACGCTGACATTTCTCGGGTGCCAGTGGTGCCAATGATTCAGAGCTCTTGGCACCATGCTTCGAGAGAAAATCAGCTGGAACATCAGAATGTTTGGGCTGGAAGGAAACAGAAGGCTGCAAGTAAATAATGGTGATGACTCCTGTGGGTACGGGTGGGGATGGAGTAGATTAATTGTGGGGATGGAATGGATATTAACGGGTAAGGGTGAGTATGGGTTAGATTCCTGTCCCTATGCAACTCTCTAATACGTCAATGCTTCTTCACCTTCAATTGATGCAGAAACTGAAGAAGCAAGCACCTCAATGATCATTTTGTTCATTTCAAAGTTATCTTCTTCAGCTACCTTTTCTGAATGTTATTAGACTCTCAACTACTAGGAACACAGCATTTTCATATGTTAGACCTTTGTTTTGGAACTCCTTACCTGATCAGCTTCATAATGCTTCTTTATTAAAGCGTATGGGGACAGACCTAAAGATCTCAATATGTACACTTTGGAAGAAAGGCAGGAGAGGGGAAATCTGATAGAGATAGTAAAATACCTACGTGGCATAAATGCACAGGAGGTGAGTCTTTCAATTGAAAGAATGCTGAAATAAGGGGATATAGGATAAAAGTGAAAGGGGATAGACTAAGAAGTATCCTAAGGAAATACTTCAAGGAAAGGGTGGTGAATTCATAGAATAGCTTCCCAGTGGAGGTGGTGGAAATGAAAACTGAATCTAAACTCAAGAAAGCTTGGAACAAATACACAGGATAGTAGATGGCATGGAAGGGCATACCAGATGGGCCATATGATCTTTATCTGCCTTCATTTTCTATGTTCTTTTTTTGTTTTTACTTTTTATTTATCCAATTTTTAATTATACAACCCAAGAAGATAACCTTGGTATAGATGACAAGGTGAAACAGGAAACATCAATACAACAGAAAAAAATATAAGATATTTTCAAATAGCAAAGATGCTTACCTGTAGCAGATATTCTCAGAGGACAGCAGGCCTTATAGTGTCACAATTGGATAATGTGATCCCATGTTGCCCAGTCCGGAGCTTTTGACAAGAGCTTCTGTGGAGCGCGAGGCACATTCCACTGTGTATGCACGAGTGCCTTCCTGCCCGCCGCAACAGCACAGTTACAGCAGTTAATATACTATAGCATAAAAAGAAAAAAATAGGAGACAACTCCAAGGAGAGGTGGGAGGGTTTGTGAGAATATAAGGCCAGTTGTCCTCAGAGAATACTTGTTACAGTTAAGTATCTTCACTTTCTTAGAGGCCAAGCAGGTCGTAATTGGCTCACCGAAAACAACAAACATTGGCCAACTGAACCTTGCAACGACGAGGATAGTACTCAGATTAACATGAAACTATATACAAACTGAGTGAGCGTGCAGACTGGAACACAATAAAACAGGCCTGAGGTTTGGGGGGGGGGGGGGGCACATAAGAAAAGGCATAACCACTTACAAGGAGGTAATTCATTCACAGTTGGTGAGACATGGCTTTGGGAACAGGAGGATTTCTTCAGCCCAAAAGAGGCAGCACCTTCACAAGCTGGAGGACCTTCTTCAGCACAAAAGAGGCAGCACCTTCACAAACTGAAATAGAATACCCTTTGTAGTGTATAAGTGGGTAGATCAGTTTACTCACAGAAAGCTAGGTATTATTCAGAGAGTAATTAAAGTAGTCACCTTTTTGCATTGTCAGGAAATGGAAGTCAGAAATCAGAATCAGTGTTAACCAGCCTTGCCTGGAAGGTAGCAGACGAGTGATAAAGATGGCTGCAGCAGGGCTAGGGGAAGAAAATAAGTGCGCCTAGGTGCAGTGGAGAGTGAGTGTGAAGAAGAGAAAAGATAAAGGAAATAATTGAACATGAGAAAGAGAAATGATAATCATGGTGAGATGTACAAGAGGAATTGGAGGATAGTAAAACTGCAGAGAAAGGCACACAGGGCTGCACTGGGTGAAGAGGTCCTGGAATAAAAGGACTGCACTGGGATTGAGTGAGGCATGCCCTTACTTGGGGGGGGGGGGGGAGGCTCATCTCTGCACCCCTCCCAATAAAAATTAAAAAAAACAAAAACAGTTGTGTACCTGGAGAAATTTTCAAATCCCTGGTGAGATCACACCTCAGTTATACCCTGTTCTGGAGAGTGTACTTTTGAAAACAAAGACAAAGCCAGTAGAGATATTCAAGAGAGAGACTAAAAACATTATGTTCAGTTTTATAGACCTTTTCACCAAACTGATTACTGAGCTTCCACAGGAAGCAAGGAGCTTTGTTATCTAGCTGCAAAAACGTAATCATATTAAGCAGTGACCAGTTCTCAAAACCAGGGGTGGAGAAATCTCAGGTGCATGAACTTTGGCAGCTGTGGCCAAGGAAACCACACCTGGGCTACAACTGCAGATAGTGCAGGATATATATATTTTTTAAATAAATGAATGACAAGCGCCCCCACATGAGCAATCCCTGAGAAATAAAGAGAACCATCAATGACTGACCCAGCCAGTGCTTGAAAAGAAAAGTCAGTCAGAGTCCAGGTGCATGGCTAGGACCTACTACCTGAACTAAGGGAAAGGAGCTGTGGCCGAAGCCTGAGAAAAGAAGCCACCACTCCAGCCCACCGGCCCAGAACTGAGGGGCGCAGCTGTGATCCAGGACTGCACCTGCATGTTTCAATCAGCCCCCACCCCCAGTAATCTGGTCATTGCAGCGAGAGTCCTTCAGCCAAGGGATATGCACTATGGTTCCTTCCAGAGCCCTGCAGTTTTGGGTCACCCTTAGGCAATGACTACCAACTCCAACCCCCTCTCCAGGATCTGTGAATACTGCCTCTGCAGCATCCCCGGCTCGGCTGATCATAGAAGGAGAAGGTCCAATTCTGATATTAAACCAAGTTCCTTCTGCCTGACAGTGCACAGTACCACCACTTATTACTGGGCTGGACAGTTTACATTTTGATTAATGTTCTTTGGAACAGGAGAAAGAAAATTCTATGAAATATTATACAAGTTAAGGACAGAGAGATTTAACAAAGCATTAATCATTAAAAATCACACTTAATTTTAGCAGAATAAGCAAAGTGATTTTAGCTTTTTTTTTTTTTTTTTTTTTTAAGTATTAATAGTTTGCAAGAACACCTCCTTTGATACCTCCAAGTAAAGTACTAATGCAACCCAATGAAGGTATGATATTCCATTTGTTTGAACCAGTTAACATTGGCTGGAGTATAAAGGAAGTGAAAGTATGGTTTGGTTTAATGGGGTAAGATAAAACGATACAGTAACAGAAAAACCTCATATGATGTGGAAGTTGCTATCGTAAGTGTACCCTGTTATAAGAGAATAAACAGTACAGTGAATACCACCCAACTTGTTGCGACAAATTGAAGCTGCCACAGACAACTCTCCCTTATTAAATCTCCTTTTTGATGATTTTTCCACTTTTCTATAGCTAATGAATAAGCACATGAAGAAGAGAACAAATTGAGCCCATTTCCCTATAGGAATCTTTGCCTTATTTCAACTAGATGCTGTCTGTGCCTATGGTAGCTAGCAAAGAAATTAGTTAAAGATGAATTGGAAAAGCAAGTGTGCTGTAATAAAAATAAGTCAATTTTCATAACTTTTTAAATTAGAGCATTAAAAACATATATATATGTTAGTGTTCTTGATTAAATCACCGCTAACATTTGTTATTAATGCATGAATGTTGACTGCGAGTAACATTAACATCATTAACGCTGACCACCATTGCCTCGATTGAGCATCCAACCCCTTCCGAAGCTCATCCCAAGAGCATCCATCTGTTGAAATCCCCCAAGGGCTTCCACTCCATGCCCATCAGGTAGTAGGCTGAATATCGGAGATGGTGGTGGGTGGGGTTAACTACCCGGATAATGCCGCATACAATCTGGGCAGCGATGTAAAATGCTGTTAACCGCCATTACAGTTTTTAATTGTGCTATTAATTGTAATTACATTTTGATTGAACAAAAGCTGTATATATAGATATAGACAAAAGCTTCATATACAATAGGACTGTTTGTTGATAGTTTCCTTCTATAGGGATTCCACTGTACAAAAGTAAAACATTTTAACTGCTGAAATACACACAAGTGATAGACAAAAGGAAAATAAATACATAATGCTGTAACTTTCTAATTTATAGGTAAGAAAAATATGCTGCTCTAATTCCCAATGGTCAGTCCTAACCTCAAGAAAACAGGGAAATTTGTTGTAATTTTATCCAAGAAACCGAGCAGTTTGCAACATATTATTCTTTTTTTCGCTGTTTGACCATTCTGTTTAGCTTGTAAAGATGCCACTCAGAATTGTAAGTAAAATACCCTAGCTCTTAAAAGACTAGTATCATTTTTCATAAAACAAATACAGACAGGCTGATTCTCAATTATTTCAAACCTGAGCAGAGAATTTTTAAAAGATATAATTTTTATTATTTTGCTAGTTCAAACCTTGAGTAAGGTCACACTAGAACAGACAGGAAAACCTATTCAAATGGACAGTCATTTCTACAAATTAAAATGAAAAGTTATAAAAGTTAAATTTCCGATATTAAAAAAAATAAATACATAAAAAATCACAACAAACTTTTTGTTTCATGTACGTAAACTACTGAACTTTCAGGGCCTGCTGGAATTCAACCTTCTTTTCAACTAACAGAGTATCTCCATATGACACTCCAGGGAAAAGCGAAGATACTAACCTGTAGCAGGTATTCTCTGAGAACAGCAGGCCTTATATTCTCACACATGGGGGTAACGTAGGTCCAAGTTGCTAGCCTGGAGCTTTTAACATGCTTTTAACAGGTCTTTGAGTGTAAGACGCGTTCCACCGCACAAGTGCTTTCTCACCTACCGTGAGAGCGTGGGACCAACAGTACAATATAAAGCATAAGAAAAAAGGAGACAACTCCAAGGGGAGGGTATGTGAGAATATAAGGCTTCGAAGAATACCTGCTACAGGTTAAGTATTTTCACTTTCTCCAAGGACGAGCAGGCCTATACTTCTCACATTTGGGAATCCCTAGCTACCAGGCTCACTGAAAATAACAACCAGTGGTTAACTGGACCTCTCAACAGCAAGCGCAAAAAAATAATTAACCTGAAACTATATACAATCTGAATGAGAGTGCAGTCTGAAACAGAACAAAACGGGCCTAGGAGGGTGGAGCTGCACTCTAAACCCCAAACTCTGCAGAACTGTCGTTCCAAACCGGCTTTACTTCGGGTATCCTGCTCAAGGCAGTAAGGTGATGTGAATTTGTAGCCTGAAGAACATGTCGCAGTCTTGCAAATGTCTTCAATGGAGGCTGATCTCAAGTGGGCTACCGACACAGCCATACCTCTGACATTGTGAGCCCTGACACAACACTCAAGGGTTAGCCCAGCCAGGGCATAAGTGAAAGATATGCAATCTGCCAGCCAGTTGGAAGTGGTGTGTTTCACGATGGCAACCCTCATCCTGTTGGGATCAAAAGAAAAGTTGGGTGGACTGTCTGTAGGGAGTAGTCCACTCCAAGTAAAAGGCCAATGCTCGCTTGCAGTCCAAAGTGTGTGCTTTCGCCAGGATAGACATAAGGTCAGGGGAAGAATGTTGGCAAGCCTGAAGCTCACTTATCCTGCGAGCTGAAATCAAGTGGCTCAAAAGGAGCTTTCATAAGCTGGGTGAGAATGATGTTGAGGTCCCTTGACACAGATGGAGGTCTGACAGGGGGCCTTGTCAATAGCAAAGCTCTCGTGCAGTGAACTACAGCCTGTACAGAGATGGGCTTACTATCTACAAGTTGATGATAAGCACTAATTGCACTGTTGTGGAGATCTGTTTCCTGGGCTGACCAAGAACCTTGAGTGTGAAGCACATCTAAGTGAGCTCCCCACCTTAGATGGAATGCATCTGTCATCAGCACCTTCGTCGGCTGTGAAATTTGGAATGGGAGTCCCAGAGTCAAACTGGATCAATTTGTCCACCAGAGCATGGACTGAACCAGTTCTGACAAACTCAGATGGCATCCTCTAAGTTCCCCGTGGCCTGACACCACTGGGAAGCTAGGGTCCACTGGGCAGTTCTCATGTGAAGATGTGCCATGGGTGTCACATGAACAGTAGAGGTCATGTGGCCCAACAACTTCAACATCTGCTGAGCTGCGAGTATTAAGGGTGACAAGAGTGTCTGCCCGAGCAACAGGGAGAAAAGCCCGAACTGGCCAAATGTCTAGCAGGGCTCCAATGAATTCCAATCACTGGACAAGGAGAAGATGGGACTTGGGGTAGTTTAACACACACCCTAGTAGCTCTAACACCTGAATAGTCCTCCGCACTGACTCCTGAGCTCCGTCCTTCGGCATGCCCTTCACCAGCCAGTCATCAAAATAGGGGTACACATGGACTCCTAGTTTGCATAGCAACGCTGTAACTACTGCAAGACAGTGAAAACCCTGGGAGCCGATGTGAGACCAAATGCAACACGCGACACTGGAAGTGATGTGTCCTCAGCCGAAACCAAAGATATGCCTGTGAGCTGGAAGTAGAGAGAATCGATGGTATCAGTGTATTTCTCAATGTCAGCAACCTGTTCCATCTTCTCTTCAAAAAGATTATCCACCCCCCCCCCCCCCCAGCACGTGGCATCCACCAACCTCTGCTGGACCGCTGGGTCCAAGTCAGAAACACACAGCCATGAAAGTCTGCGTATCGCTATACTCTGGTCAGAGATCCTAGAGGTCACATCAAAAGTGCTGTAGGCGCCCATGGCTAAGAATGACATGCCTTTTGCTGCTTGATCAGCTGGCAAACAGATTCAGCTTGCTCCGGTGGGAGAGAGTCTGCCATACTGTGCACCAAGGACCGCAAGTACAGGCTCGTGTAGAGCTGGTATGATTGGATAAAGGAGATAAGCATAGAGGCCTTATACATCTTCCACTCAAAAGAATGCAGGGTTCTAGCGTCTCTGCCGGGGAGCTCCGAAGCATAATCCCTAGAACTCCTGGCCCTTTTTGTGTGAGGATTCCACCACCGGGAAATGATAAGACAACTGGGGCCTATCAAACCCCGGGAAAGACTAAATCCGATCATGGTGTCAATCTTTTTAGGAGGAGAGGGACCAACAGAGGGGACTCCTAGCTCTTCACTTGAATGTCCCATAAGATCTCGTGATGCAGGACTTTTACACAGTCTCTCTAGGAGGAGAGTCGTAATCCAGGACCTCGAACATCTGAACCCTGGGCTTGTCCTCCACTTTCAAAAGAAATTGGGATGGCAGCTACAATTTCCTTCACCAAAGATTGGAAGGAAATGCTCTCAGGTGGAGAATTCCTCCTTTCCTGTGGAGGGATGAGATGGGAAGCCATAAGACTCCTCCTTCAAGAAGTACTCTGGATCCTCTTCTGAGTCCCATGAGAGCTTCTCACGTCAGCCAAGAATGCCTCGTGGAAGGGCTAAGACCGAGGCTGCCTCGATGAAGAGGTACCATGACCCCGAGAGGGGTGTTGAGGAGTCAGCTCTGGCTTCAACTCCGATGAATCTTCCTCCACTGACATCAAGGGTGTGCCAACACGGGTGGCAGTTGACATCAAAGCCGAAAGCGGCATCGGCATCAAAAGACCTCACCATAGGCTGGTGGCCATGCGAGTCTGAAGGAAGAGACATGGCTGGCACAAGCACCCCAGACATCGATGCACTCTGCATGAACCCTGTCAAAAGCTCAAGGAGCAAGGCCCAGAGGCGCTCATCAAGGGCCAACATCGGGAAAGGCTAGGATGCCACTATAGAAGCAGATGCCTGGTCCTGGCTGGCTGGACACCCACATATCGGCAAATCCTGTATGGGGTGGTGGATGTGGTCTGCCCAGGACCGACGCTTCTCCAGGACTGGGAAAACCCTCAGTGCCTTGGAGCTTCTGGCACCATCTATCGAGGGGGATCGATACCAATGCTTCTTCTGATGCCTGGCATAGATGCTCCCTAGTGCCGAAGAGGAAGACATCAAGTCCTCATATTGCTTCGGTGCCGGGTCCAACGCTGATCGGTCCCGGGGGGCCTGCATAGCGGCCGGCATCAAGATAGGTGCAGACTCACTCAATGCACGGTCACTCCCAGGTCTCATAGCCATATGGAACCGATGCACCAGATACCAATGCAACACCTGATGCCGATGTCAACACTAATGTCGAGGCTTCAGACTTGGCTCAAAAAATCTTTTCTCTTTGAACTTCTCTGGCCAACTGTGTTTTCTTCATACAAAGACAAAGAATACAGTTTGTATGGGTATGTTCAGGCCCCAAACACTGCAGACTCCAAGAATGGGTGTCTGCTAGAGATGGTTCTATTGCAACGAGTGCAGTGCTTGAAGCCACTGGGAACCTTATATGTGGGTGCAGTGGGTTTTTAGTGATTTTTGGAGGACTCACAGTTTCCACTACAAGTGTAACTGGTAGGGAGATGTACGGGCCTGGGTCCACTTGTCTACAGTGCACTGCACCCACCACTACACTACTCCAGGGACCCACATGCTGCTCTAATGAACCTGGCTATAACATCTGAGGCTGTCATACAGGCTGGTGAGACTATTTTTATCCACATTCTTTGGGGGTGAGTGAGGGTCAGTGACCACTGGGGAAGTAAGGGGAGGTCATCCCTGAACCTCTCCAGTGGTTATCTGGTCATTTAGGGCACCTTTTGTGTCTTAGTCGTTAGAAAAACAGGTCTAAACCAAAATGTTGAAGTTTTTGCCTTAGACATTTTGGTTTTGTTCCATTATAGCTGTAAAACGTCCAAATGTTAGGCACGCTCTAATCCCACCTTTGAAATGCTAACACACCCCCTTGTGATTTAGACGCACTGCAGACAAATTGCATAAATAAACATCTGCAAAATGGGTTTCAAAAATAACAATTTAGATGTTTTAAGAAGAAATTCATCCAAATGGTGCTTTATGACACTTTTTAGATGTTTTTCTCTTTCGCAAATGAGCCCCATAGTAACCTATGGAACTTTGTAAGTCTAAGTGCTTTGAAAATGAGCCCCTTAATGTTCCCCAAACCCTGAATCTTTAATATTTAGGGTGTGGGGAATTGAGATTTTATGTAGTTAGATACTGGACACCAATGTACAGAGCTTACAGCTATACCCACAGCTGCCTTTTGTATATTATGTACATCTAATGAGAGTGTTTTTGTTGGGGGTGGTGGTAGGAAAAGAAGCACAAAAGATTAGTAACCTGATGGGCTTAAATATCTAGGAATCAAAAACTAAAAATCAATTTGGTATAAGTAATTCTCAAAATGTAATTCATATGACTTCCTGTACTACATGACAGCATTGCAATTCCTATTCAAGCCAAAAAAGTATCAAAATAAAGAAATAAAGATGATGACTCTGGGGGTCATAAATAGGGAGCAATATTCAGAATAGTTTAAAGCATGCAGAAGAGGCTCCTGCACGCTTAAACCATGAGTGGGCTGGCCGCTGATATTCAGTGGCACTTAACTGGGCAGTGCTGCTGAATGTTGGCTCTGACCACTGCAGCACTGTCCAGGCAGTCCCAGGGTGGAGTCGGGGAAGGAGCCAGCTGTTATGTGAGCACCAGCTGTATTCAGTGCCAGTGCCCATATTAGAGCTGTCCAAAAATCGATTCAAATCGATTTTTCAATTCGTTTGGACAAATCGATTTGTTTTGCAAAAAAGTCGGGAGTCCCGATTCGGGATTTCCCCACCTCCCTCTCTCTCACCTGCTGTCTCCCAAGGTGCTGCTTCCCTCCCTCCTGCTGTCACAGTCACATAGGCGCCAACTCCATGGGTGCTCGAGCACCCCCAATATTTTCTGACCTGCCGTCACCCAACCAGAACGAGCCGTCGGAAGTTCCGGTTCCAACTCCAGCCCGACCTGCCTGCCCTCTTCTCCCACAACAGTCCTCCGTCCTCGCCATCCTGCCGCCCAGATTTAAAATGCATTTTACCTCAGGTCACGGCGGCAGTGAAAGGAGAGCAGGCTCGCCTTCAGCCTTCCCTTCTCTCTCAGCGTTCCACCCTCGCGGAAACAGGAGGGCTCACAATTTAAGTAGGTACCTGAGGCAATGGAGGGTTAGGTGACTTGCCCAAGATCACAAGCAGCAGGAGTGGGATTTGAACCAGGCACCTCTGGACGTCAAGACCGGTGTTCTAACCACTAGGCCACTCCTCCACTCCACTTAGCTATGTGGGTGCTGGTAATGAATACTGGCCTTTACCTGCATAACGTCCAGGTCACCACCTGACTCCAGATAGTCAATGCTGATGCCCAGAGATGGCCTGGCACTAAATATACAGGTTAAATATTCCCATGGCTTAAAACTTTTTCCCACTAGTTCATCTTCCATATCCTGCTAGAGCAGTCCAGACAAATGTGATGTACTAACATTCTAAGATCCCGAGTGGAAAGAAGACCAGGCCTAGCTATGCACTGCTTTTCAAGGCGAGTAATTTTGCTGCCCTTGCAGCTCAATCTGACCACTTTGATCTGTCCATCCCCCACTCCATCCCACCAGAAAATTGGAGCTGAAGAACCACTGGTCCCCAAAACAAGGCACTTCTCCCAAGCACCTAATGTCACTCATGAAGCAACCAAAATAAATTTGGGTCATTTTTTTGTTGTTGCCGCTACCACATCCACATCGACCCAACCTAACTTTCCAGGGAACCAACCAGACCTAACTACAATCCCAAGCTGGAACCCTACTTTGATTTGCTATGTTCTAATGCGAATCTCATCCTACCCCTACCACGAAGCATGTTACCCGCACGGAATCCACCAAGGTCTTAACCTAATTCAATAGTTCAGTGAGAGATCCCCACAGACTCTCACTGTCTCCATCGAATTGTAACCCCATGTGCTACATTGTAACCGCCCACTGTTCCATGTAAGCCACATTGAACCTACCATCAGGTGGGAAAATGTGGGATAGAAATGCAATAAAAATAAAATAAAAAATAAATAAATAAATGGTCTGTAATCTACGTAATAAACCTGGTAGACTCTGAGGCACATTTTCAAAGTACTTAGACTTACAAAGTTCCATAGTAACCTACGGAACTTTGTAAGACTAAGTGGTTTGAAAATGAGCCCCTCTGCCTTTTTTTTTTTTTTCTCACAAGTGTGTCATAGTAATCCCCCACGATAAAAGTTGAAGGGGGACCAGAAAGGGACCAAAAGAGGGAGAAATGGGGGAAAGGAGACCCCTTTAGAGCATATTCTTATCCCCCCCCCCCCCCCATTTGGCCCAAGCTTCCCAGCAATCATCTCTAATCAGGATGCTGAGGCTTACAGGCTCGAGTTCCACCACCTTGATGCCCCTCACCCCAACTAGTCAAGGCCCCCTCAAAAGGTCCTCTACTAGTCCAGCCTCATTGAGCCAAGACCCATTGGTTGAGGTTTAGGGCTGAAGAGAGGAATCAGCCCTCTAGTTCTAACAGGGCAAGGGACTATAAAGTAATCCCTGTAAAAACTCCCAGGCCAAGGGCTCTACCACAGGTTTGCAGTCTTTAACCTGTGATCCAGTGAGTTGGGCCTTCTTCAGTCATCCTGCTGCACCCGTCCACCTGCACCATCTGCTGGAAGCAGAAAAATACTGGTAAGTTCCTGGGCTACCCCACTGCTTCTACTGGTGATGATGTCACTGAATTGTCAGTGTTCTCTGCCTCCATCTGCAGGTATGGAGACACAGCCTATTCATCTGGACTAGTCTAGCAAGATGATATGGAAATGTAATTTTTAAAAAATGCACAACCAGCAGTAAAACTGAAATGTGAAATTAAAAAGGGTCCAGAAAAATGTTCAAACATTTTAAGGTTTAAATAACAAACCACTAATTTAAATCCACATTCATTATTGGCTGTCTCAGACTACCATGAGGTCTTGGTGAGAAGCAGCAGTCCTCAGCAAACTGAAAAGTGGCATTCAGTTTTTACCCATTCATAAGAAAAATCATTAATGTAACACTTCCTTTTTGATTAGCCGCCTAATAACTTTTCCTCACCCTTGACATAACCTTCTATCAAAACCAATAAAATAAAAGATATATCACCTAAGAATAGCTTACAATAACTATTTTGAAGGCTGTGTGTGGCCCTACCCATATATTTTGGCAAGATGCACTCTCTCCAACCACAGTTATATTCATCCAAAAGAAATGGCGCTGGAGAGTCTCCGTCTCACCTGTCAAAATTGAAGGAGGCTGCTAAGAGGACCACCAGGAGTCCATGGATAGGATCCACAGTACTACTACAGCTGGTCCTGATAAGGTTTCACTAACTGCAGGAGAAAATCATACTAGAGGAACCAAGGAGGAAAAAAGTCTTCCCCATAGAAAGATCTCCCTTCCTGTACAGAAAGGCAGTCTCATCTGTAAAATAAAACTGTTAAAATATGCTTAAACGCATGAATGCCACACAGGAATGTCTGTCCAACTTTTATTTAATAAAACATTTTAAGCAGGTAATGATCCATAAACCCCGATTACCCAACATATTAAATATTATAGTGAGACTTTTTTTTTTGGCCTATGACCAGAAGTATAGAAGACAATGTTTTAAGACTGGAGTTTAGTTTAAAAACATATCAATAGTGACTTTAGTAAGTAAGAAATATTTTCTATTTGCTGTAAAGAAAATGTTTCTTCACTGCTACTTGTTATTACATGAACAGTTGTAATCCAAGGTTTCAACACAGACAAGCAAAGTGCTTCTGTCCTCCCAAGTTAGCTCTGTGGGAAGAACCAGATTTCTGCGAGTATTCTACAGGGAACAGCCCAGTTTACAGTTAAAACTCTTCAAACAGAATAGAAACCAGAGAGTAATTCGGAATAGCCAGATAATGTCTAAACATATGAACATTCTGGAAAGCCAGCATTGGCATTCTGTTTTAATTGCCAACAAAACAATGCACATTATACACAGACGCCCTAAAAATGAAGCCAAAGTTTTCACTGTTACTAAATATAGGGCCTGAATCATTAAGCTTCTACCCACCCCCCCCCCCCCCCACACCCCACCAAAATACACAAGGACTAAGAGAGAAGCCTTAGTGAATCAGGTCCCGATGGGTGTTTGTTTTGTCTCATATGTTCGCAATGAGTTGTTTTTAGTTTATGCACAGTAACACTGCATTGGTGGGTAACAGTTTTCTGGATTAGCACAATGCTTATCCTCTGATGATTACTGTGAGAAAAACCTCTTTGTTTTCCATGTGCTACAATTATTAAGAAAATAAACAGACAGTAGTAGCATATATTAGAAACAGTTCTAATTAATTGCGGTTGTCTGTTTGTTGTAGTTGTAAATATTTAATAAGGATCTAACCAGTAACAATTGAATTTACTGAAGAATCTTAAGGAAGAGCTATAAAAACTGAACAGAAAAGGTGTTAAGCTTACAATATGTCAATGAATTGCTGGGCCATCAGAAATCAGTAGTAGGCACTGCGAGAATTAAGATAAAAATAAACCTTAATCTGGAGAACATCTATTGAATAATGCAGTGGTTCTCAACCAGTGTGTCACCAAAAATTTGACAGACAGCATGCTTTTGCTTTTCTTAACAACTATGTGCTCAGGTTGGGGAGAGTTGAGGACCAGGAAGTCAGGTACTTGTAATTTCCATAACTGGTCTCTACTTCTATCTCCAGCCCCAGATGAAAATGTTGCAGCCCACCTCTCTCTACCACCCTAACAAACATCGCCCTTGTGTTTGTATTTCCCTTACACTGTTAGCAACAGTGAAATGATATACAGGGTTTTTTTTTCCTTTGTTCAGCTGCAAATTGTAGTATTTAGTGTGTCACGCATGTAAATATTGTCTGTAACACTTCCTTTTTGAGAACCATACAATAATCTAATTATGACTTCCACGGAATATTTTAATACCTCAAAAGTAATATTTCCAATATGGCAAAATAGATGTAAACAAACTAATTCTGAAACGGTTCTGCTGCAATGGTTCTGTAAAAATTTTGATATACCATTCTTTCAACAAGGTCAAAAGAACAGTTTACATACACACAGTCAATATATAAAAAAACATAGAAATAAAAATAAAAGCCTTCTTTTATAATTACCCAGAGGTTTCCCCCATTTTTTAAAAATCCTCCCACCTTCTATGTAGACCAGTCACCTAACTCAAAGACCTCAATTGTGAAGTACCACAGAATGCAGTTCTCTCCAGAGTCCTGTATACAGACCTCATTGCCTGTTCATTGGGCTTCATCATGGTGCACCAGCCTAGAGACTCCCATCTGTAGGCTCTTACCTATTGCCTTCACTGCACCGCCAAGTACTTATTTACTCTTTCCAACAATACTACTACAAAGTAGTAAACTTAAAACAAACCGGAGAAAATATTTCTTCACTTAACGTGTAATTAAACTCTGGAATTCACTGCCAGAGAATGTGATAAAAGCAGTTGGCTTAGCAGGGTTTTAAAAAAGTTTGGATCATTTCCTGAAAGAAAAGTCCATAAGCCATTATTAAGATAGGAAAATCCATTGCTTATTTCTTGGATAAGCAGCACAAAATCTGTTTAACTCATTTTGGATCTTGCCAGGTACTTGTGACCTGGATGGGCCCCTGTTGGAAACAGGACACTGTACCTGATGGATCTTCGGTCTGTCCCCGTATGGCAATCCTTATGTTCTTATGATCATATGGTCCAAAAAGCAGAGACCAGGCTCAGAAACTGAATCACATCTCTAGCATGGCAGTGTACTGTGCTTTCACTGGCCTACTGACAGGTAAATTTATTATCACCACCAGAGAATAAAAATGCAGTATGGATTTGGGGGAGTGTTTTGGTTTTTGTTTGGGGGGAGTTTGTTTTTTTAAATAATTGAAAGTGAAAAGAATTATTTTCAAGGAAAAAAAAAATTTACAACATCCAGGGTTTAATTAAACCTAATAACAGTGGCAATCCTAGGTTAGCTGCCACCCGGGGTGGATCGTTGCTGCGCACCCCCCCCCCCCCCCCCCACTGGGGCCAGCGGCGTCCGTCCCCCCAGGGTGCAGCATGACACCTCCCGGCGCAATGACACCCCGGCCAGCGCATCAAGCCCCCCCCCCCCCGGGGTGCATTCTTGGCTGCTGGAAGGTGCAGAAAGCAGCCGCGCGCCTGTCGGCTCCACTGGCTCCCTCTGCCCCGGAACAGGAAGCAACCTGTTCCAGGGCAGAGGGAGCAGGGAACCAGTGGAGCCGACAGGCGTGCGGCTGCTCCCTGCACCCTCCAGCAGCGTGCACCCGGGGCAGACCACCCCCACCACCCCGCCCTTCCTACACCACTGCCTAATAATAAATGTAGTCAAAGTAATAATGCAAATGTTGAAAAAAGAAAAGCCTACACATGTGTGCCATGTAATGTATTCACTAATAATTTAGGGGCCCTTTTATTAAAGCTTAGCATACGCTAATGAGCCCTTTTACTAAAGGGTTGGCACGCAACAACAGGTTTGCCGCTCGCCAATCCAGAACTACTGAAGTGCTTACCTAGTGGTAATCAGGCAGTGCTGTGCGCTGCTTGGTTATCGCCAGGTTAGTGCGGGAGCCCTTACCACCACTTCTAAAGGTGGTGTTAAGTGCTCCCCCCCCCCTTGAAATGGCCACACGGCAAGTGGTTCACTTAAAGCACGGCCATTTTTTTCCAGAAAAAAAGACAGCCTTTCACCTGCTGTGGTAAAAGGGGGCCTCAACGCACATCAAAAACATGCGCTGCTAGTAAAAGGACCCTTTAATGCTAAGAACCCAGTGGGTATAAAATGGGCTCCTTAGCATTTAGCATGTGCTAATTGTTAGCTCATGCTAAACTTTAATAAAAGGGTCCCTTAAGGAACTAATGTAGCACAACCCTAAACATAAAAATTACAAAATTACCCATAATAAGCAAACTAGAAAAAGACTCAAAAACAAAGACATAAAATCTCACATATATATGTTAAAGAATGTATAAGCTAAAATAGCAGGTTTAACATTTATGTTATATAAAAGCCAAATACAACTTTCCTGCTGCAGACAGGATTTATGAAAAGAAATTCAAATCTATCAGAAAGGGAGCTGAGGAGCAGTAATGCTCGAAGCATCTGGCATTACAAAAATATTTTGCATTATTTTGCAATATATCCCACATTTCTTCTCAAGCACGGCTTGATTACTTTATAAGTATCTGTGTGCGCACAAAAATACAACCATATTATTCCATTTCAAAGATACTGAAGTGTTCCAAATGAAAATTATGAAGTCTAATATGCAACTTAATATAAAAATAATAAATCCAGATTTAAATGCTTCCTGTAAATAAATCTGCTCTGAAAAGGGTCATTAGCAAATAACTAAATTATTTTTACAGCAAAAGTAAGCCATTCTGCTACATGGGAAATAAAAAAAAGTTCATCACTGGCAAGATATAAAACACATTTTTTTTCTTTCATTTGCTATGAATACTAAATCACGGGCTAGTGGTTTCATTGCTCAGGATTCATGACTAAAAACATAAAGGGACCACCAGACAGCTCAGATTACAGAGCCTTTCACCTCTAGATCAGCTATCAGTTAAAATTTAACTCAGGTCAGTAGCTGCATGAAGTCATTAGCACCTAAAGGCCATTCAGTGGCCCGTGCAAAATTATTTGGTAATCCCTGTCCAGTTCCTAGCAAAGAAGTACCCAAGTCTCTCTCTCACACACACACAAATTATCACAATTTGACAATCGCAGCAAAGAGGTCTATATTAAACAGGCATGCAAAATGAATTACCTTCTCACCCTTAGTGGTGGTTCCTTCAGAGCTGGGTTGTCACACACCTGATGCAAGCATTGCTACTGTTCATGCTGAATCTATCGCTATTTACCACTTAAAAATATGCTTTAAAACAAAAACGCAAAACATCTCTCTCTCTCTCATTCCACATGAATATTTATTTTTTCTGGTTTTATGTACAAAAAGTTGATTGACCAACCTTCAAATTTAGAGATCAAGGTGGTTCACAATGCAAAAATATAAAACAACTACACACAGAAACATAATCACACTAACAAAAACAAAAGCAAAACCAGGTTTTGCATGAGTTCTAGTCTCTGTGCTCTAGATCAAAAGCTAATTGGAAAAAACAAGCCTTTACAGCCTTCTTAAACTTAGGGAAGAGACATTCATGGCGCGCTAAGGTGGCAAAAATATTCCAGTGAAAGGGACTAAAGAGAAAGCAGTACACCGAGAAATATTCAGATACACCTGTAAGGGAGAAGAAGCAAACAATAGCAAATTGAAGGAGTATTGGCCCAGTAAAGAGGCTGGTAAAACAACAGAATGTTGAATGGACTAAAACAAGGATCAAACTTGATCCACACAAAAACTGAGAGCCAGTGTTGTGAAATCAAGAGAGGAGTGAAATAATTCTAAGCTTAAATAAATACTTATGGGAAAGTAGCCTAATTGTTAGAATAGCAGGTTTAGAATCAGGGAAAACAACCAGTGGCACTCCTTGTAACCTTCCATAACCCAATTTACTCTCTCCCACCCACCCCCAACCCCGTTCCAGGTACAGACAGACTGTAAGCCTTGTGGGGCACAGAAATAACTTCTGTACCTGAAATGTAATTCCAAATCCATAACCCTTCCGAAAGCTTCTTTTTGTGACATGAGAATACAGACACATCCTTCCAAAGGAATCAGATCCCCACCTACGCAAATCCACTTTACAATCCATGCGAGAAAAAAAAGAACATTACTTTAGAGCATTTTTACTCATTGCCAGTCCCCTCATTAATTCTTTACAGAACTTGTAATACTTTGTGAAATCATTTTTAGCTGTGTACTTTACTTTTTAAAAAATTAGATCACTGATAATGAGACGCTTATTTTGAAACACCACAAGTGGATAAGTCCATTCTAAAAAAAGTGTAAATGTATGTAACAGCCCTAGATGCTTAGTAAGTCATGGGAATTGCTACTGTATTTCTTAGTCATACAGTGCATTTGAGTAATTTTTGGTGTTACACTGCCAGATATCAAGTATGCACATGCTCCTCTGAGGAAAATATCTTTTAATATAACTAAATTTCTGCCCCCCAAAAAATGGGACTTCTGTTCCAACATGAAGGAACAGTCCAAAATGGAGACTTGAACGTTGAAAATATCACACAAACTACAAGCAGACTTTGATGCAGCATTCGTTTTGATGGAGTTCCTGGCCTTCTCCCTACATGGAATTACAGAGCTTTGGATAACAGAGATGCGGAAGGCTGGAGGCTGCTTTTCAAAAGACCATTTGCTAAAACTTAACAGAACAAGTGACTGCTCTGCACAGTAAAAGTCTGCAAAATATTCTTTAAAAGTCACCTAAGTCAGCCATGAGCACTGTAATGCATAAAAGATGTACATACATTTAGATGATTTTTCAGGGGGGAAAAAGATCAATTCTAATGGGTGAAACCTAGGTAATAAAAACATTTATCGGATTAGGCAATTTACTTCTAACAACAAATTCAGACGTATGATATCCAGCGGCCAGTGATTATGCATGTGCACTCATGAGTGTGTATCCAATTCGAAAAAAATCTAGCACATCCAAAATCACTAAGGGCTCCTTTTACAAAGAAGCACTAGCGATTCTGGTGTGGCAAATGTGATGAAGCCCATTCAGTTCCTATGGGTTTTGTCACATTAACCACATGGGAATCACTAGCGTGGTTTCTTGTAAAAGAAGACCTAAATGTAATGCACATTAATCTACAAATTAGTGTGCATACAATCAATTTACACACTATCAAAGACTTCTAATGCACCCTAAACTTCGTATTAAGACGAATGTCTGAAATGAAGCAAAAAAGGCACACACAAAAATTTGGAAAAAAATCCAAAACAAATCTGAAAATCATCTGAAATTATTTTGCCTACACACATTCCTATCAGCAACAGATTCCTTCAATAGCAAGGAATTAGGATTTGCTCTAACACTAACAGACCATTTAAAAATCAATAAATCATTACTGAATTTGCAAGGACCTTTTCACTTACGATTTTCATCTCCTAAAACTCACAGGGATAACATTTTTTAGGTGGTTTTAAAACCATAAAGTTTTTAGAAAAGAAAAACGTCCTCATACTCTTATAATACCTGTTTAACTTCTTCAGGTCCTTATGATCTTACTAATTACTTATTTTTAAAAAAAACGCAGCACACCTTCAGGGCTGAGCCAGCATATGGTCATCCCGAACAAGCTCTTGTATAGCTGTTAACCAGAATATATTTGAACCCTTCTGGTTAAAACAGTTGATTTAGATACTTGAATTTCAGTGAATTATTCTAGACCAGATGTATTCTACTTGTCAGATAGCCATTCATTCCTTCAGCTCTTGTCTTTTCAATGCTCTTGTAAGTTTTGAGAAGTAATCCAACTGCAGCAACAGAAAAAGCACAGATAATCCTGTTCGATAGCTGCTACCATTCCTATCTGTAAGTGTGTGCACACTGTTGCAGTACACTGAAATTATTGGATTCGCCACACAGACTCCATAGAGAAATAATCTGAAACTCTGGCAATAAATATTTATCAACATGAGAAAGTAAGGAAGACATTCTAATTGGCAGCACACAAAATAAGACACGAATGGTTATAGTACACTGCGGCATGAGTTACAGTAAAGACTGTAAAATATAATCCCATCAAACAAAATAACATCTACGTATGCCACAGATCCACAAGGGCATGAAAGATAGTCTCTTAAAGATGTTTCCAATTTTGTTCCAAACCTAAGTGAGCAAATCAGGGTTGCTAATACACACTGTCTGGACATGTTCTTCCTTAAGACGGTCTGCATTTTATGATTTCAGAGCCCCTATCACAAACAAACAAAAATATGGTTTCTGTTAACCCACTCGCCCCTTGACTTGCAAAAGCTTGAAAGATTTTAAAAAAGAAGTCACTCTTTTTTTTTTGATGAAGTAACATACTTATTTTCCTTTGAAAGAAAATGTTAAATACAGCTTTAAGTGAAACTGCTTGCCATATCCTAAATAGGAATACTCTAAGCAATTTAGTCAGAAGCTTAACCCTTTTCTGTAAACATGAAACTCTGTTCCATATGAGCTATCAATACCATGCTTTAGAAACACCCATTTTAGTATTTTTAACAGTACCATGCCTGTTGGAAAACATACTTCTGTGATGCTCATTTCTAAAATGAGCTTGCCTAATGCTGATTTGTTCTGTCCGAGAGTCTTTGTAATGTAGTGGGAAGGGAAAGAGAGAGACTAATGAATCAGTGCATTTCATTTTCATTATTATAGAAAAACTGCCAACTAGCCCGAGTCGTGTGTTAAGCTACAGTAGACAGACATGATTTAAGGTTTGTAAAGGAATCCCCAGACTAGCACTTCTATGACAGCCAATTATAGGGCAGAACATAGCCAAGCAAGCAGTCTGCTACCAGAGCTTAGGCAAAAGGTAAAGTTTCCTACAATGAGTTACAGATTCACAAGTACAGGAAGACCAGAAGGAAAAAAAAAAAAAAGAAAAGAAAAACAGAAGAAATCCAACCACCCCAGCAAATACGAAGCAGACCCCGGATCATAATACAATCCAAAAGATGTAAATTATTATAGATCAACACGGTTGTTCGGAATTTCGCACAGACACTTGTGCCAGTCTTGCTCATTCTTCAGAAGACATAATAATAAGCTAAGAAGACTGGGGAAGGGGAGGGGGAGGGGGGACGACAGAGAAGAAAACGAGGGAGCCTTAACTTCAGAGCTCTGCTGTCCATATGCTTTAAACTGTACAGGAGCTTGGGATCTTACAACATTTGTACTCTCTCCAAATCTTCATGAGTCAGAATGAAAAAGCTATAGTCTTCTAAATACTAGGAAGGGCCTTACCACGGGCCTTCTGTCAAAGAAAAAGAAAAAAAAAAAAGCCAGCCACAGTGGAAGGAAGGCTGTCCCACTAGGAGTACGGTGATGTCACAAACCACATGATTCCCTCTCTCCAGTAACAGTGCTTGCAGAAAAAAAAAGGAGTTTTAAAGCTTTTGCTTTTCTGGATTGTGTGAATGCTTCATTCGCCTCACAAACAACCACAGAACCACAAGTGCGGTGCAAACTTTCTCCAGGAGGACAGCAAAAAGCCTCTGGTTTTTAAATGGTTAATCTCCGCAGGTCACTACCAGCCACCGAGACCAACGCAGTCAGTAAGTGCTCTCTAAACCACAGCATATGTAGTAATAGCAATTATTTAAAATATTTGTTCATTCCCAGCTTTAGCAGGCTTTGTTTTGTTTCTTTGCTTTTTGCATGCTACCAGTGCTACAAGATTTAACTGGGGAAAAAAAAGTCTATGTACTTCCCGGGAACAAGTAAAAACTAAAACCGGCTCTGGGTCTGGTCTGTATTTACAGTTTAAAGACTTCAAGGAGTATTTACATCAGAGGAGAAGAGATCTGTTTAAGCAGAAAGGAAAAGAAAAACATCACAAGCAAAAGGAGGAGTATGGCATCAAACAGCCTTTTTAGCTCAGTAGCACCATGCCAGCAAAACTTCTTTTGGGGTAAGTTTGACAGTTTTTCTTCTTCACCTTTATAGAAATGACCACTCGGGTAATCACAAAGCAACAAACCTGTCAAAAAAGTATGCTCTGTTTGTTTACATTGAAGAATTTTATTGTATCGTACAATCGTGCTATTATAAACAGAACAAGGTAGAATATAGAACTTAGAATGAAAAATGCCTCTAAACCACAAATTTACAATCCGCCACCCTGCAGGGAGTAGGTGCAATCTCCACACCACTTCCCCCACAGCAGCTGATGAAACATGGAATGTCATTCACAGCTGAAAGTGACCTGCTACTGTCCTGCAAAATCTACAGAGCACTAGCTAGCTAGAATCTTGGCCAAGTACAGGACCCAGAATTTCACAGGGGCATCAGGTGAAAAGTTGGACATCCCAAAACAGGTTTGTGAAAATAAAACCATTAGGCTTTATCAGACTCATTAGCTCCCTGAAATATGCATCTGTCTGCTTAGTCACATATTTTATCTCTACCTTATGTGGAAAGAAAAAGAAATAGCAGAAAAAAATAAAAACTTCCCCCCTCCCCCTCACCTCCAAGTTCTTGGCAGCTGGGAAATTCTAGGTTTCCTTTTATCAACAGCTTTAAAGCCAAAGCAATTCATGTGCACCTCTGTAAAAATGTGTAACACTACGAAACTGTAAATGCTCGAATTCAATAAGAAGTATAGGAATTTGCAAGAAACACAATTCATCTAAGCTTACTGCTAAAGAGTTATAAAAAGTTTAGATGAAAGTTCCTGTGCTTGAATTATCTACACAGAAGCATTTTTATAAAAAATTAAAATCAAGCAAAAATTATGCTTAAAACTGTAGTAGCAGATTTAGAACAAAACTGTTCAAACAGTGTTGGCAAATATCGAATAGAATATTATCTACAGTAAATACAGATGTCTTAAATGTCTTCAAAATATCCTGTAAATTAACTCAAACCAGACAGTATATGAATGTGTGTAAATGAAGTAGAATACTATATAGACATACGTTTACACAGGCATAACCCTTCTATATACACTATAAGGTTAGTACATTTACCTTGCCGTCCTGTCAAAGGTAGTTTTAAAAGCAGCCTAAGAGCAAATCGCCCATAATGGAAAGAGCTGGCAAGCAACTGCCAAACCTGTCAGTAATTAACTGCTCCTTTATATTTATACTAATATCTAAAAAGTAAAAAAAAAAAATGGATAGTCCTTAACTTGCAAAATAAGCTCATATTTATTTCATCTGAGCTATTTCTTGAGGAGGGAGGTCTTGACTATACATTATCTGACTCATCCTCTCACAGACGTGACAAACACAACTGAGCACTTACAACAGCTTTTCCATGTTGTCCATCACCCATCAACTTGTGCTGTCGCCCCAGCTACTTTTTGTTTCCTGTCCTTAAAGAAAGATGCCCGTAAGACACCTACATGAAGTTTGCATGTAGACTAACACCTTGTCACTGTCAGTGATCTTTAGCCCTCCTCCCTCATCTTCTGCAATTGGCTGGACACACAAGCACAATTACACTGAGGAAAAGGGGAGTTGCATGCCTGAAGGATTCGGGAGCAGTAACAAGTCTCTAATCACAAACAAAATTTTAAAAGAAGATTTAAATATCTGCGAGCAATACTTCATTCTAGCTGCCTGTAAATGGCCATACTACTGCAGGTGAAGAGTGGACACAAGTGCGATCACGGATAGAATTCTGCCCCAGAACTACTAGATTAACGAAGCACAGCCAGACCACATTACCCCCATGTTTACAACAGGAAGTACAGTTTACATGTATAGGAACTTTTTTTTTCTGACTTCCAAAAAAGATTAGAAGGAATTCAGTTGGCTAAAACCATCATATAGCATAGCACAGTGACTGTTCTATTCACCTTGTCTAGACCACTGGGAAAGAGCTGACAGCATACCTACAGCAGGCTCAATGGCACACAGTTTGAGGCAAACATATAGAAACCTATCCATCTAACCATGATTGTATAAATTTTAAAATGGCATGTGACTCTACTGCTTCCCCTCTTCCACCTTCTGAAACAGCTCTACTGAATCCTATGTGGACATTTTTTTTACTTGAACTGATCAGAAAGCCACATGCGTCCAAGACTGATGGGGGGGGGGGGGGGGCACAAGGACTGTTCTTAAACAAAACCCAATTGAAGAGCTGATGTCCCGTATCAGATAAAGGCACTGCTAGACTGGGGAAGCAATGAGCCATGGGCTTCCTGTATATATCTGCCTATCCATCCAATGCTTCCAACTTTTGGCTACGGTTTATTTTGAGTATGCCTAGGCAGCTACAGTGAAAACCAGCCCACATTTATGAAGGTCCCACTGTAGCAGAAAGCTCACTATAAGGAGAACTAGAGAAAAAAAAACAACAGATAGCAAGTCTGCAGGAAAAAATACAGAAAAACACTGTAGGGAACTAAGGCAGCTACTGCACAATTCTGTTCCAAGTTAACTATCTAATGACTGAAAATACAGATCCTCTCTGGTGCAAGAAGGAGTGTTAAAGGAAAGAGGAATCAAACAGTAGCATAAAAAACAATCGCAAGAGAACCTGGCCGAGGACCCTGCTCTGTGATGTAACATGCTGAAAACAAAATTCATCAATAAGATGAGCGCATCAGTTTGGACCTCTCCATGCTGAGATTGTCTGTCCGTTCATCAAAATCCTGGTAGCAGGCGAAAGCATAAAGTATGCACACTGTGATAGTACCTTCCAAGTACTTGTGAGGTGAAAAATGCCAATTTATTGATCACTGGAGATCCAACTTCTTTAAACTGGTCACAATGGGGAGAAGGGACAAAAGATCAGTTACAAGATTTAAAATGATCCATGTATTACAAGAACGCAAATAGTTTATGGTTAAATAAACTTGAAAGAGGGGAGGGAGGATGGACAGTAAATCACTTGGGGGGTACCAAGATTTTATCAAACACAGAGGATTAATCTTTATTGAATAAAATCCATTCCCAAATCACAATGTGCGGAATTGCAATACTTCCAGGCAACTCTAATCAATTACAACCCCTTTCTGCATCAGCATCCATGTGCTTTTAATTTTATATACTGGTGGTCTAAAATATTGTATTGGGGGCTGAACTAAGTCAGTCATTCTGTACTGCAGTTCGGCCTTTCATTTCTCCTCCAAAACCATCCATGAAAAGATTTACTTAAAAGAAATCATTTAAGTCCAAGGGCTGCGGCAGTCTTTGTAGCACACCCACTTGTTGAAGTGGGGGAGGGAGAAGGATGGGGACTTTGGGGGGGGGGGGGACCAAAATATCCCAACTGCATAAAAAGAGAAGAAAGGAAAAGGAAAAAAAATAAAAAAATTCACAAGAAAAACTCCAATGGGTACTGTAATAAGTATTTTTGCATTTACTATGATTAATGATGCACCAGTGCACACTTGAAACACTGAAGCAGAAACACCTCTAATGCCTTTCCAAACTACGAAGTATCAGGCTTCCCATGCTGTCAAAACTGAAATAGCACTCCTCACAGCCCCACATAAGAACTAGTAACAGAACTACCACCAATACTTAAGAAAGCAAAATGAATCAAGTGGTTTCACCTTACCACATATGTCATATTATTAAAAAATATATAATGAGTCCCTTCCACCTATGTCTTTTTCTTCACTGATCACAATCAAACTGCAGGTCCTGTTTCCTTCTTAAATCCCATGTTTGACTACCCAAACTAATGTAAATATCCAAAGACAAAAGATGCCTCTAAAATGTTCGAGACAAGAGTAGCAAACATGGAAAATTATACTGCAAAGGTCATTTCCCACTGCCTGCAATTGTAGACCTCTCTATAAGGCTGCTGGAAATTTCTCTAGCTTGTATGACTTAGGAGCCTAAGAAAACAAAACTATTTAGTGGGCTTTGGTATGGGAGAGAGCTCATGAAAGGAAAAAAAAAAACTTGCTCACACAGGTTATTTATTGTGCCACCAGCCATAAAACAGATACATTTTAAACGTAAAGCTAAGAAAGGTCATTTCTATAAAGTAAACCAATATTCATTAAAGAGTCTATAGAGAAAGTGTAACAGTTTTGTATTAATTTGTAAGTGGGTCCTCTGGAAAAGAATATTTTACTTACTGCATCTCCCCCTCCCCCCAAAATAAGAACCTAAGAAACAAAGCATATTTTTAGTCTAATCTGACCATACATTTAAAAAGGGACAATAGCATGTGATTTTTTTTTTTTTTTTTTACTTTTCCTAAAATTAGATTGGATCACTAAAATGTTCTTTGCATCTTTCAGGAAGAATGCTAAATCAAAAAAAAAAAGTTGAAAATGATCCCACAACTGTAATACATGTAGGGTACATTTTATGTAACAAAAGATGGTACTTCATTCAAACAAAAATACAGGGATTAGGAACCCTGTACTTAATTCAAAGGGATTTTCCTTACAAATTTCTTTCTGTTCAAGGAGTTGATCCCAGAGTTTTGTCCACAACCAGACACCCACAAAGTCAACCAGACATCCTCTCCTTTCACCACAGGAACCCAACAAGAGCTACTTTTACGAGTAGTCCAACTCCATTACTTTCCACAGCATCAATCTGCCCTACACCTTCCCATTTCAAACTACTTTCTAAAGTCAATTTGGAGAGGGGAAAGAAAGGGGATCGCTTATGTTTTCAGGTGTTCTTGTTTTCAGTTAGTAAAGCTCAATTCTAAGGGCACGTTTCCTTTGGAAAACATGCTCTCTTCTACAAATAAATACAAGCCTTGCCACTCAATATGCTA
Source organism: Microcaecilia unicolor (assembly GCF_901765095.1). Taxonomy (NCBI): domain Eukaryota; kingdom Metazoa; phylum Chordata; class Amphibia; order Gymnophiona; family Siphonopidae; genus Microcaecilia; species Microcaecilia unicolor. The sequence continues at coordinate 404,294,242 of NC_044033.1, forward strand.
AAATATCTCACTCTAACCTTATATACTGCCAACAAACACAGAGTCACATTCCCTTGGCTACCCTGGTTAATTGTTTTACAATACAGTTTAACACTTCCAATTTATAAAAATATACATTTAGCTTTATAAGCACACACATAATTTATCCATTTGTCTCCTGGCTTGGTCATTTGATTCAGTTTGATAGCAGTCAAGTTATGTCAAAACGTCAGACAGGTCTGCATCTCAAAAACCTTTTAAGAAAGTGCTCTCAATAATTCGTTTTGACAGTCTAACAAACTGTTACGGGTCTCCAGCAAACATAATGTATTCTTCAGTGAAATACACTGGTTCAAAATCAAGAATGCATACTTCAAAACTTAAGGCTGATTCAAAGCAAGCACATCCAGAAAAAAAAAAAGAAGTCTTCATTAATATCCTAGTTATTGTGCAAATTTGCAGCGTTTCTTGATTGCAGTTAAAGTCATTATTTCCTTTGGTGTTCAGAGACATACAAAAAGTAAAAAAAAAACGAGAGGGTTCAGTGAACAGAGAATTAATACTTCCACTTTAAACATGATGTAACTAAATACCTCATTGCAAAAGACCTTCTGGTAGAATCTCTCGTGTGCATTCTGTAAATAGGCAGCCATTCTTCCCACCACGCACAGTTTTTTCCTTTAAATAATCACCCATACATAATTTGCCATGCTTCCAGACAGAGTATACTTCAGTGAAAATGTATTCTGGGTCTAAACTCAGAGGAGTCCTGATTTCAAGAGTTTATTTTCCTCTGAATTTATCTGAACCATGATCATGGCAAAAAAACAAAAGGTTACATTACCCTTTCTAGTCAGATATCTTGGAGCAAAACCCACGCTGCAGTTTGAAAGAAAGAAAAAGGCTGCCAGTTTTTACAGTCTTTTAATGTTCTGAAGAAAACAAAATAGCAGCCCTCCACTCGGACCAGGGAGGAAAGCATACGTTAAAGTCAATGAGAGGGATGAACTGTTCAGTCTGAGGGGGTTTCTTGAAGGTGGGATAAAACCTAGCATTTTCACAGGTACTGAAAATTACCAACAGATGTGAAACAATTAATGGCTATTACACAGCTAATTCCAGAGCAACGCTCCCCTTCTCCTCTGGCTCCACAGCAGTCCATTCATGAGGTTTTAATTTTCACAGATAAGCAAAAATGATTTGCAGCATAACCTCTGCATTTGTTTTTTCCCTCCCCCCCCCCCCCCGCAAAAAAAAAAAAACGGGACTGTTTTCTACCACTTCGGTACTCGGCATGAACAATGTGTTAATTATGACCTTTAATGCTACGCATCCCAGGAACCTTTTTCCAGGGGGGACTGTGCCATGTTCAGATAAAATAAAGCAGCCTTCTAGTATCAGCAAACCACCCTCTGCTCCATCTCTACCCCAACTTCTTGAGACACGCAATTCTTTCAACACAGAACTAATACTGTACATAGCCTACTGGTTAGAACAGTAAACTATGAACCAGGAAAGCTGGAGTGCAAATCCCACTGATACTCCTTTTGATCTTGGACAAGTCACTTACACCTCTGTTGCCTCAGGGACAAATTTACAGCTAGTTAATAACGCTGTTAATTCACATTATTTTACCATCAGTCTCATTTTATGCAATGGGACCTAGTTACTAATAATGCACATTAATGTTGTTAGCGTGCAGTAATGCAGTAGCGTGCCAATTACGGCTCCTTTTATTAAGCTGCTCTAAAAATTGGCTGCAGCGTGCCCTTACATGGGTCTTTCCCCACACGCTAAGGCCATTTTTAGCGCAACCGGAAAACTGCTGATTTTTCATTTTCCAAATTAATGGTCATGCGCTGTTGCCATTAGCATGTGAGCACTTACTGACATCTATTTTGTAGGCAGTAAGGGTTCATGCACTAATCAAATGGTAATCAGCATGTGGTAATGCAAATTTGCTAACTGATTTGCACAGAAATGCCCACTCTCTGCTCCAAGACATGCGTTTTGCAAAAAATTTTAAATTATTCTTTAGCACGCACTTTTTCCGCGCAGGTTGTAAATTTACCATGAGACACCTTAGCTGCTGTAAGAACGCACTTGTGCTTACTGCAGCGTACTAAAAGGAGCAAACTCTCTGTGAACAGGGAAAAGTCTACTGGTACTGTATTTGAACGTCAGCTACCTTGAACTACAACGGAAAAGGCATGAGAGAAATGGAAAAAAAACAAATGAGAAACAGTGAAATATTTTTCAGCTCATAAAATGGTTCAATGTGATATCTTCCTGTAAATCACTCAAGACATATACTCCGTTCTATGAATGAGCAAGGGGATGTATACATTTCCAAAAGCTTTGTTCAGTAACTGTTTCTCCCATGTGGATCAAATGGAGAGTAGGGAAGAACTTTCAGACTAAGGGCTTAAATAATGGACCATGAACAGAAGTTATTGAAACTGCATATCTATTACACTAGGGACAAATGTCTTTTTTAAGGGTAACTTACTAATAACTTTACAAGTGTAAAATCTACAGTACAGGACATAAGCACATTCAAAACTAAAAGAACAGTGCAACCCGTGTTTGAAACAGAGTCATTTTATTTGTTGTAATGAAGCACACGCAGAAACCATGGCAGTAACACGGTATAAGGGATGGGCTCATATGCAGCCTAAAACCATAGCTCAGCTATAGCATTTGCCTGCCATCCAACCACCACCACCCCCAGCACTCCTAATATGGTCACCACCCTGAAACTAGCCCAGCTTCTTCCCACTATTAATGGGCAGGAGGGTACCAGACATACTGCACAAGCAATTGCAGTAAGACATCCTTCCCACCATCAACTCCATCACTCACCTAAAGAGAATGGCCATGAGTTTATTTAGGTTACTCATTATTCTGTCAGCTTATTCCATATTGTGCCAATTAGAGCTCTCCACACACCTCACTCTAGGGCTTAGGATTGTGCTCCAAGTAGGGAAGACCAACATGTACAATGGCAGGGGGGGAGGGTTGTGGGCACATTATGCAAACCTAAGGCAGATGGTAGGGCGTCAGGGATCTAACTGGGCTTATTCTGGTTGCTTGACAGCTACAGTTAGAATGTCCTTGGGCTTTATTTTTAGTTTTATTTATGGGGGGGGGGGGGGGGGTTGGCAATAGCTTGGCTTATATGGCTTAATTGCTGATGCTAGTGGAGGTCTGGGGGTGGGGCCCACCACCTAGTATCATTCCATATTAACACCTATTTGCACCAGAAACTAAAAGAAATGGGGGTGGGGCCCTTATATGTCTACTTAATTGCCCATTCACTGAAGGGGCTGCACTTCTATGGCATAGTCCTAGAGCTCTCAGGAAAGACTAAGCTCACTGACGTTGGCATAGCATTGCTTGATGCAGTGAGTATGATACAGTCAGCCCCTACTAAGGATCTGAGGTACATAATTTAAGGCTACATAATTTAATGGGGCTGATTCAATTAATATTGTTGATATATTCTGTTTGCTAATACAATGCTGTTTTGCTGTAGTCATACATTTCCAACATAAAATGTTCACCTCAAGCAATGATAGTCTGGATGTGGAAGAGATGGACAGTTCAGAGACAGTTTGGGCTTGCGCAGCTGACCCAGTCACATTTCCCTTCTGATAGCAAATAACTATGTAAACGAAGATGACAACTCATTCTGGAGTAAATGCATGTAGGTACACTACCATTCATTCATCCTATCTCAAAGCCTCACAATGGACACTGAAAATGTAAACTGCTTTGGTTGTGCCACAGAAAGGTGGTATATCAAATCCATGACCCCTTTACTTTGCGAAAAATTGAAGAACACTGCCTTTTACACAACATGAATTAAAAAAAAGAAAAGAAAGAAATACAACAAACATCTAATCTGACCTAAAGGACAGCTCCTTTCAAGTCATCAGACCACCTTGCTTTACTGTTATGAAATGTAAAAAAGTAATACAAGTAATAATAATAATAATTTAGTACAACTCCACCCTGTATTAAAAAGGATAAATGCATCTGTAGTAACCAATAACGTTAGCTGCTCTAAAGTGGTTTCAGAAACAAGAACAATAGTATTGGGATTCAAACATAACTGGAAATCAAGGTAGCAGTAAGTGGGTGCATGATAGGAACAATGTGTTGAACCAGAAGTGGAGGAGTGGCCTAGTGGTTAGGGTGGTGGACTTTGGTCCTGGGGAACTGAGGAACTGAGTTCGATTCCCACTTCAGGCACAGGCAGCTCCTTGTGATTCTGGGCAAGTCACTTAACCCTCCATTGCCCCATGTAAGCCGCATTGAGCCTGCCATGAGTGGGAAAGTGCGGGGTACAAATGTAACAAACAAAACAAAAAAAAAAGTCTCCCAGCAGAGGATGAAACATGCATCATCCACCTTACTAAAAAACCTAACAATGACGACTGAATGTCACGTCTGAATCAATCCCAAAAGCATATACTTTGAGGCTCATTTTCAAAGCACACAGACTTGTAGGCTACTATGTAACTTTGTGAGTCTATGTGCTTTGAAAAGGAGCACCTTAGTTTAAGTACAATAAAATAATCAATCATGACGATGACATAACACTCATGTAATAAGTTGGAAGTAGAACAGTCTCACTCCAGTCTTGTGCTATTCTAATGAGTGCTGCTGAAACATTTTTTCCTGCTAGATCTAGAGTATTTGCCCTGAAGTTATAAAAGCCCTCCGTCTCTCCTCCCATCCACCCTACTTGTCCCATGAACAGCAAAAAACATCAGGGCTCTTGCTTCTCCCTTCCCTGCGCAGCCTTTCTTCATTTGTTTAATTATAAAAAGTAACGGAGGAACAGTTACTCAGAGTGGCAATAAATACAAGTCATAATTTAGACAGTTTAATGGCATCTCTGGGGTGGGGTTTACATTTTTTTTTTTGGCATGTAGGGAAGACATCATACAGTCATGCCACAAATTCGATGCCCTGGTATAGAATGCTAAAAATCTCCAAAAGTAGAAAAAAAACATACACACATAGGAGTTAATATCCAAAGCAATTTAACCAGGCAGGAGAGGCTCCTGCATGGGTAAATTGCTTGTGTGGGGCTATCCACTGAGTGGCACTTACCCAGTTATTGCCACTGAATATCAGCACTAACTGCTAAAGCCACAACAGGCAATTTTGTGGGCCGTCTGGGACAGAGTTGGTACTTACATGGTTATGGTACTTTACAAAGCTATGGTAAAAAGTGGCATTAGCGTGCCCTTACACAGGTCTGTCCTGCACTCTAGGGTCATTCTTACCGCAGCTGTAAAAACATGCCTTTTTTGTATTAATGGCCATATGCTAATGTTCATTAACAAAAGTATAGAAAATGTTCTCAGATACATATATACCACAAAAGAAGAAACTGCATAGGAAAGAAAAAGCCTCAAAGAGCTTCCAGGGAACATCACCCTTTAAAAGCTGCAGCCTTTTATTTCTGGCTGGAACCTTTTTTCATTGGCTCAAAAAACCTTCCTAATACAAACTTCTCAAACAAATGTCTTCCCAATAGTGCAGAAAGTACAAAACTCAAAGCTTAATGCATTTTTTTAAACTTTAGGCTACTTAGCTTTACTGCTTCTGCATTTGATTGGTAGAGCTCAGTGTCGTGAAAATCTTCAAAATGTCCACTTGTAGAACCAATAAACCAACATTGGCCAGCATTTTGTTCTGGACATCCAGCTATATTTCACTCGGCTGTCCACTAATGTAGCCATTAGAGCACAGGCATTATTTTTAAAATGACTACATAAGCACTTACCGCCACCCGTTTTGTAGGTGGTAAGGATTCAGGCAGTATCTGTGCACTAACCAGTCAACGCATGGTAATGTACCTACACTAACTGGTTAGAGCAGGAATGCCCACTCTCTGTCCCCGACATACCCCCTTCACAGATTTCAGGATTACCACATGATGAATAGAATGTCCCATGGTACTCCATTTTGTGCTGGGTTACACTTAGGTGGTTACGTGCTGAATATCACACTTAACCGGATAAGGGATAGCTCAATGTACAAATCTGGATATTCAATGCCAGTGCCCGACATTGCCTGGAATTAAATATTTGGGCATAACACTGGCAACAGGCAAAGAAATGCTGATCACCACTGCCTGAATATTTGCCCTTCACATTTTTTTCCTCCAAAAGAACTGTACAAAAAGAAAACAAACGCAGGCACTTCAGCTTTGGCTTTTTATATTTTGTTAGACCAGGTGAGAGTTATAATCCAACTTTGTATCTGAGACTTGCCCAAAAACACCAGTGGGATTTGAACCCTCTGCTTGAACCACTAGGCTGCTATTCACCCTAGTTTCTATTTATTATTGCTCCTACTTACAACTCCCTTGTACCTTAGACGTCTTGTACTCCTGACATCTTACGCGTACAGGACGTCAGGAGTCAGGACTCACAGAAATAGATAAGTGAACGCGCTGGAGACCGGAATTGAAGACGACTTCAGCTGGTGGGGGTTGGGGACCTCCACCAGCAAAGGTACCTGGTGGCGGCGACGGTCAGCGGCGGGAGGGGGTGTCAAAAGTGGTGGGGGAGGTCGGCAGTGGGCTAAACTGTGCCCTCCACCTCGAGCCCTGGACCCCCCCCCCTTCCCGCTGAGGTCTGGCTACGCCCCTGGCTCAAAGTATGTGATCATGGTAACTTAAGAGTAGCCTCGTGGTTAGTGCAGTGGACTTTGATCCTGGGAAACTGAGTTTGATTCCCAATGCAGCTCCTTGTGACTCTGGGCAAGTCACTTAACCTGTCATTGCCCCTGGTACAAAAATAAGTACCTGAATATATGTAAACCATTTGAATGTAGTTGCAAAAACCTCAGAAAGGCGGTATATCAAGTCCCATTTTCCTTTCGGAAATAAACTTCATCAGAATCAAGATGAAAAACATAAACCTTAAAGGCATAGGAGTTGTTTTACAGACATTCCCAAAGACTTTGATTTTGATGTGCACTCCTATGCCTTTAAAGAGAATACACTTTTTGGAAGAAATCTGACTTCTGTTCTTTTCTTTGGAAGAGTCCCACTAGACTACCAGGGTATTATGTATTTGCATGGGAGGTTTATGTGTTTGGGAGGGGGTGAGGGGTCTGGGGGTCCACCAGACCTCCAGGTCTTTGTACATGAGGGTGGGGGGGTCTGGATGTTCATTGGACCTCCAAGCCTTTGTGTTTGGGGTGGTGGAGGCCTGGAAGTGCATGCAAAAAAAAGCCATCTAGGATAAATTATCTAGAAGATGCCTTGTTAAAGATGCAGGATGTAGCCGTCAGAATGAAAACATTTTCGAGACTAAAAACTGAAAATACCCCCACCATAATTACTTTCCTTTAACAAATGTACTACAGGGCCCCCATTACTAAACTGGAGTAAGGTTGTTTTTTTTTTTTATTATTATTCCATTTATAACCTGCCTGTTAATTAGGCGAGGAACAAGAAAGCATACATAATAAAATGTTAAATATAAAAAAACAAAATGATAACACATTACAAATCACACATCAGATCTAAAACAAAAACTAATGAGATGGTCACTACATTTTACAAATTCTGATATAAATATCATATAGACCAATACCGGGCCCGCTTACTCCATAAAAGCCTGAACAAAAGGGTTTTCACTGTTTTCTTAAATTCTGAAACAGATGTTAACATCCGAATACTTTCAGAAGAAGTTTATTCCATAGGCATGGGCCAGCCGGGGAGAACACACTTTCACAAGTGTCAACATATTCAATCTTCCCTAAAGAAGGTTGCACCAAAAGCCTAGTTCCTGTGGACCTCAGGGAAGGAGCTGGTTCATACAGCCTCAGGGTAACTGCAATACTTAGGGGCCCTTTTACTAAATCGCATTAGGAAATGGCCTTTAGCAGGTTTTATCGCAGGACTTTCCTGCGCACTAAGCCCATTTCTAATGTGGCAGTATTTAAGGCATTTTTCAATGATCTTGTTTTCAGGTCATGTGCCAAATGTTCACATTAGTGTGTGTTAACTGAAAAAAAGTTAACATGGCACGAAGGGCTCTCACATTAATTCTGTGTAATCCAGTTAGCGCACGCTTCCTCGACCATTCCCTGAGCACCACATGCCCCTTCCCGAAAAATTAAAGAACATGTGATTAGCACAGGCTGACAGGCAAGTTATCACAAAACACTTTAATGAATTTTGCAGTAAGCCTTTTTTTCCAAGTTAAGTACACATTAACATTTAACACAGTTTAGTAAAAGGGCCCCATAATACACAGTAACTGCAAAACCTCTGCACTAATTGTTGAAAGGATTCCCAGCATTTTCCCATGCAATTAACATAGAGAAATGTAATTTCCACCATGTGAATCACAGTAACACAGTATATTACGGCAGATAATGACTCCCAGTTTGCACAAGGAGGTGGCCAGAGCCACGCCCACCACTCTATGCAGGCCCTGGCGACCAGTGCTTAAACTGGTAACTCCATATCTGGTAAGGTGCAATGCACTACTGAGGTGGCATTAACAATACTGCATTAACCAATAATGCACAGTAACTACCTCTGCATTAATAAGGTACAGTCCACACTTGTTTCCTGCCCTATTATCACAGCAGACAACACACATTAACTGCCAAGAAGCTGCATTAACTGTTATCTGTTATTATTACATATTATCAAACCATGCAGATAGCTGTGTTTAATTACACAGAACAATTTACTTGCACAGATGTGCCTATTTTATATTATAACATTAGCTGGTGAAATTTGTTACCTAAAAGCATGTATCTTTAAGGGGAGGCACCGTTCTATAGTTAGAGAAAGCAGTTAAGGACCCTTTTACTAAGCCGCGTAAGCATCTACGCACACCCAAAGCACGCCAAAATGGAGTTACTGCTTGGCTGCCACGTGACTTTTGCAGTAATTTCATTTTTGGCGGGCGTCCAATACGCGCATCCAAAAAAATAATTTTAATTTTCAGACGCGCGTATTGGGCGTGAGCCAAGTGGCATTTGACGCGCGTAGGTCATTACCACCCGGTTACCGCATAAAACATTACCGCTAGATCAGTGGCTGGCAGTAAGGTCTCAGACCCAAAATGGATGCGTGGCAATTTTCATTTTGCCACACGTCCATTTTAGGCAAAAATTTTTAAAAGGCATTTTTTTTTTTTTTTACAGATGTGCTGAAAAATGATTCTGTGCGCACCCAAAACACGCGTCTACATTACCACAGGCCATTTTTCAGCATGCCTTTGTAAAGAGACCCCTTAAAGAACTATTTTACTACTTTGTATCACAATTCATAATGCCCTTATACCCAACCAATCTTCAGGAACATGTGCAACACACATGTGAACAAGCTACACCAAACATCCAATTAGTGCACACACAGCCACATGATTCGGAGCATTCCCAGTATGATCAGAACTGTTGAGCAGCCGGATGCCTGGTTAATTCACTGACCACGCTTCCATAATTGAAAAACATCTGAAAAGATACAGCACTAATTATTAATGGCATCTGTGAGGGCATATTTCAAGCTTCCTTTTTCAAAGTTTGTTTAATTTTAGAACTACCGTCTCCTAAAATAAACAGCCCCTTACCCCACCCACCCCTTCAAGGCACTGTGGAAGACGACGACGGCATCAGCTCTGTCTGCCAAACATTACTGCCTTTGCACACAGTTTATATAAAACCTAAAAAATAATCCGTAAGAATGCATAGGGCTTTAACAATGCTGAAATGAATACAACCTGCATAATAAATTCCAGCTTTACAAAAAACACAAGAGGGATAATGCTTAGTGTTAGACCAGTGCACTCTGAAAATACAGCACATTGCTTAACATGATTTACACTTTGATATTTATTTATTGTATTTGTACCCCACATTTTCCCACCTTTCTGCAGGCTCAATGTGGCTTACAGAGTATAGATATGATAACGTTGTTACATGATTTAAAAACAGTCGATCATAAGCAGAGGTGACAGAGGATTTAGATGGAAGGTATTAGGTAGGGTCGTGTGAGAAGTGTTTTTTGGTGTACTTGGGTGATACAACACCAGCAGCAATATTAGGGTGAAAATTCTCTCAAATGCTCATCTGTCTAGGCTGACCATTTCAGAAAATCGCTGCATGAAGGCTCCATTCAGACATAGCATACACAGATCGTACTAAATTCCAGCATTGCTTTTAAGAGTAACACTTCTAGCTAACTTTTTTTTTTTTGTTTGGCAGAATATACTGCATTGCATTTTATTTTTTTTCACTTATACATACCTGCCGTCTAACAAATATCGATATCACTTCACTCTCCAGTGCAAAATGAAATCCTTTTAAAATCTGTATAGACAACAAACATATGGCCTGCAATGTATACTACAGCCTCTCTTTTCAGCAATGCTCAATTATTTTACAGCTACTCAGATGCCCTACCCAGGAACTTTCTTAAGTTGATACCATCTTCTGTATACAGCAATAAGACCTCAGTAAACCCTTTTTGCCTCCCCCCACCAAGCACTGTGAAGATCTAATCCAGAAATCCAAGAGAACCTTAAAACAACGGACTACCTGTTCAAGCCTTGCTTAGGAACATGGCCAAATAATTTTTATTGATTTAACCTTTATAGGAATGTTACATATCCTCACAGCAAAATATTTCAATGTATTCAGAATGTGATACACCTTAAAGAAGCTATACAAAAAATATAGTGGAAAAGTAGCTCATGATACAATCTTTGTCAGCTTTCACACCCCTTAATCTGACTTTGTAAAATAAACCCAGACTGCATTAGAAATGCCAACTGTGTCAGGCCAAAGGTCCACCTAGCCCAGCATCCTGTCTGTAACAGTGGGTGCTTCGAGGAAGCACAAGAGAAACAGGGTGATTTCACATTTCACTATTTCCCTCACACCCTTCCAGTTATGACTGCTTAAATGCCTGTAATTAATCTACATAATGGATTTGGATTTGATTACTTGCCTTTCCAAATCCAAGCTCAAGGCAAGTTGGATTTCTACTTCCCTTTCCTCGGAGAGTTTACAAGAGGGATATACAAAGACAAAAAAATGTTTTGGGGTTTCTGTTCAAAAAATGTGGCTTCCCTCCTCCACCACGATTTTCACATTTATTTCAATTTGTTTCATAAATTCATTTTAATTAAAACAAATTCTGATGTGCATTAGACCTTTTTAATATGTGCATATCCAAGTCTATGAATGTTATTTCATAGGTTCAGATGCATTAAACATTTTGTATACACTGAATTTTCTCAGGTGGATAGTGAAGTGACTTGCACAAGGTGAGCTGGTGGCAGCAGGACTTGAACCCTGACTTAACCTGGTTCTTAGCTGTCTGTTCTAACCACTAAGCCATTCCTCCACTCACCACTTTTTAAACCCAGTTATCCCATTTGCTCTCACAGCGTCGTAAAAATGTGTTTCTTAAGTTGCATAAACACTGTATGATGGAGAACTTTCTTTTATTTTAATGCTGCTGCCTCAATTTCGTTGGTTGCCCTACAGCTCTTATGAGACACAGTGAATAATAATCCCCTATTTGCCTGTTCTGTACCCTTTTGTAATGTTGTTTGCCTCTGCCCCCCTCCCCAGCTCGGTCATCTGTTTTCCAAACTGAACTGTCTTCATATTATGCAAGACTCCTCATATCAGCATCTATTTGAGTTGCTGGGAGACACTTAACATGCACAAAGCATTCTTTGTCTCTGGAATAAAAAAAAATAGCTGTCATATGTGACTATTAGCACACTCCAATAACGCAGCATCAGCCAGAATTATGAATTACTACTTTCACATTAGAAAAGCATAACTATTCAAACATAGGCAGCTTTAGTACTCAAAGCTTCCCAGTGACTGTAGAGCAGCTCAGAGAAATTTAAAAGTTATTTCAGCAAGGGTGCCTCAATTTGCTTACATTTCCAAAAAGAGCAACTTCCTAATTCCCTACAAGTCGCACTTCTAGAAAGACTATATTTTTGTTGTGGACAGGGTCCAGTGAACCTTATTTTAAAAAGAGGGAGAAACCTTGTGCTAAAAAGTCTGAAACTCCCCTCAGCCTACCCAATAAGTACATAGTACATAAGTATTGCCATACTGGGAAAGACCAAAAGTCCATCAAGCCCAGCATCCTGTTTCCAACAGTGGCCAGATCACAAATACCCGGCAAGATCCCAAAAATGTACAAAAGATTTTATACTGCTTATCCCAGAAACAGTGGATTTTCCCCAAGTCCATTCAATAAATACTAGTACACGTCTGGGTCATTGAAATATTAGTAAGTGCAACAATAACACCGGAAGAAGTTGAGTCCTACCACATTTATACTAACAGCAGGAAAATAAATGCGTGATAAAGTCCAGACCGGACAAGGGATATGGCACCAACGAAAAGGTGTATCGATTTCAAATGGCAGCAAGGGAACACATCGACAAAAGCCTTTCAGAAGGCTGTGAAATAAGCAGTAGCAGTTCACTTCTTACCCTACGTTTGTACTATTATTAAATGATATTCCCTTACACATACCAGTTCCAGGGACACTGCATTACTGAAGCTTAGGACAGTGTACTATAGCATAATACACAAAACATATGCGTGTGAATATATATACATTTATATACCTTTGATCGCATTTTTAAAACAATAAGAGATACTTTTGATAGAATAAGTTTCATTTGCAATACGAATCGATATCATAACCATTAGGCATGTGCATTCATTAGTGAGCATATGGGTCCTTTAGAAATCTAGGGGCCTGTTTGCTAAAGTACGGTGAGACTTTGCACTTACCGAATAGCTGCAAAATTTAACGTGCAGTAAGTGCAAAACCTGTGTGGTACCTGACAAAAGCATGGCCAGAATTTGCCCTGCATTTAACACATAGGGCAAACACTGCAAAGACATGTAATGCGGGTATCAGTGCTTTAAAAAGAGAAGACTTGGTTGCTGCCTGATACAACTGAACACAGCTCTCCCCCCTTGGAATACAACCCCCTGAAGACCATAAAGGAACCTACTCCCCGCCCCCGAGGCCCCAGCACTTACCAGGGTAGTCCTGCTAGTCTACTGGACAAGGCAAGAGCAATCCTCCTTCACTCTCACCATGTGGCTGACTGGTTCAAAACGGCAGTTACGATCCCTAGCAATAGTCTTGTTGTAACAGCACAACGGATCAATCTGACAAATAATTGTAATGAACTGACTTGGAGCGATATGTGATGGGGAGATGGGATAGGGTTCAGGTGCCACAAGCCAACATTTTGTTTTGTTTCGTTACAATGGCCATGCTACCTAGTGCTACTAGCTAATGCCACCTCTTGAGACGGCTTTAAGTAAGTGCACCTGTACTATCTGCAGTGCTTACAGTTAGTGTGCAGTAATGTACCCCACCTCATCTCCATCCATAACCTACACTAAGGGCCATGTATACTAAGCCGTGCTGTAGGCACGCTAATGTTTTTAGCATGCGCGAACACTAGAGACACCCATAGAAATATATGGCTCTCTAGTGTTAGCACGCACAAAATGCTAACGCATCTTAGTAAACAGGGGCCTAAGATTTTAGCACAAAATCTTTACTATGCTGATTGGGTTTAGGGTCTAGAAAAATAAAGGTTGCTTTTTAGTTGGAGCTACCAGATATTCGGGGGAGGGGAGAGATTTTTAGATCTATGATTACCTGTTGACCATATGCACTCTGTAGTGGCTTCATATACTAGTGAGCCGCAGTATTAGCAATGGTCTTTATGAGGTCTTTTCCTCCTCAAATCTGAGAATTTGTTGGATTATAGATTGTAGGTTCCGGTATTTTCCTATTGGCACCAGTTTTCTTATTTGAGTTATTCCCTTATTGAAATTGATGTAACAGATCTTTTTCTTGCTGTTGTAATTTCAACCAATGTAAAATTTTACATGGTGCGTCCATTTCTAATAGATGTATACAGGGGAGTACAGGCATTCACAAATATGCACATAGACTAATTTATGTATGTATTTAAATAATCAATGCTAGAGAGGTGTAAATGTTCACAGCTACAATTTTGGCATGATTTCTGCTGCTTATTATAGTATTTTGTAAAGACACATAGCTGCTATTCTATAATGACATGTAGGCACTTAACTAGGCATCCCTTCATAAAGTTACCTTCTGTATATGGAAGTGCTAGATTTTGCTACCTACACATATAAGAACTGGCACTTAGAACTGTAAATACCACATTTTGAAAAAGTGCACATCCAAAAGGCCACCAAGCTCTAAATCTCAATGTGTTTGTTTGTCCTTATTTTTCTGGTGTTTAAAACCATATCAAAAATTAAAACAATTGCTATTCCAAACCTCAGTCCCAAACAAGCAGTTAGCTGATAGTTATGTGTGCCTTGGAGCAAAGTGTAAATACTGATGGGACCATTTTTTGAAGTATATGTGTATTTCCAATCCAAAACAGATAATGCTTTTTTTTTTTAATGTCCACACAAGCCATGCCTCCTCAAAATCTATACACACACTGCAGGTATACAGTGTAAAATCTGCTACTTACATATGAATGTCCATTTTCAAACACAAATGGTGCCTAATACTCCCTCATTAATCTTGATAGCTGAATGGAATAAGCAAACACACTTTCAGAATGAAGCCTGTATCTGAAATCCATCTACTCTCTCTATTCATGGCACTATTCTGTTCTAAGTCACTCACATAATTTATTCATCTACCATGCTAATGAGTTATTTAATCTTTTGATATGGCATTAATTTTCCAAACTGTTACTATCCTGTGCATTTCGGATTATGCATTGTTTTGCTACTACATCTTTTCAAGTCTCCAATGGGATTCTCCCCACCCTATGTTCAAAGTAGATGGCATTAAATAAGCTGTTTTCTTTGGTTATGTTTTCAATATTATTGGGAGGTAGGGTTTCTGTATGTTTTTTTTCTGATTTTTGATCATTCCCATATTCCATCTTATTCATGTTCACTGCTCTATCCTCCACAGCTGGCTAGTCTAAGACCCACCTCACACAGAAAGGCAAATAAGGGTACGTGAACATGTTATCTATCGAGGAGGAAAAGCAACAGGAGAAATTCATCATACATAGCTAGAGCTATTCCAAGGTCACCAGCAGATGGCCTCATATAAGCAGCACTTTATTCCAAGCATGCCCAACCTTTATAACCCTCCAAGGTACAATCAGTAATGCCACAAATGTAACCAGACAAAAACCAGAGCAACATGCCAAGGCCCAGGTTCATAACTGAATCCAAGCTTTACAACTATGCACAAAACAAACTAGGTGCAAGAATTTCTTAACATGACAACATATGAAATCTAATTAAACTATACTGACTGTACAAAACAGATGCTAATCATTAAAGACAAAATATTTCATGTGCTAGAAATGTGGAACTGCTTGCAGAACAAACAGTATTGGCAAATTAATGCACAAAATATCAACTAAACATACTGAAATTTTTACAGAAAAACATTACAAGGATTTCAGTTTCAAAATGCTGAAGCGCACCAAAGATCAAAGCAATAAAAACATGTACACTGAATTAAACAAAGCATCTTGGCTCGCCCCATGGCTTTGGTCAGTATTTTGCACCACCATATCAGAGATCTACTCCTGAGGCCTGCAGAGCCTAACAGTGCACCTAGTAAACAGAAGCAGGCCACACATGTACCAAGTTACAGTGGCAGCCACTGGAAGGAGTGGGGAGAACATAAGAACATAAATGTTGCCATGGTGGGACAGAGTGAAGGGCCATCAAGCTCAGCATCCTGTCCCCAACTGTGGCCAATCCAGGTTACAAGTACCCAGCAAGATACCAATATAGTGCAATACATTTTATGCTCCTTATCCTAGAAATAAGCAGTGAATTTTCCTCGTCCATCTTAATAATGGTTTATGGACTTTTTAAAACCCCGCTAAGCTAACTGCTTTTACAACATTCTCTGGCAATTAATTCCAGAGTTTAATTACATGTTGAGTGAAGAAATATTTTCTGCCTTTGTGTTTTAAATGTACTACTTTTTTTATTTTTGGAAAGAGTAAACAAGCGATTCACATCTACCCGTTCCACTCCACTCATTATCTCCCCTCAGCCGTCTTTTCTCCAAGCTAAAGAGCTTTCCTCATAGGGAAGTCGTCCCATCCCCTTTATCATTTTCGTCGCCCTTCTCTGTACCTTTTCTAATTCCACTATATCTTTTTTGAGATGCAGTGACTAGAACTGTATACAGTATTCGAGGTATGGTCACAACATGAAGCGATACAAAGGCATTATAACATCCTCATTTTTGTTTGCCATTCCTTTCCTAATAATATCTAACATTCTATTCGCTTTCTTAGCTGCCGCACACTGAGCAGAGGGAGATAATGTGGGAAACCCTCTTGTTTGATGTGAATGAAAATTCATCAGGCTATAGCACCAATTAAAAAAAGAAAAAAGATGACCGAGCTGAAAACCCAAAGAAAACTAATGCCAAAAAATTAGCATTCATAATGCCATAAAATGAAAAACATATGAAATAAACATTTATTTGCTATAAACATTTTTAGAAATTCTAGTAGATAATTACATTATCTAATTCCATTTTACTCTGTTCTAACAGAGATTAACTTTGCGTTTCTCAGTGTTCCTGCAGGCTTTAGCTAGTTTTTTTTTTTTTTAGGCCTTTGTCTCGTCATGTTTTACACTGATTTGTGCTCTATAGAGGTAGTTCTATAAAAATAATCCCGTTATGCACTATTCTATAAAACACATCTTTGATAGTAGGTGGAAATACACATAAGCAGAGCTTGAGCAGTGGCAGAGCGCACACACACTAAGGGCCCTGATTACAAAGGCGAACTAGCATTTTTAGCACGTGCTGTGTAGATAAGCATGTAATTTATAGTATTCTGTAAGTTAAGGGCTCATTAACAGCACGTGCTGTGTAGACACCTATTATATTCCTATGGGTGTCTGCACAGCACGCACTAATTGTTAGCGGGCCCTTAACTTACAGAATATTATAAATTACACACTTATCTCCCCAATATAAGTGCAACATTTATGACTAGCATAAGTGCTCATGGCCAAACACATACATATGTATTAACCTAGTTACATTAGTATTCAATAAAGGAATATAGGCATCTACAGTTCTTCACAGAACAGGCTCCACACAGGCATTCCTTTCTAGAATTGCCCTCTGTGTGTTTAATTCCATTTCATCACGGGTTACGATTACTTCTGTTTTATGTTCTTTTTCATTTATTTCTCTGTCTTTTTGTTTTTCATTTGGTTCTCTTTCTTCTTTCCTATGAATTTCATGTTTGGTTATAATTTTGATTACTTTTATGTTTATTGCATATTGTAAATAACCTCAGGCACTTTCTGCTGGAAAGACAATACACAAATTCAACAAAGTGACAAGTAAAAATGAATGCCTGATGAGTATGCTATGCCCTTGTCTGTGACCCTGCTTCAGATGCTAAATAAGAGGAATTCTAGTGCAGTCCTTTGGTGTAATGTCTCCAAAGGGTTTAGCTTTGTGATAGCAATGAACCTCATTCCTAGGAACGGGTATGTGGACTGTCATCTCAGTCTCTCAAGTTTACTGCTAGTGCTGGCCTCAGTACTCACACTCTGCCAATTAGAACTTTTTGGCATTCATAGGCTGCAATACATATAGGCAACATAGTAAGGTGTGCTTGGAATTTTTTTTTAATTAAGCCAGTGACACCCAATATTTATTTATTAGGATTTAATTTACAGTGTTTTTGAAGAAATTCTCCCAAGGTAGTGTACAGCAGCTACTAAGCGGACATAGGCAATAGACAATTATATCAATAAAAATATTCACACAGTACAAATTATGGCATAGAATGCTACTTACAACATCAACACAATACACGTTAAAACATCTTAATAGACAGCATAGGATGAAGATATAGATAAGACAGAGTAATAGGAGTTAAACAAAAGACAAGGGTGACTAACTTAAGGAAAAACTGCGTGTAGAGTCAGAGGTGATGTATGAAAATTATCTCAGCTAGAGTATATATGGAAAGCAACTGGATTTCTTTCATCTTTTTCCCAGGGTTTCTTGGTCTTTGATTGTATTGCCTGGTACCTCAGGATCTTTTCTCTTTCGTCTGTAATTTGTGCCAACTTTCCTATTCCAAGCTGAATTTCCTGAGTTCAAGACTGACTGCATCACCTATTGGTTTAGTGGCAGAACATAAGACCCAACCTGGAGCGAGAACAAGAGGCAGATGTATTGGGAAAGAGACCTACTCCTAGAGGGAGACAAGGGAAACCCCATAGTATGCAACTGACCGTAACATGCCATTTTTATTAGAATTTCACTCTACATATTTATGTACCCAGTAGGAATACATCCTTTCAACCTGTTTAATTTTGTGAATGCTATTAAAAACAGACTACCAACAGAACACCGTCAGCGATAGACTTTCGGGATACCTTTCAATCAAAGAAATACCCAAAGAATCCAACTTTGAAAACTACTGTTGCTAATTTGGTTTTCTCTTCAGTAAGGATTACACCAAAGTTTGAAGCCCCGTCTGTCAAACATATATGCAGGCTCCCCTAGGGTAAAAGGCAACATCTTTGTAACTGTGAGACTGCATGACACTTCCCAAATCAATGACAGAAAGAATATTATCATTATCCATTATAGCTATGTAAGCTAAGGGCCTGGATTTAATAACCACCCCCCCCCCCCCCCCCTCAATTTGTGTCTTTAGAGTAAAAAGCTTATTAAACAAGACCCTAAAAGCACAGAGAGACCAAATTACTCATCTAAGGTCAATGGAATGGGAAATATAAATCTGCATTCGAGGAGTTCGTGATTCATATATGTATTTAACAAGCAGAACCTACATAACTAATTATTTTTCATGGTTTAATGGACAGAATCAACATGGATTCAGTCAAGGGAAGTCTTGTCACTAGTTTAATTTCTACCCTGATAACACAATGTCCTCCTTCCACCAGGTCTCAGAGATGCCTATTATATCTAATTTTTCATTTAGTGTAATATATTCTAACTTTCCCATCTTATGTCTTAGGCTTCTGGCATTCGCGTATAGACATTTCAAACTATGTTTGTTCCATGTTTCCAAGTTTTATTTTTATTTACTACCCCACCCTTTGGCAGCCTTTAGGGCAGTTTACAATCTAAAATACATAAATAGAAAGCATTGAACAGCTCTTTACTGGAGTCAATGATAGAACATGACCACAGCATTTATAGACTCCCCAAAATAATGGGGAAACCTGAAAACCACCACAAGCAGAATTAGACCTACAACTAGAGTGGTTGGGAGGGCCGGAGAAGACATATGAAGTAAGATCAGACCCTGTGGCTCCTGAGAGTTGAATGGAGGATACTAACTAGTTAAGAGGGAAGAGACAGAGTAGGGCACAAATAAATAAAACAGCATGACAATAGGGCCTGGGGGCAACAATTCTATAGTATAAGGTAGATTATAGGCCAATTACCACAAATTTGCAGCATTATGAAGGCCCAAGGCTGAGTACATTTGTGTCGTACTTGCACATCAAAGCAAGTACCATTAGCAAGAGTTGCCCAAAGGATGCTCAAGTGATTCACAAAATTAAAAAAAAAAAACCGTGCATAATAAACCATCACACACAACCACAACAAAACAAAAACAACTGTAAAAATTGCAGATTGAACTTGTGGTTAGTTGAACAAGTTGCACCCATTGAATGCTTGCTCCTGAGCTAGCAGAATTAACTGCGTCAGTGGAATCACTAGTAAAGATCAGTTTGACATACAGAACAAAATCAAAGCAAAAGAAGAGGGAGAAACCAGTCTGATTTGTGATTAATTTCAGCTCAATATAGAATTTTCAAGCAATGTTTCAAGAATGGCCTTGGCCATCGTCACTTAAGTCATAGCACCACAATACTGCATAGTTTGCAAATGACTCCAGGCGCTGTGCATCTCAAGCGAATATCTGTGATCATTAGCTTAATAGTCAAGAATATTG
This sequence comes from Microcaecilia unicolor, assembly GCF_901765095.1. Classification (NCBI taxonomy): domain Eukaryota; kingdom Metazoa; phylum Chordata; class Amphibia; order Gymnophiona; family Siphonopidae; genus Microcaecilia; species Microcaecilia unicolor. The sequence goes on from NC_044033.1 coordinate 404,314,275, forward strand.
CCAGTGTAGTTTTTCAGACTGGAGTACCAACCACGCAAGGCCATGCTTTCTAGACTCCCAGTTATACAGTTATAATTTTAGCTGTAGCAGCTTTCTGTGTATGTTCATGATGATGTTAAATGTAAGGGAAGGTAAATTACAATATATTTCTCAAAGGAGAAAAAATTAAAGCATTTTTCATCATATCCAGGAAAAATACATTTCACATTGCAGCCTAATAGGTCTCACTGTAGAATTCTTCCCAATGTCAAAAGCATTTCGTGAGAAAAATTACCTTTAATTGTTATCATTATCCCTTCAAGCAACACTTCAGTAAAAACATTCAGCACAATTAATTTAATAAGTGAAATGTGTAACAGATTACAGGTCCATTTTAATTTTCTGAGACTCTGCTTAGGTTTTTCAGCTCAAAAAAACAGTCCAAGCCATGCAAGTTTGTTTTCGGTTATGAGAGCACACTGATGACAGATCATTAACTGGCATCACAGTTCTCATGCTAATGTGTCAGGAAATATTTCCCAGCATGCTTGAGCAGCTCCAATTTAAAAAAAAAAAATCTGGAATATTGAGACGCTGAAATAGGTTGGACCAGTACTTACACTGACACGTTTCATATGTACACCCAGAAAAGCAAAGAGGAGATAGGAGTGTTTAATGTGTATGTATCTATGTGTTGGCCTAATACTTCCAGTCAGTAATTTTCAAAATAGATCAATTGTCCATATCATGAGACAGTGCTTGAATGAGAGATGTTACTACTTTCAGCATAAAATTGGTCAAAACCTTTAACAGACCAGGTCTACATGGTCTCAATTCAGTATTGACTGTATTACAAAGTGCTGAGGGATGGAAAACCTGAAGCCTCAGGTTCAAATTCCCTCATTGACACTTAGCCAGCAAAACTGTGACCATAGGTAAGGCACTTTTACCTTCTTGTATTTAACCTCTGTCAGTTCCATGCACCACCTCATTCACATTACAGCTCAGCATACTAAGATACAAACCATCAGTCCTTGCAACACAACAGTACATTTTGTCTGCACCTTTCCCCACTTTAATTCCATGCTTTGAAATATAGGAAGACTTATTTTGGGGCCCATTTACTAAGCCACAGTACCTGTAAATTTAAGGCAGCAACCATTGCGTACATTCCCAGCATTTGCGGCTATCAGTGCTGAATTAAATTTGCAGATAGGAGGTGCTAAGTGCTTCCACAATATTTAGAAGGCATTAAGTGGTCCTGTACTAACTGCAAAAGTATTATTTGCACTCTGCCCATTCTTCGTCTATGGAAAGCTCTCTAACACACAAAGCACCTAACATACGTTAACTGCAAAAACACTTCAAAGTCCTTTAATGCAGTTGTGGGTGGTAAACCTCGTATTAAGTGCCCAACGCAGTTTAGTAAAAGTGCCATTTTATTATCAATAATCTGAAGAAAACTATACGCAGGGCTTTTTTTGAGGGGGGTACTTGGGGGTACTGAGTACCGGCACCTTTTTCATTGTCTGCTAAAATTGACTCATGGTCCCCAAGTTATAGTAAAAGAGCTCAGGCTCTACACACCAATTCTGCCTTTTCATAGATTCTGTGACTGGTTTCAGGGGGCCTGGCTGTTATGGGGTGGGTCCCTCAGTGATCACCCCACCCCTGAAGGGTGGTCTGGCATTTGAGTACCGGCACCTTTTTTGCTAGAAAACAGGCACTGACTATACAGGAGGGTGCACAAGAGAAGTAGGCCAGAGTAGTTAGAGCAGCAAACAGAGAACCAGGAAAGTCAAGGTTCAGATGCCACTTCTCCTACTGATAACTCTTTGAGATCTTGAAGTCACTTCACGCTTTATTGCCTTAGATCGTAAGCCCAATTGGGCAGGGAAATAACATATATACTTGATTGTTTTAGGGGTTTTTTCCAAATCTGAATTCAAGTTAAACTGCAAATTAAATAGCAAAAACACCTCAAATCCAATGGGAAAGCTAGAATATATCACAAGTGCCAGGTTCAGGAATCATAGCAGATAAAAGTAATAAAATAATCTACCTTTTACAACCAAGTAAATAAAAATGAAAGACTCAGCTTTTTTTTCACTATTAGGAATATTCATTTTCTTCAAACTTTCATAAAGAAGTGGAAAATTGTATTAAACATATAACCCTGAGAGATATGCTCTTCCATTACAAACGAAGAAACTAAATTAAATCACTAAGGGATCCTTTTATTAAGGTGCGCTGAAAAGTGACCTGTGCTGGTATAGACACGTGTATTGGGCGCACGGAGATCCATTTTTTAGCGCACCTGCAAAAACGGTCTTTTTTTTGCCGAAAATGTGCAGCAAAATGAAAATTGGCGCGCATCCATTTTGGGCCCGAGACCTTACCATCACCCATTCACTTAGCAGTAAGGTCTCACGCATTAAATGGCTGGTAATCGTCAGTGCATGTACAATGTCAATTACCACCTGGTTAGCGCCACACGCCGGAAATTTTCCGGCGTGTGTAGTAGGCGCAAGTAAAAAATGAAATTACCACCTGGGCCACGTTGTAGCCGGGCGGTAGCTCTGAATTGGTGCGTGTTTGCCACACTTAGGCGCTTACACAGCTTAGTAAAAGGGCCCCTAAAAATATAAAATGCCACCAAGTTCTACCATCTTGTTTTAAAATTTTGATTTAAAGCTCAGTTGCTCCTAACAACTTTCAGTTTACAGTAATACAGAATGACTTCATCAATCAGAAACATGTAGTAAGAGGCTATGGTAATGTTATCTGGCACAGTGTGGGTGTCATAAGTACAAGCAAGTAGAATCTCAAATACCAGCAAAAGAAAGAGGTAAACAACTTGGTAATGTAGCTTGTTATTACCAACTGAGTCAGAGGATAGCATTTTCAGGTTTAGATCTACAGCTTCTGGTAGAGAAAAGAAGGGGAAAGAGTGGATGGGAGGGAATGGGAGGGAAGGAGAAGATTCATGAGGTAAGCTCAGACCCCATGGTTGCTGGGAATTGAAAGAAGGATGGTAACAGAATGAGTAAGAGAATGGTAGTATACCCCTACCAGTATTCTTTCCCATCACAATAGAATTTCTATCCACAAAGATTGAATATTGCTGTTGCCAGCTGAATTTATTTTTTAATACACATATACTGTATATGTGCAGTGTCTTTCAAAAGTCTTCATACTCTTGTACATTTTCCAGTCTAAAAAATACAATTCAAAATACAGTAATACCTCGGTTTTTCGTCGATTTTGTCCGCAAAAAATTTGTCTCAGATTCCGCCGGCGTGCCCACATGAACTTGCTGCTAATTTTGCAAAAACAAAGGGTGACCCACGCGTTCTCCTGCTCAGGAAATAATTGCCTTGGTTTTCATTGGTTTCGGATTTTGCCGATTTTCGGATGGATTATCGACGAAAACCGAGGTATCACTGTACTCTGAAGTAGGCATCTGTTTCACTGTTTTACATAATATACACTACATTTTCACACCTCATGACTGAATGCTAAACAAAAGCCCAGGAACAAACCCTGAGCACTCCCCTAATCACCAATCATTCACCCAGTTGCTAATCCAGTCTTGAGGTCCTTCTCTAGGCTGCTCTGTTTAATTGATAAGCCACCTACATGGATTGCATTAACCCCCGGATTCTATATAGCACGCCTTGCGTTCTATGCTGAAATCCAAGCGTATTCTAACAATGCGCATAACTTAATTGGCTTAACAAGCCAATCAAAATTGTTAACAGCACTTAATAAGCAATGAGCACTAATCGGCAATAATTAGAATTTACAAGCACAACTCGCTAAGTGTATTCTGTAATGCACTGCGCCTACATTTTAATGCATGCAGGCAAAAAGGGGCGGTTATGGGTGTTTCAAAGTGTAGACGTGTGGTTATAGAATATGGCCCTCTGCGCCTAAATCTACACGCCGGGATTTATGCCACATTTTCGCTGGTGTAAATGGAGGCACATAGTTTTAGGCACTAGGATATCAACTAAGCGTATTCTATAAACAGAGCCTAAATCTAGGGGCCCATTATAAAATATGCTTCGGCAGAAATGCTTTGCAAAGGCCCATCACACATAGTATGCCTGATCTGGCCAGGCAATGAAAGATATAACTACCATGAAACCATATATCTTAGATTTCTCAGCTTTTCAAAATTTCTACACCCTACCATTTAAAAAAAAGAAGCAAAAATTAAAAAGACTATAAGGTAACAATATTGGAACAATTACAGTTGTATATATGAAGTAACAAAACCACATCATTACATTTTTTCCAGTTGCTCTATGATACATAATCCTCTTTCTAGTCCAACATAGGGAGACAATGGCATGATGCACAAACTTTCCACGAGTGGGATGGAGTAAAATGAAAGCCTTGCTTAATTAATACCATTTCTACCTGTGTTTTTTTCCACACGTAAAGCCACATGGAAAGGTCCATTATAAAACCGCACGACTGTTTACATACATGCTTAAATAGCCACTCAGGTGCACAGTTTGGGAGGTCCATGTCCAAACTGCAACATACATGTGTATTGTATAAAATGCAGGTGACACAGAATACATGCACACTTCAAAGCCAGATGTGAATATCTACAGTGGCATTCTATTTTTGGGTGATCAATAGAAATCAAACAAAATAAAACATGGAAAAGAAAATAAGATGATACCTTTTTTATTGGAAAGCTAATCAAGAAATGTATTAAGTTATGTCCAATAAAAAAAGGTATCATCTTATTTTCTTTTCCATGTTTTATTTTGTTTGATTTCTATTGCTAACCTTTAAGAGTGGACTAACACGGCTACCACACCTCTCTATTTTGGATGAATATTTTATAAAGACATATAAATACCTATGTTGCCTTTATAAAATATGAGCCTTTTAGGACTTCTTAGATGGGTGCACTGTTTTAAAATCAGGCCCTACGTGGGCATTTAGGGGGTCTTTTACGAAGTGGCAGTAAGCCCAACGCGGGCTTACCACTCGCTAATCCGAAATTACATTACCACAGTAGCCTGGCACTAGTTCCTATTCCCAGCACACGCCACTTCCAGTGCTACAATAATATTTTTATAGCACCAGTGTTTACCCAGCGGTAATCAGGCAGTGCTGTGTGCTGCCCAGTTACCGCAGGGTTAGTGCGGGAGCCCTTATCACCACATCAATGGGTGGCAGTAAGTGCTCCCCCAGAAATGGCCGTGCAGCAACTGGTTCACTTGCCGCACGGCCATTTCTAGAAAAAAAAAAAAAAGACAGCCTTTTACTCGCTACAGAAAAAGGGGGCCTAGTATGTGTCAAAAACATGCCTTTTACTGCAGTTTGGTAAAAAGGACACCTTAGGGAATAACAACACCTGTGGCAGTTAAATAAAAGTTGATAAGAAAGGTTTCTTACAGGCAATGAAAAAAAAAAAAAAAAAAAAGGACTCTGCCCAGAAAACACTACTGCTATTCTAAATAAAAACACAAATCTTAAGGGGAAAATACTGGTTAAAAATGCAGAGAACTCAAGAATGGGTAGGGGCAATGGTTATTTCCTGGCTTTTGTGTGCTCTCAATCACAAGGGAGAGGGGAGACGTTTGGGTGGGTGGCTGGAGGTTTAAGGAGAGGGAAGATTTTCAGCCTTCTACACTTGCCTTTTCTCTCTCGTTTACAGTACACCCCAATGATATTTCAGGTATTTAGAATATATAAAGCTACTCTGTGAAGCCTTGAACTAAAAATACCGATTTACTACCACATTATAGCTGTGTGGTTAAATAAATAAAAACTGAATGGATCCAGGCTCTGCTGGAGAACCACACTGCTGCTTTGCCTTCCAGAGCATGACATGTTTCCTTGTTTTTAGCATATGGGCCACTGGGATTTTCTAGGAAATTACACTAACCTCCTAAATTCAGATCATCCTTCTTGGCAAACAGTGAAAATTAAAAAAAAAAAAAGATCATTCTAATTAAATAATAATTATTTTTTATATTAGCTAAAATTCACTTGTGCTGCAAGGAATACCATAGCTATACTATCCCATGAAAATATTAAGAAATCTCTATAAAATAAAATAAAGCAAACTGGAACAGTTTTGAACTTAAATTCCAATGGCAATGTATACCTGGAATGAAAGCATAAAGGAAAAGTTAGAGTAAAAATATTTTGTCCAAACCATAAATATACCAAGGCTAATGTAAACATATTTATCACAATTATTCACAACTACTGTTACTATGCAGAGATACCCGATATGCAACATTTACAGCCATAGCTGGAACGGTTCAGAATTAATGCTGAACTCTTTCCCTCAGTTCAGGCACCAGAAATATTTTAAAATAAAATCCCCCCCCCCAATCCAACAAAAAACATGGATGCAGATATAGCTTTGAAATACTAAGGATTCTGTTTAATTGTATAAATCCACAGTAACAGTATCTCTATTCACACTTACCCACTCTTCACACAAATAGCATGCTGCACCCTGACTTAACTTATTTGACATGTTCTGAGACAGCGAAGATGACACAAGGATGAGTGGACAACGTTCCAATCAGTAAAGACAGTTTATCGCAAATTGTTCTGGACTTGACACAGCTGTGTTTCGGCCGGGTAGGCCTGCATCAGGAGTCTCATATGTCAAATAGGAACATCCACTTGTTGAATTGTCCGTCAGAATGTTAAAGAGTAATGAAGCAAATGCTCCGGTCTTGAGGAACCTTGATTAGCAGTAACTCTGAGAATACACTCGTGGATTGGTGGTTAAAAGTCTTATACTGGGGCAACTAGATTACTGTAATATAATTTATCTGGGTTGCCCAAAATTTCTTTTAAAATAAATTGCAGACAATACAAAATAAGCCAGCCAGATTTATTTTATTTATTACATTTGTATACCACCTTTACCCAAAGCGGGTAACATGAAAAACATACATAAATCAATAAAACACAAAAATATAACCAACAATAAAAATAACAATCATCAATACACATCAATTAACTAAAAAAAATAAAAATTCATTACAATACCCCTCAATCTTCCAAAAAAGCCTTCAAAAAAATAGTAAGTCTTCAAAAATTGATTGAACTTTTGAACACTGTCACAAGATCTCAAATGCCCTGGTAGAGCATTCCACAATGATGGACTAGCAATTGAAAACACTCGAATCTTCATTGCCACATAATGATAGCCTGTTGCAGAAGGCAGACAAAGTTTTGAGATGTCTCTGATCTTAACACTCATTCAGGTCTACATATCTTCAGAACATTAAAAAAAATAGACAGGACCAGTTCCCTAAATACACTGATGAATCCTTTCCACTGTACATAATACGACAAGATGGCCCTAAAGGTGGAACAGGCTAATCCTTCAAGTTATGTTTCAATAATTTTTATTGGAGAAGTCACATAATAACTCTTCCATCAGGAACTTTATCAACGTAAATTACTAACACAGAATGCTGTCTGAACTTTAACTTACAAATACCATGGATGACTGCTAACATCAAAAATCTCTATTCCCACCATCGCAGTCTGTGATTCTGACATCTTTCCTCTCCCTGTACTTTTTCCATTTTAATCTCCCTCCCTCCCTCCCATGTTTTCCACACTCTCTGCTGACATTGCTGTCTGGATGTCTCAACGCCACCTGAAATTAAATATGACCAAAACCGAGCTTCTCATCCCCCCCCCCCCCCCTCAAATCTACCTCCCCACTCCCCCCGTTTTCTATTTCTTTTGATGGCTCTCATATTCTCCCTGTCTCCTCAGCTCGAAACCTTGGGGTTATCTTTGACTCTTCTCTCTCCTTCTCTGCTCATATCTAGCAGATCGCCAAGACCTGTCATTTCTTTCTTTACAACATCCGTAAAATCCGCCCCTTTCTTTCTGAGCACTCTACCAAAACCCTCATCCACACCCTCGCCACCTCTCATTTGGACTACTGCAATCTGCTTCTTGCTGGCCTCCCACTTAGTCACCTCTCCCCTCTCCAGTCGGTTCAAAACTCTGCTGCTCGTCTCGTCTTCTGCCAGGGTCGCTTTACTCATACTACCCCTCTCCTCAAGTCGCTTCACTGGCTCCTTATCCATTTTCGCATCCTGTTCAAACGTCTTCTACTAACCTATAAATGTACTCACTCTGCTGCTCCCCAGTATCTCTCCACACTCGTCCTTCCCTACACCCCTTTCCGTGCACTCCGTTCCCTGGATAAATCCTTCTTATCTGTTCCCTTCTCCGCTACTGCCAACTCCAGACGTCGCTCCTTCTGTCTTGCTGCGCCCTATGCCTGGAATAGACTTCCTGAGCCCCAACATCTTGCCCCATCCTTGACCATCTTTAAATCTAGATTGAAAGCCCACCTCTTTAACATTGCTTTTGACTCGTAACCACTTGTATCCACTCGCCTCCACCTACCCTCCTCTCTTCTTTCCTCTACACATTAATTGATTTGTTTGCTTTATTTTTTGTCTACTAGACTGTAAGCTCTTTGAGCAGGGACTTTCTTCTACGTTTGTGCAGCGCTGCGTACACTTTGTAGCGCTATAGAAATGCTAAATAGTAGTAGTCCTCATGCTCAACCTTTCTTGCTCCAGTTTCCGTATCACAGGTTCATTATATGTCCCCTGGCATGGGGCGGCAGCGGCAGCGGCAGCCAGAACGGGGTCCAATAGTTCCAGAAAAGTGTAGCAGTCAGTGGTTTCCAGTGTTTAAGGCTCCTTCAAGTTATAATTGTTAAATGCAGACTCTTCATGGTATGCAGTTCAAAACCTAAGGTTGTTTCCAGTCATTCTCCTCATAGGCTTCAGCTGTCTCAATCTAACCACTTTGGTTAGCTCTCTTCTACTCGCTCCCTTAGTTTTGGCTCCCAGCACTGCTACCTTCTTCATTTTTCAGGCCAGCAGCAGCGTGAGTGAGGTAAGCATATTAATAACCAGGCTACTCCTTTGCTAATAAATTTACATTGGCTGCCGGTAGAGGCCCGAATCCACTTTAAACTATATCTTATGATTTTTTAACATTTTATATGTTAGAGCTAACAGGTTTCCCTAATGCTGGTAGGTTACGGGTAGCCAGGAACCCTTTTATATTGCAATATCCAAGCCCAAAGAATGTTCGTCTGAAGTTGGTATTTTCTACTACTTTTCCATTCTTAGTTGCTCGAATTTGGAACACTCTACCAGTCCAGATAAGAATCATGACTAGATATTGCTTATTTAGAAAGTTTTTAAAAATATTTTTGTTTATGAAGTTTTTATTATGTTACTTATGTTGTCTGGTATTAGAATTGTGTTTTTGTAATTCTCCAGGAATTGTCTGGATTTATTTAATCTGTAATCTGCATATAACTTTGAGTTTATTGCAGACTATAAGAATAAATTGCATTACATTGTATGCCTTGGTTTGATGGAGGCTGCTGCTGCTACAGGCCTTTGAATGAAGTGTAGTGGACTATTAGAAGGAAGTGCATCTCGTGTGAAACACATGATGTCAGAACATAAGCTTAGATAGCAGATTCCTCTTACAGGTAATTTTGCTGCAATTACTGAGACCAAATGTTTGTTCTAGGGCAGTGGTTCTCAAAAAGTGTGTCCCCAAGAGGTGGAGTATGTGTCACAAAAAAATTTGATGTATAAAGCAAGCCTGTGTTTCCTTTACAACCGTCAGTTCCTGCAAGCTGGGATGACCAGCAATCTTGAGAATCAGATTCTTGAAATCTCTGTACCGGTTCCTATTTCTGCTTCCCCATTACCCCCAATAACTGCTGCTTCCAACCCCAAATGAAAATGTTGCAGGTCTGCTATCCACAGATTCTGTTTGCTATGTAGTTTATACATAGCATATTTGCAGGTGGTTGTGTTGCTTCACAGCATCTGGCAGCGGAGGGATTTTGTGTTGCAGTTAGATCAAAGCAAAACAGCAAATGTAGAGGCTGACAAATGTGCAAACCAATAGGGAGATAATATCAAGGACCTTGATACAGGGGCGTAGCCACGGGTGGGCCTGGGTGGGCCCAGGCCCACCCAGTTTTGGTTCAGGCCCACCCAGCAGTGGAGGCAGCGGAGCGGAGGGAGCAGGCTGAGCTCTGATCCCGCATCTGCCTCCCCAGCCCGCCACTGCCCCGCCGCACCTTTAAATATTACAGTTTTGCTGGAGTCGCGGGCAGCCGGCATTGAAGACATCGGCAGGCTTACGCCGGTTCCAGCAGCCTTCCCTTCCCTCGTTGCAAGTCGGATGATGGCTCCGCCCTCTTCTGACGTATTTCCTGTTTCTACGAGGGCGGAGCCATCATCCGACTTGCAACGAGGGAAGGGAAGGCTGCTGGAACCGGCGTAAGCCTGCCGATGTCTTCAATGCCGGCTGCCCGCGACTCCAGCAAAACTATAATATTTAAAGGTACGGGGGGGGGGGGGCGGAAGGAAACAGGGCAGACAGGAGAGGAGGGTTGCTGCACATGGTGAAAGAAGGGGAGAGGAGGGTTGCTGGATGGAGGGAAGGGGAGAGGAGGGTTGCTGGATGAAGGGAAGGGGAGAGGAGGGTTGCTGCACATGGTGGAAGAAGGGGAGAGGAGGGTTGCTGGATGGAGGGAAGGGGAGAGGAGGGTTGCTGGGCATGGTGGAAGAAGGGGAGAGGAGAGGGCAGGGGAGAGGAGGGTTGCTGGATGAAGGGAAGGGGAGAGGAGGGTTGCTGGACATGGTGGAAGAAGGGGAGAGGAGGGTTGCTGAATATGGTGGAAGAAGGGGAGAGGAGGGTTGCTGGATGGAGGGAAGGGGAGAGGAGGGTTGCTGGACATGGTGGAAGGGGAGAGGAGGGTTGCTGCACATGGTGGAAGAAGGGGAGAGGAGGGTTGCTGGATGGAGGGAAGGGGAGAGGAGGGTTGCTGGATATGGTGGAAGAAGGGGAGAGGATGGTTGCTGGACATGGTGGAAGAAGGGGAGAGGAGGGTTGCGGGATGGAGGGAAGGGGAGAGGAGGGTTGCTGGACATGGTGGAAGAAGGGGAGAGGAGGGTTGCTGAATATGGTGGAAGAAGGGGAGAGGAGGGTTGCTGGATGGAGGGAAGGGGAGAGGAGGGTTGCTGGACATGGTGGAAGGGGAGAGGAGGGTTGCTGCACATGGTGGAAGAAGGGGAGAGGAGGATTGCTGGATGGAGGGAAGGGGAGAGGAGGGTTGCTGGATATGGTGGAAGAAGGGGAGAGGATGGTTGCTGGACATGGTGGAAGAAGGGGAGAGGAGGGTTGCGGGATGGAGGGAAGGGGAGAGGAGGGTTGCTGGACATGGTGGAAGAAGGGGAGAGGAGAGGGCAGGGGAGAGGAGGGTTGCTGGATGAAGGGAAGGGGAGAGGAGGGTTGCTGGACATGGTGGAAGAAGGGGAGAGGAGGGTTGCTGGATGGAGGGAAGGGGAGAGGAGGGTTGCTGGACATGGTGGAAGAAGGGGAGAGGAGGGTTGCGGGATGGAGGGAAGGGGAGAGGAGGGTTGCTGGACATGGTGGAAGAAGGGGAGAGGAGGGTTGCTGGATGGAGGGAAGGGGAGAGGAGGGTTGCTGGACATGGATGGAAGAGAGGGAAGGGAGAGAGAAGAAATGCTGGACATGGATGGAGGGGATGGAAGAATGAGGAAGGAGATGAGATGAGGGAAAAGGAAGAGAGGAGAAAAACTGCACATGGATGAAGAAAATAGGCAGAAGCTGGATCCACTAGACAGTCAAGTCTGCAGAGGACCCAGCTTTTACTTATGGATATAGAGCAAGAAATGAAGAAGAAAGGAGGAAAGTAAAGAAATAAATGGAAAGGAAGCCCTGGAAACGGAGTTAAGAGGACAGATAGCAGCAGAATCGGATACTGGGCCAGCATGATCAGAAAAACAGTCACCAGACAACAAAGGTAGAAAAAAATCATTTTATTTTCATTATAGTGTTTGGAATATGTCCACTTTGAGAATCAGGTGCTCAACATTAAAAGTTTATATTTATTTACTTATTTATGGCATTTTATCCCACAACCCACATTAAACATGAATTAAATTGGAACCTGGGATCATTTAATTTTTTTTTCCTGGAGACAGTAATGCATTGCCCCCCCCCCCCCAGGCTCTCTCCCCGGCTATAGCCAGCTCTGCAATTTTGAGGGGAGGTGGATGGGGGGGGGGGGGAGGTGGACCGGCGCAGAGGTGGACCGGCGCAGAGGTGGACCGGGGAGAGAGCCTGTTGTTAAACATTTACCAGCACACCACTGTCTAGTGCCCCCCCATCCAACCTGTTGGCCCACCCAAAAATTGACTTCTGGCTACGCCACTGCCTTGATAGGAACATTCTGAATAAACTGTTTCTTGATATTATCTCCCTATTGGCTTGCACATGTCAGCCTCTACTTTTGCTGTTTTGCTTTGATTCTCCGTGGAGGCTCCTCCTGTTTTCTTGGATTTGCAGTTATTGAGATGACACTAGAATTTGAATATATATTTGTTTTGCTGTGTCAAATGAGATATCATGGACTGATGTGTTGCATACAGCCTTTTGATATGGGATAGGCAAATTCATATTAAACTTTTAAACAGTTAAACAATTAAATATTTAGATGTGCTTTGTTCAGTTGTGAATTTTAGTGTTCAGTGTATCACATACATGAACCTTATTTGTCAGGTGTGTCACAACAGAAGACAGGTTGAGAACCACTGCTCTAGGGTAATTTTACCGTTCATAATAAAATGTCTTGAATTCAATGGGATAGATTTACCAAAAGGAGCTCAAGTTGGGGGGGGGGGGGGGAATGTTCCATTTCCTGAGATGGGTGATCAGAGAATTAGATCATGCTTATCTCAATGTGGTGTAATCTTGAATCCAATAGAAATACTTTACTCCACCCCCACCCCCCCAACCCCCCCAAAAAAGAAATGGAGATAGTGTAGGAGAAGAGCTCACTTCAATCTTCAGGACCAATGAGAGGACTAATATGTTTCTGGGGAGATATAAGAAAGGTGAAATATGCAAGCACAATATAGTTACATGGAGAGAATTCCTTTTGAAAACTTTTGCTTAAATAAAGCTTGAAAGCAAAATACCACAGGAAGATCCTATAGCAGGCAAAAAAAAACTTGCATTTTTAAATGCTAGTTAGCTTTATTAAAGGTAGATACTGTGGCTGACATGTTAGTCCTCTTGGAAGTACAGAAATACAGGATAATTAAAGAAGAATATAAGGTGACATGATTTTATTGGACTAACAATCCATCCTTTGACTAGCTTATGGGCAGTGGCGTAGCGGGGGTGGCTGCCACCTGGGGCAGATCGCCACTGCACCCCCCCCCCCCCGGGTGCAGACCAACACGACACCCCCCACCGGCGTGGACCCCCCACCAGCATAGCGCCACCCTGACACGGTCCCCACCTGTCTACGAGCTCCATCCATCTGCAGCGTTGCTGTAAAAATCGCTTCGTCAGCCCTTCCCTCACTCTGTCCCGCCCTCTGACGTAACTTCCTATTTCCTCAAGGGCGGGACAGAGTGAGTGAGGGAAGGGCCGATGAAGCAATTTTTACAGCAACGCTGCAGATGGATGGAGCTCGTAGACAGGTGGGGACTGTGTCGGGGGGTGGACGGATGCACCCCCCCCACCCATCGCCCCGCCCTTGCTACGCCACTGGTTATGGGAACTAAAAGCCCCTTCCCTCAGGGTTTTTTTTCTCTTGTTTTCGGAGGGGGGGGGGGGGTGAAAGAGTTGTTTGGTTACATTTTTTGAGAGTGTAAATTTTCAGAACAGTTTGCCATACGGATAGAATGGAAAGAAATGTTTTCACTGGATCATTATGTAAATATCAGGACCCAAATTTATAGGATTCCATATCAGATCTTCTCTTGAAACAACAACCCCAGATAGAAGTTTGAAAGCTGAAAGACTAGAACTCTCTTTTTGCTTGTTTTCTTGTCTCAAACTGAGTATTTGCAGACTAGCACAATACTTCTGGTTGTCATTCCTTTCAGCTTTTGGCAACAAACACCAGTCACAGAACACTAGTCCTTGCTCTATAATTAAAATTTTAGTGCAGTCCAATGCTGAATGCTCTCAAGTTGTCACTGGTTTTCATATGTGCTACAAAACTGAAGCATCCAAGCCTCAGAAAGGCAAAACAGTGATTCAGTTAGTGTTACCAGAGCTTCAATTTGGCAATCAGGTGTTGTTTCAGGACTGAAACTATAGCCCAAAGCACACACAAAAAAAAAAAATGTCCCCACAACATTATCTTACCCAAATGACTCTGAATCATAGATGCAAGAAACAAGGATTCATTTGTTCACAACACAAGAAGAGAGTCAAACAAAAGGAATGATTATTTGACATACTATTCCATCCAGAGACGCTGCATAATCTGTTAGAAGTCGTCAGCGTTGTCTTCTTTATTGTGTCTCTGACTAGCTCATTTTTTTTTTAAATACAAGTCATCTAGTTTTTCCTCACAAACACTCATTTAGACTAGAAAGGGAGGATGACTCAAAACCACAAGTCCTCTGTTTTCTGAAGACTGTATAAATCATGTTTCTGAGTGGAAAATAAATCAGAACCAAAAATAAATTACAATGAAGTATTATTGCTGAGGGAGGGAGTGCTAGGACAGGAGTTTCTGCAAATTAACACCACGCACTACTGCTATTTTTTTTTTTTAAAGAGAGAATGGAAAGTAAAATTCACGAATAAAATTCTTTAAAGACAAAAGTGTACCTGAATGCAATTCACCTTGAGCTACTACTGAAAAGGTGTGAGCAGAATCCAAATAAATAAATAAAAACCCAAAACAACTCAACAGAAAACAAAACACTTTTTCACATTACATTCAGCTTCTCCTACTGGAAAACATCTTTATGAGGAAGTGAAGGGATTTGATACCACCTTTCTGTGGTTACAACCAAAGTGGTTTAAATATTAAATACAGGTACTTTTTCTGTCACTAGTCGACTCACAATCTAAGCTTTTTTTTCTTTGTTTTGTTTTTTAACCTGGAGCAATGAAGGGTTAAGTGATTTGCCCAGGGTCATAGGGAGCTGCAGTGGGAATCGCACACCATTCCTTCTCAGGCCACTGTACTAAACAATACGCCACTTCTCCACTCCTGAAGTAGTCAGGGCAGCGAACGAGTGGATGTGACACGGGGGGGGGGGGGGGGAGGATTAAAAAAATAAAGTAAAAGGGGGGGGGGAGTCTTTAGTAAGGGCCCAACAAATATCTGTTTGACTAGGACCCAAAATACTGTTAATCTGGCCTTGGCTCACTCACTGCCCTCCCTCCCTCCCTCTCTCTGCTCCCCTCTAGATCTAATCCTCATCACCCTCCAGCAAAACCCTATTCCCATCCCCTGGCACACACACAGCTCACACCTCTCCTGACTCTTGGCCTTTCCATCACATCTCCAGAGCTGCTGTAGCTTCCTCTATCACAAGCCAGGGTTGACGCCTTCTTCACTGCAGCCATGACAACCTCCTCAATGTTTGAGCCTGCATTGTTGCTTCCTTTCTTCTGGTTGTATGGGTCAATGTTGCTTTGCGCCTTCTCTGTCTTCACGAACTTGCTGCAGCTTCCTCCTCCAAGTCATAGAGGACTCATACTGCTGCTGCTGCCAAGCACTACAAAAGGCCAGTGGAAATATTTTGTGCATTTATAGTGCTAAAATATAGTGTCATGAGCCGCTGGGCGTAATTTTTTTTTTATCTTACAAAATAATATTTGACTCCTAAGTTGTGGGTAATTTGTAAGGGACTATACTATTGTTTGTCCTCTGCTCCCATGATAAGTCTACTAGAGCATTGTGGATATACCATAATAGGTAGATTAGAGCTCTTGAAGCCACAAATTCATTTTGTACACAAGCATTTTCCATTGGATGTAGGTCTTTTCTCACTTTCAAGTCGGGGGGGGGGGGGGGAGGAATAGACATTAGTGGTAATTAAAATCTACTCTTGGGAGCAATGCTAGTGCACACAGAAATCAGTTTAAAGAGAAAACTAAGTATTTAATCAATCCTTCTGGAAACAAGGGTGATCTGAACCCTCTCCGTGGGCTTTACTGGCAAAGGTTAAACCAAATATAACTAGCAGCTCCAAATGAAAATGCACTTAATTTCAGTTTCCTCTATCCTTCAAATGCTTGGTTATCACTACTAGAGCAAAGTGTCAGACAACATGACACACTTCAAACCAGAGGTAGGCACCATCAACATTCAAAGCAGAGAAACAATCTAATAGAGCATCAGACTGAGAACCAAGGAAGTCAGGTTTCATATCCCACTAGGACTTCCTGAAGCAGTGAAGGGTTAAAATGTAGAGGTTTATTGATCAAGCTGTGTTAGGTGTTTAATGCAGGTTTTGAGGCAAGTTAAAAACAGCTAGCGAGCAGATCAAACTGCTACCACATGTTAAATCCTGCATTAAACAGCAAATACAGAATTATATGATAATGTGGGGGGAAATGGGGTGGGAAAATGGCAGGGGAGGGGCAAATTGACAGCAATTGTATTCACATTATCTGCCACGGTACTAGCATGTGTAACTGTGTCGGAGGGAGGGGCTTTGAACAGCCATCAACCAGTCCCACCTCAAAAGCAGAAGCCAAGCTCAGACTTCAAATTCAGATTTCCTGAACATTGCCACTAGGCCACTGGGTTGGTCCCATTTACAATCTGCTTTCCTGCTTGCAAAAGTCTCCATGATGCCTCATCTCCTTTAGGTCAGTCTTTTACTGCCATTCCAAACAGAGCTGGTCTTTTGTGTTTACAATGCCCATATTCAGCAAAAGCTTGGAGTGGGGAGGGGGGTTGATAATGCAGCACAGAGTAATGATTTCATGCATACAACACTGTTCCTCCAACTAACTTTGTTTCCACCAAAAAAATACGAAGGACAGCCTACAAATCCTTTGAGCATTGAAAGTAGGTCACATGATCTTCAGCCAGCAGGTGATCTTCCCACAAATTGTAAAAGATACCAAACTATTAATCTTGAATCATATTCTCACATACACTGGAGTGACTTAGCTGACTGTCATCAATCCACAATTACTTTTATTTTATTTGAAAGGTATTTGGTAATCCGCACAATCAAGAAAGTCATCTTGGCGGTATAACACAACAGGCCAAATTGCTGTGAGACAGTCAAAGTCAGCACCTGAAACAAAGGACACAGTGTGGGGAGGGGGGGAGAACAGGAGGGGAGGGAGATATGACACAACAATGATGACTCAAGACATTAATCACAATAAATTATAATCATTAATTTTCTGCTTCCAGATGAATTGTAGTGCACAATATGGTTTTTCATCCCCATCCATAATAAAACCTACTATCATAATATCATAAGCTTTTTTAAGAACCAGCTGTTCCCTGTTATATAATCACTAGTGATAATCTGTTTCATATTTGAAATCCACAGACCAAGCCTTGAACTTTCACCCAAGGACAACAGAAATTAAGTTCTCCCTTATCCCCCAATAAATACCCCCAAAGAATATCATGTTTTCACATTTCTTCTCTCTCTTTTCAATTTATATATACCTTTCCTTCTCTGTTTAAGAAAATACAATTGACCGGTAGACTTTTCATTACTGAAAACCAGTAGTATGGAAACACAAATAAAACAGGGGGAATAAAGTAGAAGGGAAACCAAATTCCTAATTACACTTTTCAAACTGACAAAAAACTGTAAAATATTTTCATTACACAAGCCTGTTTCTACCATCTACAATGTACTTTGCACAGAGGGTGGATAGATGTGCGCTGTAGCACTTAGAGGAGTATTACAGCATAATCTCTGTTGTCTAGTCAGACACCACTAATGCCAGTTGCTTCAGATAACAGTGAGACAAGCAGACACTGATTAAGAATTTAAGCAATATAAGAATACGTTCAATCATGGTCACAGCTCTAATTATGCTGGATTTTCAGAGTCCATCTACTGGTACCATATCTACTGCAATGCATTATACCATGAAAAATTTATAAGCATATAATTAACATAATCATCTGTGGGCTGTTTTGCGGACAGAACAGTTTCCAGTTAGAACTTGTGTAGGATCAATCAGACAGAACAGTAAATTCTGAACAGTCAGGACCATTCATGCCTCACATTTCCAAAAGAGCTCCTTAAAGTAACCAAGATACATAAAGTCTGGTTCTGTATAAGAGTGCAAAGGACTGCCTAATATGGCTGCTGCTTCCTCTCCGCCTTCCCTCCCCACACACCCAGCCCCCTTTTTTCTTTTGGTTTTTTTTAATTAAAGATTAATTGGAGTCAGTAAGTGACAGGGGAAACGGGAGGGATCAAGAAAGCCTAGTTGAAGGCATATTCACATGGGAACAGAACACTCAGAATGGAATAAGAGAATGATGGCATGAAGGAGCGTGCACAAGCCAAACAATATGTAGACTTCTGTCCATTCAATCTGGCTGGCAGATACCTAGAGGTGAGAAATGTCAGTATTAAGAGTTCAATAATATTAATTGTTCTATTTAACAGCAAAATAAAACAATTCTAATCATACAACAATATAATAGATAAATGCAAAATGTCACACAGCCTCATAGCATGAGAAAAAGAAAATATATGCTGTACTGGTGTCTCCATCATAATTTCATTCTTCCTACAGCATTAATAGTTTTCTGAAGAGGATTCCAACTTTTACAAAAATACTCAAGTCATTTCTTCCTTTCTGTTTTTCTACAGCAACCAATTCATATTGATTAAAAAAAAAAAAAAAAAAAGTTTCCACCACTGAAACACCGCACAGTTTTTCCCCAGCATCCCAGCAACATAATATGATTTCAAATGTTACAGAAATCATAACATTACATTTATTTCCTATGGCTATCTTCACAAGAATCAGCAAGTGCTAACAATTTCTAGATAATTATTTGGCAGGTTAAGCCAAAATGTTCTTGATAACAATATTCAAGATGTTGCTGATATTTCAAACTTTCTGCTCAAAAAGGGTTCTATATTTGAATAACATATATGCAGGCTTATTTTCAAAAGAGAAGGGCGCACATCTTTCAACACAAATTGCAAGATGGGCGTCCTCACAGGGTCGCCCAAATCAGCATAATCGAAAGCCGATTTTGGGCGTCCTCAACTGCTTTCCATCGCGGGGACGACCAAAGTTCACAGGGGCGGGTCGGAGGCGTAGCGAAGGCGGGACTGTGGCGTGCCTAACACATGGAATCCTCGACCGATAATGGAGAAAAGAAGGGCGTCCATGACGAACACCTGGACGACTTTACCTGGTCCTTTTATTCTTACGACCAAGCCACAAAAATGTGCCGTAAATGACCAGATGACCACCGGAGGGAATCGGGGATGACCTCCCCTTACTCCCCCCCCAGTGGTCACTAACCCCCTCCCACCCTCAAAAAACAAATTTAAAAAATATTTTTCCAGCCTCTATGCAAGCCTCACACAAATCATACCCAGCTCCATGACAGCAGTATGCAGGTCCCTGGAGCAGTTTTAGTGGGTACTGCAGTGCACTTCACGGAGGCGGACCCAGGCCCATCCCCCCCTTACCTGTTACACTTGTGGTGGTAAATGTGAGCCTTTCAAAACCCACCACAAACCCACTGTGCCCATATGTAGGTGCCCCCTTCACCCATAAGGGATATGGTAGTGGTGTACAGTTGTGGGGAGTGGGTTTTTTTTGGGGGGGCTCAGCACACAAGGTAAGGGAGCTATGCACCTAGGAGCAATTTCTGAAGTCTACTGCAGTGCCCCCTAGGGTGCCCGGCTGGTGTCTTGGCATGTCAGGGGGACCACTGCACTACGAATGCTGGCTCCCCCCATGATCAAAGGGCTTGGATTTGGTCGTTTCTGAGATGGGTGTCCTCGGTTTCCATTATCGCCGAAAATTGGGGATGACCATCTCTAAGGTCGACGTAAATTTCGTGATTTGGGCGTCCCCGACCATATTATCAAAATGAAAGATGGCCACCCATCTTGTTTTGATAATACAGGTTTCCCCGCCCCTTCGCCGGGACGTCCTGCGAGGACGTCCTCAGGAAAACTTGGGCGCCCCTTTCGATTATGCCCCTCAAAGTGAGCCATAGTTTCAACCTCCATAAGACAACACTGGATAGATACTATACTATTACTACTATACTAGTAAAGTTTTCTATACTGATATTATTCCAAAATATAATGAGATTAAAATTGTATAATTTTATTGAGGTCCAAATCACACTATGAACAGAAAAAGAAAGAAATTGGGTTAAAGATTCTGAAACGCAGGCATCTTTCAAAGGTCAGAACTAAGTTAGGGCTTAGAGATTGTTCCAGATGGTGAAGTCCCACCACTTGGGCAAGCAGAAGGGGGAACTCACACAATAAAGACCGTTTGAGGAAATGTGAGGAACTGGCCCTGGAGATATAAAATTTTGACAGTACAAAATTGTCTGTGAGTCCACAGAAGTCACTTTATTGGGCATAATGCAACAGACCTTTTGAGATAGTTCAGTTTATTTGCCTTTGAATGGATTCAGCATGTCAGTGCTGACACTGAGAGTTACGCTCTAGCCTGACAGCGTCATATCTTTTTATAACTATTTTGACATTATAAAACGCTGTAGGAGTTTCAATGTGCAACCACAGGGGTTCCTACAAAGGGGCATGC
The DNA here is from genome assembly GCF_901765095.1 of Microcaecilia unicolor. Taxonomy (NCBI): domain Eukaryota; kingdom Metazoa; phylum Chordata; class Amphibia; order Gymnophiona; family Siphonopidae; genus Microcaecilia; species Microcaecilia unicolor. The sequence goes on from NC_044033.1 coordinate 404,334,903, forward strand.
CCTCTTGTATAAGCCTTCATGCAGCCTTCGTGAGGGGTTAAAAGTTATCTTGTCCTTGTGTGGTTTCCAAGATTATTTATCATTTAATAAACCAACAAGGCATTCAATTAAAAGACAAAATGGAAAAAATACAATATTTAAATAGATGCAGAGTTTCTCCACTGTATATTTGCAGATCCACTCATAACCTACTTCCAGGAAGTGGAAATAATGAATGAATGCTGATTCAGACCAAATGATTTTGCAATTTAGAATTGCTTCAAATTTTTGGTATGATGGTTCTATATAGGAGGGAAAGTTATTCCCTAATGATAGCCCAACACCATCAAAGATGTAAGAGTGTATGAAGTCAAGAAAATGTTTGATAATCAATCAGCAGTACACTCAGGTAATATACAGTGTGGGCAATATAGGGAAGTTAAGACCAAAATGATCACACTAATTTGATAGAAGGCAATCAGTGTTACATCAGAGTGTCTTCCAGACGCCTAGAAAATTGTTAACAAGTCATCCTTAGTCTCTTTATATATAGCATGTTAGCTCAAGCACAATTGAAATACTGGGAAGCAAAGACACTTGATAAATTAATTAATAAAAAGTCAGGGTGAACTTATGTCCAATGAATTATGCTTCTTCTCTGGTGGATATTAGTGAACAGGAGTGGTAGTTATGGTGATCAACTGAAAAGATATGAGATTAACGATGCAATATACGTTTAAAACAGTGGAGTCAGAGACACTATTACTACATGTGGGTACATGGGGGATTTGTCTGGTATATATTCCTGCACATGCAATTGAGAGTGGTTGCTATCAATGCAAGTTAAAATTGCTAATATAGTTATAATGGGTAATTTTAATATTCAATTAGATGATATTAAACAACCGAATTGTGTTGAGAAGTTCTGATGTGGTGTGACTGAACTGAATTTCAAAAGAGAATTTTCTTTCCAACTTGCTCAGAGGGGCACACCCTTTCATATTTTTCTGCATATTATTCATTTAAATGTCTTCATTGAAGCTAGGCATGTTTTCTTTTGTCTGATCAATGTATAATTAGTTTTAATTTTACATATTTTGATACTGTCCCCACTGAATGGAGGAGTTCTGTTACAGAGGCTGGGTGTTTAATATTTGATAATGAAGGTTTTGCACAAGGATGGGGCTTTCAAGATAGTGCTCTGCCCGGAATGTGAGCTAGTGGAATTATGGAACTCTACAGCCTGGCAAGTTAGTTTGACAGTTAGCAAAACATCCTGTCCTTCGTGACAACCTCATAGTACACCCTGGTATTTAGAACAGCTCCATGAGCTCAAACAGGACCTGTGGATGGGTGAGAGAGTATGGAGAAAACTGCACTTTTCAGACTTAAAGTCTGCCTAATTTGTATGCTTTTAAAAATACAGTGGTGGAAATAAGTATTTGATCCCTTGCTGATTTTGTAAGTTTGCCCACTGACAAAGACATGAGCAGCCCATAATTGAAGGGTAGGTTATTGGTAACAGTGAGAGATAGCACATCACAAATTAAATCCGGAAAATCACATTGTGGAAAGTATATGAATTTATTTGCATTCTGCAGAGGGAAATAAGTATTTAATCCCTCTGGCAAACAAGACCTAATACTTGGTGGCAAAACCCTTGTTGGCAAGCACAGCGGTCAGACGTCTTCTGTAGTTGATGATGAGGTTTGCACACATGTCAGCAGGAATTTTGGTCCACTCCTCTTTGCAGATCATCTCTAAATCATTAAGAGTTCTGGGCTGTCGCTTGGCAACTCGCAGCTTCAGCTCCCTCCATAAGTTTTCAATGGGATTAAGGTCTGGTGACTGGCTAGGCCACTCCATGACCCTAATGTGCTTCTTCCTGAGCCACTCCTTTGTTGCCTTGGCTGTATGTTTTGGGTCATTGTCGTGCTGGAAGACCCAGCCACGACCCATTTTTAAGGCCCTGGCGGAGGGAAGGAGGTTGTCACTCAGAATTGTACGGTACATGGCCCCATCCATTCTCCCATTGATGCGGTGAAGTAGTCCTGTGCCCTTAGCAGAGAAACACCCCCAAAACATAACATTTCCACCTCCATGCTTGACAGTGGGGACGGTGTTCTTTGGGTCATAGGCAGCATTTCTCTTCCTCCAAACACGGCGAGTTGAGTTCATGCCAAAGAGCTCAATTTTTGTCTCATCTGACCACAGCACCTTCTCCCAATCACTCTCGGCATCATCCAGGTGTTCACTGGCAAACTTCAGACGGGCCGTCACATGTGCCTTCCGGAGCAGGGGGACCTTGCGGGCACTGCAGGATTGCAATCCGTTATGTCGTAATGTGTTACCAATGGTTTTCGTGGTGACAGTGGTCCCAGCTGCCTTGAGATCATTGACAAGTTCCCCCCTTGTAGTTGTAGGCTGATTTCTAACCTTCCTCATGATCAAGGATACCCCACGAGGTGAGATTTTGCATGGAGCCCCAGATCTTTGTCGATTGACAGTCATTTTGTACTTCTTCCATTTTCTTACTATGGCACCAACAGTTGTCTCCTTCTCGCCCAGCGTCTTACTGATGGTTTTGTAGCCCATTCCAGCCTTGTGCAGGTGTATGATCTTGTCCCTGACATCCTTAGACAGCTCCTTGCTCTTGGCCATTTTGTAGAGGTTAGAGTCTGACTGATTCACTGAGTCTGTGGACAGGTGTCTTTCATACAGGTGACCATTGCCGACAGCTGTCTGTCATGCAGGTAACGAGTTGATTTGGAGCATCTACCTGGTCTGTAGGGGCCAGATCTCTTACTGGTTGGTGGGGGATCAAATACTTATTTCCCTCTGCAGAATGCAAATAAATTCATATACTTTCCACAATGTGATTTTCCGGATTTAATTTGTGATGTGCTATCTCTCACTGTTACCAATAACCTACCCTTCAATTATGGGCTGCTCATGTCTTTGTCAGTGGGCAAACTTACAAAATCAGCAAGGGATCAAATACTTATTTCCACCACTGTATATATTTGCTTGTGATGAAGCCAGAAAGATCTTTACAGAAACAATTAGTTTGCAATAGATAAATTTGCAGAATTATTTTTGACTTTGTAACGAGGGAACTCTAATACAGACATTTGCTCACAAGGTGATATCTCTAGGGGACTATATATATATATATATATATATATATATATATATATAATATATATATAAGAACTTACTGTATCAAACCACTCTAAATACGTTTCATCAAAATTGAATTCTTGGATAGGAAAAAGGATCTCAGATGAAGCTACATGATAGTTGCCCCAACTGCTGTTTGGCTTGGTTTTATATCATGAGCAAACATTCAATCATTGGTCCAAAAAATCTATTTGATGATCTTTTACTCTTAATATGTATAATTTGTTTTGCTTTCTCTTGTTTTTCTTCATATTAAGTTGTTTTTTTTTCAAATGTTTTCATTTTACATATTATCCAATTAGTTGCTGTTTAACTGCAACGTAAACTATACAACACCACTTATCTTGGAGAAGGTCCTTTTTCTTTAAGAATGCAACTTTGCTTAATGAAGATCCTGACAGGCACCCATTTTGCCATTTCATCAGAAGATCTCCAATGTAGTTCTATGATACAAAATATCAATTAAGTTTCTTCAAACTTTAAAACTCCTTCTCAGTCATAAAGGTTATAGTGTACTTACTGTGGAAACAACTTCCCATTCATATTATGTTGTAGAGGCTAACAGCAAAGCAAAAAGTAGAGCCTGGAGTTTAAATAAACGCCAACCTCGAGTGAATCAGCTTACGCTGATATTGTCTAGCCACTGGATTGGATAGCACCTCACAAATGTCATCTTGATGTCATGTTGCCATGGTTTCATTGACAGCTTACAAAAAAAAAATCCAGTTTACAGATGTGTTTAAACTTGTTGGCTCTAATGAATTAAGTTTATGAATCCAACGTCATTCTGTCTGTAACAATCACCGATCCCTGTTCTCACCTGTGATGTGAGATGCCACATATTCAATTGCTATACACGTAAAGGACTCAAAGCCGTGTTTAGCCTGTATGAAACGATTCACTAAAGGAGCCGACAGGTTTAAACACATCCGTAAATTGGATTTGTTATTTTATAAGCTGTCAATGAAACCATGGCTATATGACATAAAGATCTCACCTGTGAGGTGCTGTCCAATGCAGTGGCTAGAAAATATCAGCATAAGCTGATTCGCTCCAAGAGGTTGGCGTTTATTTAAACTCCAGGCGCCATTTTTTTGCTTTGCTGTCAGCCTCTACAACGCAATATGAATGGGAAGTTGTTTATTCAGTAAGTACACTATAAACTGACTGAGGAGTTATAAATTTGAAGAAACTTAACTGATGTTTTATATCACAGAACTACATTGGAGATCTTCTGATGAAGCCAGTCAGGTGAAACGGGTGCCTGGCAAGATCTTCTTTAAGCAAAATTGCATTCTTAATGAAAAAGGACCTTCTCCAAGATGGCGCTGTATAGTTTACGTTGCAATTAAGGGGCAACTAATTGGATAATATGTACAATGAAAGCATTTGAAAAAAAAACTTTAATATAAAGAAAAAGCAACAAATATATATGTTGTTAAGAAGACTAAAAGATTATCAAATAGGTTTTTTGGACCAATGATTGAATGTTTGCTCATGATATAAAACCAAACCACACAGCAGTTGGGGCAATTGTATCATATAGCTTGATCTGAGGTCCTTTTTCCTATCAAAGAATTCAATTTTGATGAAAAGTATTTAGAGTGGTTTGATACAGCAAGTTCTTCTATATATATATATATATATATATATATATATATATATATATATATATATAAGTACATAAGTACATAAGTAGTGCCATACTGGGAAAGACCAAAGGTCCATCTAGCCCAGCATCCTGTCACCGACAGTGGCCAATCCAGGTCAAGGGCACCTGGCACGCTCCCCAAACGTAAAAACATTCCAGACAAGTTATACCTAAAAATGCGGAATTTTTCCAAGTCCATTTAATAGCGGTCTATGGACTTGTCCTTTAGGAATCTATCTAACCCCTTTTTAAACTCCGTCAAGCTAACCGCCCGTACCACGTTCTCCGGCAACGAATTCCAGAGTCTAATTACACGTTGGGTGAAGAAACATTTTCTCCGATTCGTTTTAAATTTACCACACTGTAGCTTCAACTCATGCCCTCTAGTCCTAGTATTTTTGGATAGCGTGAACAGTCGCTTCACATCCACCCGATCCATTCCACTCATTATTTTATACACTTCTATCATATCTCCCCTCAGCCGTCTCTTCTCCAAGCTGAAAAGCCCTAGCCTTCTCAGCCTCTCTTCATAGGAAAGTCGTCCCATCCCCACTATCATTTTCGTCGCCCTTCGCTGTACCTTTTCCAATTCTACTATATCTTTTTTGAGATACGGAGACCAGTACTGAACACAATACTCCAGGTGCGGTCGCACCATGGAGCGATACATATATATATATATATAGAAGAACTTGCTGTATAAAATATATATATATATATATATATATAGTTGACACTATCAGACTTTGAAGAACTTTGGGATTATTGCCAATTTGGGGTGTTTATATCCGGACTCACATACTAGACCAAACAGTTTATCAAAATGAGTCCTGCTACTTCCTCTTTGGACTTCATTCTAGTCACTTCAGTTACAACAGCTAAACATTTAATAGCAGATTTTATTTGTGATTTAGTTCATGTGTCTTCAAATAACAGTATATTTCCTGATCGTTCAAAATATGTTTTTATTCAACTCATTCCAAACAAAGGGAGGGGGGATCTGTAACCTTAAATGGCTGCTGATGTCATCACATACAATCCCATTGTTAGGGAAAGTTATAGAATAAATGGAGCAGTATCAGCCAATTTTCTAGAGGATCTTTTACATAGCACAGCATGGCATTTGAGTGGACCATAGTTCATTATTGCCTCTTTAATGGATACTTTTATGAAGGGCACTGCAGTTTTTGATTAAAGGACTGAATGCACTAAGGCTAAATAAAGCTATAACTTCTTGGTTAAGCTCATATTTGTAGAACCATATGCAACAGGGTTATATTGGCAATAAGTCAAAATGACAAATTTATACAAAGAACGTCCTGTCAGTATCACTATTTAATATTTACCCAATCCCTTTTTGTAAATTGTGTGCCATGCATATCGGCTTTAAGATATATGCTTTTTAACATTAATGATTATTTGCTCTCACTGGATTTGTTGAGAAATCTTTCAATTATCTCCAGTGGCTCACAGCTTGGTGATTAATTATAAATAAAATTAAAGCCATGCTAGTAAATGGGTAACCAACTTTATTCAACTTTCTTCTTTAATGCTGGATAAAAATATTATGGGGTTGATATACAAAGAGAGTTAACTGGTTAAGAGAGGCTCTTATCCGGTCAACTCACACTAACTGGACCCCGAGGGAATGTTCAGCAGCACTTATCCATTTAGTACTGCTGAATATCCTCTCTAACCACTGAAGCCAAACCTAGCTAATAAATTGGTTCCCAAACCTGTCCTGGAAGGTCTGTAACCAGTCAGGTTTTCAGGATATCCACCATGAATATTCATGAAATAGATTTACATGCACTGCCTCCTTTGAATGCAAATTTCTCTTATGCATATTGTGGAAATCCTGAAAACCTGACTGGTTGGGGAGCTATTGTATGGGTGGCTGGGGGAGGGGCTGGGGCAGAGTCAGCACTTAACCAGATAAGGGGTCCCTTTATTAAGCTGCTCTGGTAAGTGGGCTTAATGCATCCTAATGCAAGTCCTTCCAACCACTAAGCCCATTTCTAGTGCGGCCATAAACAGAAGTTCTGGCCACACACTGAGGACAGCATTAGGATGTGGCCATTCAAAAAAAGGTTAACAGGAGAGCACTCACTGTCTCCTATTTAGGAGGCACTATGTGCTCCCTCATTATGGATGTGCTGAATAGCGATTCTACACCCTTTCTCCATCTGACATGCCCCTCCAATAAAAATAAATATCAGAGGCTTAGCATGCACAGATGGCAGAACACAAAATGCTTCAGTGCGTCCTGTGTTAGGCCATTTTTCCTGTGTTATGTGCACAATAGCACTTGTCACTTAACCCTCCATTGCCTCAGGTACAAACTTAGATTGTGAGCCCTCCTGGGACAGAGAAATATCCAGTGCACCCAATTGTAACTCACCTTGAGCTACTACTGAAAAAGGTGTGAGCAAAATCTAAATAAATAAATTAATTAATGCAGTTTAGTAAAAGGGCCCCTAAGTATTGATATTCAGCCCTTAACTGGTTAAGTTAACCGGGCAAATAGGACCACATCAATAGCAGTCCTATCTTTGTCCACTTTAACCTATCAGGTTAAGTGCTGCCCAGCCACACATTCCAGGATATTTAATGCCAGAACATGAATATGTACCAGGATTGAATTCCCAGGCATAATTTCAATGGCACCTGTCATGCAGAGGTCCAGTACCAAGACATTATTATAGATGAGATTTTTCTATGTGGCCTCAATTTTTGAAAGTAGAATCAATTACAATTTTCAGTTGAAACGGATACATAGCTTGAAGAAAGTTCTTCGACTGGCTGCTTTTTGTTTATTAGGCTAGTTATTGATCTTGCCTTGCTTGGATTACTGTAACATTTTGTAAATGGGCTTTTCTAGTTCAATGACTAAACCTTTACAAACATGCAAAATGATGCAGTGTGGGTTATTTTTGGCTGTAAAAAAAAAAACCGATCACATTAAGCGACAGACCTGCAATCATTAACTGTAAAATTTAAATGGACATATTTAGTCCATAAGCATTTATATGGTGAGAAAGGAATGGAAATAAGTTGCTAAATCAATAGGCATAAGCTTAGTAGGTCTTTACATTCTAGTCAAAAAGATTAATTAATGATTCCTGTGGTTTTGGCTATTCATAAGGTTATGACCCACTCCCTGTTTGTTTCAATAGTTGGCCCAAGACAAAGGTATGCACTACCTGTGATTATAAGGAATAAACAAAATCTCCATCTATTTGTAAAAAGTTGAGAATCATATTTTTTCAGCATGACTAACTGATTTCATTCTATGCTGTTTTTAATGTTGTAAAAATTGATATATTTCTTTTTTCATCATGCTTTCAACTGGTTATTACATGATTTAAATATATTCTGTGCATTTAAGAACATTTTCATAGTCATTTAGATGAATTTTGTTAAGTGGGCTGTAAAGTTAATGAAATGAAATAAACAGAAGCATTAACTCACCTGAAGCAGCAAAGGTTAAGGTACAACACAAGGGTAAGATTACATGACCATTAAAAGCAATTACCGCAAGACTAGTGTATATGTTAACATTCGCAGAATATTCAGAAGGCTCTAGCGCAGGTAGCAATGTGCACACCAAAGATGGCTGCAAATTCTATTTAAATGTATTGAAATGGAGGTTAATGAGGTTATTCAGTATTCCCTCCCAATACCCAGACAACAGCGCAGACAAAAATGCTGGTCTTAATGCTGAAAAAAAACTTACTGCCAGCTCGGGAGGTGGCGTTAAAGGTTTTGAGGAGAGGATTTCTTCTGAATTTCTGTCACTAAACTGCTGGTTTTGAGTTTTGGAAGCAAAATGAAGCACTGCAGCTTTTAAGCACTGATAGTGAGAAACAAACACATGGTCAAGTCTGAGCAAAAATAAAAGCACTTAAATATGAGCCTTTCAAAAATGTAAGTTCAATTTTTGAAATGCTTATATTTAAAGGCACAGAAGAACAGCTTTGATGTGTGTGTGCACTTCCCATGAAACATTTGTGCACATGCAAGTTTCTCCCTCTTGCTTTCGGTTTAATAGCACACATAAAATCTGAATGCAATTTGCTTCGACACTGGTTAGCTAGGTTTCCGCGTTGTTGTTGTTATGTTATGCGGTTTGCGCTGTTGGTTTTAGTGCTGTGCTTTAAGCTTCAACCTCCAAGACACAGAGTGGATAGTCAGGTATGAAAACATCTACTCAGGCTGTGTATGACAGGTATAGCCATATTGAGGGAGGGGGGTACAACCTTAGTCTGGAATAAGGGTGGAGAGGTCATCTCATGGTAAATGAACACAACTTTAGACTGAAAGTATATTCTACAGTATTATTTCATTTATTGTTGGGAGAAATGGAAAAAGGAAGGAAGAGACTAAAGAGGAAGAAAGTCTGTGGGAATCCATGATGACTGTATTCCACTGCCATGCAGATCTCTGAGAGATAAGGAAAAATCAATAACCATTTGCTATAAAGCTTAAGGGCAAACCAGTTAACAACTGCTTCCAAAAATGTCTTTCAGTCTAATAGCTTATGCAGGGGCCTCTCAGACCCTAAAGTCCAGGAATACAGGCAAGTGAAATGTGGAATAATCTACCCCTAATACAGAGCCACTATAGAACTAGAAGATAAAATGGCAACCACTGATCCTCATGGACATTGCTACAGATCAGCACTGCGTACAAAGTATAGATCAGTTACTGTACATTTGTCTCTATTTCTATAAACACTAAAACTGGCCTAGCCAAATCTATTTATTTATATACTTATTTAGATTTAGCTCACACCTTTTCAGCAGTAGATCAAAGTGAGTTGCATTCAGGTACACTACTTACTGTATTTCCCTATCCACAGAGGGCTTAATCTAATTTGGCAAGCAATTCTTCAATCTGGCATTTTGCCATCTATACTACATTTGTCCACTTGACTGATAAAATTAAATAACAATATATAGCTTTGTTCCTAAGATATAGTGGAATTTAGAAGATGTTACTTTTAATCCTTAGGAAAAACGTAATCATTAAAAAAAACTGATTAACATACTTAGCTCCTGAATCAGTACTATATACTGAATGAAACATCTTTCTGTTTTTCTTTTGCGCTATATAGTAAAACTAGTTAAAAAAAAAAGCCCGTTTCTCATTGAAATGAAACGGGCGCTAGCAAGGTAATCACCTTCTCCCATTAATGTTTTTAGGGGAATTGTTTGGAGAAATATGCTTTGATGGTAATAAATAATTTTCTGTAGTGTATGATGAAACAAAGAGTATGAAAGTCTGTGTGTGAGTGAGAGACACATCCAAAGTGTGGGGGGGGGTGGGGAGGTAGTATGTGTGACATAGAGAGCGAGAGAGAGAGAATCAGGGTGTTTTGTTTCTGAAACCAATGAAACAGAGTTAAAAAGTGTGTGTATGTTGGTGTGGGGGGTGAGGAGTTTGGTCGTGTGGGTGGGTGTGAGTGACAGATGCTGATTCTCCATGGTAGATCTTGTGTATTTATTTTGGGGGGGGGGGGGGGAGTGTGTAGGCTTGAGTGAGAGACAGAGATCTCGATACACCATGGCATAGTTTGTGTATGATGTTGTGTGGGTGGTTGGGGGGAGTGTGTGTAAGAGAGACATGTTGATTTTCCTTTTTAGACTTTGTGGATTAAGGGTGGAGTGGAAGGGGAGTGTGTAGGTGTGAGTGAGAGTGATGCTGTTACTCCATGGCACAGTGTGTGTATGAGGCGCGGGGGGGGGGGAGGGGGTTGAAAGAATGTATGTCTGTGTCAGATGCTGATTGTCCCTTGGAGAGTTTGTGTATGATGTGGGGGGGGGGGGTGAGGGTGGCAGAGTTTGTGTATGTTGTTGGGGTGGGGGGGGAGAGTGTAGCGACGTCTGTGTGAGAGTGTTTGGAGGGGGATAATTGCCTTTCTTCCCATTAACTTCCCTTTCCTTAGCCCCGTACCAGGAGAGGGGGGGGTGGCTTGGTTATACATTTGGTTGGGAGTGTGTGAGTTGTAGGAGCAATCTGTGGTGCCATTTTTTTTGTAGGGGGGGGGGGGAAGAGGGAGGGTAGTGGCATGTGGACCTTCCTTTCCCTCAGCCCTTATGAGAAGGGGGGGGGGGAGGTAGCAGCGTGCAGACTTTCCTGTTTGTTATTGCCGTACCTGAAGGGTGTTGTTTTTGTTGTTTTTCTTCATTGTGCAATGACCCTGGAGCTGTGAGGAAGTGAGGGAGGGGGGATCCTGTAACTTGGAGGTTTGGATGGAGGGAGCGAGGGTGGAGTGGACCCTGTAACTGTTAGTGAGGGTGGTCCGCGGGACTGGTAGGGAGATTGTTTGTGGTGCTAGCGACGTCGGGAGAGTGGGTAGTTATGTATGGGAGGGCGTTTGTGAGGGAGGCGGTGATTGGCGGGCTTGTCGCGTGACGGTGGGGTGAGGCGGACTGAGGGCTCGTCGCAGGCAGCGTAATCAATCAGAAGATGGAGGTATGAGAAGATGTGGGTTGGCTGGAGCGGGAGTGAGAGGGGTGCTGTGAGTGGCTGTAATAGGATCCATAGCGAGTGATGTATCGTGCGAGGGGCGGGGCTGTGGGCGGCTGTATGAGTGGTGCTGAGTGAGGTTACGAACACTGCAGGGCTTTAGGGCTTCAGGGCTTCAGTGGAACGGAGTGAGCTTCAGAACGTTGGAGTTGCGAATTATGTGGGGGTGGGCGGGGCTGAGGGCGGGGCTATGAGTGGTGCTGAGACCCTATGAACACTACAGGGGGGGCTTCAGGGAGCAGGCTTCAGGGCTTCAGTGGCACAGAGTGAGCTTCAGAACGTTGGAGGTGGGATTTATATAGATGGTTTTCTTCGTAATAAATTCTCATCTTGGTTCCTCCCTAGGAAAGCCTTTTACGTACAATATCTTAGCTTTAGGTCCATTTACTACTGGTTGCTAAGAGAAAACAAAATAGAGCTGCAATGCAGAGACTACTTTCAATATTAAAATTTCTCAAGTATGTAAAAATTGACAGTCCACTTTGTCCTGGTTTCTAACTTGCTGCCAAATTCTCATGATAGGCAGAAAAACAAACAAACAAAAAATACACACACACTGCACATTAGTACTGAAGTGCTGCTTTCTCATGCTTGCAAGTCTGGAATTAAACTACAGGGGAAAAAAACGGGGCTGGGTGGGGCAAGTGAAATGCACTGGGTGGGTTTCAAGCCAGGGTAGTGTCTTCTGATGCCTTCCAAGGCAAATACATGCTGAAAGAAAGGGAGATCCAAAGCATTTGTGCTAGTGGTACACATTAAGGATTCTATGGTCAGTCATAAGCCAAATTTCCCTTTCTATTATTACTTCAAGAACAAAAGAATGCATGTGGCTCAGTCTTTTGACAAGTTCTGTCTGATTTTCTGCATCTCTGGCCTAATATGCTAATATCATAAACCTTTCTCTTCAGTTGAGTACAGTGATGAGGCCTAGAACTGCGCACATCTTTAGATGATAAGACTACCGATTTGGCCTCAATTAAATGAGGCGGAAGCCTGTCACCATTTGCCTATCTATATTTAGCAGTAACATTAAAAGTATGGGACATGCAAGTGGCATCAGAAAGAAGTCTTAGAATGGGTTAAAACACTCTATTTTTACACACTGCAGCCTCAGCAAATCTCTACATTCAAATCTAGTAAACAAATATTGAATAGAATTGAAAAATTCTTTACAACCCCAAATTGCAGTCTGGTTAACCAACATGTTCACAAGCCAGATCATTACCGTTGTTTGTTTCAAATACTGTTCATCCCAAGTGAATGCTCCAAAGTCAGAAGTCTAGGGAGCTTTAAAACTGCAAAGACAGTAAAACAGTAGCTATTTATTTATTTACACAAACTTGATATATTGCAGAAGGTCTGGCACAGGTTTCAAAGTGGTTTACAAATAATAAACAAGAAAAAAGTGAAAGGAGAGGTAACTGAACAGAAGTAGGATGGGGATCAGGAAGAGGAAAATGGGACGAGCAAGCAGGATAGAGGCAAGCACACAGGGAAACTATGGTACAACTGAATAGGAGGCAACGAAGAGGTGAGTCTTCAAAGCCTGTTTAAAAGCAGAAATGGTGGTTTGGTCACGGACATAGCAAGGGAGATCATTCCAGAGACGTGGGCCCAGGTAACTGAAGGTGGTGTCATGGGTGTTGTTCAGGTGGATAAGGGACAGTGGCAGTAATGTAAGAAGATTGATGTCAGCAGACCTGAGGCAACGGAGGGAAGATAAGGGGACAAGCAGTCTATTAAGATAGAGGGGCGCAGAGGGAGATCTTGATTTATAGACCATAAGAAGTATTTTGAAATTAATACGGGCAGAGATTGACAGCCAATGTTCAGACTGCAAAAGTGGGGTGATGTGATCAAAGCGATGGGAGGAATAAAGGTATTTACCTGCAATAGATTGCACTAACAGTAAGCACAACATTGCTACAACCCCTAGCCAAGCTCAGGCATTATATAATTACGTGGCAGGCAACCTAAACAGTATGCTCAGGAGCATTAAGCGGAAGTACTGTCTTTATATGGGACCCTGATGAGCCCCTAAATCTGTTACCGGCTTATACCATAACACATCAACTTCTGTGTTCAGCTCTGAAAGCTCTTAGAGTACTGAAGTCAGAGATAATTTTCAGCAAGACTACTATGATGGTGCACAGCCTGCTACATAAGCCCTACTGAGGCGGAAAGCACTTAAAATGTAACCTCTAGAGCAGGAGTTCTCAACCCAGTGCTCGGGACACACCAGCCCATCAGGTTTTCCTGATACCCATAATATGCCTGCATGAGATTAGTTTGCATACACACTTCTTCCACTGTATGGAAATCTATTTCATGTATATTCATTGTGGGTAAACTGAACACCTGAAGGGCTGGGTGTGTCCCAAGGACTGGGTTGAGAAACACTGTTCTAGAGGAAAGAAGGGAAAGGGAGAATACAACAGAGAAGTACATAGGCATCACCATACTGGGAGAAACTAAAGGATCATCAAGCCCAGTATCCTGTTTCCAATAGTGACCAATCCAAGTCACAAATAGTTGGAAGGATCCCAAAAGAGTAAAATAGATTTCATGCTCCTTATCCCAAGAATAAGCAGAGGGAGTTTTACTTTCAGAAACTGTCTCTAGAAGGCTCTAATTGCATTCAATGAGATGGCATTTTCCTTAGGAATAAAAACAAACAAAAGACAAATTATCACAATATGACACTAGAAGGGAGAATGGCTCAAAAGGAGCACACATACAACACAGATGTTTACTTGATACCTTAATTATAAATTCTTAAAACATATGTTTATTCTCAACACTTTGAATATTATAGAAGTCAGAAAAATTAGGGGGGGTTCTGACAGAATATTTAAAGTTGGTTCTTGAGCACTGCTTGTGCTCATTTTAGAACTATAAAGTATTTTCCTCCTATTAAATTGTACACATTTTTTTTCAATGGAGAAGATACCCATCAAGTGAATTTTGTTGTTGTTGCACTTGGTAGCTAAGATAATGACACAATTAATGCACACTTGGAACAGACACAGAGAACAGTGGTAAACAGAGGCAGAGAAATAAAATGACATGTCTAGGTCTTGGCATGAGATTAAAACACATATGGTCAATTTTATTCAGTTTGGTAGAGGACTAAACGAGAGAAATAAAGCTCATTTATATAAATGAAGTGGAAAGTTCTCCTGGAAAGGTGGCACAGCAAGAATTAGGGCAAAACGTGGAGACGGGTTGTCAAGTGACTAGCATGGGTGCCTGCACTTTCCAGTTAAGGGTAACAAAGACAAGATCTAAGTCCTCTTGGTGGTCAATATCTGTTAGGTTACCATAGAATCATAAACAAAAGCTTGAAACTGGATTTTTTTTGGTTCACTTACGTACAAAAAGGTACAGTGTATATTTAAGACGCCTACACATTGACAAAGTTTGATTTTAGCTTCCAAGTGTTTACAGTAAGGATGGTGTGTAACTTTACATGGCTGTGCGGGAAACAAAATGATGATTCTTTAGCAAAAGTGAATGAATGCATTGAAGCAATTAGGATCAGGAGGATGGGGAATAAAATCCTTTGGAATCCAACAAAAATATAGATACTCTTCATGGAAGATGGATAACTAGTTACTCAGAATCCAGTGCTGTGATAGGAGGGTAAAACCAAAGTGACAAGTTTTGGAGTCACTTTGAACACCAATCTATCTATGGCGGTCTATCATCTCTAATGAGAAGAAGTGCCTTGTTCCATTTTCGGGAACTTCATGATCTTAGATGCTCTGTAGATCACAGTAGCAAAGTAAATTACAGCGGATAAGGACCTGCACACAGTCTGCCCAACAAGTTGGCCACAGACACGCCTACCACAGCACCCATACTTAAACACTGGTTGTCAAGTCTCCACCATTGGTTATAACCATATATCATCCCCAAGCATTGCTGACAGTATTCAATATACCAGTAAAGATGCTTTCCCCCATCAACCCTGAGCTGCAAAGCATCCTCACTTGCAACACATAACAATAAGGTGATCAACAACACTAGAGTTGTCAAAGCTTCACCTGTCTCTTGCCACTTGTGGGACACAGACCACAGAAGTCTGCCCGGCTTCTGCCTTAGTTCCCACTACTTTGCCCAACACCACACCTCAACAGCCATGTTGTGCTTCCATCCTCTTCCTATATAGGCTTTCCCTGTGACTATCCCATGCAATTTTGAATTTGCTCAATGTTTTTGACTCTACCACCTCTCCTGGAAGGGCGTTCCAGGCATTCACTACCCTCTCTGTGAAAAAGTATTTCCTGACATTACTCCTAAGTCTACCTCCTTACTACATCCATGCATGTCCTCTAGTTCTACCATTCCTACATCTCTGGAAGAGGTTTGTTTGTATATAAATACCTTTTAAGGATCAGAATGGCCTGGCTTCCAAAATTCAAGCATTTATTATTACTAGATTGAATTACTGCAATAGTTTGTCATTGATCTGTCAAAAGGATATAGTTTTCCCAACTTCAGCATTTGCAAAACACAGCAGTGCACCTCCTTACTGGCACTACCATTAGACATCATGTAAGGGCAGTGTAGGGTAATCTTTAAAATAATGACTTTCATGTTCAAGGCCTTATTCAACCAGGCTCCAGCTTACCTTAAAGATTTATGGACGAGGCACGTGCCAAGACAGGCACTAAGATCTGCTTCCAACATCTGCAAGTTGTGCGCTCAGTAAAAAAAAAATATATAGAAAAAAGAAGTTAATCTAATGAGAATAACAAAGTTGGCCTTTGTCTGTGCACCTCCTATGCTCTTGAATTCATTACCAAAAGTAGCAAAGAGTGCCATAAGATTATGCTGTATTTCCTAAAAAGCTAAGGACCTGGCTATTTCAGTAAGTCTGTAAAGAGGAGCAGTAAATTAGGATAAGCTGGGTAAAGGGAGGGCTAGAGAAAGAAAATAACTGCTCCTGTTGAGGGCCACAGTATCAGAAAAAATGTGTGAGGTATGTATTTATAGACACGACACATGATTATCAAATCGGAAATGGATATGCTTGATTTATGGATTTTATTTTGGGAGAATGTGTGTAAACTGCCCTAATAATTGCTAGATTCTGGGCCTTAAATATTATATTATGGCAGCTTATATCTATTGCTGTTTTTATTGATTACTGTAATGTATATTGCATCTAACAAAGTACACACTGGGCCTCAAACTCATGCCACTGGGCCTCAAACTCATGCCTCAAAAAATTAGTTAGTTCTATATGGTGCAACTTGGCCGTCAATTTTGTTACACCAGACAAATACAGCTATTCCTTTGAAAGTTTTTGAAACATGTATTGTGTGTTAGTTTATGACATGTTTCATCTGTAATTACTACTACTATTTAGCATTTCTATAGCGCTACAAGGCATACGCAGCGCTGCACAAACATAGAAGAAAGACAGTCCCTGCTCAAAGAGCTTACAATCTAATAGAGAGCTTACAACCTAATTCAACTATAATACATTTTGAATGTCCATAGTTAACTATGTAGTAAGAAATTGTTCTCCAAAAGGCAAGTGATCAGGAAAAAAGATATTCCATATTATTTCATTCTCACTAAATACATGACAGTATGTGGTAAACTATTTGATCCGTTATATATTGATACCTATGTGATCATGATTAGTTGTCTCTATTATGATGTTGGACCTTGTACAGCAATGCAAATGGTCAGAATCTACATGTGTGTCAGCTGGCCCGGTGGCTCAGCGATCATGCTGCTCACTGCCATTTCAAAGATCTGGGCTCAACTGCTGGGTCAGAATGTCTGCTCTCTAGGATGGTTAAGGCTATGAATACTGTAGAGGCAGCCCCTGTCATTGTGCATTAACATCAAGCAGCCAGATAAAGGTTCTATGTTTGCAGAGTGACTAAAGGAGTTTGGGCTGAGTGGGGTGGGGCTATAAAGTATGTGAAAAATCCCTGGCCAGCTAAAAAAGGAAGTTCTTAGCAGACCTGGTTCTCAAAAGCTGTAACAATTCTTTGCAGAACTAATTCACTGGGTAAGACCACAGAATATCAGAGAGGGCTGGCAGGACTTCAGGTGGTCATCTAGCCAATCCCTGCCTCAAGGCAGAATCAACTGTACCTAAACTGTTTAATCTGCTCTTTAAAATAATAATAGGAAATGCGCTTTAACAAGAAGACTCAATTTGCATTGCACTGCCATCTGAGCTAGCTAAAGATGAGAATGACATTGAAGTGATGAATTTATTCTAGCAGATTAAAGATAATGAACTTAAGATTTAGGAGGGGAAATATAATGAATTTAAGATTTAGGAGGGGAAAGATAATGAATTTAAGATTTAGGACAGCATGAAATGTACAAACTTGGAAAATATCACAAATGCTAAAGACTGAGGATATTAAGATATCTTCTTTAAAAATGCTTTAGAGTGCTCTCTATCTGTGACAATTTTCCACCTGACTCTTAATGAACTCAGAATAAACACATTTTTAAAAGGCACAAATGTTTTGCATGTGTGTATGGCTCCTCCTTCACAAAAAAACAACTTCAGTGCTATGGAAAATGTCTAAAATGGTAGAAGATTAAAAAAAATAGCTTGGAAAACACATAGTATATGAAGCTAAGGGAGTAATTTTATAACTGCTTGACCATGTAAACTTGACACATGTATTCTCTTCTATGTAACTGGCACATTTTAATTTTACACATTATCCCTGATTATCTATGAATGTACATTTAATTTGCTCTTGAGTAACCACAGTTATTTTATATGCATATTTTCCAAAGCACCCACCTAAATAGAAATCTTCTCCCCAGCCCCACCCCTGAATGCCTCTGCTCACTTCATATAACATTACATGCACACATAAAACACCACTCTACAAACAGAAATATCTTAAAACTACCCTTTAAATTAGGAATCAATGTAAAATTACAAACAGCATCGTCTGGAGAGAAAAAAAAAAAAAGGAGACTAGGCAAACTCAGGTTTTCTTGAAGGCAAATTCCCTTAGCTAGATACTATTCACTAGGCTGGGGGAAGAAGTGGAAGGTAGGCCAAGTTAAATGTTCCAGTTCATGCACCTGGATGACACTAAGAGCAGTGTGAGTAAACTGTGAAGGGTGGATCCCTCTGTGGGGGTTGTTCTTTCTGACCCAAGACGTGAACTATCTGTTCGATTTTTTTTTTTTTGAGGAAGAATTGTAAAGCGCTGTTCTCCTTTGAATCCAGCGGGAAATACGGGAAACTAAGAGGCTAGAGATTCCATCTGCCATTGAGGAGAATAGATTCCTTGTATGTGAAGGCAATCAGAGCC
This sequence comes from Microcaecilia unicolor, assembly GCF_901765095.1. Taxonomy (NCBI): domain Eukaryota; kingdom Metazoa; phylum Chordata; class Amphibia; order Gymnophiona; family Siphonopidae; genus Microcaecilia; species Microcaecilia unicolor. The sequence goes on from NC_044033.1 coordinate 404,353,557, forward strand.
CATACAAAAGGGAGAACTCCATCCCACGAGTTTGTTAAGGTTGCAGGAAGCGATGGGAATTTATTTTTAGATCTTTCAGTTTTTGCTATAGATGGGGAACCCTCTCCTTTTACTGGTCTACTGAGACCTGTGGGGTCTTCTTCTGAAAATTTGAATTTGACTACTCTACCTCTGCAGCTACATCTAAGCTAGTTTTCCAGTTTGGATCTTTGGCATTTATTTATTGGGATTTATTAACAGACTTTATGAAGAGATCCACCCAAGGCAGTGTACAGCAGGTACAGTTTAATATAAAATTACAATTTTGTTAACAGCATAACAGTAAAAAATAAAAAATAAAAAAAGAACAAATACAATAAATGAGGTAAACTTGAAAACAGTAAACTGAAACCTAATATTAGAGCTACCATGACACAGTATCAAAAATATACACATTTAACAGCACTGGAATTCAAAAACCAGAGATATAATACAATGTTAGCACAATACTAATGATAAACCTAATAAGCATGTATTAGAACATTCAACTAACGTAGATATGATGCTAAAGATTTTCTACAATATGGCTTACCATATAGCTGAGGGACCAAGAGCAGATATATGATGGGAACAAGTGGCCTAGTGGTTAGGGTGGTGGACTTTGGTCCTGGGGAACTGAGGAACCGAGTTCGATTCCCACTTCAGGCACAGGCAGCTCCTTGTGACTTTGGGCAAGTCACTTAACCCTCCATTGCCCCAGGTACAAATAAGTACCTGTATATAATATTTAAGCCGTATTGAGCCTGCCATGAGTGGGAAAGCGCGGGGTACAAATGTAACAAAAAATAAAATAAAATGTGTGGTACTGAGTCAGCTGGGATAATTTGATGGTTAGCTAAAATCAAGGCAAGTTCTTTGTATAATTAAGCAAGAGATAAGGAACTGATCTAACTTACAGTATGTGTGGCATGCTAGTCCATGTGCAGAATGGGTGTACAGTCAATCACACTACATATTAAAGGCTTGGGAGAAGAGCAAGGCTTTCACCTACTTCCTGAAGTAGAGGTAGTCTCGAATTATATGTAGCCCCTCTGGGAGTAAATTCAAGAGCATGAGGTATACTCCTGAGAAGACTCGCTGGTGGGTGTCACATCTTACAATTTCTTTTAATGAGGGTACAGATAGTGATGATCCTTGAGAGGACCTTAGAGGTCTTAAAGATGTGTAAAGGGTTAACTTATTCTTTAAGTACTCTGCCCATTTTGTCTAAGGGCCTTGAAAATCCAACATAGAGTTTTAAACTTAGCCCTGTAAGGTACTGGTAGTCAGTGTAGCTTTTGCAGGAAGGGCTTGATATGGTCATGCTACTTACAGCCTTCCATTAATCGTGCTACATAAGTATTGCCATAATGGGCCAGACCGAAGGTCCATCAAGCCTAGCATCCTGTTTCCAACAGCGGCCAATCCAGGTCACAAGTACCTGGCAAGATCCCAAAATAGTACCATACATTTTATGCTGCTTATCCTAGAAATAAGCAGTGGATTTTTTCCCGTGTCCATTTTAATAATGGTCTATGGACTTTTCTTTTAGGAAGTCATCCAAACCTTTTTAAAACCCGCTAAGCTAACTGCTTTTACTACATTCTCTTGCAATGAATTCCAGAGTTTAATCACACATTGAGTGAAGAAATATTTCCTCCAATTCGTATTAAATTTACTACATTGCAGTTTCATTGCATGCCCCCTAGTCCTAGTATTTTTGGAAAGAGTAAACAAGCGATTCAAGTCTACCCGTTTCATTCCACTCATTACTTTATAGACCTCTATCATATCTCCCCTCAGCTGTTTTTTCTCCAAGCTGAAGAGCTCTAGCTGCTTTAGCCTCTTCTCATAGGGAAGTCATCCCATCCCCTTTATCATTTTCGTCGCACCATGGGTAAATACAAAGGGGGAAAGGGACTTGATATACCGCCTTTCTGAGGTTTTTGCAACTACATTCAAAGCGATTTACATATATTCAGGTACTTATTTTGTACCAGGGGCAATGGAGGGTTAAAGTGACTTCCCCAGAGTCACAAGGAGCTGCAGGCATTATAACATCCTCATTTTTGTTTTCCATTCCTTTCCTGATAATACCTAGCATTTTATTTGCTTTCTTAACCGCCACCACACACTGAGCAGAGGGTTTCAACGTATCATCAATGATGACGCCTGGATCCCTTTCCTGGTCGGTGACTCAATGTGGAACCTTGCATTATGTAGCTATAGTACGGGATCCTCTTTCCCAAATGCATCACTTTACACTTGCTCACATTAAACATCATCTGCCATTTAGATGCCCAGTCTCCCAGACTCGTAAGGTCCTCTTGTAATTTTTCACAATCCTTTTGCGATTTAACAACTTTGAATAACTTTGTGTCATCAGCAAATTTAATTAACTCACAAGTTACTCCCGTCTCTAGATCACTTATAAATATGTTAAAAAGCAGCGGTCCCAGCACAGACCCCTGGGGAACTATCTACCCACCTCCATTGAGAATACTGACCATTTAACCCTACTCTGTTTACTTTTAACCAGTTTTTAATCCACAACAGGACACTACCTTCTATCCCATGACTCTCCAAGTTTCCTCTGGAGTCTTTGTGAGGTACTCTGTCAAACGCCTTTTGAAAATCCAGACACACAATATTGACCAGCTCACCTTTATCCACGTTTGTTCATCCTTTCAAAGAAATGTAACAGATTGGTGAGGCAAGATTTCCCTTGACTAAATCCATGTTGGCTTTGTCTCATTAAACCAGGCTTTTGAATATGCTCTGTAATTTTGTTCTTTATAACAGTCTCTACATTTTGCCCAGCATCGACATCAGGCTCACCAGTCTATAATTTTCCAGATTTCCTCTGGAAACTTTTTCAAAAATTGGCGTTACATTGGCCACCCTCCAATCTTCTGGTACCATGCTCAATTTTAAAGATAAATTACATATTACTAACAAGTTCATGTTTCAATTCAATCAGTACTCTGGGATGAATACCATCCGGTCCAGGAGATTTGCTACGCTTCAGTTTGTAGAACTGCTCCATTACATCCTCCAGGTTTATAGAGATTTCAGTTTCTGTGAGTTGACAGCTTTTAATAGCATTTCTGGCATCGGTATCTCTCCCAAATCTTCCTCGGTAAAGACCGAAGCAAAGAATTCATTTAATTTCTCCGCTGTGGTTTTTGTCTTTCCTGAGTGCCCCTTTTACCCCTCGGTCATCTAGCGGTCCAACCGATTATTTTGACGGCTTCTTGCTTTTAATATATGTAAAAAAAATTGTACTATATGTTTTTGCCTCCAATGCAATCTTTTTTTTTTTTTCAAAGTCCCTCTTTGCCTTCCTGATCAGTGCTTTGTATTTGACTTGCCATTCTTTATACTGTTTCTTATTTTCAGTTGGATCCTTCTATCATTTTCTGAAGGATTTTCTTTGGGCTCTAATAGCTTCTTTCACCTCACTTTTTAACCACGCCGGCTGTCATTTGGTCTTCCTTCCTCCTTTTTTAATACATGGAATACATTTAGCCCGGGCTTCCAGGATGGTATTTTTGAACAGCATCCACACCTAATGTAAATTTTTGACCTTCTTAGCTGCTTCTCTAAGTTTTTTTTCCACCATTTTTCTCATTGTATCACAGTCTCCTTTTTGAAAGTTAAATGCTAACGTATTGGATTTCCTGTGTACACTTACTCCAAAGCCGATTTCAAATCTGATCATATCATGATCAATGTTATCAAGCGGCCCCAGCACCATAACCTCCTACACCAGATCTTGTGCTCCACTAAGGTCTAGGTCTAGAATTTTTCTCTCTCTTGTTGGCTCCTCTACCAGCTGCTCCATAAAGCAGTCCTTCGATTTCAAGGAATTTTACCTCCCTAGCTTGCACTGATGTTACACTTATCCAGTTAATATTGGGGTAATTGAAACTATTATAAATATTAAAATTACAGAACACATAGACAAACGTGGTTTAATGCGACAGAGTCAGCATGGGCTCAGCAAAGTTTTGCCTCACCAATTTGCTTCATTTCCTTGAAGACGGGAATAAACATGTGGATAAAGGTGAGCCGGTTGTGCATCTAGATTTTCAGAAAGCTTTTGATAAAGTTCCTCATGGAGACTCCTGAGAAAACTAAAGTCATGGGATAGGAGGCAAGATTCTGGTGTGGATTAGGAATTGGTTACTGGACAGAAAACAGAGAGTAGGGTTAAATGGTCACATCTCTCAATGGAGGAGGGTGAACACTGGTGCTATTTGACATATTTATAAATGATCTGGAAATCAGAACGAGTGAGGTGACTAAATTTGCAGATGACACAAAACGATTCAAGGTTGTTAAAACTGTGAAATACTGCAGGAATACCTTAGGAAATTGGAAGACTGGGCATCCAAATGGCAGATGAAATTTAATGTGGACAAATACAAGGTGAGGCACACTGGAAAGAATAATCTGAATCATAGTTACCTAATGCTAGGGTTCAGCACTCAAGAAAAAGATCTAGGTGTTGTTGTAGATAACACGCTGAAATCTTCTGCTCAGTGTGCAGAAGCGGCCAAGAAAGCAAACATGATGCAGAGAACTATTAGGAAAGGGATGGTGAATAAGACCGAAAATACTATAATGCCTCTGTATCGCTCCATGGTGCGACCGCACCTCGAGTATTGCGTTTAGTTCTGGTCGCCATATCTCAAAAAAGATATAGCAGAATTAGAAAATGTTCAAAGAGTGACCAAAATGATAAAGGCGACTCCTCTAGTATGAGGAAAGGTTAAAGAGGTTAGAGCTCTTCAGCTTGGAAAAGAGACAGATGTGAGGAGATATGATTGAAGTCTACAAAATCCTAAGTGGTGTAGAACGAGTAGTAGTAAATCGATTTTTTACTCATTCCAAAAATACAAAGACTAGGGGACACTCAAGGAAGTTTCACGGAAATACTTTTTTTTTTTTTTTTTTAAAGGAGGAAATATTTTTCACTCAACAAATAGTTAAGCTCTGGAACTCTTTGCAGAAGGATGTGTTAGCAGTTAGCGTTTCTGGGTTAAAAAAAGGTTTGGACAAGTTCCTGGAGGAAAAGTCCATAGTCTGCTGTTGAGACAGATATGGGGAAGCAACTGCTTGCCCTGGGATTTGTAGCATAGAATATTGCCATGATTTGGGTTTCTGCCAGGTACTTTGTGACCTGGCTTGGCCACTGTTGGAAACAGGACAGTGGGCTACATGGACCACTGATCTGAACCAGTATTGTTACATGCAGAGAACATTACACTAATGGCACCAAGTTACGGGTGCAGTAGTGTACAACTGGAGAAGAACAATAGGTGTACAAAAACAGAAATGACTGCACAGGAAGAAGTTGACAGAACCAAAAGGAAAATAGATGCCTTCTCAGTTGCAACAGCAGAACATATACTCAGACAGAGAAGAAAAGCGAAGAATAAAAAATATAAGAAATGGCATCGTTGGCAAAGAGGCAAAGAGGACACCTTACTAACACAGTGCTTGGACAAAATGAATATGTTGGCATGCATGCACTAATCACAAAGGTGAATACTATAGTCTAGGTGCCACATTTGGGGAAGTAAACATCTAAAATAGCTGCACAGTGCACAGGAGATAGTGGTTGCTGTGGAAGGGCAGACTGGACAGGCCATTTGGCTCTTATCTGCCGTCATGTTTCTAGGTTTCTAGCACTACTCTGCAAATAACTATTTAGCATACATATCACATATATGCAAGAGCGGCAGACAAAGGGGTTGGGTGGATCTTCCACGTACATGTATAATTTACTGCAGCCTTGCCTCACTTAGCCACCTGCACTTATGCCAGGTCTATGCCCGATATACCTGCAAGTGCCTAAATATTAGGCACACCCAAACTGGGCTACATTAGTATCCTATATTGGAACCTAGGTACCTAAGTTCCATTATAAAATAGGCTTCCTCCGCATGATCTCATGGTGCCTAATGATCTCTGTCTAGAAAATGGGTACACAGCATAGATGTTACTTGTTATATACATATTTTTGTAAAAAAGAATGCCATAAACATTTCTGTGTGTACACTTTTTCTACTTGCATTTACGGAAGAAAAACTGAAAATCCAATTAGAATCTTTTAAAAAGTTATTTTAAGCTCCCTCATTCAAAAGCAAATGCTGCCCAAACCACTATATATTTAAAATATATTCTTTCTCTACAATCTGGAGCACAGTGTACACTACAAGAATTTACATACCCTGCTAACCGCATTCAAAAATAAACAATTCTGTGCCGCAGAGAGCTATGAGCAGCTTCTGTACATGTTCCCAAGGTAATGGGAGACAGGGTGCCCAGAAACAAGCGCTGAAATCCAAAGAGAAGGACATTAATGTAAACATCATCTCAGCTGCACCGACGCTTTTCCCTCATTTTGCGTCTACAGAGAACATGGTTAATACATCTGGCCTCTTATTTTACCACTGTACATTTTGAGAGTCAGCAACTACTCAAGGCCTAGCTCTCAAGAGTTGCAGAATCCTTGAAAACAAAAGCCCAAGCATCTCATTAGTTTATTTGGCTTTAATTTACTCACTGTCCCAAACCCAAGCCAAGTTCCATTACAGCTACAATGTTACTTCCCTGCTCCAATCTAAGCATTGGATTTACCACAGTACACAACCACTTGTTAATGTCTTCAGTGCACACTTTTAATAAAAAGGTCACATTGAATAAAATAAGACCTGAGGTAAACAGCATGTGTTAATAATACATGGTAGTGCCTTTGAGTACATCTAACCCTACATCTGCATCTGAGGAAATGGAGTGTGGTGACTTGCCAAGGTCATAAGGAGTATTGACGAGAGGCGCAGGACTTGAATCCTGGCTTTCCTGGTTCTTAAAACAATCAAAACCGAGTTCTGGGTCAAACAGATTTAATCTCCTGCTTTAAGCATTTAACTACTCCTCCATCCCAAACATATATGTAATTGTATACTTGGGACTGGGTCAGACATTCTATCGACTCCTGGATCTGACATGTACATTCTAAGGACCAAACCTACTGTCCAGTGCTGCACCTGACTATAGAAACTTTCTAAGAAACAAAAGCATAAGTTAAGCGTTACAGAAAATCTGCCGAGATTAGTGCCGACAACCTTCTTGCTCATAATGAAACACAGAGCACTACCATGGTAGCACACATCTCATCTGACAGACAGGCAAATCTTTCACCACTTCAGTGTCTTTTAAAAACTCCATACATCACACTCCAGGTATAACAATTCTTCAGGATGAATTATCACTGTAAAACCAGAAGCTGTTCCATAACTGACTCCATCTGCTCACATGAAAGAACAGCCTGCCAGAAGCTGTAGAATTCTAGAAATAAGCATCTAGCATGGAAATGAATTTAAAGTACTACATAAAATGACACTTTCCATTATCAATGTGCAAATTTGCTGGTTACAGACCGTCAGCAGATATTTCTTGCAATGATTCTTCCCAGAGTGTAGTGCAGAGAGAAAACTATGAACATATCCACTGAATACCAGAAATGTACAGCGGTGTCAACACCAAAGCAGTACAGGCATCTCTGCAGTCACATTTTCTTCTACTAATGCATTTTGCTAAATGTTTGGAATAAAGATGGTTAGCCTCTAAAAGAAAAATTTTAAAAATTATGTCTGCATGCTTTACCCACCGAAAGAGACTTTTTAAAACTGCCTGCCCAATATGCAGTTAAATGTTACGTGCATAGAGCTTGTATGTGCATAAGTTTACCCGGACTGAGTGGAGAATTTCTGGGGATCAGATTGATGAGGCGTTTGCATTTACATGCATACTTTTGAAAATTCAACCACATATGCAAAACCTAAATCTGAAAATCTGTGCAAGTCTGAGAACGGGTGTAAATACATACCATTTCCCTGGAGGGATTTTCAAAGTGGACATACTAAATTCTTTTGCTTTGAAAAGGTTTAATTTGGTAAAGAATGCATATAGTTTTTCAGGTATGCAAAATTTTAAAATTACTCCTATAGCCCTCAACCTACTAATATGCTGGTGACTCATTTGTGTTAGCGACACAGCTTGAGAAGGAGGCTGCCTTCATACAATGACAATCGACTACTTATTCGGGTGCCATTCCGAATAGTACCTTGAAGATTAGGGTGCTTGCTTTGAAAAATATTCTTGCCTTGACTGGTAGCCAATGTAGTGTTTCAAGCAGTGGGGTTGCTCTTTCATATTTCAATTTCTTGAAAATCAGTTGCTGCCATGTTTTGGACTGTTTGAAGCAAGTTTAGTATGTTTTTCTTGCACCCTACATATGCTGCATTGCAGTAGTCTAGTTGTGCTAGTATCGTTGATTGGACCAGTATCCGGAAAGATTGTCCAGGGAAATAGTCTCTTATTCTTTTCAATTTCCAAAGTGTTCTAAAGCACTTTGATGTTACTGCTGATATTTGATTGTCCTGCATTAGGTGTTTGTTGAGAATGATTCTTAGTATTTTAAGTTGTGTTTCGATGTGGTATGTTTGTTGGTTGATTGTGACTTTCTGGTAGGATGTGGGGTTGTGTGGGCTGGATAGTACTAGGAATTTGGTTTTGTCTCTGTTCAGCTCGAGTTTGAAAGTTGTTGCCCATTCTTCTATGAGGTCCAATCCTTTTTTTTATTTTGTCCTGTATTTTGTGATATTGTTTTGGAAAGGTATGAAGATGGTGACGTCATCTGCATATATAAATGGGTTGAAACCTATTAATTCCAGTTTTTTTGCAAGTAGCACCATCATTACATTGAACAGTATTGGTAATATTGGCGATCCCTGTGGTACCCCACACTCAGAAATCCACGAGGCTGATATTTGGTTGGACATCTTTACAATGTAGGATTTGGTCTTTAGGAAGCCATTGAACCATGTTGCCACTGCACCGCTGATTCCTATGTTGTTGAGCAGTATCATTAGTGTGGTGTGGTCTACTAGGTCAAATGAACTTGATATGTCGAATTGTAGTAGTAATACATTTTGTCCTTGGCATGTTATGCTTCTGAATTTTGTTATCAGGGTGGTTATGACCATTTCAGTGCTGTGTTATGGTCTGAAACCTGATTGGGATTTATTGAGAATTTTGTCAAGTATTCCATTAATTGCTGTGTTACTAGACCTTCCATCATTTTGGTTAGTAGTGGTATTGAAGTTACTGGTCTGTAACTTGTTATATCGCTGATCTTGCTGGTAGTGTTTTGGGGGATATGTGTGAGTACTATGTCGCCTTTGTCTGCTGGAAATTGGCCTCTTTCAAACGTGTGTGACGTGTTTGGTAAGGTACTCAATGAACCAGCCTGGTGGGTTTTTCATCATGTAGTTGAGGCATTTGTCAAGTAGGCAGTATATTTGCCCGTATTTTGTCAATAGCGTCTTTATTGCATCTAGTTGGGGTGGTTTGAATGTGGTCCATATTCTGTATGTTGCGGTGTGGTTCGTGTGTTTCATAGACTTTGAGACACTATTTCCTGTTTGCAGAAATTGTTTGATTACGATAGTGAGGACTGTGGTCCCACTGCTCCATATATTGTTCGATATATATATACGATTTAGTTGGTATTTAACATCGTATCACATCATAAGACTCCTGAAGAAGGCACCTCGGCACCGAAATACGGCTGTATTGAGTCACTTTCTTTGATTTTACCAATAAACTTCTTTTAATCATAAGTCTTTTTCTCTGTTTGGAAGAGCCTACCTTCCCCACTCCTCCTTTGCCTTCACTGAACTTGTTTCGTGGAGATTCAGTGCACCTCCACACTCCGTGTGGGCTCTCTCCTGCTTTCATAGTCCTGCAGGTAGTCTGTGACATTTATTTGTGCTTTTGCAGGGTTTGATCTTGTGTTTGTTGTTTTGTTTTTGAAGTATTGTGCAAGCTCATCTGCAATTGGTAGTGTTTCAGTTGTCGCCAATATGTTCTGGGTTTTCAGTAGTTTGTTCATGAGTTTGAATATTTTTTTCATATTGGTCTGGTAGAGGTTCGTATATGTACTGTAGTGTTCTGCTTTTGCTTTCTTTATGCTGTTTGTGTATGTTCTTATGGCTTTTCTCCATATGGTTTTGCTTGCATCTGTTTTATTTTTGGCCCATGCTCTTTCGAGTTTCCTACAGCGTTTCCTCACGTGTAGTAGTTTGTCATTAAACCAGGAAAGTGGTTGTTTTGTGATTTTTGTTTTGAGTGGTGCTATTTTGTTTAGTGTATTTTCACTTGTATCCTCAGGTAGTATGTCGTTGAATTCTTTCATTGCTGTTGTCCAGAATGTGTGGTTGTCTACTTTTCCTCTGGTTGCGAATGTATGTTGGGTTCTTGGCTCTGTTTTCTTGCTGTTTTCTTTCCACTGTAGTGTGAAAGTGAGCTTGCTGTGGTCTGACCATAATACCTCTTCCCATGTGTGGCTTGTGAATATATGGTTGTTACTCGTTGAGAATCTGCGGGCTAGTATGTCTAATTGGTGTCCTTTTGTGTGTGATGAGACTCCTTGTGCTGTTAAGTTCCATTGGTTTATGAAGTTCATTAGTGTTCTGGTGTGTGTGTCATTTTGTTTTTCTAGGTGCAGGTTTATGTCACCTATCAGTAGGACATTTGGGTGATTGGTGCAGATGTTTGATACGAAGACAATGAAATCATCATGGGCATTTGTCCAGCTTCCTGGAGGGCGGTAGAATAATGTGATGCATAGTCAGTCAGTTAGTGCTTTGTCTGTGATTTTGCATGCCAAGATTTGGATTGTTGAGGATGTGTGTTTAGCGACAGGTTCTGCTGTGAAGAAGGATTTGTATATTATTGCACTGCCTCCTCCCCTTCTTTTGGTTCTGTTGATATGTATTATTTTGTATCCTGGTGGGCATAGGTCTAGTAGTGCAAGGTCGTCTTCAAGGTGCAGACATGCTTGTTATGAGCAGTAGTCCAAGTTGCTCCGTTTCTATCCAGTCTCTTAGTAGTGTTGTCTTATTTACTGCTGATCTCGCATTTATGTAACCTATTTGTATTGGGACATACATGTCGTGTTTAATGTTGGTGGTTTTAACAGTTTGTAGTTGTCTGTGTGGTCTGCCTGTTTTGCTGTTCTGATTTTGTTTAGGTGTTGATCATGTTTGGTTTCATGTTGCTGGTTGTTTGTTTGGCCACTGCATTGTTGTTTTGGTGGCAATTGGGCTCTTCCAGTTGTTGGAGTGGGCATCTTCTTCCTGTGATGCGTACTAGTATTTTGTTCCATTCGGTTGGAGTTGTTGTTAGCACCCCCATTATCCACATTGTTAATGTATAGAAGAAGATCCATGCCCTTAGATTGGTCATTTTGGGGGGTAACATCTGGTTTGGGGGTGTTTGCATGTGAATGTGTGTGTGTGTTTGAGCTCTGAGGTGCTTGTGTTAGCCATTTCTTCGTTCAGACTTGACAAGAAAAACAAAAACTACCAATTTTCACTATGGTGGAGCATTACATTGTAGCAGCAGGAGCTCTGGCTGCACTGATGTCTGGTGTATAGATTTTTGGACTCATACCATTTTGAGAGGACAGAACAGGCAATCACCATACTAGGAAGGGAACGGGGGTGGAGACGATACCAACATTATCTTCAATAACCTGAAGATGTTGTTATGGATATGGTTTATAATGGTCAGTTTCATGTCTGTATTGTCTGTTTTAATTCTATATGTATTAAAATTGGTCCAGAACTGTGATATAAATCTTACTAATAAATAAGGTGCTGTCCCCTCCCATAATCAGCATTACAGAACAATAAGAAAGACTGATTGTAAGCCCAGATGCAAAGGAGGTAATAACATGCCAGCAACTCCTCACTTTGAATAGTGTGCCTAGAGACTGTCAAAAGCAAAAAAAAAAAAAAGATCCCCAACATACCATTACGTTGAAAGGAAAACACCCAAAATAGTGTGTTAAAAGGTCTGTGCTGCAGCATTGAAGCATCATCAATAAAGCAGAAACCAGTAGGAAACCATGGGTCTTCAGCACACAGGGCAAATGTTACATTTGCAACCTCCCCCCACAACCCAGGCCACATCACAAAGACCCTGGAGCTTCTATTTTTTGGCCTTTCAGCTCCTTCTTCAACACCTCACTGAACCTGGGTCCATGGCCCCCTCCCATCCATACGCCACTGGCAGAATCACAAAACAGCAGCCAACACAGCACTTTAGGGAAAACAAATTTACATTTTTATCAGTATTAGCCCTGACGAAAATCCACAGTGGACTGAAACATTGGCAAGAATATAAATGTCTCATATACATTGGCCCCTGGTATGTACTTCTGCTCCAATTCTGATTACTACCTGTACAAAACGCAAAGGATATTCTACACAGGACAACTGAATTTTTCATGACCCAAACTCCGAGCATTATGTGAAGAGAGTTAGAAGCCTTTTAACAAAGCCGCAATAGGCACTTGCATGCCAAAAAGCACTGCAATGGGATGAAATGAGACGTCCCATGGTAGTGTGCCAATCAGCACATACTAATCCCACACTGAAAAATATTTGTTATTTTTCAGCATGGGAGGCGCGACTATGGGTGGAAAGTAGGCATTCCCTGTGCTAATCGGGTAGTGTGGGCACATTGCCGCGTGCTGCCCAATTACTGCGAGGTTAGCACGGGAGCTCTTAGTTCCTACAAAATAGGTGGTGGTAAGGGCTCCCAAAGTAATGGCCAAGCGATAATTGGGAAATTAGTGTGTGGCCACACAAATGCGGCCATTTTACCACATCGCTAAAAGTGGTTGCAGCACGTGGTAAACCCACAAGCTAACAACAGACCGGCCACTTTTTAGTGTAGCTTAATAAAAGAGCTCCTAAGTGCACTAGTACCTTTTTACTAGGCGCTAACGAACACTTAACACAGCAAAAAATGGATTACCACGGACGTGCTACTACATCAAACAGTAGTTTTGGAATGAGCATGCGCTAACGTGCTAATTTTTTTTTTTTTGGGGGGGGGGCATATCAGGGGTAGAGAGGAGGCATTCCTGGGCTAACCAGTTAGCACATCTATATTACTGCAAGTTACCTGGTTAGTGCACGGATAATGCAGAAGCCCTTATTGCCTACAAAATAGGAGGCGGTAAGTGCTCCTGCAGTAATTTTTTAAAATGGCAGCGCACTGACAATTTTAGCACATATACATTTATTTTAAAAATAGAAAAAAAATGGATTTTTACAGCATGGTAAAAATGGTCTTAACAGGCAAAACGGCACACTAAGGCCCATTTTTACTGCAGCATAGTAAAAGGACCCCTTAGTTTTGTAAGTCTACAAGGAAGCACATAAAAGATGAGCTATGATAAAAACATGAAACTGTACAGCAGGCTTCAATAAAATGGGAAGCACGAAGTACCATAAAATGAAAATATCAAGAGGTCATCATATGCAGCCCAAAGTAGTAAAGCTCAAAAGGAAAGTGGGGGAGAAAAAAAACTATTCATTGAGCAAGTATGGGGTGATAAAAACACTTCAAAGGAATTCCAGTCAAGGTATACGAACTAAAACTGTAGAAGAATTCAAGCTAAACACAGAAGGACCTTTGCAGCAGACAAGGGTGGGAGATGAACAGTGAATAAAATCTGTAACAGAATAGCAGGCCCGGTAGAAAAAAAGCTAACTCAATCCTTTACTCAAAATGACAGCTTCTATGTCCCAGGATGTCTCCAAAACCATTATTCCAGCAGATTTCTATTCTGAAAACATCTTAATGAAATATGAGGGTAAATTTTGTTCTATTCTACTAGTATCTTTCAGTGCACCTAATAAATGCAAAATGCTATTTGATTCTTTTTAAAATGTTGCCAAACCTCAAGATAAAACACTTAGAGGCCCTTTTTACAAAGACGCACTAAAAAGTGGCCTAGGTGCTACTTTTAGCAGGTGATTTTCCCTCACGTTTAGGCTTCCTCTTAGCGCATCTTCCAAAAAGCCAAATTTCTATTTACAGCAATAATGGCCAGGCGCTAAGTCCAAAATTAGTGCCTTGCCATTTACTGCATGAGCTCTAACTGCCTATTCACTTGGCAATAAGGGCTCATGCGCTACCCTGCGGCAATGTGGCCGAACTGTCGATTATGGCCAGGAACTGCTCCCCAGGAGAAAACAGAAAATTATTTTCTACCACGGGAAACTGCGCACGCCAACTTCGGAACTACCGCTGGGCTCCTGCGCTACCCCCACAGAAGGGTCAATTTGGCACGCCTTTGTAAAAGGGCCCCTTAATAGGTCGATCACATCAAACTATGCAAAATCCCAACAGACGTTTTATGGTTATGACTGCATCAGTGGTATGAAACCAAGAAAAATCAGATATTAGGATCCTTCCTCCCTTCCCCCAAAACAGAAATGTGTACTTATTTAGTTACCCAGGGGTGAACCTTTCCATGATGCCCCTAGTCAAACCTAACAGGCCAGCTGCTACTACAATACTGGGAGGAGGTTTTTCCCATAAGATCCCACCGGCCCACATATCATTCCCCTTAGTTTGAAAACAAATCACTCACTGGATACAAACTACCACAGAGAACTAACAATATTAAACCCATGTTCTGAATTTTTTTTATTTTATTTTTTCTCCGGTCCCCTCTCCCTTTTACTACAGGAAAAAGGGGAAGGAGGCACTGGGAAAAATGTGTTTACAGGAAGCATTACGTATTGCTTTGTTTGCAAAAGTTCATGCGTAAGTACCTCCCACTCACTGGAAGAGCTAAATCTGTAGCAAGTGGGAGGCTAAGGAGGGACCATAGAATGACAGCATCATCTCAGTCCAGTTTCTGAATGGCAACCAGGAAGGCTGAAACCAGAGCTCTACTTAGTCAACTGAACTCTGGAAAAAATGCCGCTCCAAACAAGTGACCTTGCTTCTGACTGGCCACCGAGAAAGCGTGAAAACTGCCACAGCCTACAGCCTTGCATTTAAACTGCACAGCCTACAGCCTTGCATTTTCTCAGAGATCATATTTATTCTGAAACTGGAGTTCTGGTTTTTCCATTCCCCATTCTTTAAAAAAATAAAAACAGAGAAAGCTCCACATTCCTCTTCCTGCCCCACTAGTTTACATCTTTAGGGAGACCAAGAGAATGCTGCCTCTAAACATCGCTCCAGAGCTGTGGTTCATATATTGTAACACTCTTCTGACCAGAAGCCTGACCTCTAAAAGTCAGCTGCTTTTACGGTCTGGCTGACATTACTAAGCATCACTCCGATAGCTTTCTCAAAGCAAACACACACATTTTGGAGTTTTCTATTTTAAGAACAGTATTTGGATTCACTACGTGAATGTGCTCTCAAACTGAATATATTTACAATGACCACTCCTGACTGAAGAAATTTTCAGAACTTCTGCATGTTTTTTCACCATGCATGTGTCTAAAAGGACTTCCCCTAACTTTTATCTTGGTGTGGTCTGTCTGTACTCTATGTCATAGGCACAATCATTTGAAAACGATTGGGGGTGCTACACACAATGCAAATCACCTTTACCCGGACACAGTAAAGGAGCTGGCACCCACACAGCTGGATCCTATGACTCTGTCTTATTTTTCATCTCCCTGCTTTCTACTCCAGCACACAACTGTGCCTCACTGGTCTGTTTTAGAAGTCATTTTATATTTCATACTGCCAAACACAGATGTCCAAGATCATCATTTACATCGCACTAAACTTTTCAAGCTCTGGCTAAAATTTAAATTGCAACCTAATCCCTCACATGTCGTCATCATTTTTTTTCTGAAGTTGTTATGCAGAAGAGAATCCTTCCCAAAGTCTCCTTGAAACTCAAACCCTTTCACTCCTGAAGTGAACATAGAGTTTGCACTCTGTTTTGCCCTGTGATGGGCTGCAACACTTACATCATGCTTTGGATTTCAGGGGCAAAGCTGGTAGCCTTGGCTGCCCCTCTCCCACCGCTCGCAGAGGCCAGAACTGACATCGGACTGACTGCAGTACTACTCATCTGACCATATAAGAGAGAAAGCAAAAAAAAAAAAAAAAAGGTCAGGAGAGGCGCTAGTTGTATATATATAATTTATTATTATTAATATTTATTATTATTATTATTTATTTAACACAGCACAGTGGGCAGGAAGGGGGTAAAATAAGACTAAGGAACAATTTTGAATTAAAGCAGCATGTAGTGATGCTGAGCTCCTGCTTGCCACTCTGAGTCTGGGGTACAGCGGGCTGTGTGTACTTTGTTTTCAGTGTTGTACATTATGAGGCATATTTTCAAAGCACTTAGCCTTCCAAAGTTCAGTGGTTTGAAAATATGCCTCAATGAGACCTGCAGATGCAGCACGTGCACAAGGCCATTCTAGCAGGCTCGGCACATACGGGTGTGAGAGAGAATGAGAAGAGATGGCAGCAGCCTGGACCAGCATCAAGAAGAACATTTGTACAGTTCACCACAGTCCAGCTTCTGCTAGTTACTAACAGTGGTGCCTCCCCGCGTCCTCTTCCTACTGCTCACGATTGCCAGATAGTGAAATATTTTGGAGCCCAATTCACACCAAAAAGTAGCCCAAAAATCTTGACACCAAACAAAAATCAGAAATAACTTCCCATCATTCTAAATACACCCATAGCTCTAAATGAAATCAAAGGTAAAGTAACATATTGTACAATTCAATGTGCTGGACATCTGTCAGCTAAAAAAATACCAAAGAATATCTACCCTCATAACCAAATTTAAACAACTAATAGCAAGCGGACACAGTGTGCTGCTCCTTCAATTCGACATGTCCAACGCGTTTGACATGGTTTGCCACCAAATACTCTCGAACATCCTAGACTACTTTGGGATTGGAGGAAACGTACTAAAGTGGTTCCAAGGATTCCTAGAAGCTAGAACCTACCAAGTGATCTCAAAATCAAAAACGTCAATACCATGGACACCAGAATGTGGAGTTCCACAAGGATCACCGTTGTCACCAACCTTATTTAACCTAATGATGACACCTCTAGCTAAATCGCTATCCAACCAAGGCCTCAACCCGTACATTTATGCAGATGATGTCACGATATACATCCCATTCAAGCATGACCTAACAGAAATTACAAAAGAAATCCAACATAGCCTCCAAATAATGAATTCATGGGCGGATGCATTTCAATTGAAACTAAACGCAGAAAAGACACAATGTCTCATCTTATCTTCACAATACAACTCAAATAAAAACAATACTATAAACACTCCAAACTATACTCTCCCGGTCTCTGACAGCCTGAAAATTCTGGGAGTTACAATTGACCGAAATCTCACACTAGAAGACCATGTGAAAAATACAACAAAGAAAATGTTCTTCGCCATATGGAAACTTAAAAGAATCAAACCTTACTTCCCAAGGGACATATTCCGCAGCCTAGTACAATCAATGGTGCTGAGCCACTTAGACTACTGCAACGCAATTTACGCAGGTTGTAAAGAAAAAGTCATTAAGAAGCTGCAAACAGCCCAAAATACAGCAGCTAGACTCATATTCGGGAAAGCAAAATACGAAAGCGCCAAACCCCTAAGAGAAAAACTACACTGGCTCCCTCTAAAGGAACAAATTGCGTTCAAAGTATGCACCATGGTCCACAAAATTATACATGGGGATGCTCCGGCCTATATGACAGACCTTATAGACCTACCTGCTAGAAACACAAAAAGATCAGCACGTACGTTCCTCAACCTCCATTACCCCAAATGCAAAGGATTAAAATACAAGTCCACTTACACAACCAGCTTCTCCTACATTTGCATGCAGCTATGGAACGCGCTTCCGAAGACCATAAAGACAACGCAAGATTTAGCTATCTTTCGAAAACTACTGAAAACTGACTTATTCAAGAAGGCATACAACAAACAACCGTCCTAATTACCAAACAATAAGAATGAAGAATAAGATGGACCGACCCTAATCACGCGACCAAGCAAACTCAATGACCTTAATGAACAAACAATACCACTTCTAATCTAATATCGACTACTATGCAACCACAAAATGACGACTAACCTCATCACCATACACTTTTACTCTCACCCTAATGTCCTCACCTGAGCAACTACATAATGCCGACATCTACACAAGATCACAATCAAGCTCATTTTCAAAGCACTTAGCCTCCCAAAGTTCCATAGAAACCTATGGAACTTAGCCTCCCAAAGTGCTTTGAAAATATGCCTCAATGTATTCTTCCACCACGTATGTACGCACTTGATTGCAAAACCATGTGCATATTTGTAGTCCGGAAATGGCAATCGCCATTACGGCAAATGTAAGCCACTTTGAGCCTGCAAATAGGTGGGAAAATGTGGGATACAAATGCTACAAATAATAATAATAATAATAAAATAACCTCTGGAAAGGTTCCATAAAGACGTATAAAGCTAACGAGCAGTTACAAAGCTCATGCAATGTATCACACTGAAACCCTGAATGTGTCACACTAATAAAGCAGCATCACCTCATGTCATGTCGGCAGTTTAAAAAAAAAACACATCTGACTTAAGTGCTGCTTACACTGCAGTTTAATATCTTAACACACAAAAACGGTCACTAACAAAGACCTCATAAATACATGAAAAAATGCAGGACACTGTGTGAAGCAACATCACATCTTAAATTAAAGTAGTGCGCCTTCTCTCAGCCACCATCTTAAACAGTGTTTCCCATGCTTTATGACAGCTGTGTCTTACCCTGAGAACTGTGCCGTGTGCAAGGACATGTTTAATCTTAGCATATCATCACAGTGTACCATGCATATAATACTCGTACTAAGGGACCCCATAGTTGAAGCCCTGCCCATAATAAACCCACACATACCTTCATTACTTAGTCTGAGCTACGCTGTCTTGTTGCTTCAACTTGAGTAAACAGTTATGAGTGACCTGCATTTTCCATATTTTTAGTTTACTTATGAGGTCTTGTTAGTGAGCATTTTTGAGTCGTCTAAAAAATATTAAACCACAGTGTAAACGGTGCCTAACTGGAGAACTTTAGGTCAGATTCGTATTTTTTTCTAATTCCGGACATGAAGTGAAAGTGTCGTGTTAATGAAGCAGTGCACCTCAAGGCTGCAATGTGGTAAAGACTTATGTTTAAAGACAGCTTTTGGTACTCTTCAGGAGACGGGTGTGCAACCCATTGAATTATCTGACATTTTAATCTGCCTTTTTGTTTCAGTACTTAGAAATGTCCCACATGCTCCTGAAAGCCACAGTATGCAATTTATTTAATTTTTAGTGGGTAGCAATGGTGACAGGTACAGCCCTCCACCTAACTGGAAGGGTGGGGGGGACAGTTTTGATTTTCCCTACTCTGCTTTTTCCCTCCCCCTGCTCCTACTCCTACTCCATTTACCTTGGCAACCTGAAGTTCATAAGCTGTACTCTCTCCTTCACTAGGAAACTTATTTTATTCACCTTGAATCCCAATCACATCTCCCACTTTGCTTGCCTCTTAGTCACCACTGGCCACAAACTAGCACAGCGAAAGCCAAGGAGTTGGAAACCAACAGAAAACAAGGTAGTACGGTGGGCAATACTTTACTGAAGTACAGCCTGACACAGCCACGTTTCGGCAATCAACTGCATCAAGGGCATACAGTCATATCTATAAAACAAGTTATTCACATACGTGATACATTAAAATCATATGGACTACAAACATTTACAGACTAAATATTAAAAATATGATAAATCAGGCCTTGACAAATTTTTATTTCAATCTAGGAGCCAGAGTCCTAGACATCTCATTCCTCTCCCATCCCCTGACCGAGACTCAGGAGCATGAGGAGATCCTCGCAAAGGTTTACTGCAACTCCTTTGGGGCCTAATTCACTACTTTCCCATTGTTTCCAAAGGGAAAAAAAGCTTAGTAAATTAGGCTCTTAATACACTGCTGCAGAGCGCAGGCTGAAGCCTGCAGTTCTTTTTCAAATGTGCTTTCTGCAGCATGCCAGGACCCTCTTAATAGCTCTGCCAGAGATGCTTTACTTCTTTAGTTCAGTTATCAACAAAAGCACAGGGTTTCCACCAGGTTCCATTCCTCTTTCTTCACCCTTGCCACCCTGCCTTTCCTCATCATCCCTTTCTCTCACCCCCATCCCTCATTCTTTTATCCATCCCACCCTCAGTCTCCTCCTCCTCTCCATTCTCAGTCTTCCTGTTATTCCTCTGGTTTCATCTGTCCTTGTCAGTAGTGTCCCACAGTCTCAGCTTTCCTAGTCCCCCTCCCCATAGGTAGGCAGGTTTCCTAGAACAAGGCTTACTTGTATCTACATTGTGATTTTTATTTGGGGGGGGCTTTTACTTAAGTATTATGTAATGCATCCAACTTGTGGACTAAAGATGAGTAATAGATCAATCTTGAAAAAACTTTGTGGGAGGATTGGCCTAGTGGTTAGGGTGGTGGACTCTGGTCCTGGGGAACTGAGGAACTGAGTTCGATTCCCACTTCAGGCACAGGCAGCTCCTTGTGACTCTGGGCAAGTCACTTAACCCTCCATTGCCCCATGTAAGCCACATTGAGCCTGCCAGGAGTGGGAAAGCGCGGGGTACAAATGTAAAACAAACAAAAAAAAAACTTAATTTTCCTTAGAATTTATTTTGACTTAAAATCATCTTTTCTCTTTCAAGAATTGTACTTGAAGTAAATCCTAAATTCGATAAATAAAAATTTTTTTTTTAATTTTTGCTTTTTCCATTTTCTCATTCTAATCATTTTCTTTTCTGTTCATGTTCTCTTTCTTTCCCCATTACCTTCTCTGTTTTTTTCTCCCTTGCTATTTTCTCAGTTCTTTTTGAAGAATACCCCCTTCCTCTATGGTGACCCAAATCAGTGGCAGATAGACCCAAAGTACCAGAACAGGGAATTTTTCTACACCAGCCCATCACCTTACATTGATTCCCATGGTACGTGATGGGCTAAGCCTGCAACAAACTAATAAAACATAGAACCTCTGAGCAACTGCAGGGCTCAAGGCCCTGCTGTTTCCACCCTTCCTTCAGCATGAACTTCTTTCATTAGTAACAGGAAGTTTATACTAAAAGAGGGGGCAGAAACATGGCAAGGACTTGAGCCCTGCAGGAGCTCAGAGGCCCAGCATTTTATTTTTTCTTCCTGGTCCTAAGACTCCCAGCAGCATTCTGCCTCTATCCTAATTACCTCCCAACTGCTTTGCCAATGCCAAGCAGGCCTTCCTTTGCAGCAGGACTCTGCTGAAGTTTGCATTACATGCTGCACGAACTTTGATGCTGGTCACTTGGCTCTAAATCTTGAGATAGTTAGATATTTGGACCACAAGAGCAGCATCAGAGTTCCTGTAGCACATGATGCAAACCTCGGCTGAATCGCAGTCTGGTGGTGGTGGTGATAACCTAGGGACACAAACCTGCTTAAGGGCACAAAATTCCAGGTGCCAGGATATAATTTTTAAGTTTCACAATGACCTGGCACCTGGTATTTGTTGAGCCCTGTGATATACACCATATTGTAAAATGACACACATAATAATGATAAAAAAATATCTGTTTAATCATAAATATATTTCAGTGGGCAAACCCTGAAAATGTGTGTTGGGACTTAAGAACCTCGCTCAGACGTAAATGTGTGCTAAAGGCATATACTGAATGCCAAGTTTTGCTTCAAAATCCTAAGACAAAAATAAAAACTTCTACTTATAATGCCCATCAAAACACATTTCAGAATTTACCCCCCCCCCCCTGAGAGTATAGCTTATAGCAACATCCTAACTTATCATACATATTTAAAATTAACTGTAATATAACATTACCTATTGCTAGTGTATTGCCTTTAATATACAAATAACAATAGTCTGAATACAAATTGGGGATATTAACTGCTCTGAAAATAGGATCAATAATTCAGATTAAGGAGTTTAAATGACAAAACAATGGTATAACATTATTCTGGCACACAATACATATTTCAATTTAAGAATAAAAAAGACATGCTTCCATAAGTTCTACATTGTAAAATAATGTGACAAACCCAACCACCGGTTTTTGTTTTTGTGTTTTAAATATGTGTATATCCTTTTGGCACTATTCACAGCCAACAACTGTTGCTTTAAACCAAGAACTAAAGATGCCAGAGATGTGTTTTTTCAAGAAAAGAAAAAAAGCAGCACGGATTACCTTTGTCTAAATCAAAGACTGCTTCTGCTCCCAAAGAAAAGCATTAAAGTACAAACAGACAAGGAAGGATTCCTTAGAGACGCTGTCTTAAAGAGCTTTTCCCGCGGTGAGTCTGAAGAACAGTCACCGTGAGGTCCTACAGATACAGGCTGCCGAAGCAAAAGCCTGGGGTTAACACGGCTTACAACAGCCTGAAGCGTGCACTCACAACTCACTGAGCAAAACTCTCTTTCTCCACTTCCTTCCCTGTGCCTAAGAGGTGACTACCTGAAAGTGTTGCGCCTGCAAATTGACAAACATTAGCAGCACTAAAAAAATAAATGCTGCATGCTCATAAGTGAAACTCTGAAACGTTCAGAAAGAATAGGTTGTGTGATACCAGAGTGAGGCTTGGAAAGCACTGAGAGACGCTATTGGAGAACCAGAATGAGGCTTGGACCTGCACTAAGAGAAGCTATTGGAGCACCAGAATGAGAGACTTGGAATGCACTGAGAGATGCATTGGGAGCACAAGAATGAGGCTTGGAATGCACAGAGCAACAGCTGAACTGCTATGATGGATAAAGCCGTGCTGCAAAGTTACCCATTCCAAGAGGGAGACTTTTTGGCCGGTCCTGGTTTTAAACTTTCATCCATGAAAGCAGGAGTCACCAGAGGAAATTTACATCCCAAAGCACGGTACTTAACTACATAAGTATTACCATACAGTGACAGATGGTTCATCAAGCATCTTGTTTCCAACAAACAGTGGCCAATCCAGGTTACAAGTACCTGGCAAGATCCCAAAACAGTACAATACATTTTACACTGCTTATTTAAGCAGTGGATTTTTCCTAAGTCCATTTTAATAATGATTTATGGACTTTTCCTTTAGGAAGCCATCCAAAACTTTTTAAACCCTACTAAGCTGAACGCTTTTACATTCTCTGGCAATGAATTCCAGAGTATGAGTAAAGAAATATTTTCTCAAATTTGTTTTAAATTTACTGCTTTGCGTGTCCCCTAGTCCTAGTATTTTTGGAAAGAGTAAACAAGCGATTCACGTCTACCTGTTGCACTCCACTTATTATTTTGTAGACCTCTATCATATCTCCTCTCAGCTGTCTTTTCTTCAAGCTGAAGAGCCCTAGCCGCTTTAGCCTTTCCTCATAGAGAAGTCGTCCCAGCCCCTTTATCATTTTCATCGCCCTTTTCTGTACCTTTTCTAATTTCACTATATCTTTTTTTAGATGCGGTGACAAAAACTGAACACAATATTTGAGGTGCGGTTGCATCATGCCATTATAACGTCCTCATTTTTGTTCTCCATTCCTTTCCTGATAATACATAACATTCTATTTGCTTTCTTAACCAACACTGCACACTGAGCAGAGGGTTTTAACGTATCAACGATGACGCTTAGATCCCTTTCCTGGTCCGTGACTCCTAATGTGGAGCCTTGCATTACGTAGCTATAATTCGGAATCCTCTTTCCCACATGCATCACTTTGCACTTGCTCACATTAAACATCATCTACCATTTAGATGCCCAGTCTCCCACTCTCTTAAGTAGGGTTACCAATCGTCCGGATTTCCCCGGACATGTCCTCTTTTTGAGGGCATGTCCGGGGCGGTCGGCGGATTTTGCCTGGTCAAACGTGGGTGCGTGCGTGCATGCAGGCGGGCGATCAGCGCCGTGGGTCTGGTCTCGTCTCCCTTCCCCTTCCCTACCATGTTCTCTGATGGTCTAGTGACGTCTTCAGGGCAGGAAAGAGACCCCTCTTTCCTGCCCGGAGCGCTGCCTCCCTTGTCCATCATCCTTCTCGGTCGGCTGGGGATTCAAAATGGCTGCCGAGAGTTTAAGTCTCGCGAGGCCACTTCTACTCTCGGTGGCCATTTTGAATCCCCAGCCAAGGCCGAGGAGGATGCAGGCAAGGGCAGGCAGCGCTCCGGGCAGGAAAGAGGGGGCTCTTTCCTGCCCCGAAGACATCACTAGACCACCAGGGCTAGATAGTAAGTGAGGGGGGTATGTGACGGGGGGTGGGGGAGGGGACTATGTGACGGGGAGGGGAATGGGGTGGGATGAGGACCCGAAAGGGGCGTGGCGTGGCGGGGTATGGGCGTGATGGGGCGGAGCAGGGGGGCGTGACATGTGTCCTCTTTTTCAGAGGACACAAAATGGTAACCCTACTCTTAAGGTCCTCTTGTAATTGTTTACAATCCTCTTGCGATTTAACAACTGTAGTATTTGTAGTTCATGATTCTAGCCATAGAAATCAGTGCTGCAGGTCCCATAATGCACAGTGATGAGGTTGGCAGAAATCGAGGACCAGCCAAAAAGCCTCTCTCTTGAAATGAGTAACGTGGCAGCTCTGATGTGCCCAAAAAACTGCACATAGACATACTGCAAGAAAGTAGCCCCCCCCCCCCAAAAAAAACTGCAGAGATGTCAAATTACCCAGTTCCAGGCTGGAGATTTGGGCAGTCCTAGATTTCTGATCATCCCATCAGTACCGTTTTCAATAGGCAGGGTTCAGGCACTATAAATCCCACACTAATCTTTCAGTGCTGTCAAGGGGCTCAATTTTTGGGCAGGAGATGTTAGAGCATGCCCCCAGCACCACCCACTCTGCTTCCTGGCTCTACCTTCTGTCACACTTGAATCCTGTGCCATGCCACCAACAATCCATCTCCCCCTCTAGCAGCAGGAGACATCTTAATTAAACATTATCTCCTGCTGCCCTGAGACAAGTCTCACAATAAGAGCTGTGAGATTTCACAATTATTATCTCCAGACATCTTATTAACACATCTCCTGGCTGTTACCAATGGAGGGGGAGGCTGCTGAGCTGAAGTTCTTGGCTTCCCAGCAGGAGTGTGGGAGATGACTCATGAAAGCAGGAGTCTCCAGAGGAAAGTGGGAGACTTGCCAGGTCTGTGTTTTGAGGATACAAATTCAAAACCAGAACTAGCCTAGAATCTCCAGCTTGGAACTGGGGCCAAGATGCACTAAAAACTTATGCCCCTCCTCCAGGTCTCTCTCAGCCAATCACAGCGCGTTTAGCTGACACCGGTGGCAGCTAAATGCGCTGTGATTGGCTGAAATATGGAGGCGGGGCATAATCGAAACAGACGTCCAAATAGTTTTTTTGATTTGGACGTCCTCACGCGTCCCGATTCTCTCCGGCAGTGGTCATTTCGGGGTGCCTTCAGATTTAACAGTCCAAGCAGCACGACCACCTGTGGCAGACTCCGACTGTCAGAGAGCAGGTCGCAGGCATCCAATCAGCAGAGACAGAGAGCAGCAGTTTGAAAAGGCTGCCTGTGGCACTGAGGACACCCATCACAAAAACATCTGGGGGAAAAAAAAACGTCCAAGTGCTCGTCAGGGACGTCCTTTTTTTGTTTTTGAGTGAAGGACTTCCATGTTATGCACTTTAGAAGGACGTCCCCGACGAGCACTTGGACTTTTTTTTTTCCTTCCGATTCCCTCACAGCAGCCCCAACGAGAGGTGCAGACCTCCCATTAGGTTTTCCACGGTGAGGGGATTGGAAAACGGTAGTGCATCTCATTGTAATACAATTTATACACATTATAATACTAATTTGCTCATCTGCATTACGTTTTCGTTAGCTGCTACCGTGACAGGACAATGCCCTTTTGTGCATGTCCTGGTTTACTACTTGCACGTTAAACTGGCTAGAACCAGTTTAAAACCCACGTTGCTGGCTCGTTAACTTTGGTGCACCTGGCCCTGGGTAACTTGGCAACTTTGAAACTGCAACCAGCCAATGCCAAAAATGTCCTGTCACCAGCTGTCAAAAGCAGTCCAGTTTCACAGGAAAACTGCCTGACTGGTAACAGGGCTCCTGCTGCTGCTGCTGCTGCTGCTGCTGCTGCTGCTGCTGCTACTGCTGCTGCTGCTGGAGAGAGGCAGGGTAGTTTTCACAGTGTTTTCCCTCCCTAGCCACTGAAGGGCAGAATTTGCAAATGCTGCAGCCTTGCAACAGTTACTGAAAGCAAAACTATATTGGCCTTTACCTACTTTATTTTATTTTACTTCTTTTCTGGTTTGTTGATCAGTTCAAAGACCTTGAAAATTCCTGTTATTCTGAGAATTTCTAAATACACAGCCTACTGCAAGGGTGCTGAGTGTTCACAACCCAGTTGGTTTTCAGGATTTCCGCAATGAATATGCATGAGGTCTATTTGCATATAATGAAGGCAGCCATGCAAATAGATCTCATTCACATTCATTGGGGATATCCTGAAAATTCGACTAGGTTGCAGATTGACATTGAGTACCCCTGTCCTACTGCATATGGTATCTGTAGGCTGTTGCAGTGGCGTTCCTAGGGGGGGCGGTGGCTGCGGTCCGCCCCAGGTGCACGGTGCTAGGGGGTGCCACGCGCCTGTCGGTGCCGCTCGTTCCGTGCTCCCTCTGCCCCGGAACAGGTTACTTCCTGTTCCGGGGCAGAGGGAGCATGGAACGAGCGAAGCCGACAGGCGCGCGGCACCCCCCCCCCCCCCCCAGCAGGTAAAAATGCACCCCGGGGGGTGTGTCATTTTGCCGGGGGGAGGTGTCATTTCGCCGGGAGGGGGGAGGTGTCGTTTTGCCGGAGGGGGGGCGCATCAGCGATCCGCCCCGGGTGTCAGCCGCCCTAGGAACGCCACCGGGCTGTTGTTCACTACACGTGATCCAAAAGATGGTTTTTCCAGGGCAATGTGGGCATTTAAGGAAGCCTGGTGCCTGCGTCTGCAGGGCTTCTATTGGTCCAATTGGACCAATAGAAGTCACCGCTGGAAAAACAACCAACCTGCAGCCAAAGCGGTAAAAACCGCCCAATAGGCTGTGACCCACGGCATTTGAAAAAATACCGCAGGGGGCATCGGAAACGAGCCCGATTTCACTGTATATATGCAGAATTGGCAGCTTTGGTCTGTGTCTTTTTGTTATCTTTTTAAAGCAGGGGTTTGCAATCCAGTTCGTGGGACACACTCAGCCAGTCAGATTTACAGGATATTACAGGATATGTAGTTCCAGATTCTGGGACACTTCTGGTTTGCCCCTGACCTGACCATGATTCTCCCTTGGACATTCCCCTTTTTGTGTTGCACATGAGAAGATTTATACATGGTTCTTTATAGAATCAACTAAACGTTCAAAAAGGGTTGGGAATAATAAATCGCTAGAATATAAATCAAAACAAAATCCCATATATATATATAGGATAGACCCTAGCCTGGAGTCCGTGTGGACGCTCTCTGACCCTGTAGGTCTCCGACTTGGAAGGAAAAAGGCCTCAAAGAGCTCTGGGATATGCCATATTTATAGAGCTAAACAGATCAATTCGATCCTTTCTTCATCATCGGCCAGAAAAAAACTTCCAGTACTAGACAGCATCAAGCACCTTCCAATTGTATTCTTTATATTATATATTTTTAGTATTACATCTAATTCTTGTCAATTAACTTGTCTTGGAGAATTTAAATAAACTGTAGTCCTACAAGGTACGTTTACTCTGCTATTTCAATACTTCCAGGCTCGTCTATCCAACGGTGAGCTATAATAGTGAAAAGGACACTTATCTTTTCCATGTGCCTGTTCTTAGTCGTTGGCGTTAGACTCTTCTGCTGCTATCTTTATCTTATCAACACCTCTAAACTCTCGTGTTGTAACTTGCTGTCTTCACCCCTCTGCCCCAAGCCGATGTTGGCCAGTGTTTCACGCTGCTGCGGCAGGGTCTTGGCGGCAGGGTTACCATCCAGACAGACACAGGTGCTCCATCCAGCCAACAGTTGATCATATCCTGGGTTCAGCCAGAAACACCCATGTTTTACATTTACATTTAATTCAGGTTGGTTCCTGAATTGTTCTAAAATTATAACATTTGTTGGTATTTGGGTAAAAACAGAATACTGAATACACCAGAATAGGTAAAAGGCAGCTTGCTTTCTTTAGTATTAACCGGAGTCTGAAGGTTTTAATTTTTAACTCAAGCGTATGTTTTGAAGGAAGATATTTTGTGCTTGTATTTTTAATGCAGTTCCTATAATGTAGCAGAATAAAATGTTTTAAGATCAGCTTTCAGAATATTGACCCAGGGTGTATAAGTTTCTTCTTTTTTTTTTTTTTTAATCTGTTCTACAGTCGACTGCCAAAACAGCAAACTTGTCTTGAATCAAGCATCAAAGTTATATCAAATCATAACATAACATGTTTCATCTTCAAAATAGCGCCTTCATGTTTACTGTAGTCTAGACCAAATGAAAAAAATCTGGAAATTCAAGAAACATAAGTTTCTATTCATGCTTGGAGGATATTCCCAGTCAGGAAGTTCCAAGGCTTGAACAAGGGGCTATGGACTCCCCATCTCACTGTGTAAGTCGGATAACTGTACTGGAAATGTAGGAAGGATTCAAGCCATTCTCATCTGATTTTGGCAGACTAACAAAGGTAGCACACACCAGCAAAAACTCCTTCGTGCAGGTTTCCACTGACAACACTAAACTGAAGCAACATTTACAAATTGTATATTTGCAAATGTCCCAAATTCAAAGTAAGTCTTTACTTGTAGCATTTTGAAGTTCTACATGTCACGCTTAGCTCTTTTAAACAATAAATAGCACTGTTCATTCTTCCCTGCTTCCTTCAGAAGTTACCAATTAGCACTGTGGCACCCATCCTAGAGTGACTGCATTCGTGCTTGTGAGGAACTATGGCCATAAGGCATAATGAGATTCAGTTTGTTGAGAAGAGACTGTATATTGAGACTACAAATTTTAATTTTGCTGATTGTACAGTTGCATATCATGCAGTGAATAGGAAGCTTTTCTGCAGTAAATATTTTTGTCAACCTACCCACCAGCTTGTAAATTCTAGTGACTACGAAGAGTGCACTCACTGTCCTGTTCTGTAATCTGCACAGAAGGGTGACATATTAAAAAAAAGGCTTATTGTCTTACCTGGTTCCACCCAACAATGAAGCAGAAGGCAGCAAAGGTCATAGAATAGATAAGATGGTACTGATTCCAGAAATAGGACCAGGGCAGATGTGTTGGACGAGCTTTAGGACCCATGGAACATTATTGGGACAAAAAGGGAAGAAGGTAAAAGCTAATGAGCAAAGAGTGGTGGTATAGCTGTGAGAGTTCTAGCTGACATGCCCCTTACTGGGCAGTATAGGACATAGACATGTAAATAATGGCACTAAGTCTAAGGATAACACATCTAATGGCAAGGTCCCAGTAGGGGTTAACTGAGAGTGGTCTGGGCCCCCGAGCACTGAGGGTGGTCTGGGCCCCCTGCCCGGCCGCTGCCCGACACCCCCCTACCGCCCCAATGCTACCCCCTACTGCCGCAGCCAATGCCCCGATCCTACCTGAAGGGCCTTGGTGGTCTAGTGGTCTCTGCATGGAGGGGGGAGCATGTTCTTTCCTGCCCGTTGTGCTGCCACTATTTTCCCGCCTGCCGGTGCCACTGTGTTTTCAAAATGGTGGCTGAGACTTCCTGTGGTAGTCTCGCGGGTCTCAACAGTCTGCCATTTTAAAAATATGGCCGTTCTGGGCAGGAGGATAGCAGCAGCACAACGAGCAGGAAAGAACATGTCCCCCCCCCCCCCCCACTAGATCACCAGCACCACGCCTTTAAAGGTAGGACCGTGGAGGGCTGTAGTGTGTGGCGGGCATCTGGGCAGAGCCTCTGGGCCCCCTAGAGCCTCTGGGCCTTCAGTCACTGCCCAGTTGCCCGAATGGTAAGTTCACCCCTGAGTCCTAGAATTCAGAATGCCATCTTATTATTCACTGATAAGCTGCAAGGACCACAATAAGCAAATGGAAAAAGGGTGTGATAGAAGGAAAGTTTAGGACAGATTTTAAAGCTCCTATTATAAGTAAGTAAGATGTTAAAATGATCAGAAGTCAGATGGACTAACACACACACCCTATGGGCAAATGTGGCTCCATCATTATGGAACTCACTGCCATCTGAGCTTTCTTTCCCTAGATTCAAGACAGCCCTTAAAACATGTTTATTTAAGGTCGCTTTTGGAGACACTTACTAAGCTTGCCTGTGTTGGGCATCTGAGACCGCACTTGAACTGCCTGAATGTGACATGGTTACCTTTGTTTCTCTTATCTTGAATGATTGATCTCTTCTTATTCTCTTTCCCTCTCCCTTTCCTGTTTAAAATTATTATTAGCATTTGTATAGCGCTACCAGACGCATGCAGCGCTGAACACCTGATACAAAGAGACAGTCCCTGCTCAAAAGAACTTACAATCTAAGTAATACAGACAAACAAGACAGTTATGGGTGTTTTGGAGTTCCTTTCTGTTTCAAACATTTTTATTTGTATTGTGAACCACTCACATTGTATTGCATGAATAGTGGTATATCAAATAAACTGTAACCATAGCCATAACCATAATGAGCCGAGTGATCACAGACTTTTAATTTAAAAAAATTTTTATTCAGTCACCAACAACAAGAACAATATACAAATCTGTGCATACTCAGTTGGTATAGCAAAACAGGAACAGACAAATGATGACCAAAAGATAATTTTTAATCTCCTCCCCCCCATACATACAGACTCCTCCCCACCATCCCCAATTCAAGAAGAATGCTAGAATAACAGACTTTCAAATAGTAGGTATACAACCAGGGGCCCAGAGGAAATTTGAGGGGGTCCAAGCCCCCGTGGCCCCACGTAGCTACATCACTGATGTCAGGGCCACAACCAAGAGTCTTTCTTAGATGCAAAATAAACATTTCAGCACAGACCACAGCAGACTGAAAATAAGTTAGTCTGTGACACACTGAATACATATGGGAAAGGGGGGGTTACCCTTTACAATGCTGCATCAGGCAACAGGGCTGGCCCAACCATTAGGCAAGATTAGGTGGTTGCCTAGGGCAATAACTTCTGGGGGGGGGGGGGTGGAAGGGAGGCAGCCAAAGAGCAGCTGCAAAAAAAAAACAAAAAACAATAGGTCCTGACATCCTCACAAACTCAAACAAACAACATGAGATTCATTTACCAACATGGAGGGAAATGTAAAATATTCCATATACATAGATTATTCTGGGAAGGGTGGTTTTGGGGTGATCATAACTGTTGTGTGGCAGGCATCCAGACAGAGCCTCTGGGCCCCCTAGAGCCTCTGGGCCCTCGGGCACTGCCTGGTTGCCCGAATGGTCAGTCTGCCGGGCATTGAATATCCAGGTTGAATGCCAGTAGTGGGCAGTCAAACCATTGCCCGCTGCCAGCTCAATTTCAGGGGGTATGTTTATAGAATAGCGCCTAAGTGCAGTTCCACATGTAATGAAAAATTAGTGCCGTAGCACTAATTAACACAACATAAGGGCTATTATTGGTACTTAATGCCAGTTGGCACCTAATTTAACAATTGTTAGGTGCACAACTGGCACTACTCTATAACTTGTGTGCCCAAATTTGTGCACCAGTTGGAAATGGGCACCCAAATTTGTGTTCCAAGGATGTATGTGTGTGTGTGAGCCCTTTGCCTTGCTTTCCCCTGCCCTGTCTCTGCCTGTCCTCTGTACTTTCACAGTCAAGTCCCTTGCTATGGAGTCTATCTTTCTTTATATAGTCTGCAGATGCAGCATATAGAGCCTAAGGGGTATTTTTATTAAGGCGCATTAACATTTTTAACGCGCCTTTAAAGTTAAGGCACATTAAACACTAATGTACCAATACATTCCTATGGGTGCATTAGAGTTTGATGCGCGTCAACTATTAACACACATTAAAAACGCTAATGGGCCTATAGCACGCCTTAGTAAACATACCCCTAAGTTTTTATCTGACACACAAACAATCAGCAGTACAGCCCCTCTTTATATATGCTTAATCTTAGTGTGATATTATTTGCTCTATTTCTGGCTAAGGCTGATCATATTCTTTCAATTTTCACCTTTCTCTCTTAGGAGGTCTTTTACTAAAGCTTAGCTCAAGTTATCTGCAGCAGGGCCCATTTTATTCCTATGGACCCTGCTGCAGATAACTTGAGCTAAGCTTTAGTAAAAAAAAAAAAAGACCCCTTTAGCCTGTAGCTAAAAGCCATTTTATCCCTCTGAAGCTATGAAAAATATTAACAAAAAGTGTTGTTGCTTTCTACTTACATCATAAGCCATGCGATTTGGAAGTAGTGAGGCTGGCATAGGCTTGTTTAGCTGCTTGTCAAACATTTTCAGCGTGATCAGTGAAGTGAATCTTACTTATTTTTTGTCCCTCCCCAAGGCAGCTCTGCTATGTCTCACTAAGCAGAGAGTTAGGCTGCTTTCCTAGCCCTATAGAATATAATAGATTAAAAAAAAAACAAATGAACTTCCAACCAAATCAAAAATGACCTCTTCTCAATTTGTCATTAGTTTTAAACTGAATGTACATCCATACTAGACAAATAACTCAGCTATCTAACTATGTACAGTATAATCTGTTGTAGATGACACCAGATGCCACGAAATGGAGACTGATTGATGCAAGCAACCTATTGTTGATGTAACAGTTTTCTAGTTAAAAAAAAAATCAATTTCTGCATAATTAATGTCACGGTTGTGGTCGTGCCCTTTAGTACAGACCTACTGTTTTTCTGTATCTAGCTCTGTGACCTCTCCATTTTGCCTTTTTTTCCTGTTGTTCTTCTTCCTGTTAGCCAAGTCTCGCATTGGTGTCCCTGAAGCCAGGCCTTGCTTTGGTCTCCCTGCTTCTGCTTAATTTCCTACTTGTGACATCATCAGCCTACTCCTTTATAAGGACTCAGGGAGCTTTCCTGCCTTGCCTTTGCCTTGCAAGTGTACATTTTAAGGGGTTTTGACGTTAGCTTTAGAACTTAGTACAAGAACAGTGCTGGGCAGACTTCTACGGTCTGTGCCCTGAGAATGTCAAGGACAAATCAAACTTGGGTATAAAGTATCACATACCATGTAAAATGAGTTTAGCTTGTTGGGCAGACTGGATGGACCATACAGGTCTTTATCTGTCGTCATTTACTATGCTACTAATATAACGCAAATTACAATAAGTTCAAGAAGCAAATTAATACATGTGCCGTAAATAACCAGGGACCTGTTATGATATTACACTCAATCTGTCATAATTTCTGCTTTTCTCTTGCATTTATAAACATAACATCTGGTCTCTTCAGCCTGCAAAGGCAACCCTCAAAATACCACTTTTAACCCACTAGTGATTCTTAGTATTTCAGGGGTTGGATTTTCTTTTCTCCAAAAAAAAGAAAAGTTCATGTTTATTAGACAACATACTAAACTGTGATAACATGAGCCATTATAATGCATTTATGGACAATGGCATGCAAATTAATTCTGCATTAATTACTTAATCATGCCTCACCAAAATATTGTTAATTTCCTAATGGTAATGGAAATGCATTTATGTTTGCACTTTCTAATGCATTATATTTAATTGTATTAGTTTACTGGTGGCCTCTCTGCCCCATCCATCCCCTTAAATCGTTTTGGTACTCCTGTAACCCCTGTAGAATAATTTCATTATCTTGGTGTGATTTGTGATTCACAGCTTACTTTTGTCCCTCAAATCTCCAATGTCTGAAAATCCAGTTTGTTTGTCCTTTGACAGCTTTGTGCAATCCGTCGTTACTTTAGTCTTGAAACATTTAATTCCTTAAGCCTTGCATTACTGACTATGAGACTCGATTATTGCAATGTTATTTACTTGGGATCTACTCAATCTAACATCAAGAAATTGGAGTCTATCCAGAATACAATTTGTTAAATTGTACAGCGCTGCATAACCCTAGTAGCGCTCTAGAAATGTTAAGTAGTAGTAGTAGTAATACCACTATTTGTTTACTATGACATGCTCAATGTCGCGATCATATCTCTCCTCTATTGCACAAACTCCACTGATTACCTATTAAGTAACGAGTTCTCTTCAAACTTCTCTCTTTTACTTTCAAAGCCTTCAGACTTGGCCTCTCGCAATATCTGTCCTCAGTCATCATCCCATACACTCCAGTTCATCTCCTTTGTTCTCTCAACGATTGCCGTTTGGTTCTTCCTGCTCCCACATTGGCCCAGTTAGAGTTCACCAGGCATCATGCCTTTTTCTTTGCCGCCCCGTCCTCTTGGAATTCACTTCCTTTTGATATTTGTACTGACACCTCCTTCAAAAGCTTTAAAACCAAACTAAAGACATGGCTCTTTCAACAGGCCTTTGACCTCCCTTAGCCTGAGCTTGATCTGGCCTGCAGATTTTTTCCATAGTTCTCCCCTTTCTCGCGCCCCTTTTCGCTTCCTCAGTATTTATTGATTCTCCGTCCCCCCCCCCCCTCATTCCTACCCACCCTTAACCTTCTGTCTGTGTTGTGAGTGTTCTTCCAACTGCTATTATTCATTTTCCTGTCAATTATTGTAGTTCCATTCTGTTTCCTTTTGTTATGGTATTTGAATTTATTTTTGTACACTGACTAGATCTACAAGTTAGGCATGCGGTATAGCAAATCTCAATAAACTATAAACTGTGAGATGACATTTAATTGTACAGTTAATTACCCATTTTACACAGATTTTGTGTTGAAGTTCATGGTAGCTAAACAATACAAATAAAAGCACCGATAATGTGCTTTATTTATGTAATTCACATGATTGCATTTGCAGAATTTGGCACTAGTTAATACATTGGTATTTTCAGCTTTCTCTGCATTCAGTCCATTGAACAAACAGACAGAAAGCAAAGAAAATAAGCTGAAGCCCTGTAGAGGAAATTAGAATTTTTTTTCTCACACTACAGCTCCTTGTGACTCTGGGCAAGTCACTTAACCCTCCATTGCCCCTGGTATAAGTACCTGAATATATGTAAACCGCTTTGAATGTAGTTGCAAAAACCTCAGAAAGGCGGTATATCAAGTCCCATTTCCCATCCCTTCCCTTCTCAAGCCATTTTGTACAGTGTTCAGGCACTGTGCTGCCCCTTCCCTGAATGTCAATCCAGTAGTTTGTCTCTCAGCCCTTTTCTACCAATATGTCTTGGCCTATCTTCATTGGTATGCTCACTGTCCTGCATGTCCCCTCAGCCTCCATACAGCCTGTCATTGTCTGCTGGGCTGTGTGAGCAACCTGTGGCATCAGATCCACTGGCCACAATAGCTTTACCTCTTGCCATAGTCCTCTTCCCATAGTGCCGTTTTGCCATTGCTCTTCGTGGCCAGCCAGTCTTGTGTAGCTGATCATTGCCTTCTAGCCTATGGTTATGACTCCTGTTCTCTGTTGGGCTACAGAGGCAGGTGTCTCCAACCAGTGGTGTTAGGTGCTGCAGCTACAGTGTTTGCCATGGTGCCAGCCCCCCTCCCCCTGCCTGTGGGGCAGCTCTCTTAGGTTTATCAGCTTCTAGGGTTACCATATGGCTCCAGAAAAAGGAGGACGGATTGAGCCAGCCGGGTTTTACTTCCATTGCTTTCAATGGAAGTTATTGAGCCAGCCGGGTTTTACTTCCATTGCTTTCAATGGAAATGCAATGGAAGTAAAACCCGGCTGGCTCAATCCGTCCTCCTTTTTCTGGAGCCATATGGTAACCCTATGACAGCTTCAAGTAATCAAACATTGCTGTCAGGGCTCTAGTTGGTGTCTGTTCAGTCCCTGCAACAGTGACGCTGTGAAACTGTATCACAACAACAGGTCATGGAGAAAAAGACATAAAGATGGACGGACACAATTGGATGAGGCATTTTTTTTTTCTTTTTGAGGAAGAACATCTATCTAGAGGAAACAAAAATCCAAGTATTATAAAAGCATATGATATACTTAGTTTTCTTTTATCTCTAATTGTAACAATAATGCTTGGAATCTGAATGCTAGGCATCCTAAAGAAAAAAAAAAACGTCCACTTTGCACCTCCTCAATTAATGTTTAGGCCTGTTGCCTCCCCAACAATCATGATTCCCCCTCCCCCACACCACCTTTCCCAGAATAATTTGGGTACATGGACTGATAAAAGTTTTGTTTGACTGCAGCTGCTCCTTGGCTCCCCCATAACCTGCTGCCCTAGGTGACTGCCTAGTCCTGCATAATGGTTGGGCCAGCCCCCTGAGCACTAGTGAAAACTTACTTCTTGGAACTAGAGCAGCTCACATTAATTTATCAGGAAAACTATGAGGCCCTTTTACTAAGCCATGGTAGCACTAGCTAAATTGCCGTGTGCTGCCTGATTACCACGGGAGTAGCACATGAGCCCTTTCCACCACGTAAACAGGTGGTAGTAAGGGCTCCCAGAGTAATGGACATGTGCTAATTGGGAAATTAGTGCATGGTCATTAACAGGGAATATAGCAAATGTGGCCATTTTACTGCCGCGCTAAAATTGGCCGAACTGAGCAGTAAACCACGTGCTGGCAGCAGCACTGTCCACTTTTTAGTGTGGCTTAGTGAAAGGACCCCTATATTTGGTTCATGCCATCTTAATAATATGCATTGTAATTAAGGATCCTGGTCTTATGGGCAAATATATGTAATTTAGTCAGTATATTTTTTTACAATCTTGAAAAAACACCAGGGTGTCCTGAAAGTACTATGTGAAATGATTAGGAAAATAACATAAAACCACTCTGATTTCTCTTTATAAGTAAATGAATTGGTTCATGCATACAACAAGCGTCCTTTTCAGAAATACATTAATAGTCTGTGAAATACTGTATAGGGTTAACAATAAAGATGTTGTAATAGATGCACATTCCAGACTAAAAACAGGTCTGTAGAAGAGCCTTGTGTGGTCTCAAAAGTTCATCTACCACAACATCTTTATTGTTGATCCTTTGAAACAGATCACAGCCTACTAAGGACTCTGTTTTTTTCCAGGACCAATGCAATTATTAGAATTCTGCACTATAGAAATTCACTAAAAACCATCTGACCAAGATTTGTGGGTGCTGAGTACCCCTAATATTGAGCAAGCTCATTCACTGTATCCAGGGCGGGGTCATTTATATTGCTGTATCTGAATTCAAGATTACTTGGGACAAGTACATAGGATCTCTAGGGGAGTGGAAAAAAGAGTAGATGGCATGGATGGGCAAACTGGATAGACCATATGGTCTTTATCTGCCTACATTTTTATCTGTTTCTATGTATATGTTTTGGTGTCCTCAATCATTTGCCAGTCAATAGAAATAGAATAAAATAAAACATAGAAAATAAAATAAGACGATACCTTTTTTATTGGACTAATTAGCTTTCGAAGGTAGCCCTTCTTCGTCAGATCAGAAATAAGCACATTTTGATAAGTAACAGCATATATAAGTGAAACATCAAAGTATTTCACTGACAGTCTGAAAGGATGAGGGAGGGGTGGGCTAGGTGAGAAACAGAGAGGGCTGAGAGGATGGGGGACAGGGAGATATGCATGGTGATCAGAGGGTGACAAAGCAGTGAAATTTAAAGTTGACTGTTTACTTTTGTTTCTTTTTCCATAAGTTGGTTAATTTGCTTTTTCATGTGGCTATATGTGGTATCTTTCTACTCAATCATTTGGAAATTTAGGCTCCTATGATGAAAAAGAGAGATACGTGTGGAAAAATTAATGTTTTGAGATGAACAGGTATAAAACAGGTATAAAACACCTTTTACAAAGGTGCACTAAAAATGGCTTGCGGTAGTGTAGGCAGTGGCGTACCAAGGGGGGGGGGGGGCGGTGGGGGCGGTCCACCCCGGGTGTCAGTGGGTGGGGGGGGGGGGGTGATCCGCTTTGCTCCCGCTGCTCCCACTTTACATTTAAAAAAAATTTTTGAAGCGTCGTTGCAGGCAGCGCCTTGCGTCTGCCCTGCTTGTTGTAAAAGAAGTAAATCTCTTCGCTTCGTCGTCGTCGGGCCTCACTATGTCCCGCCCTCGCGGAAATTACCTCAGAGGAGGGCGGGACATAATGAGGCCTGACGACGACGAAGCGAAGAGATTTACTTCTTTTACAACAAGCAGGGCAGACGCAAGGTGCTGCCTGCAACGACGCTTCAAAATTTTTTTTTTTAAAGGTAGGGTGGGAGCAGGAGAGTCAGGTCGGGGTGGGCTCCTCAGATGGGAGAGGGGTATTGTGGGGGTTCTCACATGGGGAGGGGGTTTTCAGATGGGAGAGGGGTATTGTGGGGGTTCTC
The DNA here is from genome assembly GCF_901765095.1 of Microcaecilia unicolor. Lineage (NCBI taxonomy): Eukaryota > Metazoa > Chordata > Amphibia > Gymnophiona > Siphonopidae > Microcaecilia > Microcaecilia unicolor. The sequence continues at coordinate 404,391,863 of NC_044033.1, forward strand.
ACATGGGGAGGGGAGGGGGTTTTCATATGGGAGAAGGGGACTGAGTGGGGAGGGGGTTCTCAGATGGGAGAGGGGTTGTTGTGGGGGTTCTCATATGGGAGCAGGGGACTGGAGTGGGGAGGGGGTTCTCAGATGGGAGAGGGGTGTTGTGGGAGTTCTCACATGGGGAGGGGAGGGGGTTTTCATATGGGAGAAGGGGACTGGGGTGGGGAGGGGGTTTTCATTTGGGAGAAGGGGACTGGGGTTCTCAGATGGGAGAGGGGTGTTGTGGGGGTTCTCACATGGGGGGAAGGGGTTTTTATATGGGAAAAGGGGACTGGGTGGGGAGGGGGTTCTCAGATGGGAGAGGGGTGTTGTGGGGGTTCTCACATGGGGAGGGGAGGGGTGTTTTATATGGGAGAAGGGGACTGGGGTGGGGAGGGGATTCTCAGATGGGAGAGGGGTGTTGTGGGGATTCTTAGATGGGGAGGGGGGTTCAGATGGGAGAAGGGGACTGGAGTGGGGAGGGGTTTCCAGATGGGAGAAGGGGACTGGGGTGGGGAGGGGGGTTCTCAGATGGGAGAGGAGAGGGGTGTTCTGGGGATTCTCAAATGGGAGAAGGGGTGGGGTGGGGTGGGGGTTCTCAGATGGGAGAAGGGGACTGGGGTGGGGGTTCTCAGATGGGGTGGGGGTTCTCAAATGGGAGAAGGGGGCTAGAACTGGGGTCTGAGAAGGGGTCATGCCAGAAAATGGGGCATGCCTGGGTCAGGTGGGAGAATGGGTTGGGCTGAAAAGGGGGGCAAGGCATGTGGATGAAGGGGGCTGAAACTGGGGGCTGAAAGGCGGGTAGGTGGGATAAGGGGGCTAATACTGGGACTGGGGACTGAAAGGCGGCAGGGGCTGAAATTGTGGGGACTGGGGGCTGAAAAGGAACAGGGAGAAGTGGCTGGGGCTGAAGCTCAGGACTGGTGAGAGAAAAGGGCTGGGGTTGAAACGGGGGGATAAAAAGAGGACAGGAAGATGTGGCTGGGGGCTAAAGCTCGGGACTGGTGGGAGAAAAGGACTGGGGCTGAAACTGGGGACTGGTGGAATAGTGGGGCTGGAACTGGGGGCTGAAAAAAAGAGGCAGAGAGAGGGGACAGATCCTGGATGGAAGGGGGAGGAGAGGGAGGGCAGACCCTGGATGGATGGGAGAGGGAGGGCAAATGATGGATTGAAGGGGCAGAGAGAAAGGGCAGACAGTGGATGGAAGGGATAGAAAGGGCAGACAGTGAATGGAAGGGGAAGAGAGAGAGGGCAGACAGGGGCAGATGGTGGATGGAAGGGGCAGAGTTAGAGGGCAGATGTAGATGAAAGGGGCAGGGAGAGAGGGCAGACATTGGATGGAGGGGACAGCAGAGAGGGCAGACACTGGATGGCAGAGAGAGAACAAAGACAGATGCTGGATGGAAGGAAGACAGTGAAAAGAAGATGAGGAAAGCAGAAACCAGAGACAACAAACTGTAAATAAAATATATATATATATTTTTTTTTTTTTTGCTTTAGGATAAAGTAGTATTGTAGCTGTGTTAATGTTTATAATAGAACATGTAAACAAGGTAATCTTTTTATTGGACTAATTTTAATACATTTTGGCTAACTTTCGGAGAACAAAACCCCTTTCCTCAGGTCCGGATAGGATATTGTAACAGCACTATACTGTATTGACCTGAGGAAGGATGTTTTGGCCTCTAAAAGCTAAATGTATTAGTCCAATAAAATGGTATTATTTTATTTTCTACTAGTAAAAAAGCCCCGTTTCTGATGCAAATGAAACGGGGGCTAGCAATGTTTTCTTCTGTGTGCATGTGGGAGTGTGTGTCCCTGCCCTCTGGCCTCTCTCCCCTCCCCCCTCTGAGTCCTTCACTGTTACAGAGCCAGTGATTTGATTTCGTGCTCTGCTGTTTTCCTTCACTGACTGTGTTACAGAGAGGGCGGGGCAGACACTCATAGGGAAACCGGATATCTCGCCCCCTTCACACTTCCGGCTGGAGGCTTCATAGAACGTTGGTGTTGCTTTTTATTTAGAGAGATATTTGTTTTATTTCTATTTGTTAATTTGTAAAGTGGTGATTGGTACTTGTTAGTTTTTTCAAATTTACATCTGCTGTCTTTATATTTTGCACAGTACTAGGGGACATTTTCTGTTTCTGTGGTGTGGTGTTGCATTGTATGCAGAGTCTGGCATCTTGGGGGTTCAGTTTAATTTTTGTCTAAATAGAAAGGTTATTATTGCTTATTCTATAGTGGATTAGGGTGTATCTGTGTTTGTGTAAAAGACATGGCTTTCGGTTGGCATTGACTGTGTAAGATGGACGATCTGTGTTATTCTGCCTGGTTTCGTTTTACAGTAGGTGAATTGATGTTCTAGTGCTCACTGTAGTGTTTAAGATGCTTTCCTTTTCCTTGTGTGACTTGTAGAAATTACTGCTTATGGTATGCTAGAATTGCTCTATAGGTCCTGAGTGTTTTGTATTCTCGGCATGCCTAGTACTAGATTTTGGAGGGGGGGATGTTAAAAAATGACCGGCCCCGGGTGTCAACTACCCTAGGTACGCCACTGAGTGTAGGTGTGGGTTTTGCGCACACACCGATCCATTTTTTTAGCATGCCTGTAAAAAAGGCCTTTTTTGCCAAAAATGGAGGTGTGGCAAAATGAAAATTGCCGTGCGTCCATTTCTAATCAGGTGCAAGTCAAAACATCTTTAGATCATTTCATTTGCAGACAAACTTAGGCTTGGTGAAAGCAACCCCGTAGTTTGGACCTGCAAGAAGAAATATCAAACAGTTAGAAGATTTGAGGCTTCTCTGAAACCCCCTCAAAATTCTGAAATTATTTCATAAATGAAATCATTAAGCAATATCTAGGGAAACTGTAGCATACACATATGAAAATATGGTTCTGCTACCATTCCTCTGATCTCACTAGCCTAAATACATAGATCTAATCAAAATGCGCATATGGTACATACACAGAAACCATACTGCAACTCTTTCTTAATCATCAGCACAACTTGCTAGGCGTATTCTGTAAAGTGGTGCGTGTAAATTCTAATGTGTGCTGTTACTGTTACATGCTACATTTGCATGTAAGTGGCAGCAAATAAATTAAGCACTATTCTGTAAGGGTGTGCATAACTGGCATAGCATGTAAATGCAGAGGGGCGCTCAGAAGGGCAGAGTATGGGAGGGGTAGGGGCATTTTGGGCAGTGCTGCCATTTATAAGTACATAAGTATATAAGTATTGCCATACTAGAACAGACCGAAGATCCATCAAGCCCAGCATCCTGTTTCCAACAGTGGCCAATCCAGGTCACAAGTACCTGGCAAGATCCTAAAAAAGTACCATACATTTTACGTTGCTTATCGTAGAAATAAGCAGTGGATTTTCCCCAAGTTCATTTTAATAATGGTCTGTGAACTGTTTCTTTAAACATTTATAGGCAGCCAGTAAACATGTAACTCTTTTTGGCTTTTGCATATTGACTCATGCATGTCTTCAATAGCCAGCACACTTTCCTGTTGGCTGAAAATTGGAAATCTTTCACCAGAAGTCTTAAGGTCTGGTCTAACCATAAAACAAAAGACTGAGTAGTTTGTGAGAGTCAGAAAAGCAACAAAGTGGCATTCAACTTATATCATCCAGATATTTTAATGCAGTGGTGTATGGAGGTATGTCTGTGTATTTTTTTTTTTAAACTCCAACTCTGCATCAATTTAGGAGTTGTACTTCGGTTTCTACTATTGTGAAAATAGTATTCCAAGTTAGACTTACCGGCCTGTAGTTCCCAGCTACACCATCTGGTGATCACTGGATGCCAGAAGATCATCTACTATAACATTAGAAACGCTCTCTCCATTTGTAAGCAATAACCCCCAAATTCTATATATTGTGCCTTAATTTCCATGCAGAAATCAAAGCGTATTCTACAACAATGCAGGTAACTTAATTGGTTAACTAGCTAATCAGTGCTGTTAATTGGATGTTAACAAACAATTATCAGCACTAATTGGCATTAATTAAGATTTACGCGCACAACTTGCTAAGCGTATTCTGTAACGTGAGGTGCGTAAATTCCAAGTCGCATAATTTTAAAGGGGGAGTGGTTATGGATGGTCGTGGGTGTTTCAAAAATCTATGCACATTATTATAGAATACACCCGATCTGCGCCTAATTTAGGTGTTGGAATTTAGGCCAAGTAAAACATGGCCTAAATTGATGTGACCAAATTTGGATGCGCAGAGAGGCACTTGGCGTAGTCTATATACCGTGTGGAAATTTAAGCTGATTCTATAAAATGTAGGCGTACTTTAGAGAATATGCCTAGGTGTATTTTTTTACCACATGGATTTTTCAGGCGCCGTACATAGAATGTAGCCCTAAGTCCAGTATGACCTCATCCCACATGGGTTCTGTAGAGAATCCAGGATCTCCCTGCTTCTAAAAGACCCCGCAATAGGGATACCCCAATCAACATCTGGCATATTAAAATCACCTATTAGTAGTACTTCTTCTTTCACAGCTATATTTTGAATGCCTTCAATTAAATTTCTGCCCATTTCTTCTGTCTGTGAAGGAGGCCTGTTTATCACACCAGCACAGATACATTTGCCATTCCCTCTTTCCAGATTGACCCTTCCTCTTCCTTTCTCAGCCTCTTCCTTACCCTGTAGGTCCTGCAGTTGTGTGTTTTAATATTATCTTTAACATATAATGCCACTCCCTCTCCCTTTCTTCTACCGTCATCTACTATGTTACTATGTTACCTTGTCTTTTCTGAACAGCATGTAGACATTTTAAAAAATGAATGCGGGAGCATTTACCACTTCCTATTCAGGAGACGCTAAGGGCTCCCACTTATAGACACACTACCAGTTAGCATGGCGGTAATGTCAGCATGGTAGCTGATTGGTGTATCCATACCCATTCTCCACCCCTGACCTCAGTCCAAAAAAATAAGAAAAAATAAATACTGCGCACTTACTCCCAGATTCTATATAGTGCGACTTGAGTTGCGCATGCAAATCAGATCATATTGATTAGCACGCACAACATAATTATCTTAACATGCCAATCAGTGCTGATAATTGCTGCTTAACAAGCAATTATTGACACTAATTGGCATTAATTAGAATTTACACGAACAACTTTCTAATCGTATTCTCTAAAGTGATGCACGTAAATTCTAATATGCAGATTGGAAAAGGGGGCATGGCCATGGGCGTGGAATGGGCAGGTTATGGGTGTTTCTAAAAACTGTGCACGTTGTTACAGAATATATCCGCTCTGGGCCAGACTCTATATATGGCACCTAGATTTCTGCATGGAAATAAATGCATAATTTAATTGGCGTAACAAGCCAATTAGCATTTTTAACAGCGCTTAACAAGCAATAATGAGCATTAATTGGCAATTATCAGAATTTATGTGCAGAAATTACTAAGCGTATTCTATAAAGAACTGTGCCTAAATTGAAAAGTGCACAGTTCAAATTAAATGTGCATAGTTTAAAAGGGGCATATTAATGGGCATTTTGTGGGTGTGCCAAAATTTCCACACATAATTACAGAATATGTGTCAGTGCACCTAAATATATTTACATGGATTTACACCAGGTTTTTATTGGCATAAATGGGCATGTGTAGGTTTAGGCGCTACGGTATTGACTAAGTGTAATCTATAAACCGTGCCTAAATTTTATAGAATATGCTTAAATCCATGTAGATTTTTTAGGTGCCATATACAGAAGCTGGCTCTCTGTGCTTAACTTGGATATAGGTATTTACATTAAGTTTTGCTTGGCATAAATGCTCGCGAATAAATTTAGTTGCACGGATGGGTGCTAGGCAAATTCTATAAACTGCATCTAACTTTGGGTGTAGTTTATAGAAAATATCTAGGCATATTTTTTTAATTGCCAATTTTTAAGGCACCATGGAGGAGATTCTATATATGGTGTCTAAAAAATCGACGCTGAAATTAGTGCCGACTAAGCGTATTCTATAATTGGCACCTAGATTTTGGCACCGATTATAGAATACACTTAGTTGATATTTCAGCACCGATATCTGTACGCATCCATTTATGCCAATGAAAACCTGGTATAAATTCAGCATGTAGATTTAGGTACACTGGGCCATATTCTATAACTAGTCGCCTAAATTTTAGATCGCCCATGAAATGCCAAGTTCCACACCCATAACCACGCCCCTTTTTGCCTCCACATTTTAGAAGATCGGTGCACATTGTTACAGAATACGCTTAGTGAGTTGTGTGTGTAAATTCTAATCAGTGCCAATTAGTGCTCATTGTTGCTTAAGTGCTGTTATCAGAGCTCATTAGCTTGTTAAGCCAATTAAGTTATGTGCGGTGTTATAGAATCCATGCAGATTTCAGCACCTAAATCTATGTGCACTATATAGAATCCAAGGGCATATGTAGAATTTAGCCCTTAGCATGTGCTGATGGCAAAACTAATACAGAATGCTTAGTAACAGGACCCCCATTATGACTTATAATATGTCCCCTTGTATACCAAGTAGGTCATTTATTAATTGTTAATGTGCAATAACACCATTATTATGTGTTATCTGCCACAGGACCTGCAGGAATAAACTGGGCCCTGTGGCACATAACCATGTGATAACAGATTATTGCACTCTAACCATTTGATAAAGACTCCCTGAATGTAAAACTAAGAAACATGCTGTTATTTAAGTATGGCCTTTTGAGACTCATAAGTTTTACTTTAATTATACAGATGTGGTTAGGGAAAAATATTGTCAAGATATTTCCTGTTGGTGTGGTTTTGTGGATGACAATATGAGAAAAGAAAGAAAGAAAGAAAGAAAGAAAGAAAGAAAGAAAGAAAGAAAGAAAGAAAGAAAGAAAGAAAGAAAGAAAGAAAGAAAGAAAGAAAGAAAGATCAAGTATACTGGTGTCCTGCTGTTTCACTCTCTGTGATCCAAATGAGCATCCAGTGCTGTAGTGATTGGGCCAGTGCTAGGATTTTTACTGCCTCCTACAACCTATAAATCCCTCATTCCCCACCCCCCTCCCTTGGTTATTGCTGTCTACCATTTTGTTCCACCTGACTGTGAACGCTGCACTTTCCACCCTTGTTTCATAGTCTCATGCCTCGGCAGTGATGATGGTTTCACTGCAGTGGTTTGTGCTGACCCACAACATCAGGCTGCAGGGAGGTGTTAAAATGTCCTCATTTGAAATTTTCTGCAGTTTGTCACTCCCCCTCCCCTGCATGCTTACCTTACTTAGGGGGCCCTTTTAAAAACCACTACCGTGGGGTATGGTAGTTTCGGCATCTGTGTGTGCTTCCGATATACTAAAATATACTTTTTATTTTTTTTAGCTCTGGGGACGTGTTTGGGGGTGGAAAGTAGGCGTGTTCTGTGGTAATTGGTTAGTGCAGTTCCATTGCCGTGCCAACTGATTAGTGCATGATTAGCCTGGGAGCCCTTACCATCTAGTAAACAGCTGTTGGTAAGTGCTCCCTCATTATTGGCCACGCACTAATGAGGAAATTAGCACTTGGCCATTAATTGAGGAAATGGGAAATGAGGCCATTTTACAGCCACGCTAAAAGTGGTCTCAGTGCGTGAGAAAGCCCTGTGCTGGGGCTACCACAGGCCACGTTTTAGCACAGCTTAGTAAAAGGGCCCCTTACCATGTTGTACCAGCCCTGTTGAGTTATTAAAAACACAGACTTCCTGTTTCACTCAAGCCATTTAACACTTGGATCAAACAGGTGTACATCATTTTCTTGACATGATGAGCCTATCGTTCTTCAGACCCTTTAAAATAATTACTTCCCCGGCCCACATTTTGTTTGATGGTTTATATAATTAGCTTCTTTACACATCAAAGTCTTACCATTCAGATACTCTGCTTCCTTTCTTCCGGATATTACCAAATGTCAGTCCAAAGCAGAAGCCCTCTTCAGTTAATTTTCTCCAATAAATACAGTTAACATGGAACTGAAAACCTACTGTAATCTTCCCAATGAGTTAATGCACTGCAGTTGTTCTAGCTTTGAATTGGCGTACAGCTGTTTGCCATATTCAGCAAAATGAATTCAGATGTGTGAAGGCAGGCCCAGATTACTTCAACATGCCACAGTTTAATATCAGCTCTGTAAGAAAAAGATAGCTTTGACTAGCAGGCTTCAAAAGCAGCAATTTGAAATATATTTGGAACCGAATGTCACATTTGACAATATTTTTACTCTCTTGCAAGAACATGGGTGGAATATTCACTTCATAATAGAAACTCACAGGGAAAATAAGAGAAATTATATGAAGAAAGCAGACCGTGTTATCTAATATTTCTCTTTCCTTCTCTTTCAGTCCTACATTATTATTAATAATATTTTCATTAATTGTTAAGGTAAAAACAAGTATCAAGAGTTGTTGTGATTGCAAAGCCTACCATTCCTGTCCTAAATCACACAGCTGTATTATTTGTATCTATAACGTCACTGTTGTTCTGGTTGTTATATAACTCTAGGTTTAATCCCCCCCCCCCCCCCCCCCCCACTCTCTGACAAAAGGCTTCTGCATCAACTTTTTCCCAATTAAGACATATATTAATCTTAGACTTTGAAAACTTTTAAATGTCTTTAAAAAGAAATTCAAAACAACATGATCCATCCACAGTGGTGATGGCTAATAGTCATAAGAAGTTATACAAGGTCTTCCAAATCTAGCAGTGGGAGTATCATACCCCGTTTGGCAAGAGATAAGAAGGAAGCATGTAGTATCTCTCTCTATCTGTGCTGATGCAGCATCTGCATCACTGATGCAGTATGTAATTTGAGGCAGGGTTCACAGTTTTGCTTCTTCTGAAACGTTCAATTTGCATGTTATCTGAAAGGAAAAATAAGTCATGCAAAACGTTCCCCCTCACTTCCATGGAACTTGAACAGGAAGGAAGGAGTCAAATCATGTTAACGCCAAATGACTATGGGCAAACATTGCACAAAAATTCTGGACTTCCTTTTTTTGGGAATGTAAGCCACTTACGCTGCAATCTCTTTTTCTACACTTGAAAGATATGAATGCAGTTAAACACTGCTCTGGCACTCTTGCAGTGTAAGGTGACCCTGTAATGTGGAAACTTGATTTTCCAGTTCTTATCATTACATTGTCAATGATTTGGGAGTCCTTTTTTTTCTTTTTCTTTTTTTCATCCATTGATAAAAGCCACTCTGTTGGACTATTTCACTGCTGCCTTTAATTAGCACTAGTGAAATTAATTGTCATGAATAATCTACCGTCCAAAGTGAGTGAATCTTGGGTCAGACATTATGAAAATGCAATTGCTAAGGATGCTTGTGTGGACTGCTGACGTTTAAAGAGGATAGACCTCCTCAGTTCGCTAGTTAAAAACACTTTGTTCATAATTAGTTTCTGCCCAGTAAAAAGCATCAAGACCTCAGATGATTTTTCAGAATCTGACATCATTAGAGCATGTTTTTCTATTGTTGGATGCCAGCTCCTGAGAGAATCTTTCTGAGCTGTTTGCTCTGTTCCAGTTGTTTCCTCTTATTGCAGCACTGTTTTTCTTCACAAAAAGACAGCGCAGACTGATGTTACAGCTAGGTTCTACTGTCTCAGGCTGCCATATTTATTAATCACTAAAGTGCATTTTCCTAACCAGACAAGACAGTATGTTCAATCTACTGTGATAAATAGAGCTATCACAGAGGGGGTCTTTTACAAAGCGGCAGTAAGCCCAATGCAGGCTTACCGCTTGCTAATCTGGAACTACCATTGGTCCAATGCGGCTGCATGCAGAAGTTCCGGCTGGAGCATGCACCATTTCCGGCGCTCTGGATTTTTTTTTCTGTAGAGCGGCACTAACCTGGCGGAAATTGGGCATCGCCGCGTGCTGCCTGGTTACTGCTAGGGTGCAGTGGGAGCCCTTACCGCCACCTCAGTGGGTGGCGGTAAGTGCTCCCCACCGCATGGCCATGCAGTAAGGGTTATCTTACTGTGTGGCCATTTTTGTTTTTGGCATTTTACCCGCTGCAGTAAAAATGGCCCTGGTATGGGAGAAAAATGGACCCTGCCGCTACTGCAGGGCCCTTTTTCTTGCAGCTTAGTAAAAAGACCCCAGAGTTCGCTACCTTTTTGTTTTCTTCTGTCATTTTTGGGAAATGTAAATTTTACAAACATATATAACAAAAGAAAAACATTTGGCAGCTCAAGGCCCAACCTCCCTCTCCCCCATAATCCAGCATTTCCCCTTCCCTAGCCAATGTGTAATTAAACTCTGGACTTTGTTGCCAGAGAATGTGGTAAAAGCGGTTAGCTTAGCAGGGTTTAACAAAGGTCTGGACGGCTTCCTAAAGGAAAAGTCTACAGGCCATTATTAAATTGACTTGGGGAAAATCCACTGCTTATAAGCAGCATAAAATGTATTGAACTTTTTCGGGATCTTGCCAGGTATTTGTGACCTGGATTGGCCACTATTGGAAACAGGATACTGGGCTTGATGGATCTTTGGTCTGTCCTAGTGTGGCAATACTTAAGTACTTATGTAGCCTTCCCCCTCCACCTCCCCCCAGGTATCCAGCATCTCCACTTTCCTATCCTCACTCTATGTCCACCATCTTCTCTTTCTTATCCTCAAGCTGTCCTGCATCTCATCTCCCCCTCCCTACCTCTCCCCCACCTGGTCAGCATCTCCTTCTCCCCTCCCTACTCCCCAGGTGGCCAGTATCTTCTCTTCCCCTCTGTATCTTCCCAAGCGTCCAGTACTTCCCCTTCTCTACCCCTCCCTCCCTGTATCTCTTCTTCCCCAGGTATCCAGCATCTTTGTCCTTCCCTGGCACCACTCTCCTTCCCTACTGACCCCTAAGGTATCCAGCATCTTTCCCCCCCTTTCCTTCCTCCTGCCATTGCCTACCTGTCCAATGCCTGAGCTGACTCAGCTGAACCTGCAGCACCAAAAATAAAAGCAGTGTCGTGGTGGGCCTTTGAGCACTCTGCGCTATCATGGCTGCCAGGCCCTGCCTTCTTTGATGCAAGCTTCCTTCCTGTTGGAGGGGCAGGATGTGTCAAGCCTTGAGCGCAGGTGCTCAAAAGCTCACTACCATTAAAGCACTGCTCTTTCACTGTCTTGCCAGCTGTGCTGGTGACTCATTACCATCCCCTGAAGCCTGCTTAATTTTTGATGAAAACAAGTGCACATGAGCTTGACGTTAAAAATGTATATCTCTTCAAAAAAGGAGAAATAAAAATTCAGTTCAAGTCCTCCACAGAAAAGAATCCAATACTAGAAAAGATAGATACATTCAACAAAGGAAATAAAATAAAAAAGGGAACTACAGGTCACGTGCATGTAACTGAAGCACCTTAAACTCAAACACCATCAACCTTCTCTCAAGAATTTTTTTTTTTTTGTACCCCGCGCTTTCCCACTCATGGTAGGCTCAATGCAGCTTAGGTACTTCTTTGTACCTGGGGCAATGGAGAGTTAAGTGACTTGCCCAGAGTCACAAGGAGCTGCCTGTGCCTGCAGTGAGAATTGAATCCAGTTCCCCAGGACCAAAGTCCACCACTCTAACCACTAGGCCACTCTGGAACCAAAGTCTTTGTGGAAGCTACAAATTCAGTGCCTGTTTGCCTGTTGGAGAATTTTTGTTTATTGTAGAGGAAACACTCACAAAAAGCCACTGATGATCCCAAGTTTATGTTTATTTGATACTTCCTATACTTGGTCATAGTTAACAAAAATTTTGAAAGAAAGGAATAAAATTGAAAACGATCTTGACAAACTGAAGAATATCATCATGTATAAATTGGAAATAGTTACAAGAATCTTGGAAGAAAGAATTAGTATTAAAAATGATCTTGACATAATTGAAGAATGTGATCAGAAATAAAATAGGATGAAATTCAACTAGGCCAAAAGCATAAATTAAAATGTAATTGATTGACTGAATCTTGAGGTTATAACAGACAAGAAATGAGTCAGTAGCATAGTGTTTTTGAAAAAAACTAAGGGTCCCTTTTACTAAGCTGCGTAAGGCTCTACGTGTGCCCAACATGTGCCAAAGTGGAGTTACCGCCCAGCTACCGCGTGGCTCTTGTGGTAATTTCATTTTTGGCGCGCGGCCGATATGTGCGGCCGAAAAATAATTTTCATCCGTGTGTATCGGCTGCATGCCAAGTGGCATTTGGCATGCGTAGGTCATTGCCACCCAGTTACCACGTGAGACTTTACTGATAGGTCAATGGCTCATGTAAGGTCGCAGATCAAAAATGAACGTGTGTCAATTTTGATTTTGCCACAATCCATTTTTGGCAAAATTTAAAAGAGGCATTTTTTACAGGTGTGCTGAAAAATGATTCTGCATGCACCCAAAACCCGTGCCTACACTACCGCAAGCCATTTTTCAGCGCACCTTAGTAAAAGGACCCCTAAGGGTCCCTTTTACAAAACTATACTAAAAAATGGGCTGTGCTTTTTTTTAGCATATGGGTTTCCCACACGCTGAAGCCACTAGTGTAGCTGTAAAATGGCCACAATTTCTTTTTTACATTAATGGCCACGTGCTAATTTTGCCAGTTAGCATGTGGCCATTACTGTGTGAATCCTTACCGCCACTTATTTTGTAGGTGGTAAGGGCTCATGAGCTAATCCGAGCTAATTGGCAGCATCTGGCAATTTGTCTGTGCTACGTGATTAGTGCATGTCACATCTAATCTCTGCCCCCAAACATGCGCTGCGCTAAAAAGTTTTAAATATTTTACACAGTGGGATTGGTATGCGCCGATCCCAGAACTACCGTGGAATGCCTGAGCGCATCCCATAGTAGTGCTTTTCAGCATGTGGTAAGCACACTGTAGTGCGTATGGCTACTTAGTAAAAGGGCCCCTAAAATATTTAACTTCTCCCCAGTACTAAAGGGGTCTAATTTCTAGGATGCACAAATATGCATATCCACAGTTCATACATATATATATATATATATATATATATATATATATATATATATATATATATATATATATATATATATATATATATGAATCCTTGTTTTTCCCCCAACTTCCCTCAAACAATCTTGAGAACATGGTATGGATAGGACACCAAATAAAAAGTTTTAGGGACCCCCTCCCTCATACACAGTGAATGCATAAATATGTTTTCATTCAGAAGCAGCCTAGAAAACTTTAATACCATATTGGGATTAACTAGAGCTGTAGCATAGAAAACAAGCAAAATAATTCTGTAATCTTCTAATTGGTTGTTATCAAACAATTATCAGCACAAATTGGCATTACTTAAGATTTGTGAACACAACTCGCTAAAAGTGTATTCTGTAATGTGATGGCGTAAATTCCAAGTCACACAGTTGAAAAGGAGGCGTGGTTATGGATGTGAAATGGGTGGGTCACGGGCGTTTCAAAAATCTATGTGCATAATTATAGAATACACCCGCTCTCCCCTGGATCCTATATAGTGCCCTTAGATTTAGACGCCAAAATCGGCACAGATTCTATAACACCGCGTGTAAATCAATTGGCTTAACAAGCTAATGAGAATTGATAACAGCACTTAGCAAACAATAATGAGCACTAATTGGCACTGATTAGAATTTAGGCGTACAACTCACTAACCATATTCTGTAATGATGTGTGCCAAACTTCTAACATGCGGAGGCAAAAATGGGCATGGTTATGGGCGGGGAAATGGGCATTGCATGGCACCTAGTTATAGAATATGGCCCAGTGCGCCTAAATCTACGCGCTGAGATTTATACCAGGTTTTCATTGGTGTAAATGGATGCACGCAGATGTCACTGTTGAAATATCAACTAAGCATATTCTATAATTGGCACCTAAATCTAGGTGTTGATTATAGAATATGCTTAGTTGGCATTGATTTCAACGCCGTAGGCCACCTTTTACCTTGACTTTGTAAAAGCACCCTGTAGTGATTTGAAAATGAGCTCCGTGGTAATCTATGGAACTTTGTAAGTCTATGTGCTTTGAAAATGAGTCTTCACATGAATCTAAAACATCCTGCAACTGAGCCTACAAAGTTCAGAACCTTATTACTAAATACCTTTGCAAAATCTTGAGGTTGAAGTACTGAAATTGGTTATGTACTATTGAAAAAAATCTCTTTTGGAATTAGAAATAACTTTATCAAAATATTCTTTTTCAATGGTGTTTCCTAACCCAGCCCCGGTGCCAAAACTAACCGTTCTAGTTTTCTGAATAGCTACAATGAGAATACATGAGGCAGATTTGATCATATAGAGGGAAATTCTATAAATGCTGCTTAAAAATTGGAACTGAGCTCTATTCTACAAAGGGTGTTCTATAAAGGAATGAGTGCCCTTTATAGAACAGTGCTTAGAACTGATTTCCATGTCCAAAGCTGAAACCAGGTGTAAATGTTGGCGCTCAACTCATTTAATGTGACTCTGGGTAAGTCACTTAACCCTCCATTGCCCCAGGTACAAATAAGTACCTGTATATAATATGTAAGCCGCATAGAGCCTGCCATGAGTGGGAAAGCGTGGGGTACAAATGTAACAAAAATAAAAATAAATAATAAATAAATAAAATTTTAGAATGTAAATAGAGCTATCCTGTAACACTCACCTCCTCTGGCCATGCCCCCCTTTGAATTGTGTGCTATGGGATTTAGGCACCCGGGGTTATAGAATAGCGTGCAGGCAGATATGTGTGCAAAACTAAATTAGTGCCAATTAACTTCAATAATTGATTGCTAAGGTCAATTAATTGATTATTAACAGCTCATTAGCCAATTTGTTTGTGCATTTATTTTGGATCAGTGATGAAATTTTGGTGCCAAAATTTCCTCGACATATATAGAATCGAGGGGATAACACCGTGTTTAAAGGTTTTATATTGGTTACCTATAGAATTTCTGGTGAGGTTTAAGGTTTTGCTGATGATTTTTATAGTTTGGAGAATGGATACCTCTTTTTATTTGTCATGCTTTCAATGCATATCAGCCATCTAGATCACTGAGGACTGAAGGGGTAGGGCTATTGACGATACCTACTAAGAATAATATCCAGTACGAAGAAACAAGGAAATGCTCAATTTCATTAGCTGAACTCAAAGAATGGAATGATCTTCCATTGCACATTCAAATGTAGCATGAGGCAGACAAGATTAACAACTTCTGAAGGGCCACATGTTTTTATTGGCTTTTGGTACATAAAGATGGAATTTTGGAGGTGATGATGAAAAAGTCAGCATGTTTTATGGTTGTTATGAAGGTGTTGGAATGCATGGGTAGTTTGAGTTCTTTTGATTTTATTATGAGTGTTTTTATTGTAACATGCCTTGGACAAAGGTAGAATAGAAATTGGTAGAATGTAAGTTCATCTCTGATAGGTCAGGTTCGGTGGAAAATATATTTTTATTTTAGCACACTCTGAAGAATCAGCTAGTTGTGCTATGTCCTATGAACTGCCTTCAGATGGCTAAATTCTGCCACTCCTATACTGCTTTTCAACACTGTCAATTTCCCCACCCTTCTCTCCTCTTTGGGTCTCATTAACATGCTTCATGTCTGTCTTTCCTCACACCTTTTCAACCGTAATTTTAAAGCCTTTGTTAGTTATTCCAGTTCTGACCCTTCTTTTGTTGTCTCTGGGTGCCCCTCAAGTTTATATTTTCAGTCCTCTACTCTTTTCTCTCTACTACATCTTTGTTTCTGCTTTTGGGTTCTGCATCCACTGATTTGTTAAAGAAATTCCTCACACTCTTTCTCCTCAGTGTTGAACTGGTTATCTTCTTGCCTTTCTGTTATTTCTCCATCGATGCCCTCACTTCCTCTTATTTAATACATCTAAATTTGAGACTCTCTGTTCCCTTACTGCTTCCCATAAATCTCCACCAATAAAGGGATCTGACATATCTCACACCTCATCATTCCATTCATCTCCAGGAAAGACACAAAGCAGATGGTGTTTATTTTAAATCTTATTCTTGATAAATATAACACCTTGTTTATATAATCTAGTGTGCTGCGTCAATGAATGATTTGATCTATAGATCTATATTTTAATAGGTGTCCAAGAATGAGTGTATTTGTAATGCATGGGAAGGATTGCGAGTAATGTATGCATGCTGCAGCTTGTGTGCTAATGCTATATGAGTCAATATATAGTAGCATTACCTACTGCTATTGTAAGGCGAGGAGGTCTCAAATTGTGAGGTGGTTTACTCCTAGTCCTCTCTCTCCTTTACTCAGTGTGTGCATACTCTTCTTTTCCAATCCAAGGGAGCAGATTCTCTCCGGGGTTGGGGGGATTGTGAGCCACAGAGGTCCCTCACAACAGTCACCCACAGACAGGTACAGTATGTGGTGCTCCTACTAACTTTATTAAGATATCTGCAGGCCAAACACAGCTTTAGAGTGGTCTTTCTGCCCTGAATCTGGACAGCATTAAACACAGCAGTACTCCACACACAGGCTTCCTTTATCTGTTTCTGTAGTCCCTTTCAAAATCACCAGTCCATCAGGGTCCAGGGTTTCCTGGGTACATGGCAAACTTAGCCCCCTGGATCTCTTTCCACACAGATCTCACCAAACAGGAATTACCTTGCACGCAGTACCTCCTCCGGCTCCTGAGTGAGGTTTCTCTCTCCTTCAGGATCAGGAGTAAATGTTTGCATGCAGTGTACGTTTGTATTTTATAAACTATACTTGTAGGGGGTCAATATTCAAAGTGATTTAACCAGCCAGAAACATCTGCTGGCTGGTTAAATAACCTTTTCGGAGCTAACCAGTCATTTCAGCAGCACTTAACTGGTTAGCGCTGCTGAACTCAAAACCAGCTATTATGGGGGCAGGAGGCATTCTGGGGATGGAGTCAGCACTTGGGTGGTTAAAAGGCCCTTTTACTGAGGTGTGCTGAAAAATGGGCTGCGCTAGTGTAGGCGCGTGTTTTGGGTGCACACAGATTCATTTTTATGCGCGCTTGTAAAAAAGGCCTTTTTAACATTTTTGCCGAAAATGGACGTGCGGCAAAATAAAAATTGGTGCGTGCCCATTTTGGGTCTGAGACCTTACCGCCAGTCATTCACTTAGCGGTAAGGTCTCATGCGGTAACTGTGCAGTAATCATCTATGCGTGTAGAATGATGATTCCTGCTCGGTCTTTGCCGCACGCCAGAAAATAAAAATTATTTTCTAGCGTGTGTAGCGGATGTGCGTCAAAAATAAAATTACCGCAAGGGCCACATGGTAGCCGGGCGATAACTCAAAACTGACACACGGGTGCACATAGGCGTCTATCAGGCTTATTTTCGAAAGAGAAGGACACCCATCTTTCTACACAAATCGGGAGATGGCGTCCTTCTCCCAGGGTGCCCAAATCGGTATAATCGAAAGCCAATTTTGGGCAACCTCAACTGCTTTCCATTGCGGGGATGACCAAAATTCACAGGAGCATGTCGGAAGCGTACCGAAGGTGGGACTGGGGCATGCTCGACCGATAATGGAAAAAAGAAGGGCGTCCCTGATGAACACTTGGCTGACTTTACTTGGTCCATTTTTTTGTTATGACCAAGCCTCAAAAAGGTGCCCGAACTGACCAGATGACCACCGGAGGGAATCGGGGATGACCTCCCCTTACTCCTCCAGTGGTCACCAACCCCCTCCCACCCTAAAAACATTTTAAATATTTTTTGCCAGCCTCAAATGTCATACCCAGCTCCATGATAGCAGTATGCAGGTCCCTGGAGCAGTTTTAGTGGGTACTGCAATGCACTTCAGGCAGGCGGACCCAGGCCCATCCCCCCCACCTGTTACACTTGTGGTGGTAAATGTGAGCCCTTCAAAACCCACCACAAACCCACTGTACCCACATGTAGGTGCCCCCTTCACCCCTTAGGGCTATGGTAGTGGTGTACAGTTGTGGGGAGTGGGTTTTGGGGGGCTCAGCGCACAAGGTAAGGGAGCTATGCACCTGGGAGCAATTTCTGAATTCCACTGTAGTGCCCCCTAGGGTGCCCGGTTGGTGTCCTGGCATGTCAGGGGGACCAGTGCACTACGAATGCTGGCTCCTCCCATGACCAAATGGCTTGCATTTGGTCGTTTCTGAGATGGGCATCCTTGGTTTCCATTATCGCCGAAAATCGGGGATGACCATCTCTAAGGACGACCATCTCTAAGGTCAACCTAAATGTTGAGATTTGGGCGTCCCCGACCGTATTATCAAAACGAAAGATGGACGCCCATCTTGTTTTGATAATACGGGTTTACCCGCCCCTTCACTGGGACGTCCTGTGAGGACGTCCTCAGGAAAACTTGGGCGCCCCTTTCGATTATGCCCCTCTAAGCGGCTTAGTAAAAGGGCCCCTAAGTGCTGATATTCAGAATTTAACAGGCCAGGTTAACTGCATAAATAGGACCACATAAAAGTCAGTCCTATCACTTATGTGATAACCTATATTTGGTTAAGTAGTGAATATTGCACTTAACCAGCTATATGCTAGCCAGCTCTGGAAATCTAGAAATTAATTGTCGGTGCCCAGACATGGCCTGGTATTGAATTTCCGAGTTTAGCGCCGATGGTAGTCAGCAAAATGCTAATCAAAGCTGGCTGAATATCGGGCCCGTAATTAACAACTCTGTGCTCTGCCCAAACTCTACCCCTGAACACGCCTAAACATGGGTCACGTAAACCTACATTCCTTCTTGTCACTGCATATACTTTTAAGTGAGTTACCCCAGGGGCTAATTTTATAAAAACCTTTTTATGGATATAAAAAGGCCTTTACTTGCAAAAATTCCTTTTTGAAATTATCATGTAACCATTACAAGTATGGGAACTGGGTGACCTGTGCACGTATTGTAAACATGTAGACAAAAAAAGCATTTGTTTACTGTAATTCACAAATACTTGCTTACCAGTGGGTATAAGCAAGAAAAAATAGAGCAAAGCTTTATAAGGAAGTACATGCATAGAGATTATTAATTTCAAAACAGAATAAAAACAGAATACATGCCATTTTAGGAAGACCAAGTATAGTTTGGATTTGCCAGTGTTTGAATGTGTCCCTTTAAGTTTTCTTAATGAACATCTGCAGCCACTGTTATGTCACATATGGAATTTAATCCTTTGAAACTGGATATCATTTAAGCACAGGCTGATTTATCATACTGCACAAACATGAAAAAGTGGGGGGAAAATCCAAGAAAAAGAACTGCCTAAAGAGAACTTTAAAAAAATGTATCCAAGTTAAAGCAGAGATAAATGCTGGGACAAAGTAAGGAAAAATAATGCAGTGTGTCTATCCTTGCATCCCTTTGATAACTCAAAGGATGAATAGCATAAAGCAGGATTTGTGAGTGTGGGAAAAATTCCTGAAATGCCCACGTTATGTAGGAAGAAGCTGTAAACAGTCCAAACATTAACCATACATTCGATATGTCATACATGCATAATAATAATAATACCTTATCAGATGCTTTTGTTCTCAATGTATTGGGGCATCTCAGGTCACTGAAGCATAAGGTCCCCAATCCTAGGGATGTCCAGACAGATGAACACCTGGAAAGGGGTTCATATGTTTTTGTCCATAACACAACAATATGCTATAAATTCTCCTCTGTACAAAGTTTTTACACCATTTTAACACAGTTCCATTCACTCCGATCTGGCTAAGCCTGCTGAAGGAGTGGCCTAGTGGTTAGGGTGGTGGACTTTGGTCCTGGGGAACTGAGGAACTGAGTTTGATTCCCACTTCAGGCACAGGCAGCTCCTTGTGACTCTGGCCAAGTCATTTAACCCTCCATTGCCCCTTGTAAGCTGCATTGAGCCTGCCATGAGTGGGAAAGCGCGGGGTACAAATGTAACCAAAAAAAAAATCATGATCCATTGCATCAAAAATGGCTGAAATATCAAATTGCAATAGAATCATTTGCTTTCCCTTACTGAGAGCCAGACTAATTTCTGTCACCATTTCCAGCAGCAATGTTTCAGTACTGTGTAACAGTTTAAAGCTGTGCTGTGAAGTGTGAAAAATATCAAATCTACTCAAACAATCACAGAGTTGATTATTCACAACAAATTCAGTAAGTTTATCAAGCCATGGTATGCTTGCCACAGCTCTATAGTTCTCAGCCTTAGACAGATCTGCCCCCCATTGGGTATAAGTGTCAACATAATGCATGCCAAATCAAGGGGGTAACTCCCAGTACTTGGAATGGAATTAACAAACATTGTCAGCCAGACCACTCTGTCAGATAGTCTTAAGTAAATAAGAAGGACAAATGTCTAAGTAGATAGATTTCTTAAACAACCTCTCAAGGTAAGTATTTATAGTATTTTCATCGACTTCAAAAAACTCATTCCATAGCATATCTCCCTTCACAGAATTATCCCCCTCTCCTCCAGTTGTCCCCGTCACTGATAGTCCCATTCAGTCTCAATGAGATTTTGCCTAATAATATTTATTTTAGTGCGAAAATAATTTGCCAACTCATCTGCCATAGGTTGTATGTCATATGAAATCATCTGTACCCTATCAGTTGTTGTCAATGAATTAAAAATGTGAAAAAGCTGTTTTGATGAATTTTTCAAGTCAGCTATCAGTTTTCCATAGTATTCCCTCTTTATCACACCAATAAGGCTTTTTATATATTTTTAATCTATTCTTTCCACTATCTATAAATTACTGGCTCCCTAGTTTTACTCCAAGACCTCTCTAACCTCCTACAACTCCTCTTAAGATCCACCAACTCTGATGCATAACGTTGATTTTGTTTTAAACAACTATTCCTTTTCTTCATAGGTGCTAAATTATCTAAAGATGAAGTCACTGTTGTTCTGCTTGTTGTAGCGCTACCTTTTTAATTCTCCCTCCACTCTCTGCCAAAAGGCTTCTGCATCAATTTTTCCCCAACTAAGACATGTTTTAAACTTAGACTTTGATTGAAAACTTTTAAATGACCTTAAAAAGACATTCAAAACAAAATGATCTGTCCAAAGCACTGCCTCCCACTTCTGATGCCCTGTAAGCGCCTCTGATTCCTCCCCTTTTAGTAAAAGCTAATAAATCAAGTATGTGACCTTCTTTATGAGTTGCTTGATCAACATCAACATCAATCCCTTCTCACCCATTACTTCCCTCACCCGTAACTGTCTTGTCTGTCTGTATTATTTAGATTGTAAGCTCTTTTGAGCAGGAACTGTCTCTTTGTATCAGGTGTTCAGCGCTGCGTGCGTCTGGTAGCGCTATACAAATGCTAATAATAATAATAATCCTAAAATCTAATTGTAACAAAAAAAATCTAAAAACTATCTTACTGGGCATCACAATTATTTTCCAAATGGATATTCACATCTCCCAAAATAATTAATTCCTTAAAAACAAACATATGGGGGGGATTCTATATATGGCACCTAAAATATCCATGTGGAAAACATTTAAGTGTATTTAGGCGAGGTATATTGAATATGCTTAGTTGGTACCCCTGTCATGTAGATTTAGGCGCACTGGGCCATATTCTATAACTACATGTGTAAATTTTGGAATGCCTATGAGACGCCCATTTCCCCACCCATAACCACACCTCTTTTTGACTGCATGCATTAGAAGTTAGGAGTGCTGCGTTAGAGAATATGCTTACCGAGTTGTGCCATCAATTCTAATTATTGCCAATTAGTGCTTATTATTGCTTGTTAAGTGCTGTTATCAATGCTGATTGGCTTGTTAAGCCAATTAAGTTAGGCATTGTTACAGAATACGCTTGGATTTTGGCATGGATCTCTAGCTGTGCTGTATAAAATCTGGAGGATAGTGGGCTTTGATTTCAAATTGCCACTAGCTAATGCTACTCCAAGATCCTGATGGCCTATAAATTAGAATTATCCCCAGTTTCTCCCTCTTCATAAAATCAGTAAGTTGACAAACTATCACTTCCAGGCCCATCTCAATGATATTATCTAGCTTTCTAATGGTAAAATAATCTTTATAAATAATAGCCAACCCCCCTCCCTTCCTACCTTGTCTAGGGTTATGTAAAATCCAATAGCCTACAGGGCAAAGTTCTAACACATAAGGGAAATTAGAGTCTGGTAGCCAAATTTCAGTTATAAAAATCAAGCCTATTGTACTTGTGTATCATCAATCAGATCATGGATCATAAATGTCTTATTACAGACTGATCTCACATTTAAATACAGACATTCAATACAGCAAGAATCCTAGAAACAATGGGAGAATATGTTATACACCTACCCTACTGTACCTGAATGTACACCACTTCAATATCCTCAGGCTTGTCAGGTATCTTATATATAGTAGGTATTTTTTCTGTTTCTGGAGGGATCACAATTAAAAAAAAAAGTTGAAGAGAAATTTGAACCTGGGTCCCTTGGTTTACAGTCCACTGCACTACTCCTCAGACCTGCTTGCTGCTCTGTTAAGAATGACCATAATACCTGAAGCTGTCATAGAGCCTCCCTTCTGGTTTCACTTTCATGAGAGAGGGAGAGGGACAGCAACCACTGGGGGATTTAGGAAGTGTCACCCCTTAATCCCTCCTTTGGACAGCTGCTCAATCAGAGCAACCTTTTGTAACCTGGAAGTTCCTCAAACAGGTCTTCCTTCTTTTTAAACATGGATGTTTCTTCCCCTTCGGTAATCACTGTTGGATGTCAAGATTTCAGGTCCTCCCTAATCCTGCCCAAAACATGCCCCCTTGATTTGGATGTACTGCAGTGCTAGATGTCCCTATTCTGCCTTTGCAAATTTGGAATTTGGACATATCAAGCACATGGATGTCTATTTTGGCCTTTTGAGACATCCATATGCTTCACAAATGAGCACCATAGAGGGGCATAATCAAACTGGGCGCCCATCTTTAAGGGTGCTCTGGCGAAGGGGCGGGGCATCCCATATTATCGAAACAAGATGGGCATCCATCTTTCGTTTTGATAATACGGTCGGGGACGGCCAAATCTCAACATTTAGGTTGACCAAAATGTTGAGATTGCCGACCTTAGAGATGGCTGACCTCAGTTTACGCAAATAATGGAAACTGAGGACAGCCATCTCAAAAATGACCAAATCCAAGCCATTTGGTCGTGGGAGGAGCCATTTGTAGTGCACTGGTCCCCCTCACATGCCAGGACACCAACCTGGCACCCTAGGGGGCACTGCAGTGGACTTCACAAATTGATCCCAGGTGCATAGCTCCCTTACCTTGGGTACTGAGCCCCCCAAACCCCCTCCTCCAAACCCACTACCCACAACTGTACAACACTACCATAGCCCTTAAAGGGTAACGGGGGGCACCTACATGTGGCAGTGGGTTTCGGGTGGGTTTTGGAGGGCTCCCATTTACCACCACAAATGCAACAGGTAGGGGAGGATGGACCTGGGTCCACCTGCCTGAAGTGCACTGCAGTACCCACTAAAAACTGCTCCAGGGACCTGCATACTGCTGTGATGGAGCTGGGTATGACATTTGAGGCTGGCATAGAGGCTGGAAAAAAATTTTTTAATTAGTTTTTTTGGGTGGGAGGGGGTTGGTGACCACTGGGGGAGTAAGAGGAGGTCATCTGGTCAGTTTGGGCACCTTTTTGAGGCTTAGTCGTGAGCAAAAAGGGACCAAGTAAAGTCGGCCAAATGCTCGTCAGGGACGCCCTTCTTTTTTTCATTATCAGCCGAGGACACCCATCAGTTAACCACGCCCCCATCCTGCCTTTGGTACACTACCAACACGCCCCCTTGAACTTTGGCCATCCTTGCGACGGAAAGCAGTTGAGGATGGCCAAAATCGGCTTTCGATTATGCCGATTTGGGCGCCCTTAGGAGAAGGACGCCCATCTCCCGATTTGTGTCGGAAGATGGGTGCCCTTCTCCTTCGAAAATAAGCTGGATAGTAACATAGTAAATGACGGCAGATAAAGACCTAAATGGTCCATCCAGTCTGCTCAACAGTCACATCCATTAGCAATTCATGACTGAAAGAACAATCCAACAGTATTTAATATGTATCTCAGTGGGGCAAGGGAAGACATCTTAAAGTGGAACTTTAATAAGATGTCTTCCCTTGCCCCACTGAGATACACAGCGACTGCACTCATAGCATATGATATGGATGTGGTATAAAATATACATACTTGATCCTGATACAACCTTACCTTTTTCAGACCATAAAAGTGTTCCCGGCTCTGGCCTTAATTCCCAAGTACTGGAGTTGCTATCTAAGCCAACTCCAGGACATCCTGATCTTTTTATGGTTTATTCATTGCTTAATGTACTGCTCTTAATACATTGTACAGCAGAGCGGTGAACAGCAAAATAGAAAGCCCATTAAAAACAGAAAGAAATGAATGCCATAATTTAAAAGGATAGGAAAGACACAAACCACTCTTGAAAATGGCTGCTGCAACCTGTAGTAGCAGCCTTGCAGTACTTCAAGTTACGATCCTGACCTCACAATGGTGGTGGCACTACTTGACCCTCCCAACATCTACAAATAACCTTGGTGGTCTAACTGGCTCACCCTCCTGGGCCCCTTTCCTCCTCCCCATGGACCTTTAAGATGTGAAGCAGGAGCGATGCCCTCTCACTCCTGCCCTTATATTGCCATCTTGAAAAATGGCAGTGCCTGACTCCATGTGGTGTATCCTGGAATGCACCACACAGGATCAGTCTACCAAATAAGCCAATATTTGGCAGACTAACACCATGCAGTGCATCTCAGGATGCACTGTGCAGGGTCAGGTGCCTCCATTTTTCAATATGGCCGTATGGAAACAGGAGCAAGTGGTCATTGTTCTTGCATCCTAGCTTAAAGGTGCATGAGGAAGGGTGTGACCATAGACCAAGGAATTTTTTTTTGGGGGGATGAGGTGCTACCACGATCTGTGAGGTTGGGGTGTCAGGGGTGCTGCTACCAACTATGCAGTTACGGGGGTGGGGGGTCTACAGAAGGGGATGGAGATCTACTAGAGCACCAGCGACAATAGCAGGATGTTTGGGGGGGGGGGGGTAGGAGGTCATAGGGTCTGGTGGGCTGTTTTTAATGTCTTTCTGCCTGACAATTTACTTTTTGATGCAGCATACAGCTGCATATTAACTCGGTCTCAGTGTAGGTGCAATTTTTGCAAGATTTGTGCTAGTATTTAAATTACTTTCTTAGTGTATTACTATGATTGTGTGAATTATTAGTAAATAAGCCCCACTCACAATAATGGGGCCTACATCAAATAACACGTTAAATACCTACTGTACCAGAATGCAATTTGATTTGACTTCCAGATATAAAAAGAATGAGTTAAGTGCAAATAAAGAAGTAATGAAAGATGAGTTAATATACAATCCAGTCCTTGTTTAATTGTGTTCACCATGTAGATTAAAAAACTAGCTTCAAAACAGCATGAAGTCACAACAAAAGTCATCTTTTTAACCATCATCTAAAGCAGTGTTTCCCAAGTTTGGTCCTGGAGTACCCCATGCTAGTCAGGTTTTCAGGATATCCATAATGAATATGCATGAAAGAGATTTGCATATAATAAAGGCAGTGTATGCAAATCAAGTTCATGTATACTCATTGTGGATATCCTGAAAACCTGACTGGCACGGGGTATTCCAGGACTGGACTTGGGAAACACTAATCTAAAGCATGTAACAATGGTGTCAATTTGGTTTTAAATGCAAAGTTTAAAAAAAATGAAACTTCTTTCTCTGTATATTCAAGTATCAGAACTGAGCATTAATTTCAGGTGACCTGCTGAGAGTGCTGTTTATCTCATTGTGCAAGCAGGGTCAGTCGCTCTTAGTGTAGTACAGCAAAGAGTCACTTTGTCTCTTGTCTTTCCTTTGTTGTCATATGCTTTCATTATCCATAGAAATAATCTGCATGGAATGTAGGGATAATGGCAGTTTGCTGGGTTCAATTTATCCTTAATTTGTTGGCAAAAACAATAAGAAGCAATAGAGGAACATCCCAGCTGCACAGTAACGTCTGCAGGATATCGCTTTAACTTGTTCAGATCCATTCTGGCTAAAGACTTGACTTGATAAGCATTTTGCTTCAGAATGAAATGGATAGTATATTTGGGGACTCATTTTCAAAAGAGAAAAACATCTAAAACACGGCATAAAGTGGCATTTGGACGGTTTTCTCCGAAAAGAGCCCCTATTCAAATCATGATTTTCAAAATTTGGATTTGGGACTTTTTTTTTTTTTCTGCACTGCATGAAAATCACAAGGGTGTGTTGGGGTCAGGATTTGGTTGTTCCCAAAACTTGGATATTTTTCTGCCATAATGGAACAAAACAAAAACGTCTAGGGCTAAAAGTTAGATGTTTTGGTCTAGACCTGTTTCAATCATGACTAAGTCACAAAAAGGTGCCCTAAATGACCAGATGAGCACTGGAAGGATTAAGGCATGACTCCCTTACTCCTCCAGTGGTCACTAACCCTCTCCCACCCCCCAAAGATGTGAAAGAAACAGTACATACCAGCTTCTATGACAGCTTCAGATGGTTTAGCCAGTCCCATTAGAGTAGCAAGCAGATCACTGGAGTAACCTAGTGGTCGGTGCAGTGTACTGCAGAGAAGGGAACCCAGGTCCACATAGCACTTGTGGCAGAAAGTGTGAGCCCTCCAAAACTCACAAAAAATCTACTGTTATTATAGTAGTGTACAGTTGGGCACAGTAGTTTTTTGGTGTGTTCTGGAAGGCTCGCCATACAATATAAAAGGGTAACGGTGAGATGTGTACCTGGGACCTTTTATGTGAAGTCCACTGCAGTGCCCCCTAGGGTGAACCACTTCTCTGCTGGGATGTCTGTTTGGTCAGTCTGCTAAGAATGGTGCCTCCCCCCCCCCCCCAATACATCCCAATGGCTTGTTTTGTGCATTTTCCTCTTGGATGTTTTTTTTAATGGTCCTAAAAGATAGACGCACTGAGCACAAAAACACCTAGCTAATGGCCATTTTCAAAACAAATGTTGGATGTTTTTCTGGTTTGAAACTGGCCATGTTTGCTACTGGATTTTTGGACTTTTTTCCTAAAACGTCCAAAATCGGATATAGATGTCATATCGAAAATGCCTCTCCGCAAACAGTAGAAAAATCTAGAATACCCTGTCCACTAAAATTCTGCATGTGCTTTTAAAAGGAATTTAACGTATATAGTTCTTGTCATAAAATAATTTCAAATAAGACCCAAAATGGGATTAAAAATTTGAGAGGATAAAAATATTGGCCCGCCTTTTATGGCACATTGATAATGTCTCTCCTTTAATAGTTTATCTGTATCTGCTTGTATTGTGATAGAGGTTTCATCACTACCTATAGGATTATATGCTAAGAGTTTGGGAATGCTTGCTGATTCTAGACTTGAAATGAAGCTTCAAATCAAGGCAGTTGTTCATAAGGCTTTTTTAAAATTATGTTTGATCTGTCATCTTAAGAATTTTTTAAAAATCTTTATATTTATTTGAAGTGTTATAATTTACAGTGCAACAGTATTATCAAGCTATAAACCCTAGAACCAGAAGGCTAAACGTTTAAAGCATCATAGCCGCCACATATGATCAAAATCACTCTAATCAGTACACCCCCTTCTGCAAGCATCAGGGTTACCTTCATGTATCTGATGTAACTTAAGTGGTGTAATATATGTTCTGAATAAAAATTTTGTATTGTGAATCCAGATAAGACAAACATCTAGTGATTTTTGGGACAGTTACCCAGAGCTCTTCCCTACAATCTTTGGGCCAAGCCCCTCCATCCAACTGCCACAGCCATTGGAGCCAACTCTGTGGGTGCTGTTGGTGCTTGAGCACCCCCAATATTGAGAAAATTCCTTGTATGTGTCCAGGGAGGGGTTATTTCCATTGGGCTTAGCACCCCCAATAATTTGGAAAAGTTGGCTGCTATGGCCACAGCTTCTTGTATTTAAGTACATTTTGTGATCCCTTCCCTGCAATAAGTTTATACAAAGCCACCACTAGCCCCTACATTTATGTCTGTTATATAACAACTCTTCTAATGATGTAAGATCTCTAAGAAAGTCCTGCTGGTGCATTTGGAGGTATTGATATACCTGAAGGACTGAAAAAATCCAGAGTGTCCTATCTTCACACCTAAGAATTTCATCTCTAGGCCAAAAACCTTCTTGCACTACAAAATCTCATACCCATTGTCTTTCATCCTCGCCTTTAGTCAATCTTCCTGGGTTGAAACTCTGGTTCATTTAAAATGCCTTTTATAGGGGAGCTAGTGGGATCAAAGCCAAACATACGGGTCATGTGATATCTTGAATAGCTTTGGTTCTAATCAAATTGCCGATAACTGAAGTGGGGTTAACATTTCCAAATTTTAAGAGATATTACCAGATGGCCCAGTTTAGGAATATCTTATAAATTTTATAACACCTGATAACTTTCAAATGGTCATATAGTCGCTGGTTATTTCAACATTAAATTATTGCAATGGTTTATACCTAGGCCTTCCTGCCTCTGCCTTGAGGGTGCTTCACGTTCAAATTCTGAGGCAATCATGATAGTTGGCTCCAGGAGAATTGATCATATTACTCCTGTACTTTATGACTTACATTGGCTTCTTATAACTTGGAGGATGTGGTTTAAAATATTTGAGATCTAAAGCATTACACCATTAGGCTCCTGAGAGCATCAGTGCTGTGTTGAGACTTTATGGTCCACCACTGATGCTTAGACCTGCAAACATGAACTTCCTGGATGTGCTATCCTTTCATTATGGTTGTCTTAATAAATATTTTGGACCAAAACTATGGAATTGTTTGCCAGATGAGCGAAGGGCCTTTTCATGTGTAGCAATCTCTTGTAAGTGACTCAAAATGTATTTTTTCTGCAAGCTTTCACATCTGGTGGAACATAGTATATTTATTTTCCTACAGGTATGAGCAGCAATTTTGCAGCCTAGGGGTTTTATAAGTATAAATGCCAGATTCCACAAAACCAGACATCCAAAGGGAACCAAGCTAGAAAATTCCAAATTTGGGATTTTAGAGAGGTTTTAAACACCAGATAAGTAAGCATAGATGCCTTCTCAATTATTCCTGCAAAATAAGTCCCAGGTCCAAATTCACAGTCAACACATACATGTGCCTGGAGCAGGTGCAAATGACAGCATCTAGATTTAGTAAAGTATGTATGTATTGCTATTCCACAATTGGAAAGACGTATAATTTCCCGGTCCACTCATAAGTACATAACTAATGCCACACTGGGAAAAGACCAAGGGTCCATCGAGCCCAGCATCCTGTCCACGACAGCGGCCAATCCAGGCCAAGGGCACCTGGCAAGCTTCCCAAACGTACAAACATTCTATACATGTTATTCCTGGAATTGTGGATTTTTCCCAAGTCCATTTAGTAGTGGTTTATGGACTTGTCCTTTAGGAAACCGTCTAACCCCTTTTTAAACTCTGCTAAGCTAACAGCCTTCACCACGTTCTCCAGCAATGAATTCCAGAGTTTAATTATGCGTTGGGTGAAGAAATATTTTCTCCTATTTGTTTTAAATTTACTACACTGTAGTTTCATCGCATGCCTCCTAGTCCTAGTATTTTTGGAAAGCATGAACAGACGCTTCACATCCACCTGTTCCACTCCACTCATTATTTTATATACCTCAAGTCACAACTTCAGCATGCCTTCTTCAAAACTGTGCATATTGCAGATCTACATGTGTAAGTAGTGGCTTTCTAAAATTGCTATTTACATGCATAGAGCATTTAAATATGTAAACTCCATTATTTACACATGCAAATGACACACAGGCCTGTTTGGTTACACTAATACTTCCATTATCAGTGTAAAATAAAGGTTTCAGGTGAATACAATAAAAATTTAAATGATATCATATCTGCAAATAATTTTGTGCTCAGCAAAAAAGCCAGTGTTCAGTTAAACGATACTTCCTCTTGTGAGGCTGATAAAAGATATGGGGAAAATTGCTGAATCCCAAAAAGAACTTGAATAAAGTTATGTTTATTCTGGAGGTATTGTAGGCCATCTTGGAGTTGCAAGCAGATAGTGAAACATGCATTTTTAACACATCAGTGGAAAACATTTTCTGCTCTGAATAATGAGAATCTTTCTCACAAGCGAAAAAAAACAGACTTGTCTTCCAAATACTGTATGTGGCTCATGTTCATTTCAGTATATTGTCTGGAAATATTATCCTTGCTCGATTGACAAGTTTCCCCTTTAGCAGTGCAATGATCAGAGCAAGATCCTCATCTAACCTATGGCGCTACATTAAAGAAAAGAATTCCTTTTTATGAGTTGCCCAAATCTTTAATGTAAAAAACATGTATAAGTTATTCCATGGTATATAGTGGAAATCATTACAGGGAGCGTTGTTGATGGTAAATTTTCTGTGACAGTAAAGTCTCTGGTTGAGTCTGTTGTGCTGGATCATAATGCAGTGAACATTTCCTGAAGTTTCTTTTTTTTTTTTTCACTGTATTTCAAAATGTGTGTTAGGGTAAGCAAGATTATTTGATGCTTAAATATTTGTATTGCAACAAAAATATACAACGGAACAGAAGAATATCAATTGAATAGTCAAACATGGTTAGCACAGCTCTAAAAAATACAGGCTAATTTTCCGTATCGTGGGAAATAGCATGCACTGGGGCTAGAACTACTGCTGGCGCGCGGTTTGGCCGCTGGTAGCACCAGATTAGCGTGCAGTAAGCCCACGTTGGGCTTACTGCCATTTTGTAAAAAGGCCATATTGTAAAAAGGCCCCCATGCCCTTTATACCATAGTGTTCGGCACAGATTTTGGCATCTAGCTTTTGGGTGCTGTACTTATGCCTGCTAAAAGCAGGTGTCAATGTCAGCACCCAACTTAGCCGTGCTTCGGGCAAATTCTGTTAATCCACGCACAACCTTTTGGAACACCCTCGACACCCCTCTGACCATGCTCCCTTTTCAGATGTGTGTGATTCAGTGGCGATTCTAGGTCGGCTGCCACATGGGGCAGATCGATGCTGCGCCCCCCCCCCGGGTGCAGCGGCATCCGTCCCCCAGGGTGCAGCACAACACTCCTGCCGGCGCATTGACACCCCCCTCCCCAATGCATCAAGCCCCCCTGGCGCAATGACACCCCCCTCCCCGGCGCATCAAGCCCCCTCGGGTGCATTCTTGCCTGCTGGAGGGTGCAGAGAGCAGCCACGCGCCTGTCGGAAGTAACCTGTTCTGGGGCAGAGGGAGCAGGGAACCAACAGAGCCGACAGGCACGCAGCTGCTCTCTGCACCCTCCAGCAGTGTGCACCCGGGGCGCACCGCCCCCAATACCCCACACTTGCTACTCCACTGGTGTGATTGAAGTTAGGCATCATGCTTCATAGGATAGCATGCAGTGAGATGCGCATATACATTTTTAAGACTGCCAACATCGGTAATTGATTGTTATCCCTCAATTATGTTTCTGAGCTTACTACTCAGTTTATTTGCACACACATTTCTGATGCACACACAAAACTGAGCGTGGAAATTTGGGCACAATATATAGAATCCAGGGGTTTAACACAGGAATCTCCATATACGATTGAGGCACTATGGGGTCCTTTTACAAAGGCGCGCTGAAAAGTGGCTTGCAGTAGTGTAGGCGTGGGTTTTGAGCGCGTGCCAATCCATTTTTCAGTGCGTCTGTAAAAAAGGCCTCTTTTTTAATTTTGTTTTTTTACAATTTTTACAATAATTTCAAGAATGCATCTTGATTAGAAAAATGATTAATAAAGGAAAAGAATTAATAATATAATTCTATACAATTTTACATCCTATATTAACAGGTAACATAAAAAGAAAAAAAAAAGAAAAGCAGTGAACTGCCAAAGGCAAATAAGTTTACAATATAAGATGAAAATTTATAACAAACTTCCATTATTATATTCATCTATAGTCCACAACATAGGAGGCATATCACTATCCTGCTTATAATCGGAAGAGAAAAACGCCTATATTTCGACCCAAATCGGGAGATGGGCGTTTTTCTCGGTATAATCAAAAGCCGATTTTGGGCGTTTCCAACTGCACTCCGTCGTGGAAACGAATAAAGTTGTTGGGGGCGTGTTGGAGGCGGGACTGGGGCGTGGTTATCAGCTGAAGAGAGATGGGCGTCTTTAGCTGATAATCGAAAAAAAAGGCGTTTTGACCGCGATTTTGGGTCACTTTTTTTGGACCCTTTTTTCTCGTGAACAAGTCCCAACAAAGTGCCCCAACTGCCCAGATGACCACTGGAGGGAATTGGGGATGACCTCCCCGGACTCCCTCAGTGGTCACTAACCCCCCCCCACCAAAAAAAATCCCACTTTAAAAACTTTTTTTCCAGCCTGAATGCCAGCCTCAAATGCCGTACCCACCTCCATGACAGCAGAATGTGTTCGATCCTGTCACAGCCTTTCCCTGGGTCAGATGTGGCTCTCGGGTGCAGTACAGGGTCACATCAGCATTGCATTGTGGTGGGTGTAGGGTATTGGGCTCCGTGATTTCATTAGCTTGTGTTACAGTCTCACGATGTTGGTAGTTGGTAGGCTCTTCTCCCATGGTGCTTTTCCCCCTGCCTACTGGGTCAGAGTGTGCCCTGTTGTGTTTCCTGTTGTAGTCCATGCGGTAGTGGCCATTTTTGTAAGCCAGTTTTAGTTCCCTTTCCTGTGTTAGCCACGTTAGAGAACGTAGTTCTTACCTTGAATGTGGCTGAAAGAGGGCATTGTACAGCATTCTGCCAGCTCTGACCTACTGCTAATCTCAGTACCAGGGAGACTCGTTGCCAGTGGGGCACAACCTCTGATCTGCAGTTTACTGTGAGTAAACGCGGTTATTCCAATAAAGGACGTTTTCGGAGAGATTAGTCTTCAGGTGTCAACTGGTGTGCCAATGGTATACAGCAGCAACAAGTCCTGTCCCAGGAGCACTTTTAGTGGGTACCGCAGTGCACTTCAGCCAGGTGGCCCCAGGCCCATCCCCCCGCCCCACCTGTAACATTTGTGCTGGTAATGGGAGGCCTCCAAAACCCACTGTACCCACATGTAGGTGCCCCCTTCACCCCTAAGAGCTATGGTAGTGTTGTACATTTGTGGGTAGTGGGTTTTGGGGGAGGGGGGGTTGGGTGCTCAGCACCCGTGGTACGGGAGCTATGCATGTGGGAGCGTTGTCTGAAGTCCACTGCACTGACCTCTAGGGTGCCCAGTTGGTGTCCTAGCATGTCAGGGGGGGGCGAGTGTACTACGAATCGTGGCCCCTCCCACGACCAAATGGCTCGGATTAGGACGTTTTTGAGCTGGGCGTTTTTAGTTTCCATTATCGCTAAAAAACAAACAAATGCCCAGCTCAAAAACGTCCATTTTTTCGAAAATACGGTTCAGCCCGCCCCTTCACGGACCCGTTCTTGGAAATAAACGCCCATGGAGATAGGCGTTTGCGTTTGATTATGCCCCTCCACATCTGAGGAATTATTTCCTTAGGAAACTGAAGACTGAGAGGGAGTTGCCGGGATTCCTAAATATTTCACGGAGGCCTCTTTTTTTTTCCCCTGAAAATGGACGTGCAGCAAAATCAAAATTGCCGCATGTCCATTTTGGGTAACTGACTTTACCGCCAGCCATAGACCTAGCAGTAAAGATTTTGGCAGTAAGGACCTACACGCGTCAGAAGCCACTTGGCGCACGTCTGCTACGCGTGCCGGAAAATAACAAATATTTTTCAGGCACGCATATTGGACGTGCGCCAAAAATAAAATTACTGAAAGAGCCACACGGTAGTCAGGCGGTAAGTTGATTGTGGCGCACACTGGGCATGCGTAGACGCTTACACGGCTTAGTAAAAGGGGCCCTACATTAACTGTTAGCCTGGGCTTGAGCAGGAGGATTCCTGTGTTAAACAACTAACAGCTTAGTAAAAAGGTCCCTAATGGGCTCTTTTGCAAAGGTACGGGAGCAAAGAGTGGGTAGCACGTGCCCAATCGGCACTACCGCCGATTGGGCCATAATTCCAAGTTTGGTGAGCGCTGAATCCCGCGGTAGAAAATAATTTTCTATTTTCTACCGTGGGGGCATTCCCAGTGGCAACAGGCAGCATGCCCACATTGGCACGTGCTAAATGGTTACCGCGTGGGTAGAGCATGAGCCTTTACCGCTAGGCTATAAATAAGTGAGCGCTAGTTTTAATATTAGTGCAAGCCCATTTCATGGCCCATTGAAAAATATAGCCTTTTTCCCAGCCGTGGTAAAAAATGGCCCTGCGTGCGCCTAAAAGAGACACCCACACTACCGCAGGCCACTTTTTACCGTGGCTTTGTAAAAGGACCCCTAAGTATTTTGGACCATTATCTGTAAAGAGTCTTAGAGCCCTGTTTACTAAGCTGCGCTATAGGCACGCTAGCAGTTTTAGCACATGCTGAACACTAGAGACACCCATAGGAATATATGGGTGTCTCTAACATTTAGTGCCCTCTAAAAATGCTAGCACGCCTTAGTAAACAGGGCCCTTAGAAAGGCTGTGGATGCTATAAAAAATTATTTCATAGAGTAGCTGGTTTTTGAGGGTAAATAAGCTATGTTAGACCTGGTTCTTGGTGGATTGCAGGACCTGCTGAAAGGGGTAACAGTAGTGGGGCTGTTGGGCAATAGTATTCAAAGTGCCATCAAATTTGGCACAATCATCAGTAACATATAGTAACATAGTAGATGACGGCAGAAAAAGACCTGCACGGTCCATCTAGTCTGCCCAACAAGATAAACTCATATGTGCTACTTCTTGTGTATACCTTACCTTGATTTGTATCTGCCATTTTCAGGACACAGACCGTAGAAGTCTTGCCCAGAACTAGCCCCACCACCCAAACACCAGCCCTGCCTCAGAGGGAGAATGTTTTAAAAAATCTATTCTAATAGCATTTTTTAAAAAATAAAACACACTATCATAAAATGAATTTAGTCTGAAATAAATTTAAAGGAGACGTTGCATGGGTGACCAGCTTTGCATGAGGCATGAAGGTTGTTTAAAAATACCATTCTGACAGATCACAGAGAAAAATGAATTCCACACATTACAAAAGGTTGAAGAAATACCAAAATAACTGCCAGCATGGTTTACAGCTGAGGTAGAAAAGGCCATTTAAGCAAAAAAAAAAAAATTGTTAAAAAATGGGAGGCAAGTCTAGATGTGGAAGATAGGAAACAACATATATACTGGAACACTAGATATAAGCAGTAATAAGTCAGACCAAGAGAGTATTTAAAAAAAAGTTTGCCAAAAAGGTAAAATCTACTAACAAACTTTATCAACT
This sequence comes from Microcaecilia unicolor, assembly GCF_901765095.1. Lineage (NCBI taxonomy): Eukaryota > Metazoa > Chordata > Amphibia > Gymnophiona > Siphonopidae > Microcaecilia > Microcaecilia unicolor. The sequence continues at coordinate 404,427,215 of NC_044033.1, forward strand.
GCAAGCAAGATGCTGGCAAAGGAATCAGTTGGAGCCCTACATAATAATGAAACAAAAGGAATGCTCAGAGAGAAATAAAAAGTAGCAGAAAAACTGCTTCAGTCTGAATATTGTGAGAATACCCATGCTAGAGGATTATCTTTTAAAGTGATGATTCTGATGAACTGAAGCAAATTGTGGAGAACCTAGAAGATATATTCAAAACAACTGACAAACTCAGTAGCAGAAAATCATCAGGACCAGATGGTATTTCCCCAGAATTCTGAAAAAACTCAAATATGAAATTACAAAACTATTATGGGTAGCCTTTTATCTATTGCTAAAATCTATCACCATGCCTAAAAATCAAAGGATAGCAAATATAACACCAACTTTTTATTGAAGCATAAGAACAATGGAAACAAATATCAAACCATAAAATACAATGTAGTACCTCTTCACTTCTCTGCTTCACCAGAAAAACTTTCAATTCTCATATCACTTAATTTTTCTATACTAACAATATATCTAAATTTCTCCTTCCAGTGTGCCAAATCTGGAACAAAAAAACTCTTCCAATACTGAGCAAGTGCATACTGAGTCACAAACAAACCCATTTTAAATACCATTTTAAAAAGGGGATTTGGGGTAATTCAAATCCATCATGAAAGACTCCTGAGGAAATTGAAAAGCCATGGAATAGAAAGTAATTTCTACTGTGAGCTAGAAACTGTTTAAAATATAGGAAACAAAGAGTAGAACTGGTCAGTTTTCCAAATGGAGATAAATTTTGGGGTACCCCCAGGGATTAGAGGTTAGTGTATCTGGGTTTAAAAAAGGCCTGGACAAGTTCCTGGAAGAAAAGTCCATAGCCTGTGTCACGCTGCCCACCTGAGGGTGTGGGCTGAGCAGTGATGTAGCTATGAGGCCATGGGGGCCTGGGCCCCCTGAATTGGCTCTGTGGATCCTGGGTTGGCTGGTGGGGGCAGTGGCGTTCCTAGGGTGGCTGACACCGGGGCGGATCGCTGATGCTCCCCCCCCCCCCCGGGTGCAGCACGACCCCCCCCACCTCCAGCGAAAGGACACCTCCCCCCGGCGAAAGGACACCCCCCCGGGTGCATTTTTACCTGCTGGGGGGGGGGGGGGGGGGGATGCCGTGCACCTGTCGGCTTCACTCGTTCCATGCTCCCTCTGCCCCGGAACAGGAAGTAACCTGTTCCGGGGCAGAGGGAGCACGGAATGAGCGGAGCCGACAGGCGTGCAGCACCCCCCCAGTGGTGTGCACCTGGGGCGGACTACCCCCACTGCCCCCCCTTGGTACGCCACTGGGTGGGGGTTTGAGACCCTCACCAGCTGAAGCGTTTCTCTAGTGCTGGTCTCCGCCACATTGCCTTCCCTGCTGTTCCCTTCATGTCGCGTGCATTTTCATTTTAATGAAATTGAGCATGTGTGAAGTGTCATGCATACTCAAGTTTCACTAAAATGAGTATGCGCGCAATGTGAGGGGAAAAGCAGGGCAGGCAATGCAGCGTAGACCAGCGCTGGACAAACGCTTCAGCTGGCGGGGGTCCCCAACCACCGCTAGATAAAGTATGTGAGGAGGAGGCAGCACTGGGGAGGGGGGCAAAATGTGCCCCTCCATTTTGGGCTCTGGACCCCTCTACGAGGTCTGGCTATGTCACTAGGGCTGAGTATCCAGGTCATGTTGCAACCCACCCAAAGGTGTGGGCGAAGTAGCTATAAAGGTCTCTCTCTTCTCTCAGATTCAACTCTATCCCATCAGAATTACCCAGTAGAATTAGTTAGTCCAAAACCAAGGTGAGTCGTCGTCGTCATCATCATCACTGCTACTGCTGTTGGCCACAATCCACACCAGAAAGACCTCTCATCTTCAGTCTGAAGAAAGCAGGCTTTTCTATTGCCAGCACTGGGCCCCCCCTTGGAGGCTGGGCCGGGGAGAATCTTACCCCCCCCCCTCCCCCTCTCAGCGGCCCTGTTCAAAGTAAGCAAAAATGCAAACAAACATCTGAAAAGGTGCTTTCTCAGTTCTACTCAAATACTTAAATTTAGAAAAAATTGTCCAGTGCAACAATTGTGCTTCTGACGTGGCCAATGTTCACAGCAATTTCCTGTAGAAAGCAAACAAACGTAATAATAATTAAAATGGAGGAATCATTATTTTCTGAAAACACAAAGCAAAAGAATTATTCAAAATGATTCAAAAAGTTTAAAGAAAAAAAAGTTTAAAGAATAGATATAGAGGTGAAATTGGCAGCACTCTTCAGGTATTGAACCACAATATCCCCTCTGTTTACTAAGCCACGCTAGCAGCTGCCACAAGTGGCAATGCTGACATGGCCCACTCAAAGTGAATGGGTTGTGTCGGCATTAGCATACAGTAACTGCTAGTATGGCTTAGTAAATAGGGGGGAATATATTTGCAATTTCCAAGCATAATGCATTGTGGGCTTTTTTTTAGAAAGCCGCGCTAGTGATTCCTGTGTGGCAAATGAGAGGAAGCCCATAGGAATTGAATGGGCTTCCTCTCATTTACTGCGCAGGAATTGCTAGTGCGGCTTTGTAAAAGAAGCCCTGGGTTCTCACATGTGTTTTTTTTAATATAAGCTTAATAGCAACAGAGTTGCAGAGAATGAACAGCCAGTTGATATACAAATTTTTGAAGAACCAATCAGTTTTGATAAACAACCTGAACCATTTGTTTTTTGATTTTTGTTGTTGTTGCCAAACTGATTGGTTCAGGTTGTTTATCTGCTGCGCTACTTTTAGCAGCTGCTTTCATTTTGTCATCACAGCCCAACAGAATGGTGGGGCTGCTTGATAGTGTTGTGTTTATATCTGTCTTTAAAGAGCACAAGGTAGTCCAGCTGAAGTTGAGACTCCTGAGGCAGGCACACTTCACACCGAAACACAAGACTGCATCGAGTCTTGATATCATTTTTATAGATTCCTACGGACTGTATGCCTTTTTAGTTGATCTTTGTTTGTGACATCAAACCTATAAATGGCAAGTGACCGACTCACCTGCAAATGCGCAGTAGAGACTTCCCTCTGTCCCGCCCCCGCGTCAAGACGTGATGACGGGAGGGGGAGGGGGCGGGACAGAGAGGGAAACTGCGCGGAAGGGGAGGGAGGGAACCGCTGATGTCGCTACCGCTCCCCCCCCCCAAGGTAGCCGCTACCGCCCCCCCCCCCGGAGTCGCCACCACCCCCCCCTTCACCCGGCCCGGGCCCTCTCTTCGTTATTCAACTTACAGCAGCGCCGAAACAGCAGCAAGCAGCAGCTCCCGTTGGCCTTCCTTCACTGCCTGTGCCCCGCCCTCGCCGACGTGACGTCACACGAGGGCGGGCACAGGCAGTGAAGGAACTAGGCCAACGGGAGCTGCTGCTTGCTGCTGTTTCGGCGCTGCTGTAAGTTGAATAACGAAGAGAGGGCCCGGGCCGGGTGAAGGGGGGGGTGGTGGCGACTCCGGCGTGGGGGGGGGCGGTAGCGGCTACCTTGGGGGGGGGAGGGGACATGGGAGGTCTCAGAAAGAGGGGGGCCTTGGAGCTGGGAGGGCTGGACTGAAGGGGGCCTTCCAGCTGGCTGGGAAGAAGGGGGGGGCCTTGGAACTGGGAGGGAGGGAGGAAAGGGGGCCTTGGGAGCTGGGGGGGCCTGGGGCCTTGGAACTGGGAGGGAGGGCAGGGGGGACTTGCAGCTGGGAAGGGGGGAGGACTGGAGCCTTGGAGCTGGGAGGGAGGGCAGGGGGGCCCTTACAGTTGTGAGGGAGACCCTTACAGTTGTGAGGGAGAGCAGGGGGCCTTGGAACTGGGAGGGAGGGAGGGAGGGAAGGGGGCCTTGGGAGCTGGGGGGGCCTTGCAGCTGGGAAGGGGGGAGGACTGGAGCTGGGAAGGAGGGCAGGGGGGCCCTTACACTTGTGAGGGAGAGCAGGGGGCCTTGGAACTGGGAGGGAGGGAGGGAAGGGGGCCTTGGGAGCTGGGAGGGCCTGGGGCCTTGGAACTGGGAGGGAGGGCGGGGGGTCTTGCAGCTGGGAAGGGCGGAGGACTGGAGCCTTGGAGCTGGGAGGGAGAGCAGGGGGGCCCTTACAGTTGTGAGGGAGAGCAGGGGGCCTTGGAACTTGGAGGGAGGGAGGGAAGGGGGCCTTGGGAGCTTGGGGGGAGGGCGGGAAGGGGGCCTTGGGAGCTGGGGGAGAGGGCCTGGGGCCTTGGAACTGGGAGGCAGGGAAGGGCACCTTGGGAGCTGGGGGGGAGGGCCTGGGGCCTTGGAACTGGGAGGGAGGGAGGGCAGGCAGGGGGCCTTGCAGGTGGGAAGGGGGGAGGACTGGAGCCTTGGAGCTGGGAGGGAGGGACAGAGGGGGCCTTGGAGCTGGCAGGGAAGGAGGATGGCAGGGGGCCTTGCAGCTGCAACGGGAGGGGGGCCTTGGGAAAAAAAACATTCCAATACGCGCCCGTTTTAACGGGCTTAACGGCTAGTTTTTAATAAATGCCCCTTGGTTGGCACTTCTTTGGTTGTTCCCCATTTCATTTCGTTTTTCCTCATTTGGATATATTTGTAAAAGGCAGGATTGACCAGCATGGAATAGGCTTTGTTATTTGGAATCTGGTCAGTTCATCAAGGGAGTATTTCTCAAAATTTAGGTGCCTAAAGTGTGTACGATAAGCATGAATTCTATAATAGCAATTACATGCATTAATTGCAATGATAGAATACTGGCATAAGTCTACAGTTATACGCCTAACTTTAGGTATGAGCATTTCACTAGCTCAATGACTGGTGTAAATGCTTGCACTTAATTGCTTAATTGTTATTAAATGTATCCTATAGCCTTAGTATGTAAGTGCTAGGTATGCCCCTGATCTGCCCATGCCCCTTCCATATCCATACTAGAGAGCTGCACAGGAACGGGGTTAACAGGAATCCCACAGAACTCCTGTTGGGATGGAAGCAGGTGCTGAGGGTTCCCGCGGAAGTAGGCCAGCCTACCTCTCCTTTCCTTGTGCCATGGCAAGTATAATAATAGTATTAAAAATTAATGGATATGGTTGATAGCATTGAAATCTCCATAAGCACTGAGAGGAGAAATTATCAACATGGGCTACTGGTAAGCTGAGTTATTTAACCACAAGTCAGGTTATTTTAGCACAGGGGATGGGGGAGATTCCAGTAGGGACAGGTGGGGATGGGTTAGATTCCAGTGGGGTCGGGTGGGGACAGGTGAAATTTCTGTCTCTCTGCAACTCTCTAATCCATACCCCTCTAGCAGTTTTGTTCTACAGAAATTATGTGCTTTGCTTACAGAATACTAAGTGCATTTAAATATGAAACTGCAAATTACTGCCAATTAGCACCAATTAACTCCAACTATAGCCAATTATTTCCTAATTTAATAATTAAGTTATACACATAACTGGCAGTATTCTATAACCTGTGCATGCAATTTTGCATGTTATGGGCTAGATTCTACTTATGACTCCTAAAAAATTCAGCACTGAAAAAAATATGCCTAGGCGTATTCTATACACTATGCCTAAAGTTAGCTGTGGTTTATAGAATACGCCAAAATTTAGGTGTAGTGTATAGAATACACCCAGCACCCGTTTTCTGCAATTATATTTAGTTGCAGCCATTTATGCCAATAAAAACCTGGTGTAACTATGCCTAAGTTACACATGGAACAGGCATATTCTATAACACTGCGCATAAATCCTAGGAATGCCCATGACCCACCCATGGCCATACCCCTTTTCAAATCTGTGCATCACTTTATAGAATAAGCTTAGAAAGTTGTGTGTGTAAATTCTAATTAAAGCTAATTAGTGACAAAAATTGCTTGTTAAGTGGCAATTATCGGTGCTGATTGGCTTATTAAGCCAATTAAGTGGCACGTGAAAAACAGAATACTATCAGATTTGTGTCTGCAACTTGGGTCATGTGTGAAAATGAAACGCAAGATTATAGAATTAGGAGGTAAATGACTTAGACTAACCACTGTTAGGCATAAGATGCTGGGCAGGATGGTCTGATCTAGCATAACAATATTTACATTCTTATGATGGGAGTGTAGCTCTTTTAATCTGGTCATATGTATATTGGGATACCACCTATAGCTTTTGTTTACTTTTTTTTTTGCATATCTTAGTGAACTAACACTACTTGAGTCACTACCTAGAATTTATTCTCCGTGGGTGGCAGGGATCTTGTTTTCTTTGGTGTCCACTCCTTTCAAATACAGCACAGGAGCCAGTCAGACAGTGAATATCCTCTATGTAGCTCATTTGAACACTCCTTCAAAAAGCATTTTGCAACCTTATCCTTCCCCTCTGTTGGTGAGGTTTCAATGAGCCTTTATGTAGTTATTTGTATAAACAAATATAAATTCACATGAACAAATTACCTGACGAATGACTAAAACCTCCCCTGTAGATGAATCTGCTTGATCTTGAATCAAAACATTGCTAGTAAACCAGATCAGCTACGATTTATTGGTTGGTCAGAAATTTGCAATAAATTCAATTGAGGCACAAAGAACAGAGAATTATTTTCATATTTGTTAAGCGTTTTGTGCTATTTCTGAAATGCACAACACAAATGTCAAGCTGATTTTCATGGATGGAGTTTGGTTAAAATGAGAAAATGGAGATTGCTTTCCCAGATGCACACATGAGGAAGAACGTTCTCTGTAAGCCTCACATTCTTTGCTTTCTCAACACTGTTCAGTGCTCTAACACTTTTGAGAAACACACCTCAGAAAAGTTGAAATGTGGAGCAGTGGTTCCTAGACCTTTCCTACTGACACCACAGTTGACTGGAGTTTCAGATATTCACAATGAGTACGAATGAGGCAAATTTGCATACCAGATATCCTATGTAAGCAAATGTATCTCAGGCACAGTCACTGTGGAACATACTGAAAATCCAATTAGCTGTGGGTGACTCAAGACAGGTTTGAGACTACTGATGCAGAGTGTTGGAGATGTGGAGGGGCATAATCGAATGGCGCCGGCCAGCTCCGGGGCCAGCTCCGCAATTGGGAGGAGCCAACCATATTTTCGAAAAAGATGGCCGGCCATCTTTTTTTTTGATAATACAGTTGGGGCTGGCCAAATGTCAGAGATGGCCAGGTTTGAGATGGCCGGCATTGGTTTTTGCCCATAATAGAAACCAAAGCCGGCCAAATCCAAGGCACTTGGTTATGGGAGGGGCCAGGATTCGTAGTGCACTGGTCCCCCTCACATGCCAGGACACCAACCGGGCACCCTAGGGGGCACTTCTAAAAAGTTTAAAAAAATGAAAATAGCTCCCAGGTGCATAGCTCCCTTACCCTGGGTGCTGAGCCCCCCAAAACCCACTCCCTACAACGATACACCACTACCATAGCCCTAAGGGGTGAAGGGGGCACCTACATGTGGGTACAATGGGTTTTGGGGGGGTTTGGAGGGCTTAACATTTACCACCACAAGTGTAAGAGGTAGGGGGATGGGCCTGGGTCCGCCTGCCTGAAGTGCACTGCACCCACTAAAACTGCTCAAGAGACCTGTATACTGCTGCGATGGACCTGAGTATGACATTTGAGGCTGGCATAGAGGCTGGCAAAAAAAGTTTTTAAAGTTGTTTTTTTGAGGGTGGGAGGGGGTTAGTGACCACTGGGGGAATCAGGGGAGGTGATCAATGATTCCCTCCGGTGGTCATCTGGTCAGTTTGGGCACTTTTTTGGAACTTGGACCTGAAAAAAAAGGGACCAAGTGAAGCCGGCGAAATGCTCGTCAAGGCCGGCTTTCTTTTTTCCATTATTGGGCGAAGCCAGCCATCTCAACGCACGCCCCGTCCTCGCTACCGTGCCGACACGCCTCCTTGAACTTTCGCCGGCCCCGCGACGGAACGCAGTTGAAGCCGGCCAAAATCGGCTTTCGATTATACCGATTTGGCCGGTTTTAGGAGATCACCGGCCATCTCCCGATTTGTGATGGAAGATGGCCGGCGATCTCCTTCGAAAATGAGCTGGATAGTACTCTCTGGGATGACCAAAAATTGCAGCTACTGCTCATTATTGACCAGCATTTACCTTTGGCTTGCAAGACAGTCTTTTAGTGACTAAATTAATATTGAAGAAAACTGAATTCATTGCGATTTGTGATATTTTTTATTGGAACAAGGTGAAGGTATTACAAAGACCCCTTAAGTCTTTTTTAGTCACATCTAAAGAAGAAACTCTATAATTTTGAAAAGTCATGTACTATAATAGACTTGCTGTAAATTATTTGCATTTCAAAATGGTGAATCATTGGGAGAGTATGTTGGGAACGCAATTTAACCTGGACCAATGGGGGGGCTATTTATAAGAATTTGCTGCAGACCTCCGTAGCCGCCTATATAAGGGAACATGGGTACAAAATGTTATATCAATGGAACTACACATCAATGAGAATTCATAAACATTTTGGGCTGAGTGATGAGTTGTGTTGCAGAAATTGTGGTCAACAGGGGTCCTTTGCACATATTTGGTGGAACTGTATCTATGTCTGCCCCTACTGGTGGACGGTAACTTAATTAGTATTGGAGATTTTACAGGTCTTTGTGCCTGGGGAGGCTTACATTTGGTTTCTAAATGGGCCCCCTCAGGGTATAGACCCTTTAGTACAAAAATTTGTGGCCACGTTGGCAGTGGCAGCTCGTCTATATTTACATCTTCTTGGAGATCCACGGGGTTACTAACGAGAGATTGTGTGATAGCCAAGCTTGATCACCTTTGTTTGATGAATAAATTGACTGCTTTGAAGAATGACTCTATGGGAGCTTTTCATACAATTTGGGGATTCTATGCACGATGGAGAGGGTTGCCTTAAATTTAGGCACATCCTGGCTAGGCTGCCCCTTTATGGTTGGAAGATTTCCAAGCTTTGTGGTATGTTTTCAGGAGGGTTGGGGATGGGTAGGGGGGAGGGGATACAGTGTTCTTTTCTTGATATTTATTCACATTGTTACAAAAACAAACATTTATTTTGCATTATGGGATACTGTGGGTTGGTGCTTTCTGTATTAGCACAGTGCCCTGGGGAATGTGAAATTCTGCTTGATGGGGGTTTAAAATGTTGTATTGTTTGCCTCTTTTCTTTGTAATCTGTTTTCAGTTTAACAAAACAAAACTTTAATAAAAATAATTAAAAAAACAAAATGGTGAATCATAAAGCTAATCTTATAGAAAAGGTGCAAGTTTTACGGTGAGTGAGACTGAGATCATATTCCATATGCCCTGGCTTAGGAATGAGGTTCGTTCCTGTCCTGGTATGCACAATACTAACCCTTTAGAAGAAACTGTCCCTGAGAAAAGGTTTACAGTTTGGCAGGTTTGCTATTCCATGTAGCTCAAGACCTGTTCTACTTCAACACTAATGGCACTGACAGGGCAAAGCTGTTAGGCACATTAGGAAAACCTACAGTTTTTATAACTCCTTCAATTAACTTTCAGTTCTCTGGGCCCCTGAAATTTTGATAATTAACCTCAACAATCATGATCATTCCAACACCAGCTCTTCCAGAATAACCTTGTATAAAATAGTGTAGTTGCAACGTTAGACCACTTTAATAAACAGCAATAAAACAAAACAAAGGAAAGGAAAATAAGATGAAACCTTTTTTATCGGACCAACAATACATTTTTTGACAAGTTTTCAAAAGCAGAACGTTCTTTCTTCAGGTCAGGTAACAGAATAACCTTAAGATTCTAACTCCCCTGTTTACCAAGCCGTGATAGTGGCTGCCACACGGCAATGCCGACACAGCCCTTTCAAAGTGAATGGGCTTTGTCGGCATTAGCACACCGGCAGCCACTAGCACAACTTAGTAAACAGGGGGGTAAATTTGTTTTCTATATATGGATATAGTTATCTATCTGTATCTATATCTATGCATCTATACATATATATATACATAATGGACTAGATTCAGTAAACGGTGCTCAAATTTGGGTGCTAAAAAAATGTGCACCGAGTGCTGTTTTATAAACGGTGCTCTGAATTGGGCACTGCTTATAGAATAGCACTGCATCCAGTCTGGTTTTCAGGATATCCACAATGAATATTCATGAGAGATTGGTATGCAGTGGAGGCAGTGCATACCAATGAATATTCATTGTGGATATCTTGAAAACCAGACTGGTTGAGGTGCCTCCAGGATCAGGTTTGGGAATCACTGGAATAGTGCATAGTACAGGGATCCACCCCAACTTTTGGCACAAAGATCTACACCAACTGAAACCTGGTATGAATCCTCACACATAAATTAGGTGCGGATCCCCCGAATTCTATAATACTACGTGCATCTTTAGTGAATGCCCCTGACTCACCATGCCCCTCCCATGGCCATGCCCCCTCTTCAACTGCATGCTAAAAGATTTAAGCATGCATCTTTATAGGATAGCACTTAGCGTAATGTACATGTAAATCTAAATTGTTGCTAATTTAATGCCAATAATTGATTGTTAGCACTCAATTAGTGGTGCTAATTGGCTCATTACTCAATTAAACTGCACATACAAATTAGGTGTCGCAGCCAAGTTTGCATATGCAATTTTGAGCACCTTATATAGAATCTGGGGTAATTAGGGCAATTTCTAAAAATCACTCACCAAGGTAAAGGGCTATTTCAAAACTGTCTACCCTCCCTGCTGTTAAAACATTTGCTGGTGGTTGAGTTCACGTGGCCATTACGACCTATTGTTTTGCTTTGACTGAAACTGTCACCCTAGGCAATAGCCTGGTTTTGCTAATGGCTAAGCCAGCCCTGGATAGGTTCAGTCTTAGAGGTGACTGGGAACATGAAATGTTACATACAATTATCTAGAGGGAAGGGAACAGAGTGAAACTTGATTTATCTAGATATACTTGGAAGAAACTAATTTGTAAGCATTTCAAATATCCTCTAATATTACATATTTGGCAGGATTGGTCACACATTTTAAAGGTTAGTGTCCAACATTTGATAGATGACATTCTGAAAGGGTATGTAGATTTCTCAGTGGTCAGTTCTGTAATCATATGAAGTGTCAGAAGCAAAACAGTATTCATGCAGGTAAAGAGATTTGTATGGTAATTTGTCAAGTAGGCTTCAATAAAATGATTTGTTGTGGCAGATCTCCTTTCTGCACTGCTTAGACGGATGGGAAAAAAGGCTTCCTAAATATATTGGTGACAACAGCACTTGTATGCTGCAATTTTGGGAAAGGTGTGTGCTTCCTAAATTGCCCTAAATGGCATGTTATCTGTCTGCGGTGAGAGGGCCCTTGAATGTGTAAAACCATATTACGAAAGAATAGTCAATGGTGTAGTCTGAAGCTAGGGAAGCCCAGCTCAAATCCCACTACTGCTCCTTCTGATCATGGGCAAGTCACTTTACTTTCCTTTACCTCAGGTACAAACATAAAGGGCAATTTTATAAATTGGTGCCTCCTTTTTGGAACTCTGATATGGCATGGGCAGCACCAATTCTACAATGGCATCAGGATGCCTTGATGGTGTTATAGAATACTAGCACAAGACCTGCAGTGGTGCATAAAAAAAAAAAAAATAAAGGCATCCCTACTTACGCCTGGTCAATGGCAGGTGTAAATGGGCACACCTGAAGGCGCCAATGTGTGTATCCTATAGTATTCTATAAGATGTATGCAATATTTATGTTTTATATCTGTTATTATATTTGTTTTTATAGACTCCTGAAGAAGGCGCTACGGCGCCAAAACATGGCTGTGTTGAGTCAACCATTTGCAATAAATATCATTGTTTAATTAAATTATACGTCTCCCCCATTGTTTTGATACAGCCTATCTTCCCCACCCTTTCTTTGTTCCCATGCATTGATGCCTGACATGCCCAGGTCCCACCTATGCTCCTTTCCTACTGCACATTATGCCACTTACAAGTGAGTTTATAGAATAGTGCTTACGACAAGCACACATGTGAGTGCCACCGATTCTGAATTTATGCATAATAAATGCATGTAAAATACAGACCTGCCTCATATAGAATTGCCTTGACAGATTGTAAATCCTTGAGGGACAGGACATACCTACTGTACTTGAATTGAACTTGCCTTGAGCTACAACTGAAAAAAAAAAGATGTGAGCTAAATCCTAAATCCCTTCTCCTTTATGCCCAATTCTAATATAGATGTAGACACAGAGGGGATAACTTTTAAAATGATTTCTACAGGTACGACAATGCTAAACCTGCAAAAAAGGAATTACAAAATTCTACTCTATGGAAATCTACCTCATGCATATTCATTGTGGGTATCCTGAAAACCTGACTAGGAAAAGGGGTCCTATTACTAAGTGGCAGAAGACATTAATGCGTGCCTCCTGCATGCCAAAATGCACTACCACCAGGCTTGCTCAGTCACCCAGTGGTAATTCAGGCATCTGTGCACACTTCCCTGGTGCTAAAAATACTTTGTATATTTTAGTACTGGGGGTGTGTTTGGGGGGCAGAGCGTAGACGTACCAGTGCTAATTGGTTAGTGCCAACCAATTAGCACATGGTTAGTGCATGAGCCCTCTGTGCCTACTAAATAGGTGGCGGTAAGGGCTCATACACTAATTGGACAATTAGTGCCTTCCATTAATAGAAAAAATGGAAATGCGGCCATTCTACAGCCGCGCTAAAAGTAGCCTCAGAGTGTGAGGAAACCCATGTGCTAACCATAGCTAATGGTCCCTTATACTGCAGCTTAGTAAAAGGGCCCTAACCAGCTCATTTTCGAAAGAGAAGGGCGCCCATCTTTCGACACAAATCAGGAGATGGGCGCCCTTCTCGCAAGGCCGCCCAAATCGGCATAATCGAAAACTGATTTACACCCTCGACGGCTTTCCGTCGCGGGGATGACCAATGTTCACGGGGGCGTGTCGGCGGGGTAGCAAAGGCGGGACTGGGGCATGATTAGGAGATGGGCGTCCTCGGTCAATAATGGAAAAAAAGACAGCCCTGACGAGCACTTGGCCGACTTTACTTGGTCCATTTTTTTTCATGACCAAGCCGTGAAAAGATGCCCGAACTGAGCAGATGACCACCAGAGGGAATCGGGGATGACCTCCCCTTACTCCCCCAGTGGTCACTAACTCCCTCCCACCATAAAAAAACAGGTTAAAAATACTTTTTTTGCCAGCCTCTATGCCAGCCTCAAATGCCATACTCAGGTCCATCGCAGCACTATACAGGTCCCTGGAGCAGTTGTAGTGGGTGCAGTGTACTTCAGGCAGGCAGGCATCATCTGAAACTAGCCCCAACACGGCTACCAGCACACCCCTGGCTCCACTGTCACCAGAAGAATCTGGGACAGGAGCTACTAGCCAGCAATCCAGAGCAGCTGCACGATCCGTCCAACGTCCGCTAGGAGACAGAGAAAATACTGAACATTCCAGGCTGCACAGTACCCTTAAGGGGCGGTTCACTTGGAACTATTTTCTCTGTCTCCTTCCGCTGGTAGATGGATACAACCCATGTCTGGACTGGTCTAGTATAGATGAAAAGGAAAAAAAATGTGTTTTACTGTTATGGGACCTTGCCAAGTACTTGTGACCTGAATTGGCTATTGTGGGAAACAGGATACTGGGCTTGATTGACCTTTGGTCTGTCCCAGTATGGTAACGTTTATGTTATGTTAAAGAAAACTCTGACATTGAAAACAAGTTCTCCCCCCTGAAACGGTTGTGCAGCAAGTGGTTCATTTCCTGCACAGCCATTTCTTTTTGTGAAAAAAAGACAGCCTTTTAGCCGCCGCGGTAAAAGGGGGGCCTCAGCGCATATCAAAAACATGTGTTGATGCTAGCACAGGTTCCCTTTTACCGCAGCTTAGTAAAAGGGTCCTTATATGATTATAGGGTTTCAGCCCCAGACCTGACTACATTTCAGTAAGCCTTTATGGCCCCTTATTATACTTTTATATAGGTGACGAATAAAGAAAAAACAAAATGTGGTCTCAGTCTAGTCCCTATTTTTTTTTTTTGCTTGTTCAGAACTTTAAATGCCATGCCATATGATATTCCTTAACCTCTGGTCTGGAGTATTGAAATTGCAGGTACTGTGCAGGTGGGGGCTTAGCGCTAGACAAATTCCTAATTTTTTGAGCATGACTTTCATGTTGGATATTTGACCCAGAAGGGTGATATATGAAAACTACTATATAAAAGATGGTGATTTGAACACTCATAAATCACGTCTTGAGGTACATGGTTCCTAGGGTTTTCCATGGACACTGTTTTGGAAATAAAGGCTTAGGTCAGCGTTCTCAAACCTGTCCTGGGGTACCTTAGCCATATGGGTTTTCAGAATATTCACAATGAATATGTACCAGAGAAATTAGTGCTGCATGCAATAGAGGCAGTGCATACAAATCTATCTCATGACTACTGATTGATAGCCAAAAAACCTCACCGACTGGGAGTCCCCAGGACAGGTATGAGAACCACTGGCCTAGGTGATAACAGAAGACTCTCTAAACACTAATAATACCTCTAATTTTGACAGTAACTGGTGACCCATTATTTCACTCTCCTGACTTACTTCTCCAGGCCTTTTTTTTCTTATTTATTTAAGCAAGAGTTTTTTTTTTTTGTGTGTGGGGGGGGGGGGGGGGGAGAAAATCCTAACATTGTATGCTCTCTTAATTGAGCCCCAAAGTATCAACCTAAGCTTTAGCATCGTGTGTAAAATAAAAAATTAACCAGCAAAGGCACATTTCACATACTTCAGCCCCCAACCTCACGGTCTCCAAAGAAAAAGATACACAGAAAGCAAGTCAGAAGCCCTAACTGTTCAGAACGGCCGAGATTTCTTTTCTTCAGGCTGCCGGGCTCCCTCTACCTGCCGCCTCAGCACTAGCTGCGCGCGAGCTCTCTCTCCCCTGCGACGGAAAAGCGCTGCTCATCTCACTTCACCTTCCCTCCCTCCCCTCCGCCCGCGCGCTGCCCCTGCCACAGAAGCTGACGAAAATGAGTCACTCCTCCAGCTGTTCCTGAACCGACGGCGTCTCCTCAGTTTCGTTATTTGAACACTTTTTTTTTCCCTGTGAGAGAGGAGGTGCACGAGAATCCCCCCTCGCCCCTCATGTTTGGTTATATACCTTTTCGATAATTTGTATATAGGGGAGGCGGGAGGACGCAGGCGCACGTTTTGAAGTTGTCTTATGCCAGAAAATGTTTAATTGTACAGCTTTACTAAAAGGTCAACGGTAGCCCAAAAAGTCAAGATTTGAAATAGATTGCGAGTGCTAAAGCTTAATAAATGACCGCTCCCCGGGCAGTGAAGCCGTTCGATTGATTGGGGGGTGCGGGGTGACGGGGGCTCGAGCGCTCACGGAGCTGGCACCTATATCACCAGCACTAGCGCTCCACTTTCTGGAGCACTAGCACGAGCACGAGATGATGCTAGAAGCCAGACAGCAGAAGTAAAACCCAAAGGAGATTAGAGGGACGTTTTTAATACGTTGTTACCCACCGGGGAAGTGTTTCACTCTTTATTACTATTGGGTAGATACATTGTTTTAATGAGCGCTTAAAAATACAGAAAACAATTACGGCTTGCCTTCCTGTCTGCAGGGTAGGGGGTGAGGGGCTTTATAGATTTCATTCATTCAAGGAAACGGTTTAGACTTCATGATCTATTCCCAAAGCGCTTTAGAAATCTTGGCAGCTGACTTTTTTTTTTTTTTTTTTTGCAGGCTAGACTTATACTGTAACAAGAACAACAAAAAAAAAAAAAAAAGGCAAAAGCCGGAGAAGCAAAAAGCTGCAGAACTAAGCGGTTTTTTTTAATCAGTTGCCCTCTGTTGGCGAGAAAGACATGAAGACTTTCTTTAATTATTATTTTTTTCAAGGGACGCACATTGTTTTATTTATTTTGAACGCAGGATCTGATGACTGCTTTTAGACACCACGTGTTTCAGAGTCTCATCAGCATAATGATCAGCTCCCAGCAGAGTGACTGTATATATATATAAACCACAAAAACTTAATCATTAGCCACCCTAGCCTCTAAAGAAAAAAAAAAAAACCCTCACAGTTTAGGGCACAAACTGCGGCTTTTCAACTCCTTTATCCTCCGACCACAACTTTTTTTGGGATCAAGGAAACTTTTTAACCCTTATAGATAACAGAACTTTTTTTTTAATTATTTCTATTGTTTCTTTAGTTTCTTTGTAGACAATTAATGCAAACCAATGTTTGAATACCGATTTTTTTTTATTAACAAGTTACATGGAATAAAACAGGCAGCAATTGGGACGGTGTAGATCTGGCTTTTACACCGTCCCGGCAGCAATTTCCCAACGATTCATTGGGACCACTAAGTTACAGAACAAAAATAGATATTAGTTGATTTTTACTCTGTTTTGCCCTTCTATTTGTCTCCTGTTGGTTCTACGAACTGAATTGATCGCTGGAGGGAAAAGTCGCACATCAGCTCATTTTTTTTCCTGAAGCAAAAACTATATCGGACAGCAGAAATATTTGGTGTTCCCCCAAGTATCATCAGACCAAGAGCATTCCTGCACTTTTGGAAGAAACGCTCAGAGGAAACAAGACTCATGTTATTATTATCGTTATTTCCTCAGTGCTGAAATCCATCTCTGCAAGTTTCCGTGCAAGCAGCAACTTCAGCTTGAAGAAAATCAGCTGCCAAGAAAGGCGCCCAGTCAGAAAGAAAATACTTAAGCGAAGTCATCTCTACCTCTCTACATACATTTACCCATATTTTTAAAAAAGACTCTAGTCCTTGAGACTTGCGGACAGTGGTAGTGTTAAAACCCAACAAACAAGAAAAAAAAAATAACCCTGAAAGAATCGAGGCAAAAGAAAGAAGAGCCCGTGGATGCGGTGTACCTCTAGCCGTGGGGTGCTCATGTCCTCTCGCAGCTGAGCGAGCCGCAGCTCGGGCAACTCACGGCGTTCCTCCTGCCCTGTAGTGGGGTTGGGGGTGGGCGCGAGGGGGCTCCGGCGTCTCGCGCTGTCCAGAGGAAAAGACAGGCGCGCGCGCGCGCTGGTGGTGAGAGGACCCGATCCCAACAGAGAAAGACGCACGAGAAGAGACTGCAGAAGAACCCGTGCCCGGGACGCGCGCGCGCGCTGACACACACACACACACACACATCCTCTTTCCATCCACACGCGCGCGCACACACACACACACACTGTAGAGCAGAAGCGGCGAGAAACGCTCAGCGAGCCAGGGACACGCTCTGCACCCGCTCTCCTCTGCCACAACCACCGCCGCCGCTGACACAGTCCGGGAGCCTCGTCCTGCCTTCTCTCGCTCAAGCCTCAAAAACACATTCTCCCTGGCTCTCGTATCACCACCGAGCGGGAACTCAAACTAGAACTTGAAACCTGATTACCGCTGCACTTGAAAAAGCCAAAAAGACATTCTTTTTTTTGTTGTTGTTGTTGTTTTGATTTTCTTCTTCATTTTTGGGGGTCATTTTGCTGCACTTTGATTTTTCTTTTATGCCACTTCGTGTTTCTTCTGACTCTTGTTATTAATTTTTTTTGTTCTTGTAGGTGCCTTGTCCCATTACCCCGCACCCTTGCCCCCCACCCCTAGCCCCCCACCGCTCCCCGAGTGGCCCCCCCTTTTGCTAACTTGTGGCTGTTGTGATGCGTATTCCCATAGATCCGAGCACGAGCCGGAGGTTCAGCCCCCCCTCCAGCAGCCTGCAGCCCGTAGCCGGGAAGATGAGCGACGTGAGCCCGGTGTCGGTTCAGCAGGAGGCGGCGGCGGCGGCGGTGCCCAGACTGCGCCCGCACGATAACCGTACCATGGTGGAGATCATCGCCGATCACCCGGCGGAGCTGGTCCGGACCGACAGCCCCAACTTCCTCTGCTCGGTGCTGCCCTCGCACTGGCGCTGCAACAAGACCCTGCCCGTGGCCTTCAAGGTAAGAGAGGCTGAGACCTGCCCCGTTGCTCACAGCTTCCTCTCCCCGACCCCCATCAGGCTCTGTCTGTCTGTTTGCCTATCTGTCAGTCTGTCCATGTGCAGCCACCTCTGGCGCGCGCTCATCTTTAGCCTCCGACTCTTAGCTGCTCATAACCTGACTGCATTCCGGCTCTCTTTCCTCGCACCCTCATTCAGGAATCTTACTTCTAGCTCAGACTACACATGCAATAACTGTCTTTGCACTGCTAGCTTTGTAGTATCCAAAAAAGATCTGGGATTTTTAACTTACAGTAAAATGATTGCAGTGATATTTAGCTCCTAGAACCGTTGTTGTGTTTACCTAGCAGCCGCTGAAGAAGTCAGAAAAACTTTGTGTGTGGCTGGCGGAAGCGCTGCTGCAGAACCAGGTGTCAGCGGCAGAGACTTTCCAAGAGGACAGGCTAAGTAAACCCCCTCCCCCCCTTCCGGAACGCTGGGTCTCTGTTCCCAGAGCACAGGGCTCCCCGGCAACTGGGGGGTGATCGCTGCAGTCAGGGCACCCGAGCACACACACAGGTGATACATATGGAGAGGTACGGCTGGAGGGCAGGCTGGGTAAGCTCTGTCTGAGGAAGTCTCGAAGCGATCAGATGCTTCGCAAATTACTCATCTTTCTCCCAAGCTGACAAGGGCAGCGTGGTGGTGACTGATTTTTTTTTTCTGTAGCTCGTAGATGTTGTCAATTAAGTGATTCATTTTCATTTAGTGCAGTTTTTTTAAATTTCTAATTCTCACCCCCCCCCCCCCCCCCAGCGGCCCGTTCAAATCGGGTAGTTGTGTAGCCCTTGGAGAGTTCTCCCGTCCTGGGGAGTGTGAATGGAGCCTCCTTTATGCGGCTTGGTTGTAGGTCTTTGCGCCCTGCGGTGTACTTTGCCGACCTTGACCGCTTTTCTGTCACATCCTTTCCCTGGCTGATTGACTTTACTGATGCCTGCAGCTCCTGCTCTTCCCTCCCATTGCGTTTTGTGGTCGCCAGACCAACAAACTTCTTTATAGCCGTAGATCTGATCAGTTAAATTGGATTATAGTCACTCCCAATTTTATGCCCCCCCCCCCCGTCACTCCATCCTTAACACTGTTAAGAGCTGATAGAAAATAAGGTTAAAATCGCAACTGACAAATAATCATAAAAATACAATTCCTTCACCTGTAGGCAATTCAAAGTTGTAAATTCAGTTGTCCAGATTTTTTTTTTTTTTGGGGGGGGGGGAGGAGAGAATTCCTCAACTAGATCGAAACTTTATGACTTTCATCCCATCTAATATTGTTCACTTGTGGACCAGAATCCCAGATTAATTTTACATGGGGTGGAAAGATGCTAAACAAACAAACAAACAAACAAACAAAAAAGGCAGCCCTGATGCTGGAAGGTGTTTGCTTTTACTGTAAAAGTTCTCCTTGGTCTGTTCACAAATAATCGTCAGTGCTAAGCTTTGTTGCAGTCACTTCTCTACACTACCAGCACTCCTTTTCTGTTTTATCTTTTATGCCAGTTTCTCTCCAGTTTTGTCTTTTATGCCAGTTTCTCTCCCATTAACCTTTTACGCACCACCTTGGGTGAATCTCTTCATAAAGGCAGTTAATAAACCCCAATAAATAAATTAAATAAACAGGTTAATGTGTTATTTAAGTATTGAATAAGGGCATCTTTTACCAAAGATTATATTGCATGTTATCTGCAGCAGGACTCATAGGAATAAAATGGGCCCTGTGGCAGATAACATGAGCTAAGCTTTAGTAAAACACCCCCTAAGGCAGGACTTTACAAATCATTTCTCTTTTCATGTGAAATGTTTTTGTGCAATAATAATCAAGAAAATGATTTTATACAAGGGGATACATGTTTAAATTTTAAAAAAGTATTCTAACATTATTTTTTATGTATTGCATGTATACACTATTTTAAAAAAAGTGATACCAGTAACATAATGATTATTTATTTATTGCATTTGTATCCCACATTATCCCACCTTTTTGCAGGCTCAATGTGGCTTTCAATTCAACATGAGTTGTGGAAATCTGTCTGAGAAAATACATTTAGTATGGGCTCCTTTTACAAAACGGTGCTATTGATTAGCGGCACACTGAATGTGAAGAAGCCCATTCAGTTCCCATGGGCTTCTTCACATTCATTGGTAGCGCCGCTTTGTAAAAGGAGACCTAGAAATGTTTTATTGGAAATTTTTTTTAAGTGCTAACATTTAATGATGTGCAGAGCAGAATATGGTGGCACACTAACTCACAGGTGTCAACATTATCAAATGATTGGGGGGTGCTAAATGCTGCAGAAATGACCCTTTCTTGGGTGCAAAGAAAGAGCTTACTCAGTATTGGGGGGGGGGGGGGGGGGGGTTGCTCAGCACCTACTGGCTGCCACAGAACTGGCCCTGTGTAACTAAATTACATAGTTTTACCTTTTGAAAACTATGAGGGTTTTTTACAAAAAAAATGAGTCCATGTTATCTGCAGTAGGGCTCATGGGAATAAAATGGGCCCTGTGGCAGACAACATGCACCAATATTTAATAAAAGACCCCCTATGTTAGGCCTTAAACTAGAAACCATCTGATATGGAAAAAAAAAAAGCTATTTGGTTTACTACTGATGATGACACATACCTTATACTTCGTTTCCAAGTAAGCCCATTAAAATGGCAGATTAAAATAAATAGTTATCAATTTATTTTGCTTATTTATAACTCTAAGGGCTCCTTTTAAAAAGCCATGCTAGCGATTCTGGCGGGGCAAATGCAATGAAGGCCATTCAGTTCGTATGGGCTTTGTTGCACTTGCTGCACAGGATTCGCTAGTGCGGCTTTGTAAAAGGAGCCCTAAGGAAGTAACATGAGCAAGAACCAAAAGTAAAAAGTGCTGCTTCACAGGCATAAATTGATGGCATCATAAATCATAATCACAAAGGGGGGTATTTTACTAAGGTGAACATAAAAACATAAGAATAGACACACTGGGTCTGACCAATGGTCCATCTAGCCCAGTATCCTGCTTCCAACATTGACCAATCCAGGTCACAAATACTTGACAAAAACCAAATTAGTAGCAGCAAATATAAACACTCTTAACAATTAAAAAATGAATGTGAAAAACCAAAGATGCCATTACATGGAAATGAAACACAGCACTTCCTGATGCTGGCATGAGACTGCCCAACCTGGGACCCTAAGGTGTAAGTTTCAGTGATAAATCTGGCACAGTCGCGCTCCTCGTGTTGCTGTCAAACACAGTGAGGACAGCGTGTGCATTCAAAAATCATTCTGCAGAGAACTGGACAGCGTTTAGCGCCAGTTGATTTTTAAGCGTGAGCTAAAAATGGTAGTGCACCTTAGGAAAAGACCTCCCCCAAATCTCTCTTTCCTGACTAGGTAACTGGATATGAATATCTAAAAATAGAAAAGAATTGTACCTCAGTTAGGTGGCTGTGATGTGGGACGTATGCAAAATCATAACCTGAAAAGGGCATTTTCTCTGAAGATTTTTTTTTTCTGAGAATAGTAAGGTAGTAACATAGCACAATAATATATGTTATATAGTATATTGATGAGCGTGGCAACCACAGAACTATGGTATACAATTCTGCAAACAACAAAACAATAATCCTAAATTATTCACTATACTGAAAGAGAAATCACAAATCAGATAAATACTAATCCTTATAGATTATCTCAATTTTAAAGCATTTCACTAATGGAAAAATAAACAGAACAGATAATACCTCAATAATCCGATAAGTGGATGCATCATAATGTTCACTAAGTACATGTAATAAAATGTAATTTGTTGTTGGAAGCTATAATATATGTTTGATTTTAATATAGATCTCTTATTGTATAATATAATGCCAAGTAGATTAATTTTCAGTATCTACATTTATTTTGCAATCATTGCTTAGATATCTTCAGATGGATTGTGACTGTGGAGTGCAATTTTTTTGTTTTATAAGGTGCTGCTGATATGAACTTAAAGATAACAATGTAAAAATAACCAGATTCTCGGTTTACTGCTGTAACAGCTGATACAAAAGAACCCTTGCTAAAGTTATATTCCTGCCAAATGGATGCACATCTCATCTACTAAGCTGAGGTGTATATGGAAGCATGATTCACTGTAAAAGAATGTCTCAGAAGGATACCTGTCAAGGATGAACATTTTGATGGATGAACAGTGCAACATGCAACTTCTGTTTCACCAAATACTTTTTACTTACCTTTAAGCAATGAAGTTTATTAATAGCATAATTAACTACTTTGGATTTTCTCATAAATGTTAGTACGATCATAAACATTATTAGGTTAATCTGGCCCAGTTTCAGCAACCGAACTAATACCTAAAGAAACACTGGTTTACATATAATCAATATGATGAAAATATATGCTAAACTCTATCTTAGCATTTTCATTTGTGTTTTACAAATCATACCAGTTGTGAAGTTCAGCAAATTAGTTCAGCTGCTTTTTTTTTTCTCTGTCCTTATTTCTAGCTATTAGAGATGACTTTTACAGCTTGTTCCTCTTTTCAGTCTTCTCTTGAGAAAAGACATCATTACAGTTTAAAAAATCCTTATTGAGTTTATCGTTAACATTATTATGGCATAGACTTAGAAAACAGCAGACTTAAGAGAATAACTGCTAAAAGAGTGAAAGATACAGTAATTACTTTTTTTTTTCCCAAACCTGAAACTAGACAGAGGCATAGTGCCCTTCGACTAACGGACATAGTTTTAGGCTTAACGTGCTATAAAGCAGAATTTTAACATGTGGTAAGCCCAAAACTAATGCTGCATCTTCAAGAAGTGGTATTTCTTCTGTTTATTTATTGCAGGTTATGCATTAATGTTCAGATTAATACAAGGTACCTGCTCCTGGTTAATATGGAATCATTTAGCACCTCCTGTTTAGGAGGTGGTAAGTGGCCCTGTCTTATCTCAGCGTTAGCCAGTTAGCATATGATAAGTGTAACATGCTAGCTGGCTAATGCTTCCATGCTATGCCCCCCTGATAGAAAAAGTCAGAAAATTCAGTAATGCACGGTTTAATTTACGGAAGCAGGCAAACTACCGCAAAACTCTGTGCGTTAAGGGCTAGGTTCTATGCATGGCACCTGAAAATTCTGCGCGGAAAAAAATATGCCTAGGCATATTCTCAAAGTGCACCTACATTTTATAGAATTGGCTTAAATTTCCACACGGTATATAGAATTACACCGAGCGCCTCTCCACTTGACCAAATTTAGTTGTGGCCATTTACCACGTTTTACTTGGCATAAATCCCAACACCCACAGAGCGGGTGTATTCTATAATAACACCCATGCCCCACCCATGGCCAGTGCTCCCTTTTCAACTATAAGCATTTATCATGTTACAAAATACGCTTAGCAAGTTGTGCGTGTAAATCTTAATGCCAATTACTGCTTGTTAGCATCCAATTGACAGCGCTGATTAGTTAGTTAACCAATTAAGTTACACGCATTGTTATAGAATACGCTTCGATGTCCATGCAGAAATTAAGACACAATATATAGAATCTGGCAGTAAGTGCTTAACTCCCTTTTAGTAATAGGGGCCCCAGATTGGCTGAGATGATAATTCTTCCAGTGCATGATTGGGTAAATTCAGTTCAAAAACTGAAATATAAAGGAGTAAATAGATTGAGTAAAATTCTTTGCATCACAGCATCATACAAAAGTCTTATGTCTTTTTTTTAAAATGAAAACCTGTCCAGAAAATTGCATAAAGAGAATCTGTCTGTGTGTTTTAGAGTGTTCAGTGTTTTTTTGACTGTTATGTAAATTCTTTGTAGTCCTTTTAATAAGTGGTGGTAAGCAATAACTTGTGCTTTCCCTTGCATCAAAATGCAGTACCGCGGGGTGCACTCGGGCGCCCTGTGGTAGTTCAGGCATCTGTGCACGCTTCCTCAATGACGGGGGGGGGGGGGGGGTGTTTGGAGGGCGGAGAGTAGGCATGCCCAGTGCTAATCAATTAGTGCAGCTACATTGCTGCCTGCCAACAGGTTAGTGCATAGTTAGGGCAGGAGCCTTTTCTGCCTACTAAATAGGGGTCGTTAAGGGCTCACACGTCATTAATAGAAAAAAATGGAAAAGCAGCCAATTTACAGCTGCGCTAAAAGTGGCCTCAGTGTGCAGGGAAATCCATGTACTATTCATAGTTTGTTTCTTATCTGTCCAGGATGTTCCCATTTTGTTTTCATTATTATGTTAGAGCTAGAAAACTAACCCCCTTTTCACTAAGCTTTGCCAGCGGCTACTGTGCGCTAATGCCGACACAGCCCATTCACTTTAAATGGGCTGTATCGGCATTGCCGCGTGGCAGCTGCTAGTTTATTTATTTATTACATTTGTACCCCGCGCTTTCCCACACATGGCAGGCTCAATGCGGCTTACATAGTAACAGTATAAAGAATTACAAAGTCGTAAGAAGAATATACAATTTGTTGTAAACGTAATATTAATAGGGTTAATGGATAAGTAAATTGAACATAGGAGGAATTGGGTGCAGAAGGAAGTGAGCGTTGGGAGGTAGGCGTAGGAAGATGGAGAGGAGTAGATATGGGATAGCAATAAGGATAGTTCAGCTTAGTAAACATGGGGTTGAGGAAAAATATCAGTAATTCAAACTTGTGCTTTCAAGTTGCTCATCAGTGACAAACTTGTAAGCCTTGGGAGATGGAAAAGCCAAAAGTTGAATAGATCTATAAAATGACAAGAACAGTCAGTGAGGGTAAAACAAAAAAACCTAGGAATGACCTTTTTAGTTAGTGTATGAAAAAAAATATTAAGATTATATACTGTGTGCATTTTAAGTAGTGATTTTGTCAGTATGGAAAAGTTCACAGAATAGTTGACCCTTATTTATTTATTAATGTAGTTATCTACAGGCTCACTTGTTCAGAGCAGGAGAACAAAATTATACAGTGGATTGTTACCTGTGATATAGTGAAATATACTGCCAGAAAAGAGAACACTTGGTTGCCTGCTTGTTTCACAGATCCTTGTGTCCTTTACTTCCCTTCACCATAGGTAGTAGCCCTGGGAGAGGTACCAGATGGAACCGTGGTCACCGTCATGGCTGGCAATGATGAGAATTATTCCGCAGAACTCAGAAATGCCTCTGCTGTCATGAAAAACCAAGTAGCAAGGTTCAATGACCTGAGATTTGTGGGCAGAAGTGGAAGAGGTAGGCTGCAATGCTGACCAGTTGTCAAATAAATCACCAGTCTTTCATATACAGGGGGCAGCTCTTGTTTTTATTTGCAAACTTCAGATTTGTACAATGCATGTTTAAAGAGCAATTCTGTAACTGCATGCATAAATGTACAGAGTTCCAGTATTTTTGCGGGTAAGTGTACACTTATTCATGTAAGTTACAGGAAAGGGGCCCTTTTACTGAGCTGCATCAGGTGCTCTTTTTGGTGCTGATTTTTTTGGCACCCTATATAGAATCTAGCTCTTAGCGCCTTCTATTTAGAGGAGGTAAGTGGTCCTGCGTTAACTGTGCAGTAGCCAGTTAGCATTTGGTAGGTCCAGCATTCTACCTGGCTAATGCTTCCATGCCAGTTCTCCACTCATGCCACGCCCCCCAACACAAAAAGCACTTAACTTGAAGGTTACGATGCTTTAACTGCTAAACTACTGCACACCCTTAACTTGGTTGTGTGCTAGCAGTTACTGCGCAGTAACCCCGTGCATTAAGGAGGCAATTCTATAAAGGATACTTAAAGTTAGGTGCCCAAAATCTAGGTGATAAGCTAGTATTCTGTAACAGCAAATTTGTGCACTTAGGGGTGAATTCTATAAATCGCGCCTAAAAGATCAGTGTGGGAAAAAAATGTTTAAGCGTTATTTTATAAGCCAGTCCTAAAGGTAGGTGTGGTTTATGGAATAGTGCTTAAGCGCAGGGGTTGCGCAAATGCCCTCGCCTGAATTTATGCGCACAACCCCCTTATTCTGTAATTGCACGTGTAACTGGAATCCACGCCCACGCTCCTCCCCAGAAGGCCCATGACCCTCCCATTTCTGCTTCCCTTTTCCGGGTCACTCATACCTGTTAATTGATTTCAGTTAGCACCAATAATTGCTTGTTAAAAAACCAATTATTGGCTCTAATTTGCTCGTTATTCAATTAAATTGCGCATGCAAATTGGGCACCCAGCCAAATTAGCACACACAGAGGCATATTTTCAAAGCACTTAGCCTTCCAAAGTTCCACAGAAACCTATGGAACTTTGGAAGGCTAAGTGCTTTGAAAATATGCCTCACAGTGTTTGACAGCTTTGATAGAATTAGGGGGGCTAATGTGTTATAAAATACTGGCACAATTCAGCAACTAGGCATCTAAATGTAGTGGTGCACTGCTTATGCTTGCTCTACAGCAGGTGTAAATATGAATGCCTAATGCAGCAGTTAGGCGCCTAACTGACAGTATTCAGTAAAACATGTGCTGAACACCCATGAACTGCCTACGTCAAAGCCCCCTTTGCAGTTACATGCTGGAACACTTAAGTGCCCAGTTATAGAATAGAGCTTAAGGGGCCCTTTTACAAAGTGGCGGTAAGCCCAACGCGGGTTTACCGCTCGCTAAAAGGGAAGTGCCACCAGGCTACTGCAGCAGCCCGGCGGTGGTTCCCTCCCTCAGTGTGCACCATTAGCGTGGGAGCCCTTACCGCCATCTCATGGGTGGTGGTAAGTGCTCCCTTCCTGAAATGGCCACGCGGCAAATGCTTCACTTGCTGATGGCCTTTTCTTTAAGAAAAAGGAAACCTGCCATTTACCCACTGCGGTAAAAGGGGGCCTCGGCGCTCGTCAAAAACATGCGCTGATGCCAGCGCAAGCCCCTTTTGCCACAGCTTCGTAAAAGGACCCCTAAGTGCACTTAGGTGCCTAACTTTCACCCTTGTCTTCTGTTAACTGCCATTTGAGCACCAAAAGTTAGTTGTCTCATTGGAGTCTAACTTTATAGAATTACCCTGTAAGGGCCAGATTCTGTGTAAGGCGTCTAAAAAAATCCGCATGGTAAACATTTCCGCCTAAGTGTATTCTATAAGTGGTGCCTTGATCTAGGTGCGGTATATAGAATACGCTTAGTTGATATTCCAGTGCCTAAAAGTATGTGTGTCCATTTACACCAACGAAAATGTTCCATAAATCCCTGTGTGTAGATTTATGTGCACTGGGCCATATTCTATAATTATACTTCTAAATTTTGGAATGCCCACAAAACACCTATTTCCCCACCCATAGCCATGCCCCTTTTGAACTGCGGGCGTTAGAATTTAGGCACAGTTCATTACAGAATACGTTCAGCAAGTTGTGCGCGTAAATTCTAATTATTACCAGTTAGTGCTTATTTTTGCTTGTTAAGTGCTGTTATCAATGCTGATTAGCTTGTTAAGCCAATTAAGTTACGTGCGTTATTACAGAATATACGCTATATAGAATCCAAGGTATGTGTTTAATGCACTTTAGTAAAAGGGCTCCTTGGTGTTATTGCAAAAGTACACAGGACTATTTAATTTCACAGTATGCAAATCATATTTCACTAATTGTCAGAGCCTTGCTTATGTTCAGGGGCAGATTTCATTGTATTTGATTTTTTTGTTTCAATATTTATAGTTGTTTTCTGCTCAGCTATGCCCTAACATTTAGTACATTTGCTTAGTTCAGGGAGGCAGCGGGAACAGCCAGCAAATCCTAATTCCTTGAGGTTTGAGAAGTCTTAAGTTATCTATTTGCTTTTTAAGAATTTTATACATTTCAAAAATGTGTATTACTGAAACTCTGGAAGGTTTTTTTGTAATGGGGTTGGATTTCCTCTTACGGTTTTCACTCTTCCTCCTTTAACTGGAGTGTGAGTGTTTGGACTGGGGATTTAAAAGAACCTGATACTTGAATTTTTACATAACTAGTTCTTTGAGAGTTTATTTATTTATTTATTTATTTATTTATTTTTGCTGGCCACTGGTTTTCTTGTGATCTTTGCTGCTTATTTGAATTATTTTATTCCAATGCAAACTTGGGGGTCTGTACCTTAATTTCAGAAAACTTTCATTTAAAAATGATTTACAGTATGTTACCTGCCAAAGAATAATAACAACACAGCAGTCAGGTTCATAGATATGCATGAAGGTGTTTCAGTTTTGTGTGAGAAAGAGCAAGCAATTTGGGGGCAGAGGGTCCTGAATTTTAGATGTTTTCCACAAACACTGGGGGATGGGGGGATTCATGGAAAAATGGACTTGAGATGATAAATAATTCCAATAGATAAAGGGCTTCTTTTACAAAGCGACACTACCAATTAGTGTCACACTGAATTCAAAGAAGCCCATTCAATTCCCATGGGCATCTTCTCATTCAGCACATTCTAATCAGTAGCGCCAATTTACAAAAGGTGCCCACAATAACTTAAATACTTTTAATAATAATAATAAAATAAAACTTTATTTATAACCCACTATATCTATAGAAGTCTAAGCGGGGAACAAGCCACATACAAAATATAAGAGGACAAAACAATAAAAATTATTTCTTCGCTCAACAAACTATACAAAAATTGCTATATTCCTCTTAAAATAAAACATACAGCAAATTAAAATTTACATGATAATAAAATGTCATACATCAAAGGAACCAAAAGCCTGAAGAAATAAATGAGTTTTTAGAGTTTTTTTAAACTGATCTATGTTCTGCAGTAGTTTTCCTTTTAGGAGCAGAATAAGGAATATGTAGATATTAAAAAAAAAAAACCCCAACAACAACAAAAACGCTTTTTTTGAGACCCTTTTATTGTTAGAAAGTACCTTGGGGAGGGCACTGTGCAAATGCTGTAAATAAATATATCAAGCAGCAAAAGAGAGGGTCAAAGAACACACACAGGAATGAAGAAAAAAAAAAGCACCAAAATCCATCAGGTATGGGACAATGAAAAGTCCTTTATTAATAGACCCGACATGGGCTGTGTTTTGCCATCAGGGGCCAAATGAATTGGACTGTTGAAAAAGTATTTCAATAGTAAGCCCCCTGACACAGGCATATCTACGAAGAAACACGGCCCGTGTTGGATCTATTAATAAAGTCTTTTGATTGTGCCCTTGGTGCTTTTTTTCTTTGTAAATAAGTATATAAAACAAATCATGTTTTATTAAAAAAAAACTATTTAAAAAAGTAATATGATACAAAAAGAGGTCAGCACCTCTTGTAAGCATGTGGCTTGCAGAAATGCTATCAGGGTTGTTCTTAGAGAAACATGAAAGTTTCCAGAAGAAAAATTGTTATTTTATTGTTATTTGTTTTGCCTATTTAGCTGCGTGATGCATTCTATTAGTCTTGTGGCAATTTGGCTTTTTTCAAACTTTTTAAAATTGAGAAGGTTTAAAGCCATGGTTTACCACATTGCTTTGGCTGGTGTGTTCACTGCCTTCTGTGAAGCAGCAAGGATGCAGACCAAAGGGGCAGGGATTTGGCAGCCAGTTCCACTACTGCAGCCTGATTATCTTTGATGTTAAAATGCTAGCAATTTTGAAATAGGTGTAAAGTGGGATTCTTGGCATTTAGCGCACCTTAATAAAAGGATCCCTAAGTGTGTTTCCTTTAAAAAAACAAACCCTGAATTAGCCTCTGGGCACTGGCTTGCTTTTCTTTTGGCTAAGAGCATGATGAACTAAAGGGTTTCTCATAATTTGGGTCTGATTCAGTAAGGTTTATTGCCCTCCCCCCCCACCTCCACATTCTTTGTCTGTGAGGAAAAGGCTTAGGGGCCCTTTAACAAGCCACACTAAAAAGTGGCCTTTGATATTTTTAGTGTGTGGATTTTCCATGTGCAGAGGCCATTTTTAGCATGGCTGTAAAATGTGTTCAATTTGTTTTTTTTCATTAATGGCCACGTGCTAATTTCCTAATTAGCGTGTGGCCATTAGCGTGGAAGCCCTTACCCCGCCACCTATTTGGAGATGGTAGGGGATCCTGTGGTAATCGGTCAGCATGTGCTAACCGATTAGTGGAGGGCACGCCTACTTTCTGCTTCCAAACACGCCCTCCATGCGCTAAAAAGCAAAATCTATTTTTTTTACCATGTAGGAAGTGTGTGCTAATTCCAAAACTACCGTGGAATGCCTGAGCACATCCCACGGTAGTGCCTTTTTAAATTGCAGTCAGCATTAATGTGCGGCAGTTAACAAAAATTAGTACGTGAGGCCTTACTTCCACCTGTTTTGTAGGCAGTAAGTGCTCATGTGCCAATCAGTTAGCACACAGTAGTGCAGACACGCTAACTGATTAGCACAGAAACGTCCCCCTCCATCCTCCAACCAAGAAGTGTGCACATTTGCAACTTACTGTGGGACACCTTAGCGCATTCTGAGATATGCCATTGTAAACTACAATGAGCATGCATTAGTGCTTACCACACCTTAGTATAAGGACCCCTAAATGATTCAGTGTTATCTGTCTGGGCTGGAAAGATTGCATTTTGTAATATTGGTGCAGCACTGGCATACTGATACTAAGCTAGAGGATAACAGCTAGGATATATTCCAGCTTATTTTTGAAAGAGAAAGACGCCCATATTTCGACCCAAATTGGGAGATGGGCGTCTTTTTCCCGTGGACACCCAAATCAGTAAAATCAAAAGCCGATTTTGAGCGTCTTCAACTGCAATCTGTCGCGGAAACGGGCAAACTTGAATGGGGCATGTCGGAGGCGTGGTGAAGGCGGGACTGGGGCGTGTTTATCGGCCGAGGAAAGATGGGCGCCCTTGGCCAATAATGGAAAAAAGAAAGGCGTTTTTAGCGCGAATTTAGGTCACTTTTTTGGACCCTTTTTTTCACGAACAAGTTCCAAAAAAGTGCCCTAAATGACTAGATGACCACCGGAGGGAATTGGGGATGACCACCCCTGACTCTCCCAGTGGTCACTAACCCCCTCTGACCAAAAAAAGAAACAACTTTAACAACTTTTTTTTTCCAGCTTGTATGCCAGCCTCAGAGGCCATAGCCAGCTCCATCACAGCAGTATGCAGGTCCCTGGAGCAGTTGTTAGTGGGTGCAGTGGACTTCAGCCAGGTGGACACAGGCCCATTCCTCCCCTACCTGTTACACTTGTGCTGGTAAATGGGAGCGCTTTAAACCACCCCCAAAACCCACTGTACCCACATCTAGGTGCCCCCCCTTCAGCCATAAGTGCTATGGTAATGGTGTAGACTTGTGGGGAGTGGGTTTTGGGGGGGATTTGCGGGGCGCAGCACCCAAGGGAAGGGAGCTATGGACTTGAGAGGTATTTTACTTTTTTTTAAAATTGTTACAAGTGCCCCCTAGGTGCCCGGTTGGTGTCCTGGCATGTGAGGGGGACCAGTGCACTACGAATCCTGGCCCCTCCCACGACCAAATGCCTTTGATGTGTTTGTTTTTGAGCTGGGCGCCTTCGGTTTCCATTATCGCTGAAAAATGATACCGCCCAGCTCAAGTCCGCACAAATACGGTGCTTTTGCCCGGCACAACCCGTATTATCGAAAAAAAAAGATGGATGCCATCTTTTTCGAAAACGGTCTGTCCCGCCCCTTCACGTACCCGTTCTCGGAGATAGACGCCCATGGAGATGGGCGTTCGCGTTCGATTATGCCCCTCATTATGTCTTAGAACAGTGCTTCCCAATCATTTTGTGCCTGTGACCCTAAGATTGTATTGGAGTTTCAGAGTAACGATGTACCTATGGAGAATCCACCTAGGTTGTGACCCGTAAAACAGATTATGTGACCTGATGTGGGATCCCAACCTACGGCCACAGTAAAAATGGCCTTCATTCACGTGAAAGACCCCCTGTAGGGGTGTGCTAAGGCCTATTATTAGTAAATAGGTCCCATTGCACAAAATGACACTTGTAGTAAATTATTATTTTTATTTATTTGGATTTTGCTCATAACTTTTCAGTAGTAGCTCAAGGTGAGTTACATTCAGGTACATGGGGTATTTCTCTTTCCCTGGAGAGCTCACAATCTAAGTTTGTACCTGAGGCAATGGAGGGTTAAAGGGGGGTCTTTTACTAAGGCGTGCTCACGTTTCTGGAGTGCACTAAAATTGTAGGTGCGCTAAATGTTAGAGACGTCAGTACATACCTATGGGCGTCTCTAATGTTTAGCGCATGCTAAAAATGTGATTGCCCTTTAGTAAAAGACTCCCTAAGTGATTTGCCTAAGCTCACAAGGAGCAGCGGTGGGATTTGAACTGAGCACTTCTGGATGTCAAGACCAGCACTCTAACCACTAGGCTGCTCCTCCACTCTCTATGCCATAATGCACTTCTGAGTGCTTTAACATGGTAGTGCATTAGTAAATTAATGTCATTGTATTCCTTAACCTGGCGATTTTGTTAGTTAATTTTATCCAGATAATTTAGCCCACAACAACTCTAGGTGAATATTTGGTCTCAGGTTCAGCAGAGAAAACTGTCCGGCTAACTTGAAACCAGGTATTTCAGGGGCCAGACTTACTGATACAGGTTTGTCTGGACAGTGTTGAATATCAGTGCTGTCAGGGCAAAGTCAGACCATACGCCTGGAATGCCTTCAGCACTACCTCACTTTTGGTGCTTAAATTTTGCTGGGTTAACAATTTGTTTAGACAAAATTTTGCTAAAGAGTACAGGAATGGGAGTGTGCAGTTTTGAAACCCTTGGCTTGTCTGACTGATTCCAAGAGATAGCTGGACAAGGCGTTTGTGAATCTCATTCTGTCAGTATTTTGTTTTGTTTACTTGCCAAGTTGTTGTCCTCCTTGTTGTTTATGGAACACACGGCTTATTGACAAGTTCTCACTGATCACTCTGAGTAAAAACAATACTATATTCTGCAACCCTCAACATATATTTACTTTAGCAACTTCAAAGAAAAACAAAGGGAGTACGCAGTTTGACTGTATTGGCTTTTTGTGTTTTGGCTGGTTTCCCAAGTAGCAATTTTTATATTAAAAAAAAAATAGAAAGACTTAACTGCATGCAGGCTTTTCACGCATGGAAGATGAAGAAAGCTTCTTTTGATGAAGTGTAATTATGTCCAAATAAAGCTGACCCCCCCCCCCCCCCCACACACACACACACACTCTGTGCTTCTTATGATCTTAGCGGAAGAAAGTACATTTTTTTTCCTTTGAAGCAGCCGGGACTTGCTGGAGGATCTGAAATGCTCCAGTCTGCTGCCAGAGGCAGGATGGAGAAATTGGTCCCGACTTGTCTCCTAGACTTAGAAGAGAGAGGAAGAATAAGAGGTATCGCTAATGATAGATTTTTATATATCACCACTTAGTGTGGCAGGAAAGACAACAGTAGCTGCCAACTGGAATGAGAAATATACTCAACACAGGAGTAGGGAAAAAAATTAATGGTATTTTGAAGACAAAATCAATACGGGAGGGTTTACATCTGTTCCGCAGATCCACTTTCCTTCTTACTGACTGAAACAATAAATAAATATCATTTGCTTATATAGATCTCCTGTCATCCAAACACGATCCCAATATGCTTCAAAATCATGGGACTACTGAAATGTGTAGGTGACCAGCTCCGCAAGCAACTTTTACTAAGATTCACTAAGAAATGGGTTTAGTGCATTTTAATGTGGGGTTTTTCTCTTATGCTAAGCTGATTTCTAGTGCATCCCTAAAACAGGGCTTGTTTTCTTTTTCCTTTTTTGCAGGTCCCATGCTAATTTTTACATTAGCACGCGAGACCTGTAAAAATAATAAAGTAGAAGTGTTTAGTGCTTCTTATTTCAGACACGCTCAGTGCTCCCACATTAAGCCAGCATTATCCAGTTAATCCGTGCTGTGAACGTGCTAGCTGGATAATGCCTCCATGCCCATTCCCCCATGACATGCCTCCTCCTGAAAAATATTTAAAAAAAAACATAGCACACAATTAGCAAATGTGCAGACAGTTAAATTACAGTTTTTAGGGGCCCTTTTACCAAGCTGCGGTAAAAGAGGCTCTGCGGTGACATCGACATGTGGATTTGCTGTGTGGCGAGGTCCCTTTTTCAGCAATGTTAGAAAAAAAAAAAGGAATTGCCTGTACAGTAAGTACAAACTTGCCATGTGGCCATTTCCTGAGGGAGCCTTTGCCGCCTCCTATTTAGGAGGTGGTAGTGGCTTCCATGCTAACCCGGCAGTAAAAATAAAAAAATATTTCCAGTTGCGCCAGAAATGGCACACGGTGGGGGCGGCATTACCACCAGCTCCCATGGTGGGCTGGCGGCAGTGCCGGATTGGCGCACACCAATGCCACAGTAGCTGTACCACGGCGTTGTAAAACAGCCCCTTCTTGCTTAATGTGGTTTAGTTAGAGGGCCCCTTATCACAGGTCACGCAGAAAGTTTTAATATTTAGTTTGTTTATTTAAATCTTTTGTTAACTGCTTCCCCACAAAAGAAGCATGATGTGGTGTACAATTTTATGAAGCTATAATGCAAAGCAGGTATGTAACACCAACACAACAAAACATTAAAAGCAACAATAAATTAGGCCAATAAACCATCATGAAATAGACAAATAACAATCCAGAAACAATTAATTATTTAATTAAAAAAAAAAATTTATTTGTAGCATTTGTATCCCACATTTTCCCACCTATTTGCAGAGTCAATGTGGCTTACATAGTACCGTAATGGCGTTCGCCAGTTCCGGTATAAACAAATACAAGGTGTTATTATGGTAGAATAGGGTTATGAATGGTGGGTATATAGGGGGTTTAAGGAGGGAGCGGGAAGTTGGGCTATGTCCATAACGATCTTTGGTTTTGTTGTGTTACGGGTAGTCAGTCTTTTATGTTGGGTCCGTGGGATATGCCTTCCTGAATAGGTTTGTTTTTAGTTCTTTCTGGAAATGTAGGTGGTTGTACGTTGGTTTCACTATTTTTGGCAATGTGTTCCATAGTTCTGTGCTTAAATAAGAGAAACTGGATGCGTACGTTGATTTGTGCTTGAGACCTTTACTGCTTGGGTAATGAAGATTTCGTGCTGATCTCATTGTGTTTCTGGTTGGTAGGTCTTTGAGGTCTGTCATGTATCCCGGGGCTTTGCCGTAGATGATTTTGTGAACCAGGGTGCATATTTTGAAAGCAATACATTCTTTGATTGGGAGCCAGTGCAGTTTTTTCGGAGGGGTTTTGCGCTTTCATAACGTGTTTTTCCAAATATAAGCCTATTATATTTTTCCAAATATAATAACATCATTCACCACTGCTCAAACCTTGTAAGTCATTGTCCAACACAGAGAGGGGCATAATTGAATGGGGCACCCAAGTTTTCATGAGAGTGTCCTCGCAGGACGGCCCCACGAACGGTGGGAAAACCCGTATTATCGAAACAAGATGGGTATCCATCTTTCATTTCGATAATACAGTCGGGAATGCCCAAATCTCAGCATTTAGGTTGACCTTAGAGATGGTCAACCTAAATGTTGAGATGGTCGACCTTAGAGATGGTGGTTCCCGGTTTTCGGCCATAATGGAAACCGAAGATGCCCATCTCAAAAACGACCAAATCCAAGCTCTTTGGTCGTGGGAGGAGCCAGAATTCGTAGTGCACTGGTCCCCCTGACATGCCAGGACACTAACCGGGCACCCTAGGGGGCACTGCAGTGGACTTCAGAAATTGCTCCCAGGTGCATAGCTCCCTTACCTTGGGTGCTGAGCCCCTCAACCTCCCCCAAAACCCACTCCCCACAACTGTACACCACTACCATAGCCCTAAGGGGTGAAGGGGGGCACCTACATGTGGGTACAGTGGGTTTCGGGTGGGGTTTGGAGGGCTCACATTTTCCAACACAAGTGTAACAGGTAGGGGGGATGGGCCTGGGTCCGCCTGCCTGAAGTGCACTGCACCCACTAAAACTGCTCCAGGGACCTGCATACTGCTGTCATGGAGCTGGGTATGACATTTGAGGCTGGCATAGAGGCTGGCAAAAAAAATTTTTATGTTTTTTTTAGGGTGGGAGGGGGTTGGTGACCACTGGGGGAGTATGGGGAGGTCATCCCCGATTCCCTCCGGTGGTCATCTGGTCAGTTCGGGCACCTTTTTGAGGCTTGGTCGCAAGAAAAGATGGACCAAGTAAAGTCGGCCAAGTGCTCGTCAGGGACGCCCTTCTTGTTTCTATTATCGGCCAAGGATGCCCATCTCTTAATCATGCCCCAGTCCCACCTTCGCTACGGTGCTGATACACCCCCATGAACTTTGCTCGTCCCCGCGATGGAAAGCAGTTGAGGACGCCCAAAATCGGCTTTCGATTATGCCGATTTGGGCGACCCTGAGAGAAGGACACCCATCTCCCGATTTGTGTCGGAAGATGGGCGCCCTTCTCTTTCAAAAATAAGCCTGCGAGTATAATATAAAAACCCCTTACCACCTCGCAAAAACCTAAAAAGATGTCATTGAGCAAAGAGTGCAATATAGACTCCAATCACCATTTCCTATATAAAATAACTAGCTCCGAGTGCGAAATCATCCATCTTTTTTCCAAAGTAAAGATAATTCAACTCTAATCTGAACTCAATGGGAAAACTATTCCAGAACTGTGGAGCTGCTGCTGATACAAATCCCCTGGCTGTTCCCTGGACTTTCCAAATAGTCTTCTGCATGACTGGCTTAGTCATCAGATAAACTAGGTGCACACTAGTTTTAATTTAAGCACACGCGTATTTCCTGGCCTATTAAAAAAAGCCCTTTTTCCCAGCCATGGTAAAAAAGTGGCCCAGTGTGCACCCAAAACACGCACCCACACTACCACAGGCCACTTTTTACCGTGGCTTAGTAAAAGGACCCCTAAGTCAAGCTTTCTCAATATGATTTTCTGCTCTGTCCCCCTCCTGTTTCATCTTTGGACTTAGTGGTAAGGGCTCATGCGCTACCCATGTGGTTACCATCCAGCATACACTAACTGCTGATTAGTACTGGGAACACCCCCCTGCGGTAGAAAAAAGAAAATAATTTTCTACTGTGGGATTCGTCGCACACGAAACTCAGAATTACTGCTGGGCACAATTGCAAGCCCGGTGGTAATGCCAATTTGGTACACTCTACCCACGAGTTAGCCATCCTGCACTTTAGCAAAAGGGCCCCTAAATAACAAAGATTTTAAGAGTTTTTTTTTTAAGATGGGATATGAGGATTGAAGCTTAAGGGTCAGAGGCAAAGTATTCCAAAGTTGAGGACCAGTGTAAGCAAAAGCAGTGGCTCTAGTGGTGTCCAGTTGTATGACGAAGGGGGGAGGGAGGTGAAGAAGGTGCTGCTGAGAGGAATGTAAGGGTTGGGAGAGTGATATGGTGTAAGTAGTCTCAAGATGTATTCAGGGGCGGATGGGGAGTAGGCCTTTATGTACAAGTAGAAGGAGCTTGTATGTGATCCTGGAAGATACTGGCAGCCAGTGTTCTTGTTGCAAAAGTGTAGAAACATGGTCAAATTTAAGAGCGTTATATAGAAGTTTAATTTATGAGCGTTATATAGAAGTTTAACTGCGGTAGACTGTGTAAGCTGTAGACATTTTAATGAAGAGAGGGGCAGGCCAGCAAGAAGAGAATTACAGTAATTTAAGTGAGATATGATGAGAGAGAGAAGGAGAATATGAATACATGGAGTAGGAAGATAAGACCTGACTGACCAAATCCATTGTAAGGCAAAGAAGGAAGATTGGATAGTTTTATCAATACAGTGTTTATATGTACAAAAACAGTTTAATATTTAAAAGATGTCCAAAAATGCCCTTTTTATTGGATCATTTTGGGAAGGCAATGTTGGGGTGATCATGATTGTTGAGTTTAATTATCAAGATCTTGGGATGTGGAGGGAAGGACATAGGTGCCTGGAAGTTAATTGAAGTTGTGTATTTGTGTGTGTGTGTGTGTGTGGGGGGGGGGGGGGGGTGCCTTCTGTTGTTGCATTGATCCTGGTGTAAATCACTCTGACCTGAGCACAACAATTGCCCTGGATAACAGCATTTTCATTTTAATTTATTAGATTCTAAGAATCATTCCTTTTGATGAATGTGAACTTTGACTGTTTTTTAGAGTGGAGGATTAGCCTAATGGTTATTGCAGTGGGCTGAGAACCTGGTGAATTGAGTTCAAGACCCATTATTGTTCTTTATGGCCCTAGGCAAGTCACTAAGCTATGGTAAAAATTGGCCCGTGCTAGTTTTGGTGCATGAAAGTTAAGTGCACTATGCCACTTTTACTGCCGTGGAAAAAAGGCCTTTTTTTCAATGGAGCATTAAATGGGCATCCGTTAATATTAAAATTAGTGTGCAGCAATTTAATGCCTGAGCCTTTACTGCCACCTATTTAGTAGGCAGTAAGGGCTCACGCAGTATCCCGGCGGTAATCGGGCAGCGTGCATCAGTGTGGTCGCACTGCCAGTTACCGCCGGGAATGCTCTCCGTGGTAGAAAATTATTTTCTACTGTGGGAAATGGCATGCGCCAAAAGCAGAACTACTGCTGGATGCCTCAGAGTGCCTGGCTGTAGTTCTATTTTGGCGTGTGCTACTCGCGTGGTAGCCCTACCGTGCCTTTGTAAAAGGGTCCCCAAATCCTTCATTACCCTAGGTACAAAACTTAGGGCCTTTTGTACTAAACCATGCTAGTGATTCTTGGTATGGCTAATGCGACGAAGCCAATTCTGGACTGTGTTGCATTTCCTGTTCTGGGAATCACTAGCATGGTTTAATAAAAGGGACCCTTAGATTGTGAGCCCACTAGAGACAAAGAAAGTACCTGCATATAACAAGTTAAATTGCTTTGGTTGTACATCAGATCCAAGACCCTTTACCCCCTTTATGATGATAACAGTATTAGTTAATGAATGTTAAAGATATAAACACTTGGAAGTACTTAGGCCCCTTCCTCAGAATTACTGTTTTTGAATTGTTTTAATTCTGCTTTGGTTATGAACCAGAATGTAATCGTGTTCCCGATGAGGATGAGTAGAAGGATGTCTCATATTGTACAAATTCTCAGTTTTAGCCAAAAGGCAGATAAGGAACCAGATAATTGTGAAGATGCTAATGGTGTAGGAAGAACCTAATTGAGATTTAAAACAAAATTCTAAGCACACAAACAGAGAACGTAGGCAAACAAGCAGTTCAAGTGGCTGCACAATAATGACGGATTTGGATGTTAGATTCCTTTGTAGGAATGCACAGTTTGGGGCAGGTAGTCCAGTAGTTCTAAATGAGTCCTCTGTCAATGAATTTCATGAATTAAAAACTCTAATATTAATCGCTAACAACCACAAATAATAATTGAAGCTTTAAAGGGCAGCGGGAAAGCTGTAAGACAGTGAGACGTAGGCAGAAAACCCCTCTCCTCTTTGGCTGTTGATAGGTAAGTATGAGGTAATGCAAATCTTCTCTGAAACCACCATGTGATGAGCAACATAAGCAAACATTCAGACTTGCCATCGGGGAAAATACAGAGTACAGGAGAGTGTATCACTTGTAAATTAAGCAGGTGACATTCACCAAATGCAGATCCAGAAATAAGTAAGCATCTTACTCTTACCTAAAATAGGAAGCAGTGAAAAGGAAGCTTTTTGTATTTTGAACTGGATGTTAAGCATATTACACTGTTTGTTGGTTAGATTATAAAAAGAAGCACCTTTCAAGACCAGGGTCTTACTAAGACTTATTGGGATTGTTCATGTTTGGCAGTAGCATTAAAGGGAAGAATATTCTTTTTAAACTCTTATATGAGATGGTTTACAGCTTTTGGAATAAATTCCTAAGGTGTTACAGATCTTCAGAATTTTAGATTTGAATATGGACCATCTTAAATATTGGATTGGATTAGATTTATTGATTTCAATATACCACATTTATACCTTAGGGGGTCTTTTACAAAGCTGTGCTAGCATTTTACCTCATGGTAAAAAATCAGCTGTTGGTAAACGCTGAGTCGTCCATTATATTTCTATGGGCATCTCAGCATTTTTCACCAGCTGATTTTTACCGCGAGCTAAAAACACTAACGCGGCTTCGTAAAAGGCCCCCCCTTAGTGTCAAAGAGTGTCATATCCCCTACCTCAATGCAAGTGGCGTCCTCGGGCTGCGTGGGGTCCCATCGACACGCGCATTTGACTGGCACTGCCTGAGCCATGTGTGTGTAGTCCTCTCTGGGTTTGTTCAGAAAGCAGTGGTTGCAGGCTCCTTAATTGCTTTGCTTCCATGCACCTGTTTCTGCTCTGTCTCTCTGCCTGGCTTCCAGGCTCCTTGACTGCTTTGCTTCCACCCACCTGGGTCTTCCTCTGCCTGGCTTCCCTTGCTTCTCTCCTATTGGTCTTCCGGTTCCTCCTTCCCCTGCTCTTGTCCTATGGCTGTGCCCCTTCTCCCTGCTGATGTCAGATGCCAGCACTTTATCAGCTGAGCTCTCCCTGGACTCCATGCTTCGGCTTCTACTTTGGTAGGTGTTTCTAACTCTGTAGTCTGCTTCTTTTCTACTGGTCCCTTGTTCCTGACTTTGCCTGCACCTGGATTACTATTCTGCCTGCCGCCTGCCTACTGACTTGCCTGTACCTGGATTACTCTCTTGCCTGCCGCTTGCCTACTGACTGCTGCTTTTACCTGGATTACTCTCTTGACCTGCTGCCTGCCTGGCCGATACATTCATCACCCCGCTTCCAGCTCCGTGCCGTAAGTCCTGCAGGCCGCCCGCACCTAGGGGCTCAACCTCTGGGGAACTGCGGTCAGTGCAGGTGAAACCCGGGGTTGTCCAGCCACCAAGCAGAACCTGGTCCGAGTACCGGGCTCAGCAGCGCTGTACTTGGTACAAGAACTCACAAGTCTGACAAAGAGGTTTACAAGTGACAATTATTAATACAAAATACAATAAACATACAGGGATCCTTTTACTAAGGTGTGCTAACAGATTTAGTGCATGCTAATGATTAGTGTGCACTAAGGGCCTCTTTTATCAAGCTGTGCTAGCGGTCCCTGGTGTGACAATGCTGACAAAGCCCATTCACTTTGGGTTTCATCAACGTTGCCACGTGGGATCCACTAGCTGTGGATTTGTTCACGACACTATGCAGGTGTGCTTTTCAAGTCCAGAGTTTGTTTTAAAACACTTAGTTTTCATTTATCCACAAGGCTTGATGTCTATCGTTTAAGCTCTAGCGACCCCTGAGGAAGGCATTATGTTGAAACACGGCCCGTGTCGGGTCACTTGGGTCACCGTCTCTTTGCTTTATAGACTTGTGAATTTTGACAAATAGACTATTTTAGAAGCTTGGACTTTAGTCTTGCCTTTGTTTTTTTTAGAACATTTCCTACCTTCCACCCCTGCTTTGCGTCTTTGCTCTTTTTGTGGAAACTGTTTGGAGCCTCCTGCTGCTTGAACTGTGCCAAACTGTTAACACATATAAATGTTGGCAGTCACATGTATAAGTACAGGTTTATTCCCTGTTCATATTTTCCACATTTAGGAGCTTAGTTAAGACTTTATTTTACCACTAACTTGTGCTATTTTTGCACAGATCCACTTTTATGCAGTGAGACCTAGTTACTAATAACTAAGGTTAACAGTAAAATAACCCATCTTAACAGCAGCCCACATTGCTAACTTCTGCCCTTAGCATTGTAAAATGGAAGCTCCTGCCATGTGTATAGTCACATACCCATGCCTTCCTCAGGGACGTAGCCAGACTTCGGTGGGAGGGGGGTCCAGAGCCCGAGGTGAGGGGGCACATTTTAGCCCCCCCCCCCCCCCCCGGCGCCACCACCACCACCAACTTTGATCCCCCTGCCGACGACCCTCTCGACCCCCCCTCCCGCCACCAACCCTCCCCCGCTGCAGCCGTTGCCTACCTTTGCTGGCGGGGGACCCCAACCCCCGCCAGCCGAGGCCCTCTTCTTCCTTCGTTCTGTTTCTGTGAGTCTGACGTCGTGCAGGACGTCAGACTCAGAAACAGAACGAAGGAAGAAGAGGACCTTGGCTGGCGGGGGACCCGGTTGGGGGTCCCCCGCCAGCAAAGGTAGGCGACGGCTGCAGCGGGGGAGGGTTGGCGGTGGGAGGGGGGGTCGAGAGGGTCGGCGGGAGGGGGTCCAGGGCCAAATCTACGGGGGCCCAGGCCCCAATGGCCCCACGTAGCTATGCCACTGGCCTTCCTACATGTATTTCAGTACAGGCTCTACATTGGCAGATCCTGTTCTGAAATACTACCAGAACTGCATAAATCCTGACCTTGACATGCCCAGTTCCGATTTCTGCATTCTATTTGAAATGGGGCTCTTTACATACTTGTGGGCCTCATTTACTAAGCTGTACTAAAGTTTTGCAGTTATTGCAAAAACCACTTCATTAAATGTTGGCATTGTAGGTGCCAGTGGATGCGGAGCACTCATAATATTCAGCAAGCTCCTTCGTTGTGTCCAGGAAGGGGTCATTTGTATTGTGTTTAGCACCCCTAGACTTTTTGAAATCTTGGCACTTACTGTTGTTATCACACATTAATTGCATGGCAAATAATGCAAGATGTGCAGTTATCAATACCTCTTGAGGCAGTGGTATCTGCTTGTGGTTATCTGCCACTTCAACAGTTAATGCACAATAATAACCTCCATGTTAACATTCTTTACCCATTCCATTCCCTTTCAATATTAGCTGTTTAATGCGGGAATTACTTATGCACTGTTAGTACACTGTAATTTCTGCATTAAATGGCTAGCACAGCTCAGTAAATAGGCCATTATGTTTATAAATGCTCACTGATTGCCGTCTCCACTCCTGAGAACACCTCCATTCAGGTGAAAAACACTATGCTATACAGCCTATATTATGTGCATAGGTTTATTGATTTGATCTGAGCAGAGATGAGGGGGAGGTTTGAGGGATTAGAGAGGAGTTACC
Source organism: Microcaecilia unicolor (assembly GCF_901765095.1). Lineage (NCBI taxonomy): Eukaryota > Metazoa > Chordata > Amphibia > Gymnophiona > Siphonopidae > Microcaecilia > Microcaecilia unicolor. Next base: position 404,470,072 of record NC_044033.1, read on the forward strand.
AGTTATGTGCGTACCTATTAAAAAAAAAATTCTGTGTGTACTAACTAGCAAGTATAAATGTGTGCATGCAGGCCCAGATTTAGATATAGACAATGTGGAGGGGCATAATCGAACTGGGCGTCCATCTTTAAGGGCGCCCATCTCTAAAGACGTTCCGGCGAAGGGGCGGAGCATCCCGTATTATCGAAACAAGATGGACGTCCATCTTTCTTTTTGATAATATGGTTGGGGACGGCCAAATCTCAACATTTAGGTTGACCATCTTGACATTTAGGTCGACCTTAGAGATGGGTGGCCTCAGTTTTCGCCTATAGTGGAAACCGAGGATGCCCATCTCAAAAACGACCAAATCCAAGCCATTTGGTCGTGGGAGGAGCCAGCATTCGTAGTGCACTGGTCCCCTCTCACATGCCAGGACACCAACCGGGCACCCTAGGGGGCACTGCAGTGGACTTCACAAATTGCTCCCAGGTGCATAGCTCCCTTACCTTGGGTACTGAGCCCCCTAAAACCCCCCAAAACCCACTACCCACAACTGTACACCACTACCATAGCCCTTAAAGGGTAACAGGGGGCACTTAGATGTGGGTACAGTGAGTTTCAGGTGGGCTTTGGTACACTGCTGACATGCCCCCTTGAACTTTGGTTGTCCTTGAGACGCAAAGCAGTTGAGGACACCCAAAATCGGCTTTCGATTATGCCAATTTGGGTGCCCTTAGGAGAAGGACGCCCATCTCCCGATTTGTGTCAGAAGTTGGGCGCCCTTCTCCTTCGAAAATAAGCAGGATAGGCAACTGCATCTTGTGAACATTTAAAAAAAATATATTTTTTTAACTATCAAAGAATGTTCATGCTAGATCAACTGTAATAATATAACAGGTTTCAAATATTGGTAAGTATTCTGTAATGAACTTGTAGAAATCTGAACCTATCAGTTATATCTATAATAGTTCCCCAAAGCTTCCTCCTTCAATAATTTCGCCTCCTCCCTTGGCCCCTCTCTCCCCATCCAACCCTTCCCCCCAAACTCCCCCATACATTATTGCACAGCAAAACTCACTATGGTCTGAAACTTTCCTCCAGCCAATACATAGGTTGGGGGCTAATTACCTCAGACTGATTCTTGCCATCGCTCATATGGTTCCCATATTTTTTTAAAAGCAGGCAAATAGGATTTACAAAGTGCCATGAATTTATTTATAAGGTAAACATATCCCAATTTTGCTAACACTCTCAGTATTGAAGGCGGTTCAAGTTGTCTCCAGGCAGCTGTCAAAACCATCTGACTCGTAGTTGGTATAGATGCCACCAATTTCCATTGTTCAGCTCTCACCTGAAGGCATCTCACATTAAGTAGGGATCACAAGTCTCGTAATGGCTTTGATCAGATCTAGCACCCTGTCCCAATATCTCTGGACCTTTACACAGTCCCACCAAATATGTTGAAAAGCACCCTGCTCCCCGCACTCACACCAACACAAATCACTGACTTTCACATACATTTTATGAAGTCTCACTGGGGTGTAATACCACATAACCATTTTCAATTAAATTACTCAATATCGGTACTCTGAGCAGGCTGGTAAATATTTTCCCTCACTGTTTTCCAGTAAAATGTTTTCCCAGCTCTTGGTCCCACTGGTCTCTATATTTAGATGGAAGTGCTTTCTGAAGGAGTAGAACCAAGTAAAGATGTGAAATAATCCCCCTCTCATTATCACTCCTGAGAGCCCTTTCCATAATACAAGTTCATCTCAAGCCTTGCAATGGCTAAAATCTTGTATTTGGATATACAGAAATCTCTCTTTTCTCCAACCCATATTCTACCACCAATTCTTAGAAGTGCAGGATTTGTTCATCTTCCACTAAGGTCCCCAGAACTTTTAAGCCTGCATCTTCCCATCTTTTGTAAGTGGCATCTATCCTTCCTGGGAGAAAACCCCAAGCATATTGCATGGGATGGAACAACAGTAGTTCCTATCATATAGCAAGGAGGAGCACTGCCTATACCAACATTCCAACGCCAACTGATGATAAGGGTTGGGCTGGTCCCATAATTGGAGTAGCTCATCAGATGGTAACCACGGGGCTGCCCATAAAGGCAACATTGTTCCATAGTTAACCATCTCCTAGGGGCCCCATCCATCCAATAGGTTTTTAATTGAGATGGATGATAGTATAGAAACTTTGGCATAGCTATACTGCCCTGTAACTTTGGCAAGTAAAGTACTGCCTTTGAACTCATGGAGGCCTATGCCTCTAGATATATGCAAATACCTTGCAATTAAACGTCTGAAAGAATTTCCTAGATAATATAATTGGCAATGCTGTAATAAGACATAAAAGTTTAGGCAGGGCTGTCATTTTGATAGCACATTCCCTCCTGTGCCAGGAAGTGCTAAACTGATCCTAATGTTTCAATTCTTTCAAAGTTCAGCTGGCAAGGGGGGATAATTTAACACATACAGTTACTCCAGGTAAACTGTAAATATAGAAAGGTTGCAGTCGAGAAAGAAAGGTATTGTTGATGTGACAAATTTTAATAGTACCAGAGCAATACCACTGCTGTTACTACTGTCGATTTGCCTCCATCTGGTCATAGTAGGCTTTACGAGCAGTTACTGTAATAGGAAAGTTCAGTGTGCTATGGAGCAGATGCACTGTCACAGGCTCTGTGGCACCCCACCCTATCACAACTCTCCTCACAGTACATGCTTAGGGGTTCCCACATTTTAAATCTAGTCCTGTGTGCAAATAGTTTCAGGGGAGTAATTTTCAAACCAGGGTGCTTTCTCTTCCTCAGGGTAGAGGTCCTCAGGATGGAGGATCGAGACATTTTGTTGCAAGTTTCGTTAGCAACGGAGAGTGAACTTGCAAAAGAATGTCTCAGACCTCTACCCTGAGGAAGTAGTAGAAACCTGGTCATGTTAGCAAAGGCTCCATTTTTGAAAAAGCTAAGTAGCTGTATTATGCTTTCAGTTTTTCACTGCATATTACTTTAAAGAAAATGTTTCAAAAAAATGGATCAGTGAAGAATGGTTAGTACTACATAATAATAATGTTCAGTGGAGAATGTTCGATTAGCAGTGACAAGATAAAGTTGTTAGTTTGCTGGGATTTTTTTGTTGGTATGTATAAATATTGGCATTGTGTTTCTGAGCACTTATTTTAAGCAAAGCTAACCCCTGCAGTTTTATGAGCACTTACTGGAGCACATGAAATGCTGTTCTAGACATTCAAGTTGCTTATGAGATTATCTTCTGCAGTGTTCAACTCGAAAGTTTTACTGTGGGAAAAATCACCCTTGAATGGGCTTCTCTCTTGAAAGCCCTTGGTGAAGCAACAGCAGCAGTAGCAGCGATGGGGCCTGAGACTGCCGAATACTTTGAGTCACTGCTGCACGCCCACCTCTTCCTGTCTTGAAACAGTTTTCAGTTTTGACTATCTGACATGACTAACCGTTGAAAAACTGATTACATCTGTCAGTGATCCTGGCAGAGCCGAGGCCAGGGGATCGTCTTCTGCTGAAGACGTGCACTTAGATCAGTCCCACTGGATTCAGGCCTTTCATTTTATTTATTTATTTCATTTGTAGGTCAAATGATTCCAGATATCTAGTTTAAGAGCCACTCTTTGAAATGTAATAATAATAATAATGTCAAATTGAAACACGACTGGAAGGACAATTTCCATCTCTCATTGTAGTTATTTTACAGAGATTTGATGAGAGCAAACTCTCCAAAATAAAAAAAACAAAACAAAAAAAGGGAATTTTTCTTCAGATTCTGCTGAGATACTGGATCCCTATTCAACAAGTTCTGAGATGACTTTATTGTATTTAATACATTTTTAAACTGAGAGCGCAGACAGCGTAAATTTTGCTGTATAGTCAAGAATGACTTACAGTGCTGTTATTCTATCACTGAGCTATGATTAACAATAGATAGAGACTCCCAGGCGTCAACTTTTTGAGAGCATTCCTGGCTTGCATGGAAAAAATGAGAAATATTTGCATTTCCTGTAATATTGCTGCTTCAAGTAAACTGTGCCAGCTAATGCAGCAGGGATTTGTATGCAGACATGCTTGATTTATTAGGGAAGCGTACATCCAACTTTTCATTTCACTGTCTTGTTTTCCTGTTTTCAGGAAAGAGTTTTACCTTGACGATAACAGTCTTCACCAACCCTCCACAAGTAGCCACCTACCACAGAGCAATTAAAGTTACAGTGGATGGACCCAGGGAACCAAGGAGTGAGTACTATATTTGTCTTTTCGTAGAACACTGTCTCCCAAGGTGAGCTTGCGGGAGTAAAATGGTGTATCTGTCTTTGAAATTGGGCCTCCAGAGATAGAAGCCAAGTTCTATGAAAATGAAACTTCTGTGCTGGCTAGGAGACTCCTCTGTGACTTACAGCTCACATCTGTATAGCTCACTGATTAAAATTCCTTTATACAAAATATAGTGACAAGACAGTATGGTACATCATGTCTTACAATGATTGTTTTAGGAGTTTTTACCATTAGATACTACCTTAATATTACATATTTCAATGAGAATGGGTAAGTACTAGCACTTGCTATGTGTACTTTTGAAATCTTACATTTTACAAAAAGCAGATACATTTTGTAGTAGCTACCTTTCTTCATCTGAGGGTAATGTTATCCTAACATTTCACTGGGGTGTTGTTTATTCCCAGGCATGGGTTGCTACATAATGCACAAATTATTTGATTGCAGCTATAAAAATAATACAGAATGATGTGTCAGCCTTCTAAAGAAGGCTGTACCTCTGTGTGTTGTGCAGTATACAAAAAATATACACAGCGAGCAGCACTAAAAGTTTTCATTACAGGGTGAACATCACTACTTTTTCTGTATTCTTATGAAAGGTTAAACTGTACTCAGAGGGTGCAGCTTTCTGATATATGTAAAGTAAGACTCCCATAGGGCCTGTGTTCATCACACAGGGGTCCCAGGCAAAAGCAAAAGAGTGGACCTGGCCTGTTTGAGATGCCATGAAACTCTGCATTAGTGCCATGACTGAGCTTTGTCACGGGAGGCTCTTTTGACGTCGAGGCCCTGGGCAGTTGCCCTTCTTGCTCTCACCATTAAAACCTGCCCAGAATTCCCAGGCAGAAGATATAGTTGCATTTTGCAAGCTTCTTAAGTGAATAATGTGTTTGGAAACAGTAGACAGAAGAATCTGTGGTACCAATGTTTGCATAGGAACTGTTCCTACCTGGATAAATCCCTCTCACCAAGGCCATACCTGGATTTTCAGCAGCATTATTTGTATAGTGCTGCTGAAAATCTGGACAGACCACCTCAGCAGTATCTGGGTGGTGGCAGGGGTGGAGCCTGGGCAAAGCCAAATCATATCTTGGTATCGGTGATATTCATCGCTGGTACCTGGATAAGTATGCGCTTAAGTTAGAACAGTAAAAAACTGGATACTTATCCAGGTACCAGTGCTGAATGTCATCGACACCTGGATAATGGTGCTAGATATCACAATACCAAGAGTTTCAGTGCCACTATCCATATACCACCAGATTCTATAAATGGTGTGCTATTCTGAGATGCATCTGCAACTTAATGGGCTAATGAGCCAATTAGCGCCAGTAATTGGGTGCTAACAATCAATTATTGGCATTAATTGGCAACAATTTGGATTTGTGTGTGCATCTTGCTAGGCGCTATTCTATAAAGATCTGCGTGCCAATCATATGGTGCACAGCTCAAAAGGGGGTGTGGCCATGGGAAGAGCAAGGGCGGGACGGGTGTTCACTAAAGATATACACAGTATTGCTGATTAGCAGGGATCTGCACCTAAATTACATGCCAGATTTTACACCAGGTTGCAGTTGCTGTAAATCCTCGCGCCCGAAGTTTGACATGGAAATTGGCTGTAAGTGCTATTCTATAAACAGCACTGTGACGGGGTTTAAAGAACATTGCCCGTCACCTTTAAGAAAAGTCCCTCTTTAAATAGCCTTGGCCACCTTAAGAGTGCAGATCCCACGTTGGGAGTAAGTAAATTGGGAGGGGCAGAGTCACTACCAGGAAGTTCAAAACACAAGGCCAGGCAGAGGTTAAGTAGGTCCATGGAGGGAAAAAGTGAATGCCCACTGTATCCTGCTGAAGCGCCCATTCCCTAATTTATTTATTTATTGTATTTGTATCCCACATTTTCCCACCTATTCATGACCTGGCTGAGGTAAGCCATTGTTTCTATTGAATTAACTGTGCAGGTTTAGCTTTGAGGTCTGGCTGGAGCCAGACCTGGCTCTCAGAGAAACCCGAGAATTTGTAGGTTGTGTTTGTGGCGTGGCAACCCCTGGTAGCCCTGGACTGTGTTTGGCCTGCTGCCAGAGGCCTGCCTAAGACCCTGGATGCTGAACCTCAGAGGGCTTTCCACCCTATGTCTCAGGCCCTGTTAAGGAACAGACTCGAGAATCCATTTAAATAAAACACTTATATTGTGTTTCATCCTTTTGTCCTGCTGTATCATTTCACCGACCATGCCTAACCCCTGCTCAGGGTGTCACAGGCACATAACTTAGAGCGCTGTTTATAGAATAGAGCTCTATGTGGATTTTTTTTGCACTGTCTTTTGAGCACTATTTACTGAATCTAGTTCATAGCAGCTGCTGCCGAAAATCCAGGTATATCTTTACACGCCATGGCCAGTGTTAAGAGAAACAGTAACCACAGAGTTTAAATCTTTGGGAGGAGGGTGGGGAGGATGTATTTATTCACTCACAACTGCAAGTGTAATACTTTTGCCTGACCGGCTGTTCACTCTGTGCTTCCTTCAGATCTCAAGAGCCAGTAGGGGGAAAAAATAGCAGCCTGTCTGAGGGTTGTTTCAGTTGTGTTCGGTCATGCTTCAGTAATTGTTACAGATAGTGTGCATTGATGGATTTAGTCAGGCGTAGTTAATCCAGCTTGGTTTATCTGTCTGTCTGGGTATCTGAAAAATTTAACCAGTAACCAGTCTAGTAGCACGTATGCACCACTGACATGATAATGCTTTAAAAAAAATTGAATAATATTGTGCAAACTGATTAGGATTAAGTGGGCCTGGCTGTATTTAATTAAATAAATGTAGAGATTAAAGTTTATTTTAAGATCAACTACCATTTCAAACGTCTCCTAATGGAATCAATGTGCTCATCATTTTGTCTTTGATCTATGTATCTACTTGTATATTCAGGGCTTAGCCATAGCTGCCAAGCTACCCAGTTTCAGGAGGGGAGATGTTAGGCCAATCCTGAATTTCTGAGAACCCTCTCATGATTCATTCTGAGACCGGCAGCCCTGATTGCAGTGGGCAGAATCTAGAGCTACAAATACCACACTGCATTGGGATGTAAGTTCAAAACCTGGACTCGCTAAAAGGCATCCCTCCTGGAATTGGATAACTTGGCAGATCTTCTTTGCCATTGCTTTGTTTTTGTTTCACATACCTGACAAACACAGTAGAGTCCCTTCACCTTTTGGGACCACATAAAATTAGGCATGAAGTCAAATTGTACACTTATTGAACAATGCTGTTAAGGTTGCTACTAGGGCTGGTTACAGGAGAACAAAAATTTGGTTCATTTTCAGATTTTTGGCTTTTCCCCTGATTTCCAGATTGGTTTCCAGTTTCTTTTATTCATTTGCATTAATAAAAAATTTGTTAAAGCATGTTATAACTTATTAACATGTGCAAATCAACTTTCCATACATTGATTTATAAGTTAACATACATTAAATCGATTTTGTATGCAATGTTTTTAGGGCACACTAATGAACCGAATGTATATGAACAAAGGCACCTTCTTGTCTGCCAAGCTAGTGAACTTGGCTGCTCTCTTACTCTGTTATTTGTTGTTTTGGCTTTACTTCTATTTCATCTTCATTATTTTTGTCCTAATAAATTTTATCTCTTCTCTTTTTGACCCTTTCTTGAATGAAACATTCGCCTTTTCTTATTTTCACATCACTTGTTTGCACACAGATTCTCCTTCCGTGAGGCTGCTCTTTCAGCTGGCTCGTGCGTAAGTACAAGATTACAAGCCTCAGTCATACTCCCATGAGGGTCAACACTAAAACACCCCAATTTACTCAGGTTCATAATGCAGGAGGTGGCTACAGAGGAGAACATTGCAAAGTCATGTTTCTCCAGAGGTGTACAATAAAATTCTGAAAGGAAAGGAAAACCCTAATACAGTAATTTTGTTTCCCAAGTTGTTAAAAATGATTCATCTGCGTTCAGAAATTTATGCACAGCTTGTGAGAACCCAGTGCACCCTCCTTCTCTTCTCAGAGCTTTTAGGCAAACCCTTCCTTAGAATTGCATTATAAACTTCATTACAGTGTACATAATCTTCATTATTTCCTTACCATTGTGATACCATACATATGGAACTAAACAATAGTAGTGATCTGAGTATGTTGCCATTGATGCCAAAGGATAGAAAGAAACTTAGGAGCCCTTTTACTAAGTTGCGGTAAAAGGGACCCCACACTAGAAGTGGTGGCCATTTTTGCACTGCGCCATGGCCCTTTTTACCGCAGCGGGTGAAAAGGGCAAAAAAAAAAAAAAAAGAAATGGCCGTGCGGTAAGTTTGTACTTGCTGCGTGGCCATTTCTGGAGGCAGCACTTACCACCACCCATTGAGGTGGTGGTAAGGTCTCTCGTGCTAACCTGGGTAACCCCTGCGCTAGAAAATCAGACCTGATCTTCTGTAGTGCTGGAAATGGCGTGCACTAGGGATGGAACTACCGCCGGCACCCGTGTTGGGCTGGCGGTAGTTACAGGTTGCCATGTGGCAACCCTTTAGTAAAAGGGCCCACAACCGTTTACCCACTTTTCAGTCACCACACTGCCTGAATTAAATATGCCCCAAACCCCAGCCACTTACATGGCCCCGGTCTGTAGGAATCAGCGGAGAGAATCAACGTGACGTACTGTAACAGGTGCTCATTTTCTATTTGTTTATGATTTCCATTTCTTTATCATCCTCTCAGCTATTCATCTGCTTAGCGCAGTGTACAACAATAAAGCTAATCAAACCACAATGGCAAATAAAAGTTTCTTTAAAAAGTTAAAAATCCTAGAAGTATATGAAATAAAACAAGAGTAGAGATGTTCTCTCAAAATAACCTCAGTGGCAGCCTGCAACAACAGTAAATATTCCCTCATACAGGGGAAACTGTCGAAATTTCCAAATTTCCTGAGTTTTACATAAGGCTGGGTTTTATGTGACTGGAGAGGTTCAAACCTGGGATGGTATTAAAGAAAAAGCTCTGTCTTTTTTTTTTTTTTTTTGTGGAAGCCTTGCTTCCAAGAAGGCTGGAAATTTCAAACACTTCTTGAGAATATTGCAGTGGATAGATAGGATTGAAGAAATTTACGAGCCAATATTCAGCTGCTACGGTCAGCATTATTTTTAAATGCTGGGTGCAGCAGTCAAATATTTGGATATTCAGCCATCATCTATGATAATAAGGTCCTCCCAAAAATATCCCTAACCACACCTTCTCCAAAGGACATCACACGATGTAACACCCTACGGTGAGGGTTCTCCAGAGTAGCCCCCCACACTCTGGAAGGCACTCCCTGAAAGGTTTAAGAATATCTGTACCTGAGAAAGCAGGTGACAACTTGACTTTCCTCTTAAGCCTTTAATGGAAGAAGTAACTAACTTGCTAGTCACACACACACACATAGGGCTAGATTCTATATATGGCGTCTGAAAATTCCATGCAGAAAAAAAATACTTCTAGACGTATTCTGTATAATTTGCCTAAATTTTAATTTAGGCTTAAATTTCCGCACAGTATATAGAATTACGCCGAGCACCTCTCCATGAAACCAAATCTAGTCACAGCCATTTACGCCATGTTTTACTTGGTGTAAATCCCAATACCTAAATTAGGTACAGAACAGGTGTATTCTATAACACTGTGCATAGAGTTTAGAAACACCTATGCCCCGCCCATGGCTATGCCCCCTTTTCAACTATGCGACTTAGAATGTACACACATCATGTTGCAGAATATGCGTGGAGGGGCATAATCGAACGCGAACGCCCATCTCCATTGGCGTCTATCTCTGAGGACGGGTACGTGAAGGGGCGGGCCAGACCGTATTTTTGAAAAAAATGGGCATCCATCTTTTTTTTCGATAATACGGTTTGTGCCGGGCAAATGCATCGTATTTGGGCGGATTTGAGCTGGGCGGTTTCGTTTTTCAGTGCTCAAAAACGAACAAATCCAAGGCATTTGGTCATGGGAGGGGCCAGGATTCGTAGTGCACTGGTCCCCCTCACATGCCAGGACACCATCCGGGCACCCTAGGTGGCACTTGTAACAATTACCAAAGAAAATTAAAATACCTCCCAAGTCCATAGCTCCCTTCCCTTGGGTGCTGAGCCCCCCAAATCCCCCCAAAACCCACTGCCCACAACTCTATACCATTACCATAGCACCTATGGATGAAGAGGGGCACCTAGATGTGGGTACAGTGGGTTTTGGGGGCAGTTTGGAGCGCTCCCATTTACCAGCACAAGTGTAACAGGTAGGGGGGGGGATGGTTGTGGGAGGGGCCAGCATTCGTAGTGCACTGGTCCCCCTGAGATGCCTCTATGCCAGCCTCAAATATCATACCTAGCTCCATGACTGCAGTATGCAGGTCCCCAGAGCAATTTTAGTTTAGTTGGTGCTGCGCGGGACCCATGCAGAGAGGAAAAATCGGAAGAAAAAAAAAAACAAGCAAGCAAGTGCAGTCAGGGACGTCCAAATTTAACCATAGTAAAAGGGGGAATCAAACCAACAACCTTCTGATTATAAGCTCAGTGCTCTAGCCACTGCACCACGTTATTCAGTTGCTTAGATGTCCTTCCCTTTCCATTAAGTCCCTCCAAGTTTCTGTCAGCCAATCACAGCTGTTGAGCTGACACGGATGTCAGCTAAAAGAGCTGTGATTGGCTGACAGAAACTTGGAGGGACTTAATGGAAAGGGAAGGATATTTAAACCCCTGAATAATGTGGTGCAGTGGCTAGAGCACTGAGCTGGTAATCAGAAGGTTGCTGGTTTGATTCCCCCTTTCACTGTCGGTTTAATTTGGACGTCCCTGACTGCACTTGCTTGCTTGTTTTTTCTTTCTTCCGATTTTTCCTCTCTGCATGGGTCCCACGCAGCACCAACTAAACTAAAATTGCTCTGGGGACCTGCATATTGCAGTCATGGAGCTAGGTATGATATTTGAGGCTGGCATAGAGGCATCTCAGGGGGACCAGTGCACTACGAATGCTGGCCCCTCCCACAACCAAATGCCTTGGATTTGGTCGTTTTTGAGCTGGGGCGCTTCGGTTTCGATTATCGCTAAAAAACAAAAACGCCCAGCTCAAAAAAACGCCCTAATCCAATGTATTTTCGAAAAAAAAGATGGACGTCCATTTTTTTCGAAAATACAGTTCGGCCCGCCCCTTCACAGACCCGTTCTCAGAGATGGACGTTCTTACACATAGGCGTTCGCGTTTGATTATGCCCCTCCATGTATTCTTATTTGAATATTTTTATTGATGTAATTGTCTATTACCTACATTTGACTTATTCTTGCTGTACATTGCCTCGTGTGAATTTCTTCTAAAAGGTGGCAAATAAATGGTAATAAATAGATACCATGTTTGTGGATAAGAACCATTTGTCTGGTTGCTCCTGTCTACGCCAATCTAGCTGAGGATATTTTCCAGCTGTTAGTAAAATGAATTTGACCACATGCAGTGCTCTAGCTCTGGTCATCACCCTGCTTTGTCCACTAACTGTGTTTGGGATATTTCCCAGCTGTGGGTCGTACAAGCTTGAACAAATGAAGGAGATTGCTCTTTTGGTATTTTTTTCATCCTTAGCTGGGACAAGTAGCCAAATCATTGCAGCCCAACCTAGGGAACTTGCACTTCCCTTCAATATATCTCAGAATATACCAAATCAGGGCTACTCAATTCCAGTCTTCAAGGTTCACAGGTAGGCCAGGTTTTCAGGATGTCTACAATGAATATGCATGAGACAGATTTGCATGCACTGTCTCCTTGGTATGCAAATCTCCTCTCTCATGCTTATTCATTGTGGATATCCTGAAAACCTGGCCTGTTTGTAGACCTTGAGGACCAAAGCTGGGTAGCCCTTTACTAAGTTAGCCTTACCGATACTGAAAGATGGTTGTTCTGGCCTCCTTTTCTTGGGATCTTACAACAATCGTGGCACCACTTTAGGCTAGTTAAAGCTGTTATTTTCCTTTTTGGCTTCTACTGTTCTCAGTAGCTGTTTATATAAATTTCTGATTCTAATCTAACACCTTGATCTCCTCAGTTATTTTAACCTACTTCTCTCCCACCCCTGCTTTTGAAAAGAAAAGAAACATTGAAATCTTTCTTTTGTGTTGGAAAAAAACAGTCATAACTAAAAGAATGCTATCCAGGAGTTAAGAAAGATACACATTTATACAGAAATCTAAAAAATGAAAATAATATATTTTGAGTTTTACATTTATCTTGCCTTCACTGCTTTTTCAGCTGCTTTGTACATTAAACAAGAACAATCAGCTCATAAATAACGAGGAGTGGCCTAGTGGTTAGGGTGGTGGACTTTGGTCCTGAGGAACTGAGTTTGATTCCCACTTCAGGCAGGTCCCTGTGACGCTGGGCAAGTCACTTAACCCTCCATTGCCCCAGGTACAAATAAGTACCTATATACAATATGTAAGCCTCATTGAGCCTTCTGTGAGTGGGAAAGTGTGGGGTACAAATGTAACAAAAATAAAATATTTCCATTACATAGCTTCTTACTTCTCAGTACCTGTGGGATAGCTGTGTCCATCAACCAGCAGGTGGAGAAAGAGGGGCTGATATTCAGACTGCAGGAGGCAGCCCCATTAACTCTTGTGGTTGGTGGTGAACATTCAATGTGGTTTATTTTTGGCCGGTTTAAACTTGACTGTCCAAGTCAATATTCAGTGCCGGCCGGTTAAGTTTTTAGCAGCCAAAGGTAGGTCTGCTATTTGGGCAACCTGATTTGGCTGCCAAAGCCAGCAATGTGCTGAATATTCATGGCTAGCCGGCTATATTGCGTGATATACAGTCGACGCCGATTATCTGTACTATCCTCTGCAGGGGTGGTCCGGATAATCATAAAAACTGGATGACTGGACATGTTTGGTGAAAGGGAAAATTACTGCAGCTCGTACATGGTAAAAGGAATACAGGCTATCTCAACTTAAAACACAGTTGGTTGAACATGAAAAGGGAATGTGATTTTTGCGTGCTGATGTTTGGATGCTGTTTAGGCACTGTGACTTTTGGGCAGCAGCAGTCTGCTTCTTGACTTGCCAGTGGGCATCATTGGTCTGTGCTGGCAGTGGTGCACTTCCCTTCTGTGAGACAGTGCTGGTCCTCGGAGCAGAAGGGAGATAATAGCTGCCCCAGACAGTGCCTGTGAGAAACGATGCCTGGGGCAGCTATGATCTCCCTTCTACTCCAAGGACCAGCACTGCCTCACGAAAGGTTGATTGGCATGATATTGTTTTCAAATGAATGCCAACAAACCTGCAAAACTGCTTAATTAAATAGGCAATAAATAAAAGAGTGACTAGTAAAACTGGCAGAGTCTGGTAACATCACTGCTTCAAGTACAATGGAAGGTATTTTCGCTAAATTTTACCACCTCCTCTACACCTTCCAACTTTTCTCTGATCCGGATAATTGGACATCTGGATAGTCGGCATTTGGATAATCAGTGTCATACTGTAGCTGGTTAGCCACTCTCCTCCTAATTCTATAAAAATTTCCAAAGGTTGTTTACTTGCTTGTTTACTCACTAGAACTAAGAGGCACGCAATGAAGCTAAAAAGTAGTAAATTTAAAATGAATTGGAGAAAATATTTCTTCACTCAACATGTAATTAAACTCTGGAATTCATTGCCAGAGAATGTAGTAAAAGCAGTTGTGCGGACAGGAAATCCTTCTCTCTGTCAGCTAGAACACCCAATACCTTCCAAGCTTTGCAGTGATGCAAGGCTGATCCGCTCTTCTCTTCCTCCAGTGGGAGGATGTATTCAGGAGTTTCGGGAGGAGTGGGCCAAAATCACATCAGACCAGTGGGTTCTGGATAGTCTTAGAAGATTACAAGTTGGAATTCTCCTGCCCATTCACTCCTCTCGTAGTCTCCTTGTTGAAAGGGAGCCAAGGTGGTCGAGGTTCAGGCTACCATAGATTTCTTTCTGGTGTTTTAGGTCATTGTTCCAGTTCCCCAAGTTGATCAGGGACAAGGCAAATAATACGTATACTTTATTGTCCCAAAGAAGGAAGGCACCTATTGTCTTAGATCTCAAAGGTCTAAACTGCTGCCTCTGAGTGTCCTTCTTTTGCATGGAAACACTAAGAGCAGTCATAGCCTTGGTTCAAACGAGAGAAGGTGTGCTTCTATATACCCATATGGCCACCGCATTAGAGGTTTCTATATTTTGAGGTGCTGGGCTGTCACTTCCAGTTCAGGGTTTTGCCTTTAGTCTTGCCACAGCACCAAGAATATTTATGGTGGTGGTGGTGGCGGTGGCAGCCTTCTTTAGTGCCAGGGAATCAGAGTTCACACATATCTTGATGACTGGCTCATTTTGTGCATCATCCTATTTGGGCAGTGTGGCAGCAATGGACAAAGTTGTCTGTCTTCTGCAGTTGGGGTTCAGTGATCAATTTCAAGAAGGCAGATGCTGGAGCATCTGGGCATTCAGCCATTATGGAACAAAATGAAAATGTCCAGAACAGAAACTAAGAGGTTTTGAGCTAGACCTGTTTTAATAATGACTAAGGGGAAAGGTTACCGCCTGTCTGTGGTTACATTCAAAGTGGTTTACATATTAGATACAGGCACTTATTTAGTACCTGGGGCAATGGAGGGTTAAGTGACTTGCCCAGAGTCACAAGGAAGATGTTAGAAGAGTCAGGACTGGAGAGAGGGCAGTCTGGGGGATTTTGTTAGCCATATATGGTGTCACTGGGGAGTAGGTTGTCTAACTGGGATATTAAGTAGAGGGATCAGGGCTTTCTTTTCCCTCTGAGGTTGGAGATCAAGAAGACCCTTTGTTTTTTGTTGTAAGGGATAGTGCGGGATTGGGGATTGGAACCTCATCCAGGTTGGCATTACTTCTGTTAGTAATACAGATATATCATATTATCTTAATGTCTGCTGTTATCTCATGATGTATTATAGGCATTTCAAGAAACCCCATGGATATTTTTCACATACAAGGATTGCTTCAGAGGTGTAGCCTTGGGTGGGCCTAGATAGATCATGGCATTGTTATCTACTACTACTACTACTACTATTTATCATTTCTATAGCGCTATAAGGCATACGCAGCGCTGTACACAATGGAGACAGACCCACCCAGTCAGCAGATGGACCACTGGCTAATGACAGGAGAACTGGAGGCTGTCAGGCTTATTTTCGAAAGAGAAGGGCGCCCATCTTCCGACACAAATCGGGAGATGGGCGTCCTTCTCTCAGGGTTGCCCAAATTGGCATAATCGAAAGCCAATTTTGGGTGTCCTCAACTGCTTTCTGTCGTGGGGATAACCAAAGTTCACGGGTGAGTGTCGGCACCATAGCGAAGGCGGGACTGGGGCGTGATTAAGAGATGGGCATCCTCGGCCGATAATGGAAAAAAGGGCGTCCCAGACGAGCACTTTGCCGACTTTACTTGGTCCATTTTGTCTTGTGACTAAGCCATGAAAAGGTGACCACCGGAGGGTATCGGGGATGACCTCCCCTTACTCCCCCAGTGGTCACCAACCCCCTCCCACCCTAAAAAAAAACTTTAAAAGTTTTTTTTTTTGCCACCCTCAAATGTCATACCCAGCTCCAAGACAGCAGTATGCAGGTCCCTGGAGCAGTTTTAGTGGGTGCAGTGCACTTCAGGCAGATGGACCCAGGCCCATCCCCCCTACCTGTTACACTTGTAGTGGTAAATGTGAGCCCTCCAAAACCCAACAGAAACCCACTGTACCCACATGTAGGTGCCCCCCTTCACTTGTAAGGGCTATGGTAGTGGTGTACAGTTGTGGGGAGTGGGTTTTGAGGGGGGGGGGGGCTCAGCACCCAAGGTAAGGGAGCTATGCACCTGGGAGCAATTTGTGAAGTCCACTGCAGTGCCCCCTAGGGTGCCCGGTTGGTGTCCTGGCATGTCAGGGGGACCAGTGCACTACGAATTTTGGCTCCTCCCACGACCAAATGGCTTGGATTTGGTCGTTTTTGAGATGGGCGTCCTTGTTTCCATTATCGACAAAAACCAGGGACGACCATCTCTAACATCGACCATTTCAACATTTAGGTCGACCATCTCTAAGATCGACCAAAATGTTGAGATTTGGGCGTCCCCGACTGTATTATCGAAACAAAAGATGGACGCCCTTCTTGTTTCGATAATATGGGTTTCCCCGTCCCTTCGTGAGGCTGTCCTGCGACGACGCCCTCATGAAAACTTGGGCTCCCCGTTCGATTATGCCCCTCCACGTCAACTTCTGTACTACTTAGTGCCTGGCACAGCAAAACAGGACAGAATCTCTTCAAAAGAGCAGCACAGACAGGGAAAAGTAGAGGCTGGCCAAAAGACAAACCACCATAGGTAATGTTCCTTAATACCACTTTATTCAGAGCACCAATCGAAGGACCCGATACTGGCTGTATTTCAGTGGGGAAGTCTGCCTGATTCATGGGTCACAATCAAATTCTCTATAGACAAGAGAGGTGTTTACTTGCTAGTGCAGAAATGCTGGTAAATCACAAGGAAAGCAAAAAGAAGGCACTGGTCAGACATAGAAGCCTAAACCAGTCACCATATCAGTTTGAAAACTGTGTCTATGGCAGATGTAGCTTATTTATTTGTTTATTTAAAACATGTATTAACCACTTTATCCACAGTTCTAGGCAGTGAACATGGTAACACTCATTACAAGTTTCATAATAGCACACAACTCAGAAAACAAACATAAAATAGATAAAAATTACTAACTCCATAAAACATAAAAACAGCTTGTCAAATCATATACACAGAATTAAACACACCGCAGGCCAGAAAAAAAAATACTTAATTACAATAGGACAAATTAACTAAGTAGGCCCTCAGTAGTTTTCTAAAACAAAGAACAGAATCAACACTGTGGTGCTCGAAAGGAAGTGCATTCCATAAACAGGCACCTTCAACACAGACCATAGTGATCCGATAAACATCAAGTCTGATTTGTTTAAACGAAGGTACTTCTAACAGTAATTTCTCTGATGATCTCAAACTGTAGCTAGGTTGATATACTTGCAGAGCAGCTGCATTGGCAGGTGATGTTTTGATACATAATGTCTTGTAAACCACAGTAAGACCTTTAAATTGCACACAGAACTTAATTGGTAACCAGTGTAAATCTCTCAAAACTGGTGTAATATGGCAAGAACGAGCAAGACTTGTTAATAACCTAGCTGCTACATTCTGAGCTACTCATAAAGCCTGTAAAATATTACTTGGGACTCCTAACAATAGAGAATTACAATAGTCCATGGGAATGTTTATTAATAAAGTGATAGATTTTTCCAGAGCCTGGGGGATGGGGGGCAGGGAGGTCCCTGTCAGAGGGCTGGAGGGTACGATGTCCCTGGGTGGAAGGAAGCCCAGCCCATGGGGAGTAGTTTTGAAATAAAATGCAGAGAAATAGTGCCCTGGTACTGAAGAGTGACAGGGGGAGGAGTTTGGAATGAGATAAAGCTAAAGTTATGTTCTTTAGGGGGGTCTTTAGTTGCTTACAGGTTTGGTTGTCTGCAGGTCTGGAGTTGCCTGTACATCCTCTTCCATTGACCAGGAGGAGAGAGATGGGAGTCTTAAAACTGGAGAGATCCACTGGCTGTGAGAGGCAGGTTACAACTCCAATAAGTGGCAACCGGGAGATATTGTGCTACGGGTGGGTAGAAGAGGGCTCAGCCCGGGAGCAGGGGACTGGAGCCAGGAAAACTATGTTAAAAAGTAAAGCAGAAAGTGCTGAACCTTGAGGAACACCAGCACAGATGGAAAACCAGTCTGAACATTCACTTCCACTCTGTATGCAAAAGCATCATTTAGACAAAAAGATCTAAACTAACTCAGAACAGAACTGTGAATCCCAAAACCATCTATCCTATTAATGTGATGGAACATTACATTTTTGGCAGGCCATTGGTGGTTTGCACTAGTATTCTATAACGGAATCTTGGCACAAAGGTCCTGCTATAGAAATGATACTCAGAGTGTGCCAATGGGGCAGCAAAATTGGTGCAAAACTTTATTTAACTACCCCCTACATTTGCTGTTAATGGCCTCATTGAAACTGGTGTGTTAGTAGGCAGTTTTAGCATGGCTTAGTTCATGGCTTCCTTAGAGTTAAAAGGTGGATTCATTCTTATTTATTTTTCCTTGTTTGGCTAAACACATTTAAAAAAAAATATGACAAAAGTCGCTTTGATAGGATTTCAGGTGCGGACTGTGGGAGGAGAATAAAAGGTGTTGATTTTGTTGAATATTTTTTGTGGGAATGAATGCGCAGGGACGGAGAAAAAAGCATTAATGGAGTAGCTATTGTAACACCTTGTCCTCTGCATTCTTAAGTTTCTTTTTTTTTTTGCAAGTCATGAGCAATCTTTTTTCTGATGTTGATAAATATCTCCTAAATAGGTTTTCTGAAAGTTGCTATCTGAATTTTATATATGTGTAGTCACTTAAATCACCCACATTCTGAAAAGAATTTGGGTGATTTGAGTTCTTAGTTATTATAAAGGAAAATTATTTGTATTCCTTTTGTCTTATTATCTTGAAATGGGGTTAATTAAAGAGTTCTGTGTGTGATAGCTTTTATGATGGGAGGTGTGGTTGGTTCTAAGACCTTCTGCTCCTTGGAAAATAAGGTTCCAACCCTGCCCTGAAATACATGTTTCATTTCTCTTTATCTTTGAAGGGATTTTTGGGTTTAGTTCACACCTTTTTTCAGTAGCAGCTCAAAATGAGCTACATTCAGGTACAGTAGGTATTTCTCTCTCTATAGGATGCTGAAGCACACAGGCTTTGCACTTATCTCATGTTTAATGCAAACATTAATGGGTGGTAAGTGCAAAGCCTGTGTGCTAAATGTAGGGGGTATGCCCAGAATGTGCTCTGCATTTAGTACACACAGCACACACTTAAAGCACAGCCACTGTGTTACATGCCTGTCAACATTACCCCCCCTCCCACACTTGATGGCTATCCGAACCCCCTGATTACAAATCTGCAATAGCTAACCCTAGACTTTTACTACACAAGGCCAATGCCCAACTGTCTAATATGACTCCCCCCAATCCACCAACCCCACCCCCTGGAGAAGCTCTGGTCTCTGACAGACTATGCCCCCAAAGCCCGGGAATCAACATTGGTGGGGCAATGTTTCCTGGTGCTAGTTTTCCTCTGCCATTGCCGCCAAGTTCCAAAATGGCGCTGATGACCCCTACTGGTGCCATTTTGCATAAGGGCACGGAACAGCTTAGTAAATCAGCCCCTAAGCTTGTACCCAAGGCAATAAAGAGTTAAGTGACTTTTCCAATATCACAAGGAGTGGTAGTGGGATATGAACCCTGTCTTCCCTGCTTCTCAGGCCACTGCTCAATAATCATTTGGCTACCAGTCTATTCTTCCTGAAGATTGTTAACGTTAAGACTGCTACAGAAAATGCCAGTTCATTTCAATATTCCAATACAGTTGTTGCGATTGATTCATCTTTGATTTCTGGTGTTGCCTTTGCTATGTGGAGTTTCTATGCCTTAAGGCTGCATTTAGTGATTAAAGTGGCTTTTGGAGGTGGAAGAACTTTAACCACAACCTGCAAAAAGCAATTTGAAGCTGCCTAACCCTAAGTGAGTGCAGTGAGCCTCTTGTGGAGGGCGGCGTGTAGGTACATGACAAGGTGAACCTGAACATTGGTTTCATTTCTTTGGTGGTTGTGCCCCAGATTCAGTGGAGTGTGCACGCCTAGCTATCATTTAAACCACAGGTGGTAAACAACATCCTGCTCTCTCCCACAGCCTCATACACTTTAGACAAGACTAGCTCTTTCACTGAACATTTTCCAGTTTGAGCAATATAGTGCTTACTATAAGGTGTTACAGAATATTCTGTAGTTTTGAATTCAAATGTTCAACCACTACACTCTTTAGGGAATAGATAAATGAATATTTGTGGGAATCTTCAGAATGATGTGGTATTCTTCAGTCATCTCTTTTGAACAGGGGCTCTCAATTCTGTTCCTAAAGGGCCACATGTGGGTCTGGTTTCAGGTTATCCCTGCTGAATATTCATTTTCCATTTATCAACTGTCAAGGACTCTGATTAAAGAGGTGGTTGTTGGAAGTTTGAATATTGAACTATAGATTATTCTGATACACTTACAGGCATTATGGTGCTTATTTTAAAAGTGATATTATCATTTTAGATGTGTATAAACTTGCATTTTATTGCATAAAAGTCTAAATTGTGATTTTAAAAAGCTGAGATATACCCATTTAAAACTCAAAATATGTGTATGGCAGGAGGGCATAGTCTGTGTGGCACTAGGGTGGGCCTAAAAAATAAACATGTATTCCCGATTTCAGATGGAGAATGCATATTCTGTGTCTAAAAAGATTGACATTGGGTTTTACACCTGCTTCCCAAGGAATCTAGGTTTCAGAAATGTGCTCATATTGAGCGACCATGTGGATAAACCCTCATGGTTGCACTTACTCCTTCTTCCCGAATGGGACCAATGGAGATACCTGTGGGAATAGAATCAGTTCGACCTACTACCCCTCCGGCCTTAGTGGTAAAGAAACCTTTGAGAGAGGCAGAGAAAAATAAATCTAAATTGTCTGATCTTTTGGGAATATTCACCACACTGGGAACACCACAGACATTTGGAGCTCCTGGCCTGAACTCTAAGGACCACTCCTTCATACCTACTCCTCTGTGGCTGTCAGTTCTTCTATCTGACTAGAGGCCTGTTAAAAAAAATCGAGAAGAAATCAGCGAGGAAGTGGCAAGACTTATTTTTAAAGTCTCCATATTTTGGTAAGAGACATTCTGCTCACAAGGAGGACTCTCCTCAGAATAAACAGGCTCATGACGGGTCTGACCCCTGTCCTCTGCCTATGCCTTCATTATCTCCTACATACATTTCTGGGCTTCAGGCTGTGGAGAATGAAAATACAGCAATTCCTCTCATCCTCCTGAAAAAAATTCTAAAAGAGAGAGCTGTCTTGTGCTTAGCCTCAGGAGCACAACCCAGTGACACTGTACTGAGTACCTCAAGTCAGCAGACAGGTCTTCTGGATGTTGGCACTGAGAGTTACCTTCCCAAGGTCTGTCTTCCCCGCCCTCACTCATCTCCTTTTCTGCGGAGGAAGTGTGGTCTTCACTAGATCTAGTCATCACTCTTAGGAACCCTAAGGATGAAAATTCAGTCTCATGTTCTCTGAATATCTGCCCAGCTACAGATCTTCTACAGGATCCCCATCCTGTGACACAAACTGTAATTATTACAGAAAATGAGCTAAGTGCAGAATGAGGTGGGCATTCAAGTGTCCTCACCTGAGTGCTTTGGTTTTATTTTCGAGTTTGTCTACTCGATAATTGTTGAATTCTGTGGATTGTCAGCTAGGTTCTATGTGCTAATGTACTATTCTACCTTTGCATTATTAGGTGTCTGCTATGCTTTTACCTTTCATCCCTAGGGGTCTTTTTTGGGGCTGTTTTGGTTGTGTTTGGGGATTTGTTGATATCTGTTTATTTTGTATCAAATATGAAAATATAGTAAAGAATAAAGTTAAACAAAACAATCTAACTGACCAGTAGGAGGGTATCTCTGCTCAAATTGATGAAAGCTTGATTCTTAGGACCTATGGAAACTCCATATTCACAGGGAGACTTCCAGTCCATTCTGAAAGCCATGAAGACATCAAAAGAGTTGCTAGTATTCCGAGCTGATCAGATTTTGCAGGACTTGCAGTTTGATTTATGAAAAACATGTATCCACACAGGCAGGAGTGAATTCAAGAAAAGGTACCAAAATTTAGGTGCTGGGATGATGTAACAAAGTATCATAGTAACATAGTAGATGATGGCAGATAAAGACCTGTATGTTCCATCCAGTCTGCCCGAAGAGATAAACTCATTACATAAGGTATCAGGTCATGCAAGGTGATACAACATATATATACTTGAACTTGATTTGTCCATGCTGCTTTCAGGGCAAAGATCGTAGAAGTCTGCCTGACACTGTCCTTGTTCAAAAACTTTTGATGTTGTTATCGAAGCCCTTGATAAGCTCCATTCCAGCCCATCCAAATCTATTCAGCCATGATCAAGGCACAGACCATAGAAGTCTGCCCAGTACTGGCTTTGCTTCCCAATTACCAGTGTTGCCACCTAGTCTCTGCTAAGCTTCTTTGGATCGATTCCTTCAAAAAAGGATTCCTACGTGTTTATCCCACGCATTTTTCAATTCTGTTACGGTTTTCATCTCCACTACCTGCTGCAGTAGGGCATTCCAGGTATCCACCACCCTCTCGGTGAAAAAACACTTCCTGACATTATTCCTGAGTATAAACAAGTTTTGTTTGCGGATTAATACCTGTCAAATATTTGAACGTATGTATCATATCACCCCTGGTTCTCCTTTCCTCCAGGATATACATGTTCATGTCATCAATTCTCTCATATGTCTTACTACGCAAAACACATACCATTTGTGTCGCTTTTCTTTGAACCGCTTCCAGTCTTTTTACATCCTTAGCAAGATACGGCCTCCAAAACTGAACACAATACTCCAAGTGGGGGTCTCACCAATGACTTGTACAGGGGCATCAACACCTCCTTTCTTCTACTGGTTATACCCCTCTCTGTGCAGCTTAGCATCCTTCTGGCCATGGCCACAGCCTTGTCACATTGTTTAGTCACCTTGAGATCCTCAGACACCATCACTTCAATGTCTCTCTCCTGAGTCGAGCTTATCAATATCTCCTATCCGGTACATCTCTTTTGGATTTTTGGACTCCAAGTGCATCACTCTGCACTTCTTCACATTAATTTTTAATTGCCAGACCCTTGACCATTCTTCCAACGTTTGGAGATCCCTCCTCATGGTTCCTACACCCTCCAAAGTATCCACTCTATTGGCTATTGTTATAGAATACTAGCATAAAAGCGCAAGCACTTACATCATGTAAAAGGCTTGTGAAAGTGCTCGCACCTAACTGTTGGCAGTTAGGCGTATAGGGCTAGATTCTATATAGCCCGCCTAAAACATTTGTGCAGAAAAAAAATGCACCTAGGTGTATTCTATAAAGTACGCCTAGATTTAGGCATACTTTATAGAATATGCCGAGCAGCCATCCACACAATTAAATTCAGTCACGTGCATTTACGCCAAGTAAATGACCGTGACTAAATTAGGCATGGACCAGGTGTATTCTATAACAACATGCATAGATTTTAGAAATGCCCATGATCTGCCTATTCCACGCCCATGGCCATGCCCCTTTTTCTAATCTGTGTCTTTGAATTTACGTGCATCACTTTACAGAGTACACTCAGACAGTTGTGCACGTAAATTCTGATTCATGCCAATTAGTGTCAATAATTGCTTGTTAATTGGCAATGATCGGTGCTGATATTTATTTATTTGGATTTATTTACCGCCTTTTTGAAAGAATTCACTCAAGGCGGTGTACAGTAAGAATAAATCAAACATAAGCAATAGACAGTTACAGCGGTAAAATATTCAATAACAATACAAAGTATGGCACAGTATGCTACATTACAATGCCAACACAATACATAATAGAACATTTTAATAGACAGCTTAGGTGTAACAAAAGATGGAACATATAGATAGGTAAGAGAGTAAGAGGAGTTAGAAAATAAAGTGACTAATTTAAGAAAGTTGCACATGAGGTCAGAGAGATGACTAACAGGCTTATTTTCGAAAGAGAAGGACGCTCATCCGTCGACACAAATCAGGAGATGGGCGTCCTTCTCCCAGGGTCGCCGAAATTGGCATAATTGAAAGCCGATTTTGGGCGTCCTCAACTGCTTTCCGTCGCGGGGATGACCAAAGTTCACGGAGGCGTGTCGGAAGCACAGCGAAAGCGGGACTGGGGCGTGCTTAACACATGGGTGTCCTCAGCCAATAATGGAAAAAAGAAGGGCGTCCCTGACGAACACTTGGCCGACTTTACTTGGTCCTTTTTTATGACCAAGCCACAAAAATGTGCCCTAAATGACCAGATGACCACCGGAGGAAATCGGGGATGACCTCCCCTTACTCCCCCAGTGGTCACTAACCCCCTCCCACCCAAAAAAAGAATTTAAAATATTTTTTCCAGCCTCTATGCCAGCCTCAAATATCATACCCAGCTCCATGACAGCAGTATACAGGTCCCTGGAGCAGTTTTAGTGGGTGCTGCAGTGCACTTCAGGCAGGCGGACCCAGGCCCATCCCCCCCTACCTGTTATACTTGTGGTGGTAAATGTGAGCCCTCCAAAAACCCCCACAAACCCAATGTACCCACATCCCTAAGGGCTATGGTAGTGGTGTACAGTTGTGGGGAGTGGGTTTTGGGGGGCTCAGCACAGAAGGTAAGGGAGCTATTCACCTGGGAGCTTTTACTGAAGTCCACTGCAGTGCCCCCTAGGGTGCCCGGTTGGTGTCCTGTCATGTGAGGGGGACCAGTGCACTACGAATTCTGGCTTCTCCCATGACCAAATGGCTTGGATTTGGTCGTTTCTGAGATGGGCGTCCTCGGTTTCCATTATCGCCGAAAATCGGGGATGACCATCTCTAAGGTCGACCTAAATGTTGAGATTTGGGCGTCCCAGACTGTATTATCGAAACGAAAGATGGCTGCCCGTCTTGTTTTGAAAATACGGGTTTCCCTGCCCCTTCACCGGGACGTCCTGCGAGGACGTCCTCAGGAAATCCTGGGCGCCCCATTCGATTATGCCCCTCTATATGTTATCTCTGCTAGGGTAGGAGTGGATAAACATGTTCTGCTGCAGTATGTGTCGCCTGTGTTACTCCGTGTGTGTGTATGTGTGTGTATGTGTGAGAGACTAAGAATTTAGTTACTTCTTCTATTAAAGTCCTGGTTGAAGAGCCAAGCTTTCACCTGCTTCCTGAAAGATAGTCTTGTGTTAAGTGGAGCCTTTCAGGTAGTGCATTCCAGAGTGTGGGGGCTACTCTGGAGAAGGCTCACTTGCGGGTATCACATCGTGTAATGTCTTTTGGAGAAGGCGTGGTTAGGATACTCCTTGGGAGGACTTTAGTGTCCTTGGAGGTGTGTAGATTGTCATCCTGTTCTTCAAGTACTTGGGGCCATTTCCTTTAAGGGCCATGAAAATCAGACATAGAGTTTTAAATTTAGCCCTGTATTGTACTGGTAGTCAGTGATAGGATT
The DNA here is from genome assembly GCF_901765095.1 of Microcaecilia unicolor. Lineage (NCBI taxonomy): Eukaryota > Metazoa > Chordata > Amphibia > Gymnophiona > Siphonopidae > Microcaecilia > Microcaecilia unicolor. The sequence continues at coordinate 404,495,598 of NC_044033.1, forward strand.
AACTAATTAGGTTGTGCGCGCAAATCCAGAATACAACTGAATGTGTGTGCGCAACTTAAATCGTGCTATATAGAATACAGCGGATAACTCTTAGTATTCTATAGCCTACATAGTTAACCCTTAGACATACTCCTGATTACCCATTCACCTCCCAAATCCACACCCCCTCCCTAGAAGTTGTGCACAATAGAATTTGCGTGTGCAACTTCTAGAATAGTGACTAGAGCAATTGGGCGTGCAGTTGCTAACTAGTGCCAATTAACACCAATTTAAGCCAATTATTAAATTAAGTTGCACACCCAGCTGACATATTGTATAAATTGTGCACAGAAATTTGTGCGCTAATAGACACGTATGTTTACTGAATTAGTGGGACAGTACCTATATGTAGCTGGTTTGAACTTTTCCTTATACACAGTTTTTACCTGCAGTTTTGAACAGTAACATATGTTCACGTGCACCTGAATTCCACAAGCCCAGGAAACTAAAAACTTAAAAGGTTTTTTCCAAGCACTAGCTGAACCTTTGTCATGACATTTCATGAAGTGGAAAGTACTGTACCTAAGCAGAGTTGAAGCTGCTAATGAATGTGGTTGAATATATCCCAAAGGCATACTGTATATAGCACTGAAATGAAATTAAAGGAATTCAGGGGGTCTTTTACTAAGCATAGCTTGAGTTATATGCAGCAGGGCCCATTTTATTCCTGTGGGCCCTGCTTCAGATAACTCGAGCTAAGCTTTAGTAAAAGACCCCGTTAGTCTGGTAAAGGGCACTGAAGATGAGATTACTTTGGGTTTTGTCTCACACTGGCTCCATGTAATAGAGATGTACACATGCTTGTCACAAGAACCATTGGAGTAATGATTATTGTCTCTCCCATAATGCTGACTGTGCAGGGATAGTGTAAATATTTGGAATTAGGTACATGGAGAAAGAAGGAGAAGGATAAATATATAGATCCCAGAAGGAATAAATAAATGCACCATTTGAAGTCATGGAAGAACAGTATCAGGAGTTGTGTTAATGTTGTATGACAAGCGATTAAACGTGAGTGGTACACTTCTTGTCTTCTCTTTTGTGTGCACCTGTAAGAGTAATGTTATAAGGGGGTACCTATTTTAAGCTTGAAATTAGGCATCTACTTAGACATTATATTATAAAGAAAAGTGTGTGCCTAATTTAAAAAAGAAATACTAGTGTGTATAGCATAACCCATGATTACATTGGAGGAGTGGGCATTTTATAATCCACTAGTAAAAAAGGCCAGTTTCTGAGACAAATGAAACGGGCGCTAGCAAGGTTTTCCTCGGAGTGTGTGTGTTTGAGAGAGTGTGTGTGAGAGTGACTGTGTGAGAGAGAGAGACAGAGTGAATGTGCGAGTGTGTGTGTGTGTGACATAGAGTGAGACTGTCTGTGTGAGAGTGTGTGTGTGAGAATGAGAGTGTGTGTGTGAGAAAGAATGAGAGTGTGCCGCAGGGGACCCCCTCCGTCTCCCGCCCTCCTTCCCCCTCCCCCCTGTCTTCCCTCCCCCCCTTCCTTCCCCTCCCCCTCCCAGCTTTAGGGTCGTGGCCCCCCTCCCTCCGCCTTCAGGGTTGTGGCCCCCCCTCCCTCCCTCCAACGTTCAGGGTCCGTCCCTCCCACTCCCACATTCAGGCTGGCTCCCTCCCATGTTCAGACTGGCTGGCTGGCTCGCTCCCTCCCTCCCACATTCAGGCTGGCTCGCTCCCTTGCTCCCACATTCAGGCTGCTTTCCTCCCTCGCTTCCTCCCAGTTTCAATGAAATGTTCCCGTTCGCCGTGCGCTCTTACCCGGGTTCTTTTATTCTTTGCAACGCTCTGTTTTTCTTTGAAGCTACGCCTCTGCCCCTGTGCCCGTACCTGTGTTGTTGTATTGGTCGCGACGCTCTGTTTTTCTGTGTAGCTCCGCCTCCGCCCCGTGCCTTGTCCCTTTCGCCACTCCTCCTCGCACCTCCAGCATTGTAATGAAGCTTTCGGTGAGTGTCAGTGCTCCGCTCTCAACGTCATCACGTTGTGACACGAGGGCGGGGCAGACACTCATGGGGAAAAAACGATCTACACAACTACATCTTCCGGTTTCAGGCGTCCTTCCAGCTTCATTAGAACATTGGAGGTGCATTCTATATAGAGAGATATGTATAACTTCGTACTCTGCCCATGCTGTACCTAAATTATGGCCGTGTCCATGCCCACCTGCAAACTGTGTGCCATTTCTCCTATGCACTTATTTATAAAATCATGCCTAGATGAAAAGATTTTATGTACGTGTGTATGTGATCACATAAGCAAGTACGTGACTGAAATGCCATCATTTATTCTTATTCCTACCAGTTAAAACGAGGTATCGCCTTATGAAATTAGCCTCATGACGGACAGTTCTAAAACAGGGTGCCTACAGTTGGGCACCTGGGGCCCGATGATCAGACCGCAGAAGGCAAGCCCAGTTACCTCTTGTGGTTGGTGCTGAGCCCGGATATTTAATTGTTTTAAATATCAGGGGGGCTGGAGTGTACCTGATAGTTGCCTGTTCATTCCTTTGTAGAACACTAGTCTTGTTGAGTATATGTGTGCAGACGTGCTTACACGTGAACACTTATGCCAGCCGTAGAGCTGATGTAACTGCTCACACTTCCGTGTTGGAGATACATGTGTAACTTACCATATATTGACCGTAAGCCCTCTGGGAACAGGAAGGTATCCACTGTTCCTGAATGTAACTTGTCTTGAAATACTATTGAAGAAAGGCATGAACTAAGTCTATACTGAAGTTGGACAAGAAATTCTCCATATAGGAAAACGGGATGAATCAATGAATACTTCAATGAAGTTGATGATGTGTTGGATGATTCTAAGCTATGGCCAGTCTAAAATAAAGGAGGTTTACTTGGTATGTGTAGTGTCTTTGAAGAATACACATTTGCCTCATTTAGTGTATTTATGTTAATATTTGGTCATTTTACTATTTCTATGCTGTTAACAAAATTGTAAGTTTTTTGTTAAACTGTACCTGCTACATGCCTCCTTGGGTGAATGTCTTCGTAAAGGCAGTTAATAAATCCAAATAATAGTAATAAATGTTCTTCCTGCAATCCTGACAGTAGGATACTAGCATGAACTGGTATTGGTAGGCCAAACTGTAGGCACGCAAATTTATGCCAAATCTATGGCAGGCATAAATATGCGCGCCTAAATGCGGCATTTACATGCATACTGTAACTTACAGTATTCTGTAAAGTGTGTATATAAATTTGGGCCGTGACTATGACACGCTCATGCCCCACCCCTGTGAACGTTCCTTGTAATTACGTGCGATCTATTTTAGTGCATAATTACAGAATAGCAGTTAGGCGCGCTACTGCCATTTTTATATAAGTGTAAGTGTACAGGAGTAACCTCATGGTTAGTGCAGTGGCCTGAGAACAAAGCCTATTCGAATCCATCTTGTCATTTGCGGGACACAGACTGTAAAAGTCTGCCTGGCACTGTCCTCACATTCCAAATTACTGAAGTTTCTGTTGACGCTCTCTACAGCCCATCCTAAGCTGGATTGCTATATGCGGGACTCAGACCGTTAAAGCCAGCCCAGCACCGGCCATAGTTGATATAACCAGGGTTGCCATCTATGCACCACTTGACATGCAAACACATATGCAAACCTTTAAGCTTTCTTTTTTTATCCCATTCATTTTCTAATTAGAGATCCCCTGTGTTCATTCCAGGCCACCTTGAATTCCGTGACCTCCCTTGGGTCATTTGCTTGCCTTCTTGCCCCTCAACTAGGTTTTTCCTAGAGCTGGAGGAGAAAATGTCACAAATGCACTGCATCATGGAATTTGTTTTGTTAATAGCTGAAGTGTAGCTTTAGAACCAGTCATGTCCCATGCTGTCTGCTAGAGTGCATGAAGTGAGTAATGCATCACTACACTAATGGTAGAGATTAATGCATTTGGTAGAAAGCCAGTGAGAAATAGGGTTTATTCTCTCTAGTGAGGTATATCAGTAAACAATAGCATTCTCCGAGGACAAGCAGGCTGCTTGTTCTCACTGATGGGTGACGTCCACGGCAGCCCCTCCAATCGGAAACTTCACTAGCAAAGTCCTTTGCTAGCCCTCGCGCGCCCGCGCGCACCGCGCATGCGCGGCCGTCTTCCCGCCCGAAACCGGCTCGAGCCGGCCAGTCTTCTTTTGTCCGCACTCGGTACGGTCGTGTTTTCGCCGTGTCGAGCCCCGGAAAGTCGACCTCGCGCGTCCAATTCGTTTGAACGTGTTTTTTTTCCTTCGGGAAAGCTTTGTCATAGTCGGGAAGTGCTCCGGAAACCCCCCGCCGGGTTTCGTGTAAATCCTCCCCGTACTTCCAGCTTTTTTGCCCCGGTAAGTTTTCTTTCGTCGTCGGGGTAGGCCTTTTTTCGGCCTCGGTCGAGATTTTTTCTCCCTCTAAATTTGGTGCTTCGAATTTCGCCATTTCGGCTTTTGATTTCGCCGGCGTGATTTTTCCGCCCATGACATCGAAGCCTTCCAGCGGCTTCAAGAAGTGCACCCAGTGCGCCCGGGTTATCTCGCTCACTGATCGACACTCGTCGTGTCTTCAGTGTCTGGGGGCCGAGCACCGCCCTCAGAACTGCAGTCTGTGTTCCCTGCTTCAAAGGCGGACTCAGGTAGCGAGACTAGCCCAGTGGAACGTGTTGTTCTCGGGCTCTTCGTCGGCATCGGCACCGGGATCTTCGAGTGCATCGACGTCGTCAGCGTCCAGACCATCTTCCTCGGCCGCCCCTGCATCGAGTGCATCGAGGCATCGGGCCTCTGCATCGGCGCCGAGACATCGGATAGCTGCATCGACGTCGGTGGTACCAGGACCTCGTCTGCTGATGTCGTCGGACGGTGGTGCATCGGGTGGAGTGCAGGTGAGGGCTGTCCATTCCCCTGCTGGTGGCGGTGAGCCCTCGGGTGGGTCTCCGCCTACCCTGAGGGCTCCTGCGGTACAGCCCCCCCGAGATCGACCTTCTTCAGTCTCGGCCCCGAGGAAGCGACGGGTGGATTCGACGTCCTCCTCGTCGGTGCCGGGGAGCTCCGGTGACATGCTTCGGAAGAAATCGAAGAAGCATCGACACCGGTCTCCTCCCCGTGTCGGCACCGAGAGCTCTGGGTCGCCGAGGGATTCGGCACCCAGCAGGCATCGGCACCGAGAGGACCGCTCACCCTCTGTTCAGGAGGTGTCGATGCGCTCCGCTCTGGACAGCCCGGAACAGCCTCCACGCCCGGAACAGGTACTGACGTCGACGCCTGCATCGACCCCTCAGCCTTTCTCTGCAGCCGCTCTAAACGAGAGCCTCCGGGCCGTTCTCCCAGAGATTCTGGGAGAGCTGTTGCGCCCTACCCCTCCGGTACCGGCGGTGCTTGCGCCACCGGTACCGTCGAGCGTGGCGCCGGCTGGCCCATCGCCCAGGTTGAGGTCCCCGACGTCGGTACCGCGTGCGGTACCGACCGCGGCCACCTCCCAGGAAGGCTCCCCGACTACGTCGGCGGAGGGAGCTTCGCCGATGCGGGCGAGGGAGTCTACCTCTCGACGCCCCCATCGTGGACAGGGTTCCACGGAGTCGAGCAGGGCGAGGTTGCAGACACAGGTCCGTGAACTTGTGTCTGACACCGAGGGTGAGGCCTCGTGGGAGGAAGAGGAAGATCCCAGATATTTCTCTGACGAGGAGTCTGGGGGTCTTCCGTCTGATCCCACTCCCTCTCCTGAGAGACAGCTTTCTCCTCCCGAGAGTCTGTCTTTTGCCTCCTTTGTCCGGGAGATGTCTACGGCCATCCCCTTCCCGGTGGTTGTGGAGGACGAGCCCAGGGCTGAAATGTTTGAGCTCCTGGACTATCCTTCTCCACCTAAGGAAGCGTCCACTGTTCCCTTGCACCATGTCCTGAAGAAGACATTGCTTGCGAACTGGACCAAACCATTAACTAATCCCCACATTCCCAAGAAGATCGAGTCCCAGTACCGGATCCATGGGGACCCAGAGCTGATGCGCACTCAGTTGCCTCATGACTCTGGAGTTGTGGATTTGGCCCTAAAGAAGGCTAAGAGTTCTAGGGAACATGCTTCGGCGCCCCCGGGCAAGGACGCTAGAACCTTAGACTCCTTTGGGAGGAAGGCCTACCATTCCTCTATGCTCGTGTCCAAGATCCAGTCTTACCAGCTCTACACGAGCATACACATGCGGAATAATGTGCGGCAGTTGGCGGGCTTGGTTGATGCTCTTCCCCCTGAGCAAGCCAAGCCTTTTCAGGAGGTGGTCAGGCAGCTGAAGGCGTGCAGAAAATTCCTGGCCAGAGGAGTTTATGACACTTTTGATGTTGCGTCCAGGGCCGCTGCTCAAGGTGTGGTGATGCGCAGGCTCTCATGGCTGCGTGCCGCCGACCTGGAGAATAGAGTCCAGCAGCGGATTACGGACTTGCCTTGCCGTGCGGATAACATTTTTGGCGAAAAAGTCGAGCAGGTGGTAGAGTCTCTCCACCAGCGGGACACCGCATTCGACAAGTTCGCCCGCCGGCAGCCTTCAGCCTCTACCTCTACAGGTAGACGATTTTTCGGGGGAAGGAAGACTGTTCCCTATACTTCTGGCAAGCGTAGGTACAATCCTCCTTCCCGACAGCCTGCGGCCCAGGCTAAGCCCCAGCGCGCTCGCTCTCGTCAGCAGCGTGCGAATCAGCAAGGCCCCGCGGCTCCCCAGCAAAAGCAAGGGGCGAGCTTTTGACTGGCTCCAGCAGAGCATAGCCGACACCCAAGTGTCAGTGCCGGGCGACCTGCCTGTCGGAGGGAGGTTGAAAGCTTTTCACCAAAGGTGGCCTCTCATAACCTCCGATCAGTGGGTTCTCCAAATAGTCCGGCAAGGATACTCCCTCAATTTGGCCTCTCAACCTCCAAATTGTCCACCGGGAGCTCAGTCCTACAGCTTCCAGCACAAGCAGGTACTTGCAGAGGAACTCTCCGCCCTTCTCAGCGCCAATGCGGTCGAGCCCGTGCCATCCGGGCAAGAAGGGCTGGGGTTCTATTCCAGGTACTTCCTTGTGGAAAAGAAAACAGGGGGGATGCGTCCCATCCTAGACCTAAGGGCCCTGAACAAATATCTCGTAAAAGAAAAGTTCAGGATGCTTTCCCTGGGCACCCTTCTCCCCATGATTCAGCAAAACGATTGGCTATGCTCTCTGGACTTGAAGGATGCCTACACACACATCCCGATACTGCCAGCTCACAGACAGTATCTGCGATTTCAGCTGGGCGCACGCCACTTCCAGTACTGTGTGCTACCCTTTGGGCTCGCCTCTGCGCCCAGGGTGTTCACAAAGTGCCTAGCTGTGGTAGCAGCGGCGCTTCGCAGGCTGGGGGTGCACGTGTTCCCATATCTCGACGATTGGCTGGTGAAGAACACATCCGAGGCAGGAGCCCTGCAGTCCATGCAGATGACTATTCGCCTCCTGGAGCTACTGGGGTTTGTGATAAATTACCCAAAGTCCCATCTTCTCCCAGTGCAGAAACTCGAATTCATCGGAGCCCTGCTGGATTCTCGGACGGCTCGCGCCTATCTCCCAGAGGCGAGGGCCAACAACTTGTTGTCCCTCGTCTCGCGGGTACGAGCGTCCCAGCAGATCACAGCTCGGCAGATGTTGAGATTGCTGGGCCACATGGCCTCCACAGTTCATGTGACTCCCATGGCCCGCCTTCACATGAGATCTGCTCAATGGACCCTAGCCTCCCAGTGGTATCAGGCCGCCGGGGGTCTAGAGGACGTGATCCACCTGTCCACGAGTTTTCTCGAATCCCTGTATTGGTGGACGATTTGCTCCAATTTGACTCTGGGACGTCCCTTCCAAATTCCTCAGCCTCAAAAAGTGCTGACCACGGATGCGTCTCTCCTGGGATGGGGAGCTCATGTCGATGGGCTTCACACCCAAGGAAGGTGGTCCCTCCAAGAAAGCGATCTACAGATCAATCTTCTGGAGTTGCGAGCGATCTGGAACGCTCTGAAGGCTTTCAGAGATCGGCTGTCCCACCAAATTATCCAAATTCAGACAGACAATCAGGTTGCCATGTACTATGTCAACAAGCAGGGGGGCACCGGATCTCGCCCCCTGTGTCAGGAAGCCGTCAGCATGTGGCTCTGGGCTCGCCGTCAAGGCATGGTGCTCCAAGCCACATATCTGGCAGGCGTAAACAACAGTCTGGCCGACAGGTTGAGCAGGATTATGCAACCTCACGAGTGGTCGCTCAATTCCCGTGTGGTGCGGCAGATCTTCCGGGCGTGGGGCACCCCCCTGGTAGATCTCTTCGCATCTCAAGTGAACCACAAGGTCCCTCAGTTCTGTTCCAGGCTTCAGGCCCACGGCAGACTGGCGTCGGATGCCTTCCTCCTGGATTGGGGGGAAGGTCTGCTGTATGCTTATCCTCCCATTCCTCTGGTGGGGAAGACTTTGTTGAAACTCAAGCAAGACCGAGGCACCATGATTCTGATTGCTCCCTTTTGGCCGCGTCAGATCTGGTTCCCTCTTCTTCTGGAGTTATCCTCCGAAGAACCGTGGAGATTGGAGTGTTTTCCGACCCTCATCACGCAGGACGAAGGGGCTCTTCTGCATCCCAACCTCCAGTCCCTGGCTCTCACGGCCTGGATGTTGAGGGCGTAGACTTTGCCTCTTTGGGTCTGCCAGAGGGTGTCTCCCGCATCTTGCTTGCTTCCAGGAAAGACTCCACTAAGAGAAGTTACTTCTTTCATTGGAGGAGGTTTGCCGTCTGGTGTGACAGCAAGGCCCTAGATCCTCGCTCTTGTCCTACACAGACCCTGCTTGAATACCTTCTGCACTTGTCTGAGTCTGGTCTGAAGACCAACTCCGTAAGGGTTCACCTTAGTGCAATCAGTGCATACCATTACCAAGTGGAAGGTAAGCCGATCTCAGGACAGCCTTTAGTTGTTCGCTTCATGAGAGGTTTGCTTTTGTCAAAGCCCCCTGTCAAGCCTCCTACAGTGTCATGGGATCTCAATGTCGTTCTCACCCAGCTGATGAAACCTCCTTTCGAGCCACTGAATTCCTGCCATCCGAAGTACTTGACCTGGAAGGTCATTTTCTTGGTGGCAGTTACCTCGGCTCGTAGAGTCAGTGAGCTTCAGGCCCTGGTAGCCCAGGCCCCTTACACCAAATTTCATCACAACAGAGTAGTCCTCCGCACTCACCCTAAGTTTCTGCCAAAGATTGTGTCGGAGTTCCATCTGAACCAGTCAATTGTCTTGCCAACATTCTTTCCCCGTCCTCATTCCTGCCCTGCTGAACGTCAGCTGCACACATTGGACTGCAAGAGAGCATTGGCCTTCTATCTGGAGCGGACACAGCCCCACAGACAGTCCGCCCAATTGTTTGTTTCTTTTGACCCCAACAAGAGGGGAGTGGCTGTAGGGAAACGCACCATATCCAATTGGCTAGCAGATTGCATTTCCTTCACTTACGCCCAGGCTGGGCTGGCTCTTGAGGGTCATGTCACGGCTCATAATGTTAGAGCCATGGCAGCGTCGGTAGCCCACTTGAAGTCAGCCACCATGGAGGAAATTTGCAAAGCTGCGACGTGGTCATCTGTCCACACATTCACATCTCATTACTGCCTGCAGCAGGATACCCGACGTGACAGTCGGTTCGGGCAGTCAGTTCTTCAGAACCTGTTTGGGCTTTAGGATCCAACTCCACCCCCCGAGGGCCCTGTTTGTTCTGTTCCAGGCTACACTCTCAGTTAGTTGGTAAATTTTTTAGGTCAATCTCAGTTATGTCCTCGTCGTTGCGAGGCCCAATTGACCAATGTTGTTGTTTTGAGTGAGCCTGGGGGCTAGGGATACCCCATCAGTGAGAACAAGCAGCCTGCTTGTCCTCGGAGAAAGCGAATGCTACATACCTGTAGAAGGTATTCTCCGAGGACAGCAGGCTGATTGTTCTCACAAACCCGCCCGCCTCCCCTTTGGAGTTGTGTCTTCCCTTGAAGTGTATTGTCTTGCTACATACTGGACTGGCCGGCTCGAGCCGGTTTCGGGCGGGAAGACGGCCGCGCATGCGCGGTGCGCGCGGGCGCGCGAGGGCTAGCAAAGGACTTTGCTAGTGAAGTTTCCGATTGGAGGGGCTGCCGTGGACGTCACCCATCAGTGAGAACAATCAGCCTGCTGTCCTCGGAGAATACCTTCTACAGGTATGTAGCATTCGCTTTGTCTGAAATATGGCAGAAAAAAAAGCATCCATCAAAGCTTGTTTCTGGCTAAAACATGAGAATATTGTATACCCTCTGCTATTTCCCTTTTCTGGCAGCAAAACTGATGCTGTCACATCACAAACAACTTCTTTTCTTAATAAACACATCTGGCGTTAGCAGTTGGACTAGCTTCATAAGAGCACATGATCGTCATTCATTACAAGATTAAAAAGTGCCCTGTGGCATCATTGCTGCTTTGTAACTTTGATCTTCTGCAGTTGCGATTCATCTCTGCCTTAAAAGTTCCCTCCAATCTAAAAGCTGGAGATGACTTATGAAAGCCTTCATGTGAAGTAGCATAAACAATAATTTTTGTACTTCTTTCGAAACTATCATTGACTTCAGGTTGCCTGCTTATTATTTTAAGGCATGACATCATCGACAGGTTGGTTCACCCTGTAGACTCGCTTTTCCTGGCAGCAGTTTGACATTTTAACGGCAGACTGACTCAACAGAAAAAATTGTTTCCCACACGGTGTCAGGCCAATTGATCTCTTGATCATTTGCATATTAGCTGTACTGACTTTGAAGTAATATCAGTTAATGAACCACATTCTGCAGTAAAGGAATCCCTTTTCTGCTGTTTAAATATGTTTACCAGCCTGGCCCATGTCATTTGCAACGGCTGAGCCAGTCCTGGTTTACCTTATTGTGCTTTTGGACTTATGGGGTAATTTTATGAATTATTTTTCATGTGTACAGGCCTTCTTATGTCTGCAAAAGGGCTTTAAAAAATTGCCCCAGGGATTACATAAATAAGGGTATGTAGAAGAAGGTGCGTACTTTTATGTGACCTGTGTGTAGGCGTGCACAGGAGCAGAGTTTGGGCAAAGTTGCAATACACACATGAACATGTACCCCTGCTTCCAAGCAGGTGTAAATGTCCACAGCTTTAATCTAGGTACAATTTCTGCTGCTTTGCCCTTAGCATTTTATAAATACACATAGGTGTCTTTATAATATAAGATTGAAATAGCTGCCTACTTGCTCTTCACATATAAGGTGACCTCTTATAAATTGTCTCTAAGCACTTATTAGGTGCAGTGGGGCAAAACGATTGAATCAGCCTGCCAAATGACTTGGACCCAGCTGGTAATGTTTTTTTCAAGATTTAATAAAAGATGTAAATCCTCAGGTGTTCTCATTTTGGGAATATCTTTCAAACACATGATGTATGCATGGAACAATGTGAATGCAGTATGCCACACTTTCCCAAAATTGTTCCTTGTGATCTCCAGTAAGGTACAGATGTCAGGATACCCACTGTAAATTTGCATGAATTCTATTTGCATGGATTGGATATACAAACTTGTTTAATTTGCATATTATGATTATCCTTAGAACCTGACCCATTAAAGATCCTAAGGAATGAAATGGCAGCGTACAAACAAGAAACAGTGACACCTACTGAAATCTTCAGCTAATTGCAATATTGCATTCCTTGAGTTCTTTATATATTTCTACAGAATGGGACATATATGCAATAATTAACATTTTTTCCTCATAGGCACAAAATAGTACAAACCCTTAGGTACCTCTGATTATGTGTTTCCTGTTCTGTGTGTGATTTCTTCTTTTAAAGTAAAGTTAACCCATAACAGCATACTACATTGCCCTTGTGTCTACTGTGTACGTGGAGGGGCATAATCGAACGGGGACGACCATCTCTAAGGGCGTCCATCTCTAAGGATGTCCCGGCGAAGGGGCGGGGAAAACTGTATTACTGAAACAAGATGGGCATCCATCTTTCGTTTCGATAATACGGTCGGGGATGCCCAAATCTCAACATTTATGTCGACCTTAGAGATGGTTGACCTTAGAGATGGTCGTCCCAGGTTTTCAGCCATAATGTAAACCGAGGACGCCCATCTCAAAAATGACCAAATCCAAGCCCTTTGGTCGTGGGAGGAGCCAGAATTCGTAGTGCACTAGTCCCCCTCACATGCCAGGACACCAACTGGGCACCCTAGGGGGCACTGCAGTGGACTTCACAAATTGCTCCCAGGTGCATAGCTCCCTTACCTTGTGTGTTGAGCCCCCCAACCCCCCTCCCAAAACCCACTACCCACAACTATATACCACTACCATAGCCCTAAGGGGTGAAGGGGGGCACCTAGATGTGGGTACAGTGGGTTTTGGGTGAGTTTTGAAGGGCTTACATTTACTACCACAAGTGTAACAGGGGGGGATGGACCTGGGTCCGCCTGTGAAGTGCATTGCACCCACTAAAACTGCTCCAGGGACCTGCATACTGCTGTTAGGGAGTTGGGTATGACATTTGAGGCTGGCATAGAGGCTGGCAAAAAAATTTTTTAAGTTTTTTTTTTTAGTTTTTTAAATTTTCTTTTTAGGGTGGGAGGGGGTTGGTGACCACTGGGGAAGTAAGGGAAGGTCATCCCCGATTCCCTCCGGTGGTCATCTGGTCAGTTTGGGCACCTTTTTGAGGCTTGGTCATGAAAAAAAATGGACCAAGTAAAGTCGGCCAAGTGCTCGTCAGGGACGCCCTTCTTTATTCCATTGTTGGCTGAGGACGCCCATCTGTTAAGCACGCCCCAATCCTGCCTTCGCTACACCTCCGACACGCCCCCGTGAACTTTGGTCATCCCCGCGACGGAAAGCAGTTGAGGACGCCCAAAATCAGCTTTCGATTATGCCGATTTGGGCGACCCTGAGAGAAGGATGCCCATCTCCCGATTTGTGTCGGAAGATGGGTGCCCTTCTCTTTCGAAAATAAGCCTGATAGTGTGCAACAATGAAAACATTTGAAAAAGAGTAGGGTTGAAAAGTGGAAGAGATATAGATATCTTTATCTTTCAGTACAGTAGAGGACCAGTAAGTAAAGGAACTTCTAGAGAAAATTAAAAATGTTTTTTTGTTGTTGTAGTACAGTACGGTGTGCAATAATGTGCTAAATAACTGTAATGAAAAAAGTGGTCACTCTATTTTTTAAAATTATTTATTACACAAGGAGAAAAGAACTCAGATGCCCAGAATGGGTCATGGCTGCAAGAAAATAATTTTTCTATTTTGTCAGCACATCGTCGATCACTGGTCTAAAAACTCCTTGAATTTTTTCGAAACTTTTTTGCTGATTTCTCATTGAAAGGTGTAACCCAAGACAAGACTTGATAGTCAAAAAACATTGCACATCAGCATTTATCTTAACCATTTAGCCCAACAGGACCACCGTTTCACTTGTAAAAGCTTCTTCAGGGGTCCATGCCGCTTAAAGACTTCAAACTTGACAGATTTCCATTCTTGCTTGGACACCACTGCACAGATAGGAGCAGCAGAGGAGAGGACAAAGCAAGGGAGCAGACAGAAAGGTGCAGGGGTGGCGGCCCGAGTGTTGAAGGGGCAGGGGTGTGGCACGGCGGCAGCCCAGGTGGGGGGGGGCATGGAGGGTGCGCACATGTATGCGTGCACAGTGGTCCAGTCCTGTCTCTCAGCAGCCCTGCCTTGAGTAATCTAAGAAACCTGTTCTAGGAATTATGACCTGATTGCTAACACAGCAACAAAGAGCACTAATTATTGAGCTACTAGGTTTGTCTTAGGACATAGTATTAATAAGTGCTGAAGCTCGCTAGGCAGAGATATCTGAGCAGAAATTATTCTTGTTTTTGATGTTCTAGGATGATGACTGGCAGAATAAGGTTCAGCAGTCGTGAATTGAATTTTATTTATTTATTTTTACTACATTTGTATCCCGCGCTTTCCCACTCATGGCAGGCTCAATGCAGCTTACGTATTGTATACAGGTACTTATTTGTACCTGGGGCAATGGAGGGTTATGTGACTTGCCCAGAGTCACAAGGAGCTGCCAGTGCCTGAAGTGGGAATTGAACTCAGTTCCCCAGGACCAAAGTCCACCATCCTAACCACTAGGCCACTCCTCCACTAAATTGTATCAGCTGTACATTCAATAGACAAAAAAGTTGGAGAAATAGTAGACTGAACCACAGGCAGTATGGTTCACAAGCACCTTTATTGATTAGATGTCTGACGCGGCTGCATTTTAGCAAGTGCCTCCTTGGGGTAAACATCCATAATTCTCCAAACGTGCTCAAATTATCTCCTTCATAATGCTGAAGATATGCCAATGGAAGAGGAATACCTTAAGCTACTATTGAACAGGTGTGAGCCAAATCCACCTGGGTCAAATGTACCTTTCTGAAATACAATTTGGACCTTTGTGACTATTTCAGTTTTGAGCTTCTTGGAGTGGAGGAGTAGCCTAATGGTTAGTGCAGCAGCCTGACAACCAGGGGAACTGGGCCATTCCCACTACATTTCCTTGTGACTCTGGGCAAGTCACTTAAACTTTCATTGCAGCATGTATAAAATAAATACCTGTATATAATATCTAAAAAAACAAACAAACCAAAACCCACTTTGATTGTAACCATGGAAAGGCAGCATATCAAATCCCATCTGTTTTCCAGAGAGATGTTCTTGTCTCTCAGAACTTCCTCAGTTGTACATTCATATAAATACAAGATAATTATTAATTTTTGTGTTTTTGAGCTAAAAGGCAGCAGGAATAGAGGGGTCCTTTTACTAAGGTGCGCTGAAAAATGACCTGTGGTAGTGTAGATGCGTGTTTTGGGCGCACGCAGAATCAATTTTCAGCGCACCTGCAAAAAATACCTTTTTAAAATTTTTGCTGAAAATGGACATGCGGCAAAATGAAAATTGCCACACGTCCATTTTGGGTCTGAGACCTTTTCGCCAGCCATTGACCTAGTTGTTAAATCTCATGCGGTAACCGGGTGGTAATGACCTATGTGTGCCAAATGCCACTTGGAGTACGTAGCTGACGCGCGCCAGGCAATTGTTTTTCAGGTGCACGTAGTGTGCGCGCACAAAAAATGAAATTATCACAAGGGCCATGCGGTAGTCATGCGGTAACTCCATTTTGGCGTGCGTTGGGCGCACGTAGATGCTTATGCGGCTTAGTAAAAGGGCCCCAGAGTTCCTTATCTCAGTTTCAAAGACTTGCGGTTCTGTACCTAACTGATTAAAGATGAAATCAAACACTGCTTTCTGTGCTCAGTTAGAAGACATGCAAAATTCAGGAAGGAATGATTAATCTGCTCATTGTCCGTTTGTCTAGTCAATTTATTAAACTTGACTGAATGACTGGAGGGGTTCTTAGACTAGGTACAATAACATATTTTTTTTTTAAAGGAAGGATTCATTTCCCTTCTTTTAAGGGGGAGGAAAGGTTATGTCTGGCATTGGAGGAATGTACTCCTGAGCAGAGCAGCTTTAAATCTCTTTCAGTGTTTTGTTTTATTTTTTTGTTGACTTTCTGTCAGGAGCTGGGCACTGTGCCAAGCAGGAAATGACACATCGAGAAGCAGTTGTGTTGTGCAACTTTCTGGGGAACTGATTCAAAGATACAGGGCCTGTTTATGCATTCCTGTACTAACAGACTTCATGGAAGTAACTTCACTCACATACACATTGCATGCTACAGCAGGGGCATCCACAGTCTGTTAAGTTTTTAAAAATCTATAGAATTGCATATGAAGATGGTACGTAAAAGGGGGCCTAGGGGAAAAGTGGAAATCATATTAAAGGTATTGATGACCATAGAGGATAAGGGCGCATTTCTGAAAATGCTGTGTATCCCTTTAGCAACAGAATTTTGTTGTGGGCACAGAACAGGAAACTGACATTTTGAAAACAGGGCCCCTTAATTTAAACAAAATATATGTATAAAACATTGAACGTGTTTGTAGGGAAGACTTAAATGGCCCAAAATGCAGACTGAAGTACTCCAAACCAGCCTGAAAATGTCAATATATTTAAGCTTCAAAATCCGTTATATGGAACCTCAAAATGGATAACAGAGGCATGAGCTATGCAAAATCCAATACAAAATATGAATCATACTTCCTTGTAGTGGGCCATAATAACAAATCACAGAAACTGTATGGCAGTATACTTGTATATTTTTAGAAATGTTCAGTCTTGTTGGATAGCATAATCTTCTTAGTCACTAAACCAGTCCATCCCTGAGATAAACTTCTAAAGTAAACTATAGAACATCTGTTTTACCACACATTATGTACAGCTGTTCTGCATTCTGTTTTTACTTTCACATAAAACCTTAATAATTTTTCTGTTTAAAGAAAATGTTCTACAATGCTGTTCTTAACATTTTTCCCATTTATTTTCGATCTTTGCAAAATCTGTTTGAATAAGGATCTCAGAAGCATAGCAAAGCAAATGTGGTGTGGAGAAAGATATATATGAAGCAATTCTATAAATTGGCGGCTCATTTTTGGCACCTGCACATAGTGCCAATTCCATAACGGCATCTGGGCGCCAAGATTCTGTTATAGAACACTAGCATATGTTGGCATTGGTTCGCCCATATTTAGACGGACCAGTGCCTCTTACGCTATGTCAATAGCAGACAGAAGTTGGCATGCCTGAGTGCCCCAAATGATGTGCATAATTTATAGTGTGTAACTGGGAGAAATCCATGGCCTGCCCATGCGCCATCCCTGTGTATGCCTCCCTTGCAGTTAGGTGTTACCATATAGAATAACGTATAGTGTGCATAGGTGCCTAATTGTCAATTAATGGCGCCTTTAGCACGCGTAAGTGATGGCATACCTCTTAGGCACCAGTTTATAGAATTGCCCCAATAGATTACAAAAATGGGGCTGTAGTGTATAGATATGTTACAGAGTAACACAGTGAATGATAACAGATAAGGAACAATTAGCTGATCACGTCTGCCCAGTGTAGATTCATTCTCTTGGTAGATGTGCATATCAAATTTCTAAATGAAACCCAGTACCAATTCTCTTTTTGCTCGTGTCATCCACCCAACCCTTTCTCCATCTGTCTCCCAAGCATGACTAAAATATATTATAGCGGTGGCCTTTTTTGAGTCAGTTGTATCACTGCTGTTTAGGGTTGTAACTGCTGCTCCGTGCATGTCACTCCCGAAAATTTTTGAGTCAGTTGTATCACTGCTGTTTAGGGTTGCAACTGCTGTGTAGAAACTGACCAAATTTTTTGTTTTTGGTTTCAGTGCTGAAACTGGCATGAAATCTGTATTCACCCTTGTTTCAATTTCATCTGAAAATGCCAGTGCATATTTGGCTGAAACTGAAACCTTGTGTTCCGTAGCTCTCCCCGCGAAAAAGTTCCTTCTCCCTTCTCTGCCTCCTTCTCACTCTCCCCTCCCCTCCCCAAAGAGAAGTAGCCCCTCACAGGCCCATTCATAGGCCCCCTGTGTTCTACCTTACAATCACTGGTGATCTAGTGATGTAGTCAGGGCAGGAGCAAACCCCTCTTGTTCCTACCAATGCCTTCTCAGCTGTCAAAATGGCTGCCATGATCTCCAGCTACTGTCTTTGGGAAAGGGAAATGGGACTTGATATACCGCCTTTCTGAGGTTTTTTGCAACTACATTCAAAGCGGTTCAGGTTCTTATTTTGTACCATGGGCAATGGAGGGTTAGGTGACTTGCCTAGAGACACAAGGAGCTGCAGTGGGACTCGAACTCAGTTCCCCAGGATCAAAATCTACTGCACTAACCACTAGGCTACAAGTCTTGCAAGACTTCCATTAGAGGTTGTGGCAGCCATATTGAAACTTGAGCCAGCATAGGCATGCTGACTCCAGTCTCAAAATGACTGCTGTGATTTCTAACGGCAGTCTTGCGAGACTGCTGCTGGAGATCGTGACAGTGGAGATAGCATGGGCAGGAGCAAATTGCCCATAATTGTCTTAATTTTAAAAGAATTTTTTGTCATAATTTATCTCTGCTTCAAATGTAAGCTTTGAATCTACAATTACTTCTAGAATTCTGGATTTATGTTCAATTTTTAAGTCTTCAGCAGAAAGTAATGCTAATTTTTTTTTTGGTAAATATTAAAAAATATCAGTGTATCTTCAAATATATCCAGTGCCAGACACATGTGCAATGTAAAAATAGAGGCTCCCAACTCTTTAATAGCTTTGCCCAAAACTCTGAAGTAGATATTAAATAACAAGGGCGACAGTGGTGAGCCCTGAGGAAATCCATAGTTTGGTTGCCAAGACTGCAATATAGAAGAGCCCTTCCTTACTCCATATGTATGTTCTTTTATTCAAGAATTCTTTAAACCAGTTAAATACATTGCCACTCAAGCTCCACTCCTGGACTCTCTATAGAGAAGCCCAACTAATCTGGATAATAGTGCCCATTATCTGCTAAATGGCTTTGAATATTGCCCCATGTATTTGTACACTGCTTTCAGATCTTTTGTATGAATATATTTATAAATATTTGTATAATCCATTTTTAAAACAAACATGCTTAACACACTAGGGAGTTGATATTCAAAGTGATTTAATTGGCCAGAAATGGCTCCTGGCCAGTTAAATCACCTGTTCGGGGCTAAATGCTAATTTTCAGTGGCATTTAACCTTCACTATCTAGGGGTCACCTTTGACTATTTATCCTTTGGCCCACAGGTTTCCAATGTACTCAATATGGTCATTATTTTTCATCAGCTTCGCTTGGCCAGACAGTTCTTTGACCAGAACTCGCTTCATGCTCTCATTCTTTGTCTATTTACTTCTAGACTAGATTACTGTAATGTTGTTTACTATGGTCTTTCATGAGTCAGTTGGTGTGAGCAAAATCTAAATAAATAAATAAAATAAAATAAATTAACACATAGCCGGTTAAGAGGGTCTTTACTAAGGCGCACTCATGTTTTTGGCGCACGCTAAAATTGTGGGTGCACAAAATGTTAGACGCCAATGCATTCCTATGGGCGTCTCTAACGTTTAGCGCACCCACAATTTTAGCGCATGCTAAAAACGTGAGTGTGCCTTAGTAAAAGGCGCTGAATATCACACTTAACTAGCCATGTGCTAGCTAGCTCCAGAAACTCAAAAATTCAGTGCCAGTGCCTGGACATGGCCCAGCATTGAATTTCCGGGTTTAATACCGGAGGCGGTCAGCAAAATGCTGATCGCTGCTAGGTGAATATTAGGCCCTAGATTATCACTCCCCACCCCAAAGAGAGAGAAGAGCTAATTGCAAAAGGAAGAACAGAGCACTGCACATACCAGTATCCTCTCTAACTCAGGAAGAGTGTAGTTTTTAATGAACTGTGTGTTATTTAAGGGAAATGAATAGCAAAAGCATTATCTACAAGAACACCCAAGCACAACAACTCTAAAGTGGCAACTGGGAGGGCATTGGCTGGCTGTGCAGATTAGTTATTTATGCACCCTGACTTTAGGCAGAAGGAAGTGCTACATTTAGATTACTTAAGGCAAGCGTGCAAGTCTGAACATATGCTGTTTCCGGAACTATTTTAGTGCTGAAAGAGCCTTGGCTTCTGTCAGGAGAAGCCTGCTTACTCAGCTCCTCTGACCAAGTTAGACAAAACCATTGCATAAGAAGGTGATAAGTAAAAGGATGGAGCCCTAGGGGAAAAGAGGAAATCATATACAATACAGTATGAGTACTTATAGCCTGCCGTTGTTAATTAAGGAATGATTCCAAGCATATCGCACCAAATAAGCTAATCAGTTACTAGGGATTACAAAGAAATAGAAAACAAAATGTTCAAAGGTATTGATAAGGATGTATTTCTTAAAATGTAGTGTGTCCTGTTGGTAAAATACTTTGGCTATGCACAAAAATGGGAAAACTCAGACTGAAAATAGAATCTGTTAATTAAAAAAAAACGTGATATTGAAAATTTAGGGGCCCTTTTACTAAAGGATTGCTGCATGGCAACCCAGAACTACCACTGGCCTAATGTGACAACCAGCAATAGTTCTGCCTCCAGCATTTGCTTAAAAAAAAAAAAATACCGCAGGGGGTTACCGCCGGGGTAGTGTGGGAGCCCTTACCACCACCTCAGTGGGTGGTGGTAAGTCCTTCCTCCCCTCATGACAATGTGGAAAATGCAAGCTTACCTCATGGCCATGTGTTTTTTTGGGCTTTTTAAATGCTGCAGTAAAAAGGGCCCTGGCGCATGGCAAAATCAGCTCCTGCTGCTACTGCAGGGCCCTTTTTACAGCAGCTTGGTAAAAGGACCCCTTAGAGGGTTGTTTACTAAAGCTTAGCTCGAGTTACTTGCAGCTGGGCCCATAGGTATAAAATGGGCCCTTCTGCAGATTACTAAAATAAAGCTTAGCGTGAGTTAACGGGGTGGGGATGGGGGGTTAGTTTGTAGAGAAGGAAATTAGGGCCTCTTTTACAAAGCCGCACTAGTGATTGCTGCACAGTAAATGAGACGAAGCCCATAGGGATTGAATGGGCTTCTTCTCTTTTACCACTTTGTAAAAGAAGCCCTTAAATAGAAATGGATTTTATTTTTTTTAAAGAATTTTTGAGGTCAGTATTCAAAAAGCAGTCATATGTTTGACATACATAAATAAAAAAAAAAAAATTCAGGGGTCTTCTACTGTATATATAGGTCTCCATTTAGATAGGCCATAAAGATCATTAAACTGTTCTGGTAGTGTTTTACAAATGGCTTTGCTGAAAGTCAAGCTTTTTATAAAATACGTATAAGGAAGTGCAGGAGAGCATATGTGTGTTATCTGCAAGTCTATACAGCAGGAGCATCCATTATAGAAATATACATGTGCATAGCAAGAGCCACTGTAATGTGGCATTTTTCGTGTGTAAGTGTTGGAACTTACACATGGAAGCAGCCATTTTGCAATTTCTTTATGTAACTGCCAACACATATACATGTAGCTGGTCCCATTTTACAAACTGTATATCTAAGTGCTGACTATTAAGTAGTAAGACTCCCAATATGTATTGTAAAGGGGTCCGCTTCTTCCGCTCTCGGTTGGTGCCGGCAGCCTGGTTAGGCTCACAGGTGGCTGATAAAGAACAAGACTTAGGGCCAAAGTGTTTTATTCTCAATTCAGTTCCACTCCCAACATCAAAATGCAGTTCACAAAAATGGTTCAGGCTAGGTTCAGAACTCCAAGAAACATTCAGTTCCTTAACAGTTCAGGTCCACTTCCTTGGCACTACCTTACCTCTCCCTCAGAAGGGCTCAGTCAGCGTTCAGCCAGCTTTTCTATACATCCCTATAGTTCCAACACTTTCACAAACAGTCTCTTCACAGGAAACCAATACTCAATTCACCTGTCCTCTTCACAGCACCCAGGATGACCCTGTACCTCACAGCACCACAACCTCTGTGGCCTCTCACACTGCCTTCATGTGCTGGACAGGCCTGCGTTTTCATTCTCACCCTCCATGATAGCTTACTCTCCCCCCCAACCCCCTCAGGGAAGCTCCAGTGGCAGGCCCTCTCCATCCTCCACCTACTCCATGGATTCTCTCTCAATCAGTTTCCTCTCCCCCTGGTGGCAAATCTCTCCCTTCTTTCACAGCTGGGGGGAATTATATACTGGCAATGAAGCCAAGGGACTGAGCTCCACCTCCCCTTCTCCCTCTAGTGGGAAAGGGAGTAACTGGCTCACCTAGCACTGAGCCATTGCTCCCCCTGCTGGGGTTGGAAATCCATTCCATCCTTTTGGGGCTACCTTCCTCTTTCCTTCTTGCAAGGGCTTCTGGGAATCATAGTTCGGGGATTAGCTGCCTCTCTACAGGGCCCTGGATGTTAGCCTTGTCACAGTATATATATATATTTTTGAGGCAGAAATAATTAATCAGGATTAAAGAGAATTACTCTCTTAATCCCTCTTGTAAATCCGTGAGTGATGGTGAAATTTTTTAACACAGATGTGTATTTCATATGTTAAAATGGGGAATCCGTGAGTAGATTTTTGGCCTATGGCCCGGTGGTATCTACATGTACATTGCAGTTTTCTGAAATTACCATCTACACAGGTATGCAATCTACATGTTACATGCTGCTATTTTCATCTGGAGATGCATTTGAAATAGAGGTTGTAGTGTTATAGGTATTTTCAACTACACATACAAATCTGTACATAGAGCAGTGAAGTCTGGATTGTGGTGTTCTTGGGACAGAGCCAAGAACACCTATGGGGGCAATTCTACACCTGAGTGCCTCCATTTAGGTGCCCTGAGGCCATGCTGTACGACCCTATTCTATAAATGCACCTGGGTACCCCAGTTCTGCTATAGAATACTAGCATAACCCAATATCTGTGTGCCTAACATTTGTGCACAACAGTAACACGTACCATAGACCTGACATAACTGCGGGTGTCAAAATGTGGCTGGGATGTCCATTATTTACAGTATTCTGTGAGTTATAAGTGTAAATGGGAGCCCTGTCCATGTCCCACCTATGTGTTTGCCCCTCTTGAATTTATGCACTATGGGGTCCCTTTACTAAGCTGCAGTAAAAAGTGGCCTGTGGTAGTGTGGGTGCGTGTTTTGGGCATGTGCTGGGCCATTTTTCTTACCACGGCTGGAAGAAAAGGTATTTTTCAATGGGGCAGTAAATGGCCGTGCACTAAAATTAAAGGCAACGCATGGCTATTTACTGCCTGAGCCCTTGCCGACAGCCATTGGCCTAACGCGCTACTTGCACAGTAATCATGCAGCATGCGCCAGTGTGGGTGCGCTCCCAATTACTGCCAGGAACACCCCCGGGTAGAAAATTATTTTCTACCTTGAGAACCAGCGCACACCAACTTCGGAATTACTGCTGGCCGCCTGCACTATCCCGGCAGTAGAGCTGATTTGACTCGCACTACCTACATGTTAGCCCTACCGCTGCTTTGTAAAAGGACCGCTATATAAGTTAGGTATGCTAGGAGAGAAAAGTGCTTAGGCACCCTGCTGGCGCTTTCACAGGAAAGTGTACGCTTACTGTATAAGTTTTACTGTTCTAGACATTTATGTATTATAGGGCGCATAAGTGCGGGCCTCTGGATTACAGAATTGCCCTTCACACATATATGTTTATGATTATGTTTATTAAAACATTTTTATATACACCGCTTAAACGGGACCGTTGGAATCATCTAGCAAGCTGGAGTTCAATTATGCGAGATAAGTGCATTGAGCTGTAAAGCTGTGACACCGTTATTGACCACATTTGTCAAGTTTTTTGATGAACATGTAATTATGAATATTTTATTGATGTATTGAAAAATTAAGAAAAAGAGATATAAAAAATTCATGGGAGTTTTGAGTCGATGATGACTTTTTTTGCGTGCAACAAACCAGTTTGAAATGAAATGTTGCCGTAATTGTTGAGATTTTCCCCTCGCAGACATCACTAAACTGCTCAGTTTGGGAGCTTTGAGTGTGTGCTAATTTCACAATTAGCTTGCGGCCTTTACTGCCTGAACCAGGGGCGTAGCCAGACTCTGGTGGGAGGGGGGTCTAGCGCCCGAGGTGAGGGGGCACATTTTGGCCCCCCCCCGCCATTGCCGCCACCACCTTTTGACAACCTCCCGCCCTCTCGACCCCCCCTGCGAACCCTCCCCCGCCGTCGCCTACCTTCGGTTTTGCTGGCGGGGGACCCCAATCCCCGCCAGCCGACGTCCTCTTCGTCCTGCAGTGAAAAAAGTCTTCGTTCTTCTGTTGCATGCTACGTCCTGCTTGGGCGCCCCCGTTCGATTATGCCCCTCAATATCAACCAGCTCACCTTTATCCACATGCTTGATCACCCCTTCAAAGAAATGTATTAGTTTGGTGAGGCAAGATTTCTGTCACTAAATCCATGTTGGCTTTGTTTCATTAATCTGTGCTTTTCAATATGCTCTGCAATTTTGTTCTTTATAATGGTCTCTACCATTTTACCTGGCACTCACGCTAAGTGGAAAGCTTTGCAATAATTTAGTTAAGGGCCCCTCTGGTTGTGCTTCATTTTTCCTCATTTGAAAAAAACAAAACAAAACATAATGAATGACTGCTCTGTGGCATACAGAGGATGCTGAACGTATGAAAGAACTGTTGAACTCTCATGCATCCACTCTCATAGTGCAGAATTAAAGGCAGCTTGCAGGTCAGTATAGGTTATAGATCAGGGATGGGCTACCTTGGTCCCTGAGGACCTCACCCAGTTGGGTTTTCAAGATTTCTCCGATGAATATGCATAAGATTGATTTGCATGTTCTGCTTCCATCATATGCAATTGGTCTCATGCATATTCGTTGGGGAAATGCTGAAAATCTGACTGTATCCCAGTTTGGAACTGGGTTACACGATAGCTATGGGATCTGAGATTCTCTGTAACTGTTAGAAGTACATCTTCATGCATTCGCTAGGAGAATAGTCAGGGCTGGCTCAGCCTGTACCCATTGACATGGAGTTTTGCAGCCACTCTAGTTACAGGGTACAGTTGTAATAGTCACCCTGATCCTACCTCTAGCTGTACTGCCTGGCTTTTGTTTACCATTTAGTCTCAGGACTGAATAGAATGACTGTGCTACCACATTCCATGGGGGCCTTTAGATTTAATCTAAATCAATGTAATTTTTGGCAAAAAACAAATAAAGTAAATTTGCTGGCTTGGTGTATCTTACATATCACCTCATGGACAACTGTTTAGCATTTGAGTTGATTAGCATTTATAAGTGTGATACAAAGATTCTTGTATTGGTGACCATGTGAATAATAAACAGTAGGTTAGGATCATATTGCGGTGGGGGGTGAGGGGATGTGCATTAATGTCCTAATTTTCCTCATTTTATAACACTCTTTTTCCAGATAGCATACCTAGGAGACACATGATCCCTTGTTAGACAAGGGCAGAAGGGGAAGTCTTTTTTTAGGGAGGAAGTTATCAATGTGGGCTACCATTAAGATGGGTTATTTTACCACAAGTCATGCTATTTTAGCATAGGATCTCATTGCATAAATGGGACCCTGTACTAAAATAGCATCGGTAGCCGACAGCAGTAGTTACAACCACAGCAGGATCAACCTCCTTCCTTCCCTCCCAAAAACATAAATATGACACCTCCATGATGTGCCTTATCCCTTTTGAGATTAGGTACATGAGACTTGGGTTCAAGCCTATCACATTGTTATGCTTCATGGTGTGGACCAATCGCAGGGCAGCTAGGCATAGTGAGACCACAGCCTACAAAAAGTGTTTGCAAAAAACAGGTTTATTTTGTTCTTTGGCTGTGGCAAAAAAAACAAACAAACAAAAACAGATTGGAAATGGGATCGGGATCCTTTATAGTTACATTGCATATGTTTTCTGGTGACTAGTCAGGCTGTTTTTCATACTATAATTTATGGTTAATTTTGTTCTTTTTACATGAGACTTAAATCAGTTTAAAGTGCTTTGAGTTTCCAGGAATCTAATGTGAAACACTGCTAGCGTTATGAAAAATGTGCAGCACAGCAATATTTTGAGATCCCCTTGTTCTAGCATAGCAATTTAAAATTATTAGAACATAACATATTTTTATATGCCCTCTAATTGGAGGGTGAGTGGGGTACACAGCATGTTCAGCTCAATGCAATTTAAAATATCTGGAAGTCTGTAGTCCTGGACTGTGAAAACCTGCACTAATGTAAATATGATACTTTGCAGGAAATCTGTTTGTTTGTCTATCCTAATTTATAGTCAATTTTGAAAATTTATTTTTCATATTCAGCTCCATTTTAGTAAAATTGTGGAAGTGGAAATATAGACATTTTTGCCAAACATCTACAGCCTGTGACATATTTTACAAATGCAGGACTGAACATTTAAGACTATTGTAAAATCGACTTATCTCCTTCCCCTGACCAAGACACCTTAAAGGCTATAAAAAATGTAGAGTGCATCAATGGTGATGTGTCAAAATGTGTGAATGTGAAATGTATAAATAAACAAGTGTTCCAAAGGGTGGCCATGAAGCTGAAAACATCCCACATGAGCCCACTCCAACATGTCCTGCCTTCATGGGACAAGCACAGAGCACCCACATGGTCTCTGCGGTTGTCCCAGGTGTGCATGCAGCATCTGCGGCAGAAAACATGTAGCACCACCTGTGGCAGTGGGGCAAAACGTACTGCAGCAGATGCAAAATGTATAGCACCATCTGTCTTACACCAGGAGCAGTGCAAAATGTTTAGTGCAAGATATAGAGTCCCTCCCGCCATGACTTGGTCAGCCTTATGCCTGTGGGTCCCACGACTACTATATATATACTGCAGCCGCTACTGAGCCCTCACATGCATGTGGAAGATGGAGGCCAGGAGGGAGAGAAATTTCCCTGACAAGAAATCAGACTACCCCCCACCCTCCTGGACCTATGAGGACAGGTTATCTAGGGAGGGCAGGTGGAGGGTGCCCCTGCAGTTGATGCCCCATCTCTGCCGCTTGTTTCCCTCCCTGCTACCCATGGTGATGACTATGAAGACCAGGAGTCATAGTGGGTGTGTGAAGTCTGACAGGAGTTTACCAATCTTCATGGGCACATGCTGCCGGCCTTTACCCATCTACACAGGATCATGGGCCTCATGCTTACCACAATAGAGGGGATGTAGGCCAAGATATGTGCCTTAACGGTGGCCATGAGGCACCTAGATGCATGTATCTTGGCTCACGTATCCCATTCCCCTCCCTCTCCCCCTCCCAATTGTAAAATCTGTGCACCACCAGTAGAGCTGGGTGCCACATGCCACCCTGTTACTGCTGCTACCTGTACATATTGTACCCCAGTGTGGTTCAGTGATATGTTGTGAACAATATGCTGTGTACATACGTTCATTTATGATTAGTACAGTTAGACATCTATTTTTGTAGGAACTCCAACATATGTGAGAGATACATACATTGTTTTTCATAATAATATGTGCATGATATGCAGGACATGCAGGGCATGTCTTCTCATTTTGAAATCTACAGCCCAATTACTAAACTGAGTCACCCTGCTGCTCCCTGTCTGCCATTCCATGTAATAGATAATGCAAGTGACCGATCCCCAGGCAGTGCATCACAGCTACCTGTGGATCCCCACCTCTATGAACAGTCTCCTAGATTGTATTAACACCCCACAACTGATAAAACCAAAGAAGGCACATACCAAATCCCATTTAAAAACACCCTCAACCTACAGACTAACATTACAAACTACACAATTAAAAACAATTTCCACCCCCTCCCACCCAATGTCAAATCCCGCTTGGCATTAATCAGTACAACTGTCAAATTTCATCCCATGCATCGTCTGCTTCACACTGGAATCTGTGAAATAGGACAAGGACAGAAATAAGCAACATGTTTTTAGAGAAAAGGTCTCACCTACTCTCTCGATGGTGTCATCAAATCACATCTCGTGCGGCCAAAGGTCTGGGGGAACAAATACACATTGAACTATGTCTCCCACCAAGGCACTTCCAGGTGTGTCATGGCAATCAGGGTGCCTCACACATACCCATAGTTCTGCATAAGGTTTTTTAGGTATGCTTCATTGGCCAGGCTATTGGGGGGTCAGCATGTCTTGTGAGTAAACACATGGGCTAGGCACCAGTGCTGCTTCACACAGGACATGTGTCCACTTTACTACTACTACTACTATACTATTTAGCATTTCTATAGCGCTACAAGGCGTACGCAGCGCTGCACAAACATAGAAGAAGACAGTCCCTGCTCAAAGAGCTTACAATCTAATAGACAACAAAAAACTAAAGTAAGCAACTCAAATCAATAATGTGTACAGGAAGGAGGAGGAGGGTTAGGTGGAGGCGAGTGGTTACAAGTGGTTACGAGTCAAAGCAATGTCAAAGAGGTGGGCTTTCAGTCTAGATTTAAGGTGGCCAAGGATGGGGCAAGACGTTAGGGGCTCAGGAAGTTTATTCCAGGCGTGGGTGCAGCGAGACAGAAGGCGCGAAGTCTGGAGTTGGCAGTAGTGGAGAAGGGAACAGATAAGAAGGATTTATCCATGGAGCGGAGTGCACGAGAAGGGGTGTAGGGAAGGACGAGTATGGAGAGATACTGGGGAGCAGCAGAGTGAGTACATTTATAGGTTAGTAGAAGAAGTTTGAACAGGATGCGAAAATGGATAGGGAGCCAGTGAAGGGTCTTGAGGAGGGGGGTAGTATGAGTAAAGCGACCCTGGCGGAAGATGAGACGGGCAGCAGAGTTTTGAACCAACTGGAGAGGGGAGAGGTGACTAAGTGGGAGGCCAGCAAGAAGCAGATTGCAGTAGTCTAAACAAGAGGTGACAAGGGTGTGGATGAGGGTTTTGGTAGAGTGCTCGGAAAGAAAGGGGCGGATTTTACGGATGTTGTAAAGAAAGAAACGACAGGTCTTGGCAATCTGCTGGATATGAGCAGAGAAGGAGAGAGAAGAGTCAAAGATGACCCCAAGAATTACATTTATTCATAACCTTTTGCAGCTGCTTTGTAAAATGGCAGGCATAGTTATTTTGCAGCCCTAAATGTTTGCACCTGCCGCTAATTTCAGAACCTCACCGTACAACGTAACTATGTTTACAGCCTTCCCACCTAGATGTTTTTATAGTACATACTTAAACCTACAGCTTGCAATTTTACAATCTCTGCCAGTACCTGCACTGGGATATTTGTAATGGCTCCAAAACAGCAGCTCATGTCCTGCAAGGGAACGTTCTCAGGGGCAATTTCTCCAAATGGGTTAGTTTTGTGCATACCATGACAGGAATGAACCTCACTCCTAAGTCAGGTAGCACAGAGCACATGCAGCCGAGCTGTGACATGATGTGGCATCATTTGGACACTTTCCTGAAGGATGGAAATCAAATAACAATGCAATATATTGCTATCTATAACTCCTGTTGCCAGTTGGCTGGACATAATTAGATTTTCAGTTGACTGAATCTGACTTTTTTTTTTTTTTTTTTTGCCACAAAGCATCAAAACAATCAGGAGTTACTGCAGCTGGACTTCACATATTGGCTTCTGGTGTTTGTGCTAAAAGAGGAGAAATTGTAAAGTGCTAAGTTTGATTTTTTAAAGAATTGGTGCTGGTTTTTAAAGAATGTTCTCTGAAATATGGTCTGTAGGAAGGTGTTTGGCATATCTGGTGCTTGGCATTCTATTCATCTCTTTCCAAAAAAAATGAGGAAAGAGAAAAATTCACTGTGGAAAAAAGCTACTTCAATGATTCTAAAGAATAAACATACCAAAACTGTGTCCTGTTTACTCAATCTACAAAATTGCCAAAAATACATATATACTCAGTTCCAAGGATAAAAAAAGGCAGGCCCAACATTTAAACTTATCTGATAGGAAATCTTCCAAATGTCCAAGTAACTCATCCGATCCGTCAAGATAAAGAGCTGCCACTTGTGAATCCTGTACCCCGAAAAGGACCCCCTTGTTTTGAATTCTGCTTCAAGAGGAGGAACTTTACTATTGGAACAGTTGATTTACAATATGGCATCCGGTCTTATAACATCCAATCAAAGGAGAGAAGGAAGTGATCCTGCTCCAATCTTAACTATCAGTAGAATACGTCCTATTCTATAGCACCATTCAAACCTCTGGGAGCCATTGTTTGTAAGTGCAAACTCCAGTGTTGTTCCCGCTGTCTCAATAATTTTGAAATATCACCTCTCCACTGATTATCAATGAGATAGTCAATGGCCTTACATCTGAGATCAGAACACACATGATCATGTTCTTCACAGTGTTGTACTATCTCAGACCACACCTCCCAAATTGCAAAAAAGCGATCTACAAAACTGTCCACTCTGCAGACTTCACTTAACTAGGAACCAAATGGTGGAACTCCTTACCATCCAAAATAAGAAATATACAGGAATATTCTAGATTCTGCAAAATCCTCAAATCGTTCCTATTCAAACAAACCCTCACAAAGAACAACCATATATCAAACAATTAATTATTACCTGAATTGGTTATTGCTCTATTTACCATTAACTTTCTCTTTGCTTCATGTACAATTTCTCATTCTTAATAAATTTTCTAAATGCTAAATATCTATAGCTATCCCAGTATGTTTATGATATTGTATTATAAAATTGAATTCTTACAACAAATTACTTTCTTATGCATTATTCTTTGTTAAGTATCCTATACTGTTTATTGTAAGCCACATTGAACTCAAACTTGTTTGGGATAATGTGGGATATAAATGTCACAAATAAATAAAAAATAGGTGCTTGTACTTTCATGTCTAAACAACTTTTATGCTCCACAAGTCTTATCCAAAAGGAGCACTTCGTTTGACCAATATATGCATGGACACACGATTATGTACACCACACTCAATAGTACATGTCGTAGGGCTTAAAATTTGAATCATCCTGTTAACTTTAGGCCACTGTCTCATTGATAATCAGCGGAGAAGTGATATTTCAAAATTATTGAGACAACGGGAATAGGAACTTGGAATTGGGAAAAAAAAAGGCTCAACAGGAGCACTTTTGGTTGTTATTTTTAGGAAGTAGGGATTTCATAGAGCTTGGTGGAATATTTAATCTAAGCAAGCATGGAAAGGAGCTACACAGTGCTTATTAGTGTCTCAGGTTATACTTTGGAATCGTTTGTCATGGTTAGGCTCTTTGGTTTTGTGGGTGTTTTCCTAGTGACTAATGGGATGACAGCTCCACATGTTCCAGTCTAATGCTGTTCTTCACAATAGGAGCTGAAGTCGTGTGTGTTTGTTGGTGATATCATTGATGTGATGGATTGGAGTTTGGGTTTTTTTTTTTTTTTAAGCAGCTTACTGGGTTGCTAAGGCTGATTTCTAGCCGTGGTTTGGAGGTTAAAACCAAAAGTGTGTATGAAAGGAAATGTGTCTCCTTCTGAGCAAATAATTTTGATTCCAGATGAATGAAACACAAGGAGCTGGGCACCGAGTTTGTGTTCATTTTTGACATAACTGTCTGGAAATCACCAATTAAAATATTTGTGTGAGCCCTGGTGTGGTATTGTCTTACGGTGCAAGAGGAGAACAAGCTGCTTGCTTAACCCGGGCCTGGAGCTGACTGGCCAGAGTATTCGACTGATGTCATTAGCAGCTGGAACAGTGTAAAAGGTACAGTCAGCTGGCAAAGGTAGCAGCTGGGAGAGGGAGAGGTTTCCAGTAGCTGAAAGGAACTGCAGTAAAATGCCTTTGATCAGTGCCAAGACTGCTTTATATGGAGCTTTCTGTTTCAGTTTTCTTTCCTTTTGTTTCT
Source organism: Microcaecilia unicolor (assembly GCF_901765095.1). Taxonomy (NCBI): domain Eukaryota; kingdom Metazoa; phylum Chordata; class Amphibia; order Gymnophiona; family Siphonopidae; genus Microcaecilia; species Microcaecilia unicolor. Next base: position 404,526,957 of record NC_044033.1, read on the forward strand.
GGTTTGTAGACAGTAGTGATCTTCAGCTTTGCAGAAGTGCCAGAGCTATGTCAAATCTGATAAATGCTGTGTACATAGGAGAAAAGTCTGCATCCTGCTGCTCGTTAATTGATTTGCTCTGGAATTAATTTGTCTATTCTGTGGTCAACCTGGAAACCAAAGCTAGTGTCCCGCACTGGAGGGTCACAGCTGCCTTTCATCTTTATAACTGCCTCCTATACTAACAGCATAGGAAAAACAATAAAATGTTCTGCTTTTCCTGTGGAGTGTGACTGTTTTAAGAGTGCATTCTGCTGATCCAGCACACAGACATCAAACTCCTTTTGGTTCCAAACTCTGCACAATAATTCTTGTTCTCATGCTATTACAGGGAAAAAAAAAATCTAACACTGGTTTCTGCGGAGGTGCTGCAAGAGATGGTGCTCATAGATGTTGGGAGTGAAGATGGGAGTCACAGCCATTCTGCAACAGCTACACTTAGTGGTTGGATTTTGGATCCATGGTTATATTGCTGTACTTGGGGGGGGGGGGGGGGGGGGGGCTGATGCAGAAAGACATGTGGTAGAGCTGGCTCAGGGCATGGCTTCTACTGCAAAAGTAACTTCCCAAAAATTCCACGACCATGCAGTAAGCAATGATTATTCAAACCACCACCGTATCAAAAATGTGCCTAAAAGGAGGAGTATTCTATAAAGGAAAGTAGGTGCCCAATTTCCTTTATAGAATGCTGGTGTAAATGAGCACATTCAGTCACCCGGTGGTAGTTCCCTACCCCAGCACACACCATTTCCTGCACTGCCAAAAATATTTCAATTTTTGTAGTGCTGTGTGTGTACTGGTGGTAATTGGGCAGTGCTGTGTGCTGCCTGGTTACCGCTGGGTTAGTATGGGAGCCCTTACTGCCACCTCAGTAGGTGGCGCTAAGTGCTTTCCCCTGAATGGCACTGTGGTAAGTGCTTCACTTTGCCGCACGGCCATTCTTGGAACAAAAACCCCAAAGGACATGCTTTTACCCGCTGCGGTAAAAGGGGGGCCTCGGCACACATCAAAAAACATGTGCCGATGCCAGCGCATGCCCCTTTTTGCCCGCAGCATCATAAAAGGACCCCCATCGTTTGTGTTCTGTAATATATGATTAGTTACAGCATAGGGCATTAGCCAGATTCTCGCATTTATGTGTATGTGCGTATATATGTGCTGGCATTCCAGATATTTATGCACATATTGCTGCATAAATGTTAGCACCCTTCGGCAATTACACCTGCTGCAAGTCCAGGCTTAAGTGTCAGCTAATTGCACTTTTGTAGTTAGGCTTTGTAGGAATGATTGAGGGAGCAGTTTACGGTACCCTTTCTGGCAGTTCAGATCACCTGAAAAAGTGGAATATTAGAGTTCAGAGCTTGAATCCTTAGTTGACTCCCCTTGTAAAATTCAGCAATTAAGTATGCAAGCGGCAGTGCTTTTATGTTCAGAACCCTGTAGGATGTTGCTCCTTTTGAATGTGTTTCTTTGTAAAATGGTTATTCCTGTTATATGTCCATGTGTATTTTTTCCAGTGGCCTTATTGGTACTTTAAAAGGGCTTTGCATTCAGTGAGCCTTTTTAAAAATACTCTGCCAGTTCTGAATATCCAAACTTGGATATCCTTTTTTTTTTTTTAACTTCTTGACAACTTGTTCAAATGTGGGCTTTATATTTGGGTAGATACCTGCTGTTTATACTATGTACATTAAGGATGTGCCCTCGTTAGCATTAGATTATTAAGGGGCCCTTTTACTAAGCAGTACTAAAAAGTGGCCTGCAGTAATCCTAACACGGGTTTTTCATGTGTGCTGAGGACACCTTTAGTGCTACCAGTCAAAAGCATATTGTACAAAACCAAACTAAACAATATTAGAAAATGGAGCCGAGGAATTTGTAAATTACCGCACTTCATCAGTAAGACTCTTCGTTCTGGTTAGCATTCTCAAGTTAGATCGGGAATTTAGTATCTAGAAACAACTGAAGATGTTAAGGGTCACTCCAGGTATAGAATTGTTTTCCAAGTCTAATAGCACATGTGAAGAAATTCCTATTGAAATGAAAATATGAAATGAATTGAAAAACAAATCTCCCTTTTAAGGAAGGCACGTCTGTATGATGTTGGAATAATGTTGTTTTGCATTTTTTTCATGTGTGTTTAGATTGCTTTTGCCTTGCTTCTGCTTTCATGATTATCTATATGTGACTGTGTAATAAAAAAAGTCCCAAGATTGGTAAAAAAGCTTAATTGATCTGAAAATGAACCGAAATGTTTTGCTTTGCTCTCATTCTTAATGCACATGATTACATTTTCATTTTTCTTCACAGAAAAGTGTTAACATTGATAGTTAGATGGATTCGTCTCATATTCCTAATCCTTTAATGTTCTCCGTCCTGCAGTTGTTATGGCTGAGAAACACTCTTTGCCAGTGCTTCTTCTCTGCACTGCGTTAATATGTGTGCTGCAAATAGGAAATAATTGCCAGCGGTTTTTGAAATAACTGTTTTGACATGTTTGCGAAGGTGCCATGCCAATACAACAAAGGTTAAACCAGCATCTTGAAATAATAGGTTTCATAACCACTAATTCTCTCCATAATTACCTTAGGACTATTGTTTTCATTATCTTCGTTAATTAGTTTGTACAGTGCACATGTGAACGCCGTTGGGCTGGATAATATGCACAATAGCGAAGAAGGCTTTTCCTCAGCACATGTTGTAAAACTGCATTCCCTACGTTGTTGGTGTCTGATTCATGAGAGCGTATTGCAGTTTTGTTTTCTGTTGCCTCTGTTCTGAAATAATTCCTTGGCCATTGTGAACGACTGAATATTAGAGGGTATTCACCCACAGCAGTTTTTCTGTGCTATAAACCAGCTACTGGGCAGCCTCAGTCCATATTCATCTTTGTTTCACAGAGATTTACTCCTAGGCATAATTTGTTTTTGTTGTTGTTGGTTTCCTAATTTTATAAGGCAAAATCCTACTCTTGTATTGACTGATTAGGACTTCTTATTTTAGGTTATTTTTAACTGCTAAAATACAACATCAGTAAAGACGTTCTCAATGCTAAAAAGTAAAATAGGTATTTCTTGGATAAGCACCAGAAAATCACAACTTCTCCTAGGGGTCCTTTTACTTTAGGGTTGCTGCTTGCCAGCCCAGATCTACCACCAGGCTACTGCAGGAGCCCGTTGGTAGTTCCCATCCCAGTGCACGCCATTTCTGGTGCTAAAGTAATTTAAAAAAAAAAATTTTGTAGTGCTGGAAATTAACTGGTGGCGCTGCCCTGTACCATTGGGTTAGCATGGGAGCCCTTACTGCCATCTCAATTGGTGGCGGTAAGGGCTTCCCACCAAAATGGCCAGCGTTTAACCTCTGAGGTAAAAGGTGACCTCAGCACTCATCAAAAACATGCGCTGATGCTAAGGCAGACCCCCTTTACCACAGCTTAGTAAAAGGACCCCCCTAGTACCCTCCCATTGGGGCCCTTTTACTAAGAGGCAGTAAGCACGGTACAGGCTTACCACACACAAATCTGGAGCTACCGCCTTCCCAATGTGGGCGCCAGTTCTACCCTCCCGCATGCAGCATTTCACTGAACTTTTTGTATCCTCAAGTGAACCCTACTTGGCTAGAAAATAGACACCTATTTTTACATTTATAAATATCTAGGAATAGAAGCCCTAAGTATGATTAATGCCTTTGCTATAAGAATCTGCTTTTCTTCTCCTCAGTAAAAGCTGCCTCAGACTAGTATACAGTAGTAATGGAATTAACTTTTTTAAATTAATTTATTTTCAGAAAAAAAATATAGGATGTAACTGTTCAGGTTTAATACTCTTTTTTTGTCAAGATAGTGCGGAAAGCACTCATGTTTAAATGTGAAGCTGTAGCTGTTCAGAGTTTTTTCACATAGAAGTTGCTGGGATTGTTTTGCTTTTGAGGCCCTATTACTGAAGCTTAGCGCAAGCTAGTTCTATTCTATTGTATGTATTTATATCCCGCTTCCATCAATAAAAAATCTAAGCAGGTTACAATAATATATAAAAAAAAAACCACACAAAAAACAGAAGTCAATAAGTATCCTTGTTATTTTCTAGATATTTTCCAAAAGAAAAGTTTTTAGTGCGTTACCAAACAGTAGGTATCCTGAAAGAATAATTTTGCTCAGGTATGAATTCTATAGTTCACTAGCTAGTAAATTAAAGAGCTATCAAAAACTTTTTTATAACAAACTTTTTTTAAAAGAGGAATCCCAGTAATAGAGTAGAATGTAGACAAGAATTTTTCCGAAAACTGGATAATCTATTATTTGAGTAAGAAGAGAAGAACATTAGCTCACGCTAAATTCTGCACATCCTATTCTGTACCTATGGGTTCACATGGCACTTAGGGCCCGATTCTATATATGGCGCCTAAAATAATGCGCGCTAGGTAATTACGCCTAAGCGTATTTCTAAATGCCGCATGTAAATCTACGCGCAGTATTTAGAATATGCTTAGGTGTAGTTAATGTGACTGAATCTATGAGTGTTCATAACGCCAATGAAATGGTGGGTAAATCCCTGCATGTAGATTACGTTCACTGGCCCATATTTTATAACAACAAGTGTAGATTTTGGAACACCCATGAAATGCCCATTTTCACGCCCGTAACCATGCCCCTTTTGCACGTGCGCATCAGAATTTAGGTGCAGTACATACAGAATATGTTTAGTAATGTACGCTTGTAAATTCTATTTTGCCAATTAGTGCTCGTTATTGCTTGTTAAGAGCTGTTAACACTTAATAGCTTGTTAAAACAATCTACATGTGTAGTTATAAAATAGTCCTAGATTTACGCATGGAATCGCATGTAACTCTAGGTGCGCTAATAGAATCCAGGGGTTAGGGCCTCTTTGTTTGCTCTGTGTTCAGTGCTTTTGAGAGGTGTTGGGTTGATCCACAGAACACAGAGTAGTACTCTAAATTTTCCTAGTACTGCCTCAGTGTGCTCCAGATCCTGCTGGAGAGACCAACTCTTGACAAGGCAATTCACTTATACATTCAGTGTTTGACTCCTTTGCTGATTGCCAACGCGGGTGACCGGTTATGGAGAAATTATGCTGTGTCGTAAACACCTGTTCATTGAAAACTGGACTAAGACCACAAACCTTTTCATATAGACCGCAATATAGCTTTTATTTATACAGTTGGAGAACAAGGCCAGTACTGGGCAGATGTTCTGTGTTCTGTGCCTGATTGTGGCCTGGACAGATTTGGATGGGCTGGAGTGGGATTCGATGACAGCTTCAGTAGTTGGAGAATAAGCCTAATGCCGGACAGTCTTCTATGGTCTGTGCCTTGAAAATGGCAAGGCCAAATGAAGATCAAGTATGCATATGTAGTATCACATCATACCTTATGCTATGAGTTTCTTGTTGGGCAGACTGGATGGACTGTACAGGTCTTTATCTGCTGTCATCTACCGTGTTACTATGATAAAGGCTTATGATCACCACCAGTTTTGTCCAATCCTGCTAAAGCTAGATGGAAATTGACTAGGACTAGCGCATTCTATATTGTGGCTTCTGCACTCTGGAATTCTCTACCAGACTACCTCAGGCTTGAAAAGTCTTCTATTACTTTTCACTCTTTATTAAAGACACATTTGTTTGAATTGGTGTTTTGCAATTACTAAGTACATTAAGAAGATTTTTTTTTCCCAGTTGAGGGGGCCCGCCAGCTTTGAAGTACAGGGGCATCAATCAATGTGAATGGTTCTTTTTCTTCTATTCTGTTAGTAAGAGTGATCCTATCCTATCATTTTGTGGAGTTCTGCTTTTCATTTCTTTTAAAACAAAAACAACCACAAAAGTGGAGAAAACTGGATCTGCTACGAGGGGGAAACACAGAGACAGAGGAGTATGATGATCAACAGGACACTTCCAAAGAGACCAAGGAGACAAAAAAAAATAAGGAATAAAAATGTTCTTTAATAGTGGAAGATAAGACTGAACACGGTTCTATGTTTCGATGATAAACTGCAAGAAGAATCTTGTCCACAAGAAAAAAATCTTGTCCACAGCAGTTTTGCTCGTGCTTTTTCACTAACATATCATGTATATTCACCAATCAGTCTTTTTAAAGGCTTGATTTGGTTCAGCTCTACCTATTGGCGTTACTACATACAGACTCCTGAGGCAGGCGTACGGTGCCATGTCGAATCATATCTTCCATTATTAAGAACATTTTTTATACCTTATTTTTTTGTCTCCTTGGTCTCTTTGGAAGTTTCATTTCTTTTAAACATGATTTATTGTTAACCACTTTGACTTGTTTGACAAAAGGAGCTGTAGATTTAAAAAAATGAATAATGATAAACCTGAATCAGCTCTGAGCCGGTGACCTGGAGGTGAAAGGTGAAAGGTCCAGTGTCCAGGAGCACTATGGGAATGCTTAATGGTAGTGGTACTCTGCAACTGCTTGGAATCCAATCCTGTAAAATGCTGAATATAGATTTTTTAAAAGGCTAAAACAAAGAAAGGAAATGATCTATCCATAATTTCACCCGCATCTTTTAACTTGAATAGTAAAGCCAGTTTGAATTTTTTTTCTTGCATGTTGGTAATAATTGCATGTGAACTTGAGGGGTTTGACATAATCATAATGTCTGTTTGAGACTTTGTTGCTGAAAATGTTGATGTTCTGTTAGTTTTCCTCATTCAGCTCTGACATCAGAGGATGAGTGCTCTACTGGTTAGTGAAATGGGCTAAGATCCCCACTTCTGCCACTGACACTCCTGGCACATCACTCTCTCTCATTGCTCAGGTACCTGCTTCAATTATAAGCTCTTTGGGGCAGGGACTTAGCACAGAATTGGAATATCCAGTACCACTCTATGGGGCCCCTCTAATAAAGAGGTCCCTTTATGAAGCTGCAGCAAAAGGGGGCCTGCGCTTGCGTCAGAGGTAGGAATTACCGCTGGGCTGCTGTGGTAGCCTGGGCGGTACTTCCCTTTTAGCGAGCAGTAAGCCCGCATTGGGCTTACTGCCGCTTTGTAAAAGGGCCCCAAAGAGCATTAAGCACTTAGGGACTAAATTCTATAAATGGTGCCTAAAAAACTGGCACTGAAAAAACAGCGCATAGCACCATTCTATAAATGGCAACTTAATATTAGGTGCTATTTATAGAATAGCGCTTGCTGCTGTGAACCACGTCTATATTTAGGTGCGACCATTTACATCAACGAAACCTTGGTGCAAATCCCCACGCCTAAATTAAGCGAGGATTCCTGCTATTATATAATAATGCACATAAATTGTAGGAATGCCCCAATCCACCATTACCCTCCCATGGCTGCACTGCCTTTTTGGATCTGTGTTTAAAGTTTATGAGCGTGTCCTGTGCCGAAATTTGCTTGTGTAAATTTTAATTAAATCCAATTAACAAAATAATTGTGTGTTAGGAAGCCAATTATCAGCTCTAATTACCCTGTTATTCAGTAAATTGTACACGCAAATTGGGCACATGCCCAAATTTCCACACACAATGTTATCAACTTTTAGAGAATTTGGGGATTAATGTTTGGTTAATTCGCTGAAAGAGGCTACAGTGTGGCTGCGTTAAGGAGTTGCGCTGTAGTTTGCCTGGTTTCTGTGGCCCTTTTACTAAGCTGCGGTTGGGCTAATGTGTGGTAGCTCGGGTGCCCTGCGGTAGTTTTGAAGTTGGCGCGTGCTGTTTGCCGTAATAGAAAATATTTTTCTATTTTCTACTGTAGGGTGTGTTCCCGCTGGTAATCGGCAGCGTGGTCACATTGGCGTGTGCTGCTGATTACCGCACGAGTAGCACATGAGCCCTTATCGCTAGGTCAATGGGTGGCGGTAAGGGCTCAGGCAGTAAATAGCTATGCCCTACTTTAATTTTAGTGCACGGCCATTTACTGCCCCATTAAAGAACTGCTTTTTTTTTCCAGCTGCGGAAATGAATGGCCCAGTGCATGCCAAAAACACATGCCCACATTACTGCAAGCTGCTTTTTACCGCGGCTTAGTAAAAGGACCCCTCGGTGTCTTAAACTGTATGCTACTGAATTTTTCTGTCAAAGTTGTGGCATGGGCGGAGAGTGGGCATGGAAGCGTTAGCCAGCTATCGTATTCCCTTTACCACTTTCCAACTGGCTAACTTTCTCTTCTATAAGAGGCAGTAATTGCTTCTGTGTTAACTGGGAGCAGACACTGTATGTAAATCTGAATGTTAACACACAACTTGCAATACAAAATAGGGGGACTGCCCCCTTTTGATGCAGCATTAGTTTAGGGCGTACTGCATGTTAAAATCCCATGTTATAGAGCGTTACACCCAAAATGTAATGCTTTTTTGTAGAAGGGCCCCTAAAATAGCTGTATATCATCTCCCTTTATTCAGAAATGAATATTCTTCTGTTATGGGGTAGTACTACAATATTATGTAGCGAATTTTCAGTACAGGCAGTTGGAAATTAATTGCCTTCCAATGCCATGTGGCTCCTCATTTTAAAGCAGGGGCGTAGCCCAGGACTTCGGCGGGAGGGGGGTCCAGAGCCTGAGGTGAGGGGGCACATTTTAGCCCCCCCTGGCGCGCTGACCCCCCCCCGGCATGCCCGCCACCAACATTGACCCCCCCCCTGCTGATGACCCTCTAGACCCCCTCCCGCCACCAACCCCTCCCCCGCCGTTCGCCTACCTTGCTGGCGGGGGACCCCAACCCCCGCCAGCCCAGGTCCTCTTCTTCCTTCATCTGTTTCTGAGTCTGCGTCCTGCAAAGTGGAAACATTAGGTCCTATAAATGCATTCCCTTTATGAAATGGGAAACATGTGTAGATTTTTGACCCATTCAAGCCACTGCTCAAACCACTTCCCCTTGCAATTTTTTATGTATTATGGGCATCCATGTGTAAACTGAGCCCTTTCTAAATCATCATTCACAGATAGATGTCGTTTCCACATGTAACCCCCATACGTAAGTTTGTGCCACAAGACATATGAGAAAGACTTGATGACATGGAGATAAGGAGAGACAGTGGTGATATGATACAGACATTCAAATATTTTGAAAGGTATTATATACAAACAAACCTTTTACAGAGATAAGAAGGCAGTAGAACTAGAGGGCTTGAATTGAGGTTTCAAGGGGGCCAACTCAGGAATAACGTCAGGAAGTACTTTTCACGGAGCTGGTGGTAGATACCTGGAATGCCCTCCCACAGGAGGTTGTGGAGATAAATATGGTAAGGGAATTCAAAATGTGTGGGATAAACACAAAAGAATCCTGTATGGAAAGAGAATGGAATCAAACAAACAGAGGGCAGCTTCAGTAATGGGAAACAAAGCCAGTGCCAACTTCTATGGTCTGTGCCTGAAAATGGCAAGAACAAATCAAGATAAAGTTTCATATGTAGTATCGCATCAACCTTATTCTATGAGATTAAATCATTGGGCAGACTGGATGGACTGTACATTCTTTATCTGCCATCTACAATGTTACTATGGCCCCTTTTACAAAGGCGCGTTGAAAAATTGCTGAAGTAATGTAGATGCGTGTTTTGGGTGTGCGCAGAACCAATTTTCACCGCACCTGTAAAAAAATGCCTTTTTAACATTTTTCTGAAATGGATGTGCGGCATCCAGGACATGTTGACCCAGAGGTGTACTCTGCACCTCACCAATAGTGCTGGAAGGCTTTCCTCTATCAGTGAACTCCTCCAACAATACACATAGGGAATCCGAGAAAAAGTCTCCAGAGCTCAATGAACCGGGTTGCAGCGGGGGAGTTCGCATATCAGGGGTGAGTGAGATGTCTGAGCCAAAGCCCGATGCAGCCCCACCTGGTAGCAGCGTTTGGGCAACTGGCAAACCCCAACCCTCTAAATCTAGAGGAACCGGACCCCTGTGGGCCACAAAAACATCTATAGGTCCTGCATTAGCGAGGGTTCTGAGAGAAAAAACCCTCACTTTACCCTTCATTTTCACCGTAACTGCTAGACCTGAAGGGAGCACTGCTACTGTGGTGCTGCCATCTTGAAACCTTCTTCAATTACATCAGTCTTACCGCATGACTTGCAGAATGTCAGGATTGGCTTTCTTGTGTTAGAGGATTCCTTCCAATACAGAGTTAAGTTTAATTTGGGGTGGTAAGACCATGGTTTTTTTTTCCTAGGATAGGTCCTCTTTTAAAATTATGTTTTGCTGGAAATCTGTGTGCTAGCAGATCTAGGATACGCCCCTTTGTGTGTGTGATGTTTACCTACGGACTGTAGCAGTCCCACAGTTGTAGGAATTCCATGCAGTCTTTGGTGTTTTCATCGGCTGGATTGTCTAGGTGGAGATTGATATCCCCTATTAAGAGCACATTGATGTAGGTGACACATATATTTGAGATGAAATCCTTGAATTCTGTCCGTACTCCTGGATTTGTTTTTGCAAATTAAGTCACTCTGTTTAGAACTGGGGGGGGGGGGGGGGGGAGTAAGTTTAAAGAATAGACCCTAAGTGTGGTTAATCGTGTAACTGCAAATTAGTGCCGATTAGCACCAACTATTGTCACTTAAGGGCTATTCCTTTTCGTCCATTCCAGACCAGTCCAGATGAAAGGGTTATGTCCATCTACCAGCGGATGGAGACAGAGAAAAATGCACTGGACTATGGTTAAAGAGAAGTCCTGGCCATGTCTTCAATTACTTGTAAAAAGAGTAGCCTAATAGAGCAGTGCCCTGAGCAGCAGGGAAACTAGGGTTCAAATCCCATTCTCCCCCACCCCCCAACTCATTCTGTCTTGGGCCAATCACTTTGGAGGTAATTTTAGAAGCCTTGTGCAGGCATTTAAATGTGTAGATGGCATTCGTGTGTAAAACACTAATTTTACAGTGCTGCTGTTTGTGTTTTGTAAATGCTGCTAAATGAATAGATTAAAATGATGTGTCATAGGAATGGTTTGGAAAGGTCAAAAAATTATATAGTTAATTCAGATTTTGCTTGAGAATGCACATATTTTAAAATAATACCCTTGTTGGATTTTGTATGTTAGCTGAGTCATGCATAAGTCAGAAAACAGCTCATTTCCAACAGGTTGTTAGAGCAGTGATTGAAGGGGCAATTGTACTGAACTCTTTGGTATTTTAAATGACCATAAGAATGTACAAAATGTGACTTCAGGAGCTTGACTTCTTAATTAGATACTATTGTATGTGTAGTTGTCTGAACTACAGTACTTATAATGTGTAAGTGCCAAAACTTACACCTGTAGGTTACAAAATTCAGCACTTACACATGTAAGTACTGACACCTGCATGTATAAGCTGCAAAGTAATGCTGAGTTTTTTTTTTTTAATGTGTATTTTTATTAGAGGGTCACTTCACATTTCCTATGAATCTGTACATATTTTACAGAAAGCTCCACATTCTACGAGCCTTTTGTAATATAGGTAGGAAATTACGAACATCCTGACTTGGATGTCCCATTTCTGACCTAGATAAGCCATATTAACAACTGTACTGCATATTTCCCATTGCTTCAAATACCCACCTAGATTGTATATTCTTTGGTACAGAAACTTATTCTGCCAGATTTACTAATCAAGTCCTAAACTTCCGGAACATTTATTTAATTATATTAGAAAGGAGGATAAAAATCCAAATTATGTACATTATATAAGGTACCTACCCCATTACTATTGATGCTCTATGGTCTTGGGAAAGTCATTTATCTCACTCTAGCGACCCAGTACCAAGGCACTTGCTGTAATCTTCCATTGTCAATCAACAATTTAATTCTTGTAAGTATATGTAAGAAGTTGTAATTCTAGAGCAGGATGGAAGGTCTCTTTCTTTTATCATGCTCTCTGCTCTGGGGTTTCAGATCAGTCCCTGAGGCCGCTTAGAAGAATAGAATCCCAGTACTATTTTTTGGATGATGTTATGGGGTAAATACATAAAGAGGTATCTCCTCTTTTGTGTCTGTAAGAAAAAGGCTTAGTACATGTGGCCTCATATCCTTTCAGCAACATCTGTTGGCTGCTTACCAAAATTTACAGGGAGTTGCAAAGATAGCCATGGGCTATCTTTTGGTCTGTTCTGTGGTTTGGCTGTAGTAGGTCTTATCTGAAGTCCCTGCATCCCGCTCTCCTTAGTCATTTGATCTGGGAAGTTTTGGGTTCACTTCAAACTTCAGTGATTGCCATGCATTTGCTATTGCGCACAGCATTCTTACAGGAATGCATGTGCTCCACATGCATGCAGCATGTATGCTCTCCGCCTCTAAAGCATTGCTGGATCCTAGAGATTTAGGTTAGTTATAAACCCTCACTAGATAAAAACATTGTGAATCTTAATACTGAAAATCATTTATCTGGTTTGCAGTGGTGCTGACCACATGAATTTTTTTTGTTTTAAATCTCAGGTGATTCTACTTATACCTTTGACCATTTTATTCACAAAACAGTCCACGTTGTATGTGCAGAAGAGGAGAATAGTTTTGAAGGAAAGGCTAAAGCAGCTAGGGCTCTTCAGCTTGGAGAAAAGGCGGCTGAGGGGAGATATGATAGAGGTCTATAAAATAATGAGTGGAGTTGAATGGGTAGATGTGAAGCGTCTGTTCACGCTTTCCAAAAATACTAGGACTAGGGGGCATGCGATGAAGCTACAATGTAGTAAATTTAAAACGAGTTGGAGAAAATTTTTCTTCACTCAACGTGTAATTAAACTCTGGAATTAGTTGCCAGAGAATGTGGTAAAGGCGGTTAGCTTAGCAGAGTTTAAAAAAGGTTTGGACAGCTTCCTAAAGGAAAAGTCCATAGACCGTTATTAAATTGGCTTGGGGAAATCCACTATTTCTGGGATGATCAGTATAAAATGTTTTGTACTTTTTTGGGATCTTGCCAGATATTTGTGATCTGGATTCGCCACTGTTGGAAACAGGATGCTGGGCTTGATGGACCTTTGGTCTTTCCCAGTATGGCAATACTTATGTACTTATGTAGGGGCAGAGAATAAACTAACACATTAACTTCTTAATTCTATATATGGAGCTCAAAATTGCACATGCAATAACATTTCATAATGTGCCAGTTAGTGCCAATAATTGGGTGCTAATCGGCAATCATTTGGAATTTACATGCGCATCTTTGTAGTCAATATTTTATAAATATGTGCGAGTAAGTTTTTACGTGTGGATTCGAAAAGGGGGCATGGCTGTGGGAGGGGCATGGGGCATTCCTAGAATTTGCATGCAGTTTTATAGAATAAGGCAGATTCGTGCATAATTTAGGTGCGAGGATTTACACCAGGTTTCAGTTGGTGTAAGTCCTTGCGCCCAAAATTGGGGTTGGATCCTGGCGCTAAGCACTATTCTATAAACAGTGCTCAACTCGGAGCACCGTCTTTAGAATAGCACTTAGTGCTCATTTTTTTCAGCGCCAATTTTTCAGTACCATATACAGAATCTAGTCCTAACTGGGTAATTCTATAAAGAGAGTGCCAACATTTAAATGACCAGAATACCAGCATTCTATTGCCCTCCAAGTGGATAAATTCAGCTACATATAAGTTATCTGTCTAAGTGGCGATGGGTAAATGGCAGGTTTGTTTATTTTAATTATTTATTCATTCTTGTATGTGTGTATTGAGATTACATTGGTGCATATGGTATAAATGTTCAGTAGTATAGTGTTACAACTGGTGCATTATGATTACAAGGTAGTGTAGGGTACATAGTTTTCAGTTATTTGGTGTTACATTGGCGCATTATGGTTACGAGTTGTGTTGTGCATGTGGTTATCCATAGAATTTCTTGAAAAGGTATGTCTTTAGGCCTTTTCTGAACTGGATATAGTTCATGATTCTTCTTGTGATCTTGGGTTTTGAGTTCCAGCATTTAGATCCCAGATAGCTAAATCCAGCTGTGTAGATGGATGGTCAGACTGGATGGACCGTACATATCTGTTGTCATTTACTATGTTATTTCTATGTTATATTTCTGCAGTTTGGAAGGTGCCAACTCCGACCCCAGACCGCCCACAAAATAGCTGGTTTTTAATTTGGCATTTAGTGCTGATATTCAGCAGATAGCTCTGCACAAGCGATTTATTATTTAGATTTAGATTTGCTCGCACCTTTTTCAGTAGTAGCTCAAGGTGAGTTACATTCAGGTACACTAGCGCCTATGTTTACTAAGGTGCACTATAGGCACTTTATTTATTTATTTATTACATTTGTATCCCACATTTTCCCACCTATTTGCAGGCTCAGTGTGGCTTACAGAGTTTGGTTATGACATAATCATTCCATGATATCAGATACAATTGGTGATGTACAAAGATTGAGTAAGGGAAGAGAGAAGGAAGGTGTTAGGCAGGATAGAAGGTGGACTTTAATGATTGGGTGGATTGGTGAGGTAGTTATGTAAGGTTATGGGTTCTCTTTGTAGGCCTTGTTGAAGTAAACATGGGCTTACCACTCGCTAAAAAGGAAGTACCACTGGGCTACCGCAGCAGCCTGGTGGCACTTCCAACTCCCAGGCCACCATCATATCTGGTGCTACAAAAATATATTTATTTTTGTAGTGCCGATGTATACTCGGCGGTAATCAGGCAGTGCTGCTCGCTGCTTGGTTACCTCTGGGTTAGTTCAGGGGCTCTTATCGCCACCTCAGTGGGTGACGGTAAGGGCTGGCCCCCGAAATGGCCACGCTGCAAGTGCTTTACTTGCCTCACGTTCATTTCTTTAAAAAAAAGAAAGACCTGTCTTTTACCCGCTGTGGTAAAAGGGGGCCTTGGCGCACGTCAAACACGCCAATGCCAGCGCAGACCCCATTTGCCGCAGCTTGATAAAAGGGGCCCTATGTGACTTATAATTTAGGTGCACTGCATAACAGAACAACACTTACTAGTGCTTATAAATTGTAATTAATGCCAATTAGTGCTGATAATTGCTTGTTAACATCCAGTTATCAGCGCTGATTAGCTTGTTAGCTAATTAAGTTGTGTACATTGTTATGGAATATGCTTTGATTTCTACGTGGAAATCTCTGTGCGATATATAGAATCGGGGGATATATGCTTAAGTGGCATTTGCAGTTAAAAACATGTTGTAGGTTTCATATTCTCCCAGCTAGTTAGGGTAATTAAATCAGATAAACACTATTTTGTTTTCCCTTGGAAATGCTGTGGGTTGAAATGTTTTCCTGCTGAAGGACAGTTTACCCTTTCAAGATAATTTCAATTACTATGCTCCTTCTGAGAATATAACTCTAACTTCTAATCATCTGTGCTTATTGTTTTACAGCCTTTATCTTGTTTGGATTCCCAGCTGGGTAGGCAGTGTTTATTCTTTGTCCTTTAGAAAACTGTAGGGATGCAACTGCTGGGGAAGGAGGGAGTTGCACCTGTCCCTACTTGTTAAGAAACAGGCTAATCCAGTCCTGATTTTACTCCAGTGCATGCACAGACTTGTGACCCTCTGTTAGAGAAGTCCATCCGTTTAAGAGTCAAATTGGGACCATGTTAGATTGCTTCTTATGAAACAGAAACAGATGGTAACCTTATTTGGGTTGATATTCAATGTGATTTAACCAGCCAGAAACACCTCCTGGCTGGTTAACCCTTTAGTGTCCAACGTTCCCGTAATAAGCCATATGGGAACAGATTGATGGGAACATTGGACACTAAAGGGTTGTTAAACCACTTTTTTGGGGGGGACTAACTGGTCATTTTCAATGGCACTTAACTGGCTAGTGCTACTGAAAATGTCCGGTTAGCGCCTAACACAAAATCAGCTATTTTCAGGGCATTCCGGGGGCAGAGTCAGGCCAGTTAAGTACCAATATTCAGCATTTAACCTGCCCCACAGCTGGTTTAATGTTGAATATTGTACTTAACCAGCATTATGGTGTAGCTGGCTCCATAAACCTGGAAATTCAGTGCTGGAGCCCAGACATGGCCTCATATTGAATTTCCAGGCATAATGTTGGTGGTTAGCAAAATACTGAGGGTTTTTTTTTTACAAAGGCGTGCTAGCATTTTTAGTGTCCCTCTGCTCTGCCAGTCCTGCCTTCCTGGCCCTGGTGAATGCGAGGAGCTGAAGTAGTTCCATGTCGCTCCTGGTCTTGCTTCGTGCTGTGGGTACCGCTTTCCTGGCTCTGGTACCACTGCTGTAGCTGCGGGTGCTGGGACAATGCCATTTAGCGCTGGTCTGCAGGTTAGAGATCTCTATTGGTTATTCCTTCACGTGAAGAAAGGGCGATGGATGGGGAGAAAATATTAACCCTTGTGGGTTGTTATTAACTCCTGCCAGGGCATGGCAACATTAATGCCCTTTCCTGGGATATAAGTTTTGTTTGTCCAATTAAAAAGGCATCATCTCTTTTTTTGTTTTGTTTTATTTCTATTTATTACCTTTTAAGTGGACTAATAGGGTATCCATCCTTCTTTATTAAAAGTTTGTAAAACCTTTTCAGGAGATATGACCAGGTTGTGGAGTTCTTTTCATGGTATTGCCCTTGAAGGATTAAAAAGTCTAGTCTGATTCCCTCCAAGAAACAAATGTAAATATCATCCTGATATTATTTTGGTTAACCCTAAAGGTCAGCCCTAAAGGTTGTAACTGTGTCCCTGAAGGACCTGGGCTCAATTCACAGATCAGATCTTCTGCTCCCTGTGGTGGCCATGGTTGGGGTCACTGCAGAGCAACTCTTGTATAACCCTATGAATTAGGGGAGGGGTGGGGGTGTGTTTGTAAGAGTTATAGCTGTTGTGCAATTGTGACACCTTGTGGCCAGATTTAGGACTCATGATTACAGGTTTCCTGGTGCATGCTCCTCCCCCAGTAGGACCATCACTGCAATGACTGGACTAAAACTTAAGTTGGGAGGGAATATAAAATATGGCAGAACTTCCCATGAAATTGTAAATTAAGGTTGATGGTGCTTCTCTGGTTCCAAATAACCTGAAAGCCCAATTGGTATTAAAAAAAAAATGATTCTCTTACATTGATAACAAGTTTATGAGAAAATGAATATTTTAATATTGAAATCTAAGAACCAAAGTGGGAATTTACTATGAATGATGGGAAACAAAAGCTTGTCCTCTGTGTCTCTAGGGAGGCACTGCTTTAATGTTTGTATATGATCTTCTATTCAATATGTCATTTGTATTTCCCATTGAGCTATCTGGAGATCCATCATGCACAGTCTCTAGTTTTTCCATGTCCCATGTCTCCTCCTGTCTCATCAGCCAAAGGCAGGATGTTGGTCTTTAATAAGCTATCTCCTGGTTCATAGGGGTGAGCATTAATCACTAGCCCATCAGGCTGGCCCCACTGTTCATTGTTAAGCTCCTATTAATTTTCCTTGGCGTTTTGTAACAGTTGAAGGGATTTTAATAAAACAGTAGAATAGATGTCTATGCAGTATGGCAAGAGCTAATCTTACAGGATGTTTTTCTTCCATCCCACATATTACAACCGATACCTATAAAATATAGCTTAATGTTTCTTGGTGGTGTCAGCAAACATGTGAATACTGCGCAGATTAGATTTGACTGAAAGTAATAGACTGACATTTATTTTTCTTAGTTGGATTGAGAATCTGTAGCCTTCCTTTAATCCACTCTGCAAACCTTATGGTATTGTTCTCCAAAGATGTGCAGTAATGGGGTGGGGGTGAGGGGCTTCCTCTTTTGTTCATCTTAACCTAGAACACACAGTATCAGGTAGATGTGTGCAATGTTAACTAGCTTCCATTGTGAATGTTACATCATAGTAGCAGGATTTCTTCAAAATGTATGAGCTGAGAATTGTGGTTGACGTGGTTGTTCACTTGGGGATTTGGAAAAAAGGTAATCAAACAAGCTGTAGGTGATACCTTTTTATTGTAGGTGCCTGCAATCCTTCTTCACAAACTTGTTGAACAAAAGATAACTCAGAAGCTTGTCACAGATATATTCAGCTAGTCCAATAAAAAGAAATAACTTCCAATTTGTTTGTTGACCCTTATTTTTGAAATATACACAATGACTTGTTTTTTTTTTTACTGCATATACCCCTATATAAAAAAGCATAGCTGCCTCTGGTAACATCACCTCAGTCATTGCAGGGCTGCTGCTGCTGGAAGGACAGGTGAAATACATCCTCTGAGCTTGACCCATCAGTGCCCTCATACGCCCCGCT
The DNA here is from genome assembly GCF_901765095.1 of Microcaecilia unicolor. NCBI lineage: Eukaryota > Metazoa > Chordata > Amphibia > Gymnophiona > Siphonopidae > Microcaecilia > Microcaecilia unicolor. Next base: position 404,545,157 of record NC_044033.1, read on the forward strand.
TAGGGTTCTTAAACTGCTCGAATTGCTCATCTTAATAGGGTGCTATTAAGCTGTAAGGAAGATATATCCAAATTCCTTGCTCACCTTCTTGACTCAATTGAAAGCAGAGTTTTGCTGTTGGGGAGCCTACGTCACTTTCCACTTGATAAAACTGGTGGGGGAGCACCCTCCATCTGATATGTTACACTTGAATTTTGTTGACAAAAATCTATGACTGAAGCTTCAAGCATGTCCTGTAAGAGAACTGCTAATGGGGGCCCCTATTGTATTCCAGCAGGAAGCTGCTCTAAGTGCATGACTTAATTCAGGAGTGCATGTCAGGAAAGTGAGGGAAGAGACAGAGGAGAAACAGTTAGAGCTCATCGAGATATTAGTTGAGTTCAGGGAGACAGGTGTTGAAGTGGAATATGTCTATGAAGAGTAAAGCAAGGTATTCTTTGGTTCTGGCTAAATTTATCAGAACATCTAGAGATCAGACTGGAGAAAAAACCAGTATGGCTGAAAATTCAGAGAGTAGTGTTCCTGTGAGTGTGAGATTACATAAAGTTTACTAGTAAATGAGTTAGACCTGACCAAGCTAGTTCAAGAGATTAAAATATTGCATACGGACCTGTCTGATGTTGGGATCTGAGCTCAAAATACCGCATGAACAAGTGATCAAAATACATGTTGATGAACAAATTGAATTTGTGGCCTTTATCCAAATGAAGATCAAATCCACCAGAGCTAAAGACAAATAGAATGACTAGGAAATGGACTGAAATACTGCATCAGAAGCCTGGGGATAGTGGAACTAGAAGAGGGTAAAAAGGATGCATTTAGAATACTTAATAACCTTTTTGAGGGCAATATTCAAAGCCATTTCTGTGCACAGTACAATTACAGTTACAATTAATTAATGTATAGCCCACTAATACTAATCACATTACAACTAAGATACTAAATTACAGTAAGTCTAGGATGTAACAATATTGATCCTGAGTTACCATAGGTAATAGTATCACAATTGTCACTGTACTTCACACAAACATGTATTCACTGTTAACTGCAGTATATTACTTTCTAAGCACATGTTTATAAAACAACAGCATCTTTAATCCCTTTTTAAAACTACCTTAACTAGAAATATGCCTTAGTTTAAATAGCAGAGATGTCTATAAACCAACAGTCTATCTGAATAAACAGGTAAACAATTTTCTCAAGGTAATTCCCCGATGGCTAGGAAAGGAAAATAAGAACGAACTTCGAGTATTGTAATATTGTCCTACAGGGTTTTTTTTTTTTGCACAGAAATGCAAAGTTTGAAAATTGCCCACCCTATCCAGAGAGAAATTGATATGGATAGTTCCACTAGTTCACCCACACATCATGAAGGTATTACTGGGCGCATTGCTTGGTGGGGAGTAGGGGAAGCCACACAGAGAATTGTTTTTGCAGTCTTTTGTATTGCAATTGTTGTTTGAGGAGGTATTCTACAGATATACGTCTTGTGCTTTATTTCTGATGCAGGTGACAGCTGAAAAAAGGGCTGTGTCAGGTTTGAATAAAATATTGCTTCCTCTGAGATCTGAATCTGATTTCTTTGTTCCATATGTGGCCTAATACATTCTTCTACTTGACACCTTAGCAATGGAGCCATTTTACAGCTTCCATAAGGAATGGGGATGGTGTGCAAATGATTATGGTGGGTAAAGAAGTGCATGCTTATTTCATTGCATGCTGTCAGACTTGTGAGTTCTTGTACCAAGGATAGCGCTGCTGAGCCCAGTATTCGGACCAGGTTCTGCTTGGCGGCTGGACCCCGGGTTTCACCTGGGCTGACCACCGTTCCCCAGAGGTTGAGCCCCTATGTGTGGGTGGCCTGCAGGACTTACGGGATGGATCTGGAAGCGGGGTGATGAATGTATTGGTCAGGCAGGCAGCAGGTCAAGAGAGTAATCCAGGTACAAGTGGCAGTCAGTAGGCAGGCAGGCAAGAGAATAATCCAGGTACAGGCAAGTCAGTAGGCAGGCGGCAGGCAAGAGAGTAATCCAGGTACAGGCAAAAGTCAGTAGGCAGACGGCAGGCAAGCGAGTAATCCAGGTACAGGCGAAAGTCAGTAGGCAGGCAAGAGAGTAATCTAGATGCAGGCGAAAGTCAGTAGGCAGGCAGCAGACAGAAGAGTAATCCAGGTACAGGCAAAGTCAGCAACGAGGGACCAGTAGATAAGAAGCAGACTACAGAGCTAGAAACACCTACCAAAGTAGAAGCCGAAGCATGGAATCCAGGAGAGCTCAGCTGATAAAGTGCTGGCGTCTGACATCAGCAGGGAGAAGGGGCACAGCCATAGGACAAGAGCAGGGGAAGGAGGAACCGGAAGACCAATAGGAGAGAAGCAAGGGAAGCCATGCAGAGGAAGAGCAGACCCAGGTGGGTGGAAGCAAAGCAATCAAGAAAGATCAGAGCCAGGTACATGGAAGCAAAGCAATTAAGGAGCTTGTAACCACCGCTTTCTGAACAAACCCAGAGAGGACTACACACACATGGCTCAGGCAGTGCCAGTCAAATATGCGTGTCGATGGGACCTTGCACAGCCCGAGGATGCCGCTTGCGTTGAGGTAGAGGACATGACACATGCAGATGACATGCTGCTGTACCTAATGGATCTGATTGCTTCACTCCCACATGTTACGGATCTAATTATAGAGTTTGGATATGTTTCAGTCTGTACTGTGAATTATGCTAAATCTGTAATGATGTCATGCAGCTGGAGATTGTTGAACTCTGGGGTATCGGCTTTCAGATAGAATTAGAATATTTATTTATACACCGCCTTTAGCCAAGGCAGAAATACAAAAGAAACATACATAATAAAAACACAAACAAAGGCATATTCAGACAGTGAAGGACGATTGCAACACAGGCAAAAAAAATATCAGCTTAGAGTGAGTCCATGAGTTCATAAAACAGCAAAATCAAGAGGGCAAAAAAAATGCGAAACAGAATAAGTAGTCCCTCAAAATCTTCTTAAAAGACACCCTAAAAATTCTTGGAGTTACCATTGATCGACACTTAACACTTGAGAGTCACGCGAAAAACACCACCAAGAAAATGTTCCACTCAATGTGGAAATTAAAAAGAGTAAGACCTTTCTTCCCAGGGACCGTCTTCTGCAACCTGGTACAATCAATGGTACTCAGTCATCTAGACTACTGCAACGCACTCTACGCTGGCTGCAAAGAGCAAATAATCAAGAAACTTCAGACAGTTCAGAACACTGCAGCTAGACTCATATTCGGTAAAACAAAATATGAAGTGCTAAACCCCTACGAGAAAAGCTACACTGGCTCCCACTTTTAGAGTGCATCACGTTCAAAATATGTACCTGTTACACTACTGTCATGTTTTATCATTATCATGATCCTTCTGTAATACCAAATGTCTATATTCTTATATATTTTCACTACTCATGATGTATTGTAAGCCACATTGAGCCTGCAAAGAGGTGGGAAAATGTGGGATACAAATGCAATAAATAAATAAATAAATAAAAGTCTTGATTCAACCTTCAGTCGTAAAGGCAACTTGTTCCACTTCACTGGCGCAGTAATAGAAAATGAACCAGTTCTAGTTAGATTCAAACGAAAGTGTTGTAGAGCAGGCACCATAAGATTATGTTGCTCCTGTGATTGCAACGCATGTGCCGGCACATACCACGTCACAGCTTGCTTCAATAAGTAGACGAATCATGATACAATGCACAATGAGTAAGCAATAGCAATTTATACAAAAGATGGTACTTAACAGGCAACCATCTCAAATGTTTAAGACAGACTGTCACATGCTCAGACCTAGACAATCCAAACAGTAACCTCACCGCTGAGTTTTTCCCTACTTGGAGTGACTGTACACAAGGAATGGGTAACCCCAAATAGATGACATTACAGTAGTCCAGACTTCCCAAAATCAGAGCCTGGACTACTTTTTTAAAGTCATTCTGCAATAACAACAGTTTCAATTTACACAAGATACGCTTCTTAAAATACACATTGCATACCAAAACCTGCTCGTGAGGTGAAAAGAAAAACATATTATCCAGTAAAATTCCTAAATTCTTCACATGTAAAGATGTCAGAACCCCAGATAGCATTTACTAATTGTCCCCAGTGATCTAGGATTAGATTTACTAAAGTGTATTACTAGGTTTGCCATGTTATTGCGTTTAGGGGGTATTTCTGTAACATAAATGCTAACATTTATTTATTTATTACATTTGTATCCCATATTTTCCCACTTATTTGCAGGCTCAATGTGGCTTACATAGTACCGTAATGGCGATCGCCAATTCCGGTATGAACAAATACAAAGTGATGTTGTGATAGAATAAAGATCATGTACACATCCATCACACATTCTGATGTTTAGATAATGGCATTTACATATATATATAAGTGCGTACATATTAAATGCCAAAATTCTGCCTAAGTACTATTCTATAAGCACCTGTTTAACTTGGTGTGTATTTGGGAGGGGATGTACATATGGGGCTCACACTTACAAATGTAAATTATAGAATGCTATAATTTATGTGCATAACTCTGACATTTAGGTGCTAAAACTTATACTGTCTCTATGCACGTATATATCCAGTTAGGTATTTTGATAGAATGGGCTCCTACTAGCTGCCCTTTGGTTGCTTAATTTTAAGTGCCCTGTTAATAGAATTGCCCTGCACATGTGTGCTATTAGTAAGTAGGTCCCATTGTATAAATTGGTTCCTCTGGAAAATAACAGTAGTGAATGCATATTAGCACACTGTAACGTGGTTGTGCACTGTAGTAAATCTAGCATTTAAGTCTCTTAAATTCCCTGAATTATTATCAATTACTTAAAAGTTTGGTGCACGGAAAGTTGCACCAATTTCTTGGCCTGATGAACTAATATTAAGAAGATAGTGCTCCTTCATACTCTTTTCTTCATTTTCCCCAATTCCATTCTCCTTTAGGTGTGTTTTCTCTGGTTTTATTTGGCAGAGACGCCAGCAAAGCCAGGCCTGTTTTTGAAACCTTATCACTACCAAAAGAGGAGTGAGCTTACCTAATATCAAACCGTATCACTGGAGCATGGCTTTCCATACTGTTTCTTATTGCTCAACCTGTTGTCTATGATATGGGAGGAAGGTATGGGACATGGTCACTGAAGGAATGAGAATTGTGTCTTTTTGATCTGTGTAGTTGACAGATTTCCTTTATTCCAATTTTTTTTCAAATTTCGATTTCACAGATCTATGAGGCTTTGGCAGAAGTAGTTTGTGTTATACCATATAAGTATGTGAGCTGATGGGAGATTACTTTTGAGCCACAGGAAGAACAGTTTTTTTGCATTCCTCATTGAAAATACACTTTTATCTGTCTTTAAACGAATCTCTTCATAAAGGCAGTTAATAAATCCCAATAAAAAAATAAATAATCTTTGAATATGGTGAAAACACATCAAAACCTTTGATGCAGTCTTGTTTAACTTTGCAAAGGCTTTGCAAGGGTGGTTCCAAAATTGACCTATTTTTTGTTGACCTGTGTGCTAGTGGAAGATTTTGAGCACACGTGTGGCAGTTCTATAAATGGGCACCTCTTTGTGGGCACTCTAATATTGCATGGTGAGAGTCTATTCTATAATGGCATCTGGGCACCCAGATTCAAGTGTAACCTGGCAGTTAGACCAGGCTTAGACTTAATGTAACTGAGTGTGTATAAATGCAGGAAGGGCGCATGCAACTTATAGGATTCTATTAAGGGTAAAAGAGTCATGGATTTGATATACCACCTTCAAGTGTGTACAGCTAAAGTAGTTTACATATATTATATGGCGATACTTTATCTGTCCCTAGTGGGTTGACAATCTAAAGGTCCTTTTTACTGAGCTGAGCTATAGGTGTGCTAGCGTTTTATCACATGCTAACGTTAGAAACACCCATAGGAATATATGGGTGTTTCTAGCGTTTAGCATGTGCTAATTTTATCACGTGATAAACATGATAGCACACCTTAGTAAACAGGTCCCTGAGTTTTGTAGCTGGGGCAATGGAGTGTTAAGTGAGTTGCTCAGAGTCACAAGGAGCTGCAGTGGGAATTGAGCCCCAGTTCCCCAGGTTCCACCCATCTATACTTATATGTGCCCTTAAAGAATAGTGCTTAGGGCACTTACATGTGTAAGGGATAATTTGTGTCAATGGGACATCTAACCTTAGGTGCCTACTTGTAGAATTTCCCTTATTTATTTATTTAGATTTTGCTCACACCTTTTTCAGTAGTAGCTCAAGGTGAGTTACATTCAGGTACACTGGATATTTCTCTGTCTCAGTACGGCTCACAATCTAAGTTTGTACCTGAGGCAATGGAGGGTTAAGTGACTTGCCCAAGATCACAAGGAGCAGCAGTGGGATTTGAACTGGCCACCTCTGGATTGCAAGACCAGTGATCTAACCACTAGGCCACTCCTCCACTCTGCTTATGGTGTGGGAAGTCACTGGGGGTTAAAGATAAAGGAAATGGTGAGCATGGAACCAGCATGTGGGATCCCTTAGAAAAAGGAGGAGTTAGTGGTTACTGAGGAAGGGCAGAGTATGGGCCATTTGGCCCTTATCTGCCGTCATGTTTCTGTTTCTATTCAAAGAGCAGGAACCTTAGTTTAGTTCATTTTTCTGAGTGCAGGGTGTGTCTTGGTGAGACACTGGAAAAGGAACACTCCTCCTCCCTGCTTTTAATGCAAGGAGAAGGTTTGAGACATATTTTGTCATGGAAAAACTGACTTATGAACTGCAAATTAAATTGCTAGGGTCAGTTTTCAAAACTGCTCAAGCAGGCCACGGCAAGGGCTGACCCCATTAGTGGTTTGTGCTCAGAATCATAGGGCTTTATGCAAATACATCCATGAGGGGGTAATTTCATAACAGGGCATCTAGGTAATATTTAAAAAAAACATAGGCCCCTAAAGACCCTTTATAAGATTCGTATAATTATCACTATTACTGCCAAATTCTCCCTTACAATGTTATACCTGCTCTGAACGAGGTGTAAATGTGTGCAGGTATTCTACGCATGTGCATACATAGTTTATAAAATATGTACATATATTGCAACTCTGCCTGTATTGAGCAAATTTCTTAATTGTGTCCAGAAAGGGATAGTTTAGCACTCCCAATGATTTTGAAAAGTTGACTATAATGTGGAAGTGGCAAATAAATATGAGTGGGAGGATATGGGTAGGGCAAGTGTGCACTCTCTCTCTCCCCCTCTCCCTCCCTCCCACCCTTAAAGCCTGGCCAATCAATGGACATCTGTGGTGGGAGGAGGAAGTTCACACTCCTGCCAATCTGATCACCCTACACCTTGCCACCCTTACCCACAAAGTAGGAAGTCAAACACCACTTTTGACATCATTACAGTATCAGTTAGGTGTACTTTCTTTTGGAGATGAATATTTAAGAATCATTTTTTTTGTATATTAATCTTCTGTGTGCCAGGCACACACTCAGTGCACATAATTGTAACACATATTTGGGTGTAGGTTTGTCAAGCAAAACTTCTATATCGTGGTTCTTCTCACACATTCATAGAGTTATAAAAAAAAAACAACAAAAAACCTGTGAGACTTTGATGGGCTACTAAGAGACTTCCAGCATATCTGTGGCATACAGAGAGGTGTTTCTGTGGAGAGAACAAGAAATCTCATAAATAAACTCTTCAAAAACTTCAGCCATGCGTTTATCAGTTCAGTTTGCAGTTCAGTAAATGACTTCACCCTCTGCTTGTGTTGGATATGCTCCAGCTGTTTTTCAAAGACCTATCCTCTCCATTAACTCTTGCATGCACTAGCTGGTGTCTGGTTTTTTTTTTTGCCCACCAACAACTACTACAGTGGGAAAATGTGGGATACAAATGCAACTAATAATAATAATAATAATACAAAAATAAAGACTTGTATGATGAGCATGTTTGGGGGCTTTCTATCTGGGACCTGTGACTGTGCACCACTTGCCAAAGATACAGTATTACTGTTTATGTTACTTAATTGTGACAAGTCAAATAGTAATTTTGAGTGAATATCAATTCTTTATTTTTGCAGAAAACTCACTGTAAAGTAATAATATGATCTTCCCAGTTTAACAGTTGTGGCGTCATAGGGCAAAGGGTATTTTTCACATTCTTTGTCTATAGCTAAGGTCCTTTTAGAAAGCAGATGCTTAGAAAAGGTTGGGTCAAACTGCTTTGTCTTTCTTAGGGAAAATTAGGGAAAATTTGTTTAAGCATGGGTGGCTGTGGCCCGCACAGAGTGGAGGGCATGGCTCTGGCTACCTTGTTGGACTGACTGGATGGACCGTGCAGGTCGTTATTTGCTTCATACTGTCCACTGGGAAAATCTCAAAATATAGTGCCTTCAGCCCCCACACCATTCAAATGTAGTCTGTCTTCTTAAAATATACACTTATGCACAGCACTTTCTTCCATATATATATATGTATATAAGAATATTTTGACACACTGTCTCTCCACTTAAATTGGTGACCTCAGCGGTACAACCTGCTAGTATATAACCACTATTGCAAGGCTATCCTGGATCCACTTCTTCATCGGAACGCCCAGCTAACAAGCTTTAATATGTCTTAAATACTTTAGAGGTCCTTTTAAAATGGTTGCTGAAAAATGGCTTGCAGTAGTGTAGGTGCGGGTTTTGTGTGTGCCAATCCATTTTTCTGCGCACCTGTAACAAAGTCCTGCCTTTCACAGAAACAGGAAGTCTGTGTCGGGGGTGGGTGTGTGTGTGTGTGTGGAATGCTGCAGAGTCATCAGCATGCACGTGGCTGGGAGGGCCTGCGCTGCCTTCTGATGACTGCAGGTCCCCGAGAGGCCTAATGGCACTTATGGTATTGGCTACTTTTCTGTTCTGGAGAGGTTCGAGGAGCTGTGCCAGAAGCAGCAGTGTGTTGGTCGAAATTGACATCGCCGGTCTCCTTGCTAAGACGGCACCCAGCGTTATTCTCCCTTCTTACTACGCTACTGATTGTTCATGTCTCAGTGTGCTCTAACAGAGTAAAAGCTAGATGAGGATATGCAATTTGTCTGATTGTTTATTTATATCCAGTCTGGACCAAGGCGGGTCACAAGTAGGACATACATAGTGTTAAAATTACAATAACACAGAAGGAAACAAAACAGGATGAAAAGGAACAAATAAAAGTCAATTTAGCAGTGAATTGCTCCATGGAAGTATGAATGGTTGTGTGATTGATTCATAATGGATTTAGATAGATTGTTTTGAACTTAGGTAGCCATAATAGGAAGTATTTCCACATGTTAGTGGTTTGCATTAAAAAAATTTTTATTAAAAAAGAAGAGTGTTAAAATATAATTAATAATTGTGGAGTTTTTTGACTGGCATTTGATGTAATGATAAAATTGTTTGCTCAGTTTGGAAAGTTTCCTCGTTTAGTATTATATTAATAATTTTTGAGAAAATGGCTCAACCGAGTTGGCACTACAAAACGGGAATGTCTACTGACCAAATTTCTGAATTGCTGGCTGGACATAGATTGTTTGGTACGGCTGCAGAGGAACCACAAACAGATTGGTCAGACATTCAGAAATTAAACAGATATCTTATTAGGACGGAGTTCCATTCACGCACGCTAGTAGAGTATTGTCATGTGCAACGGTTTCCTAGAGGTTTAAGACTTTACAAAGAACCCAGATTTTTAGATGATGATCATTTTGTTAAACAATGGAATGATTTAATCTCACAATGTTCCTTGGATTTAATGCTAATGAATATGGATGAGATTGATTTGCATATATAGATCGCCTTCACTGAATGCAGATCTATTCAGTGCATATTCATTAGTATATCCTGAAAATCTGGCCTGTTTACAGCCCCCGAGGACTGAACTTGGACAAGTCTGATTTAGTGGATTGGCAGAGAGCTACAAAATCTTTCACCTCTAGGTCACCTGTTTCAAGTTCCACTCCAAGTTACTAATGATCCAAAGTTATCACTTCCGGCAGATTACTTGTGTAAAATGAGTTAACATCTTCCTGTGATTAGTATCACCATTACAAAAGAAACATTCTGATAACTGGCATGAATTAGCGCCTGGTTGACAGTCTTAAAATAAATTAAAGACTACATGTGCATAAGGTAGTGAAATAAATACACTTCGACGTGCTAGAAGTACTCCTTCCAAAAGAGGACTGGTTTACGCTGGTGTGGGAAAGGTGTTCTAACCTGCACTTTTCTGCTGCAGTACCCATACTCTGGCTAAATGTAGGACATTAATTCTAATTGATGTTATAGTGTCACGTTTCTTTAACACCATATTCTCTAGAATGCATACCGGTATTTATAAAGTTGCAGTATCTTAAACACTAGCTACCTGTCATTTGATTTTAGGTTCCCTTTCAGGCTTATTTTCGAAAGAGAAGGGCGCCCATCTTTCCATACAAATCGGGGGATGGGCGTCCTTCTCCCAAATTGGAATAATCAAAAGCCGATTTTGGGCATCCTCAACTGCTTTCTGTCGCGGGGACGACCAAAGTTCACAGGGGCGTGTCGGAAGCATAGCGAAGGCGAGATTGGGGTGTGCTTAACACATGGGTGTCCTCGACCGATAATGGAAATACTTTAAAAAGAAATAGGAGAAAATATTTTTTCACTCAACGAATAGTTAAGCTCTGGAACTTGTTGCTGCAGGATGCGGTAACAGCAGTTAGCATATCTGGGTTTAAAAAAGGTTTGGGCAAGTTCCTGGAGGAAAAGTGCATTGTCTGCTTTTGAGACAGACATGGGAAGCCACTGCTTGCCCCGGGATTGCTGGCATGGAATGTTGCTACTATTTGGGTTTCTGCCAGGTACTTGTGACCTGGATTGGCCACTGTTGGAAACAGGATACTGGGCTGGATGGAGCACTGGTCTGACCCTGGATTGCTGGCATGGAATGTTGCTACTATTTGGGTTTCTGCCAGGTACTTGTGACCGGGATTGGCCAGAGGAAAGACCCTCACCAAATGACAGACAGAACAAAATAGCATATTAAAACAGTAAAGGGCTAAAAGAAACTGCATGATATGATCTTCCAGGCTGGTTATAATACGGCACAGTACATCGTCAGCTACAATGCATTATTACTTAACTGCACATCTCCCACGTCTGGGTTCAGTCATCAATCTCATTGCTCGGTTTGTGATAGCTCTTGGTTGCAAAACACAAAAATACTTATTATTGTGTCTTAAAAAGGGCACTAAAACCTAGTGCACAATTGGAGAGGCCTTAGACTAGATTAAAAGTAAGCACCTTAAATCTGTTTTAATAGTTGTGTTTACATTGTCTTCTCAGTCCTGTTTTGCCAGTGTTAAGAAACCCATCCTCTTGTGCCAGCTGGAACATGGCCAGTTCAAAGCTAGTAAATTAAAAAAAAAAAATCTTTTCCAAGATCTTCACTTCTTTTGTGGTGCAAGAGAACACTAACAGGCTTATTTTCGAAAGAGAAGGGTGCACATCTTTCGTCGTTCTCCCAGGGTCGCCCAAATCGGCATAATCAAAAGCCAATTTTGGGTGTCCTCAACTGCTTTCCGTCGCGGGGACGACCAAAGTTCACGGGGGCATGTCGGAAGTGTAGCGAAGGCGGGACTGGGGCGTGCCTAACATGGGCGTCCTCGACCGATAATGGAAAAAAGAAGGGCGTCCCTGATGAGCACTTTGGCGACTTTACTTGGTCCATTTATGACCAAGCCTCAAAAAGGTGCCCGAACGAACTAGATGACCACCAGAGGGAATCGGGGATGACCTCCCCTTACTCCCTTAGTGGTCACCAACCCCCTCCCACCCTAAAAAAACCTTTGTAAATACTTTTTGCCAGCCTTTATGCCAGCCTCAAATGTCATACCCAACTCCATGACAGCAATATGCAGGTCCCTGGAGCAGTTTTAGTGGGTGCAGTGCACTTCAGGCAGGCGGACCCAGGCCCATCTCCCCCTACCTGTTACACTTGTGGTAAATGTGAGCCCTTCAAAACCCACCAGAAACCCACTGTACCCACATCTAGGTACCCCCTTCATCCCTTAGGGCTATGATAGTGGTGTACAGTTGTGGGGAGTAAGCTCCGAAGGTAAGGGAGCTATGTACCTGGGAACAATTTGTGAAGTCCACTGCAGTGCCCCCTAGGGTGCCTGGTTGGTGTCTTGGCATGTGAGGGTGACCAGTGCACTATGAATGCTGGCTCCTCCCACGACCAAAGGGCTTGGATTTGGTAGTTTCTGAGATGGGCGTCCTCGGTTTCCATTATTGCTGAAAATCGGGGACGACCATCTCTAAGGACGACCATCTCTACGGTCGACCTAAATTTCGCGATTTGGCTGCCCATCTTGTTTCAATAATATGGGTTTCCCCTCCCCTTCGGCGGGACATCCTGCGAGGACGTCCTCAGGAAAACTTGGGTGCCCCTTTCGATTATTCCCCTCCACGTGGCCCTTTTACTAAGCTGTGCTCAAACGTGGCCTGCAGAAGCCGTTTTTAGTGCGTCGGTAAAATGGCATTATTTCCTATTTTCTGTATTAATGGCCACATGCCAATTAGCTCATGGCCATTAGCGTGGGAGCCCTTACTGCCACCTATTTACTAGGCGGTAAGGGCTCATGCACTAATCGGTTAGTGTGCAGCGAAAGAGCTGTACTAACTGATTAGCGCTGGGCATGCCTATTTTCTATTTTTTATTGCTTGGGTAGCACACGCCAAACACAAAACTACCGTGGGGGCGCCTCAGTGTGCCCTGTGGTAGTGGATTTTAACCTGCAGTAAACACACATTAGTGCTTACTGCAGTATAGTAAAAGGATCCCTTGGGCCCCTTTTATTAAGCTACGATTTGGGTTCCTCTTTCCCACATGCATCACTTTGCACTTGCTCACATTAAAAGTCATCTGCCATTTGGATGCCCAGTCTCTCAGTCTCTTAAGGTCCAGATTGCAAATTTTCACAATCCTCTAGTGATTTAACAATTTTGAATAACTTTGTGTAGTCAGTCAGTTATTTACCTCACTAGTTATTCCCATCTCTAGATCATTTATAAATATGTTAAAAAGCAGCGGTCCCAGCACAGACCCCTGAGGAGCCCCACTATCTACCCTTCTCCACTGAGAATACTGACCATTTACCCTACTCTGTTTTCTATCTTTTAACAAGTTTTTAATCCACAATAGGACACTATCTCCTTTCCCATGCCTTTCTAATTTCCTCAGGAGTCTTTCATGAGATACTTTCATGAGGTCAAATGCCTTTTGAAAATCCAGATACACAATATCGACTGGCTCACCTTTATCCACATTCTTAGTCACCCCTTCAAAGAAATGTAGTATATTGGTGAGGCAAGGTTTCCCTTGATTAAATCCATGTTGGCTTTGTCTCATTAATCCATGCTTATGTTTATGCTCTGTAATTTTGTCCTTTATAATATTTGGGATACGCATGCCATTTTTTGTTTTCATTTTAGGATATTTTCCAGGATTTTCATTTCATTGTTCAGGTTTTTTTTCCCATTTCATTTTGTTTTCTGTTTAGCACCTACTATATAAAATAAAACAAAATGAAACCATAAATGTTGTTGCCATTTTAAAAAATTTTGCTTTGAAGTGAAACAAGTTCATTTTATTCACTTTATCATTTTGTTTCAAAACAAATGCACATCCCTGTTGGCTAATATCTCCCTGATAGGAGCTGCATGTTGGAGGCAATGTTTAATAGATTTGTTCTCCTTTTCATCTTTAAAATATTTAGAGGAATCATCTCATTTTCCTTTCTTTTGTTTTCTGTTGATTACATTTAAAGTAGACTAACACGGCAACCACACTGTTTTTTCCTCATTTGTAAAGGCAGTCCTCTTTAGCCCGTTGCGTTAATAGCAGTTTCTGGTTCTCTGCTTTGTGCTTGTTGATGACAAGAACAGATGCTACATTTTCCCTAATATCATTTTGTTAGAATATCCATAAACTTTTGTGTGAAATTACCTTAAAAAAATTACAACTGAGTGAACCAAGGGAAAAGAGACAAAAAATGTTATGAAGAAAATTAATGTTCAGAAGCCATTCAGTAATTTTTCAGGAATAGAAAATACTTCAATAGGCTGAGTATTTTTTTCAGGGGTCCTTTTATTAAAGTGCGTTAGGCATTTACTGCTGGATTCTATGTAGTTCACCAAGAGATTCGTGCCGAAATCCAGGCGTATTCTATACAACGTGTGTAACTTAATTTCCTTAACAAGCTAATCAGCACTGATAACAGCACTTAACAAGCAATAATGAGCACTAATTGGCAATAATTAGAATTTATGCACACAACTGGCTATGCATATTCTGTAATGAACTGCGCCTATATTCTAATGCATGCAGTTTAAAAGGAGTGTGGCTATGGGCGGGGAAATGGGGATTCCGTGGATATTGCCAAATTTGCACACATAGTTATTGAATATAGGCCAGTGCATGTAAATCTACGCACGGGGATTTACACTATGTTTTCATTGGTGTAAATGGAGACGCATAGTTTTAAGCGCTGTGATATCAAATACATGTATTCTACATACTGTGCCTAAATCTAGGCACCATTTATAGAATATGCTTAGGTGGAAATGTTTACCGTGTAGATTTTTTAGGTGCCTTATATAGAATCTAGCCCTTAATGAGTAGTTAATATGTGAAAACAGGCTTCCGTGAAATGAGTTAAAGTATTTCTTTATATGTTCCCTGTTTGTGTGTGCTAAACTGTGCAATATTGAATTTTTAAGAATTTTTCTATTTGGGGCATGGAACTCCTCTCATATGAGAAAAGGCTTAAGAGGTTAGAGCTCTTCAGCCTGGGAAAAAGAGAGCCGAAGGGCAGAAGTGGAGCCAGGTTGATGGCGCGGGGGGAGCGAAAGTGGCGCGAGAGCGGACTTCTGCCGGCTCGAGTGGACTTCCACCGGTGCACATTTTCAATGCAACACAACTTGAGAAAAAATAGGCACCAGCAGAACTCTGTTTGGGGGAGCGGCCGCTCTCCTGGCGCCCCACCTAGCTACACCACTGCTGAAGGGGGATATGATTGAGGTCTATATAATCCTGAGTGGTGTAGAACGAGTAGAAGTGAATCCATTTTTTACTCTTTTAAAACGTACAAAGACCAGGGGACACTCGTGTAGTTATAGAAAACACAGCTTCAGTGAGCTTAACTTGGGCACCAACACTTACACCAGGTTTCAGCAGGTCCCTAAAGTTAGGTGAGGGAATCAGCTAAGCGTGATTCTATAAATGGCATGCACCCTTATTAGACTCGCACTTAACACCGATTGTTCCGGCTTCCAATTTTGAGCACCATTTATAGAATTCCACCCTGAATGTACGGAATCAGCCTGCCACACAACTGCATTAAAGGGTTTCCTTGGTAGTTTGCCTGTTTGCGCGCATTACAGAATTTTTCAGAATTTTGTGACGGGACATGGCATGGGCGTTTCTAGGGGAAGCCAATCAATCGGTCGAAGATAGCGATCTTATGAAGAGTGAAGTGACAATTAAAAAAAAACCTCTTAGAGATAAGTTCATGTTTTGATTTATTTATTTGGAATTGGAGCACTATTGAGATAGGCAATAGCACATACAGAAAATTAAGAGCAACCTGATGAAAGAAGTGCTGTACCACTTGGCAAAGAAATGTATTGCCTGAAAAAAGTGGTTTTTGCTGAGGGATCTCTTTAATATAAAAAAAGAAAGAAAAAAGAAAAAGGAAAAAAGTAATTAGTAGAAATTGTTAAGTACCATCTTCAAGCATATAATAGAAGCATTTTGGTCTGTATTGCTGTTAGTCATTTATGTAGCAGCGATTAGTCTTGGTTCTAGTCCACTATTTTGTCATTTGTTACCATAGACTGTGGGATTCGATTTGTGAAATACCAATGGGTAAAGAGTAGACATTGGAAGCATTAGCCAGCTACTGAGTTACACTTACCATGTGCTGGCTGTTGCACAGTTAATGCAGGACCACCCCACTGCCTTCTAAATAGGAAGCGCTAACTGTCGGATTCTGTATAGCAAGCCTAGAGATCCGCGCCGAAATCCAGGAGTATTCTATAACAATGTGGGTAATTTAATTGGCTTTTAACCAACTAATCAGCATCGATAGCAGCACTTAAGCAAAAATGAGCACTATTTGGCAATAATTAGTATTTACGCACATAACTACTACTACTACTATTAAACATTTCTTTCTCCGAGGACAAGCAGGCTGCTTGTTCTCACTGATGGGTGACGTCCACGGCAGCCCCTCCAATCGGAAACTTCACTAGCAAAGTCCTTTGCTAGTCCTCGCGCGCCCGCGCGCACCGCGCATGCGCGGCCGTCTTCCCGCCCGAAACCGGCTCGAGCCGGCCAGTCTTCTTTTGTCCGCACTCGGTACGGTCGTGTTTTCGCCGTGTCGAGCCCCGGAAAGTCGACCTCGCGCGTCCAATTTATTTGAGCGTGTTTTTTTCCTTCGGGAAAGTTTTCTCTTAGTCGGGAAGTGCTCCGGAAACCCCCCGCCGGGTTTCGTGTAAATCCTCCCCGTACTTCCAGCTTTTTGCCCCGGTAAGTTTTCTTTCGTCGTCGGGGTAGGCCTCTTTTTGGCCTCGGTCGAGATTTTTCTCCCTCTAAATTTTGGTGCTTCAATTTTCGCCATTTCGGCTTTTGATTTCGCCGGCGTGATTTTTCCGCCCATGACATCGAAGCCTTCCAGCGGCTTCAAGAAGTGCACCCAGTGCGCCCGGGTTATCTCGCTCACTGATCGACACTCGTCGTGTCTTCAGTGTCTGGGGGCCGAGCACCGCCCCCAGAACTGCAGTCTGTGTTCCCTGCTTCAAAGGCGGACTCAGGTAGCGAGACTAGCCCAGTGGAACGTGTTGTTCTCGGGCTCTTCGTCGGCATCGGCACCGGGATCTTCGAGTGCATCGACGTCGTCAGCGTCCAGACCATCTTCCTCGGCCGCCCCTGCATCGAGTGCATCGAGGCATCGGGCCTCTGCATCGGCGCCGAGACATCGGATAGCTGCATCGACGTCGGTGGTACCAGGACCTCGTCTGCTGATGTCGTCGGACGGTGGTGCATCGGGTGGAGTGCAGGTGAGGGCTGTCCATTCCCCTGCTGGTGGCGGTGAGCCCTCGGGTGGGTCTCCGCCTACCCTGAGGGCTCCTGCGGTACAGCCCCCCCGAGATCGACCTTCTTCAGTCTCGGCCCCGAGGAAGCGACGGATGGATTCGACGTCCTCCTCGTCGGTGCCGGGGAGCTCCGGTGACATGCTTCGGAAGAAATCGAAGAAGCATCGACACCGGTCTCCTCCCCGTGTCGGCACCGAGAGCTCTGGGTCGCCGAGGGATTCGGCACCCAGCAGGCATCGGCACCGAGAGGACCGCTCACCCTCTGTTCAAGAGGTGTCGATGCGCTCCGCTCTGGACAGCCCGGAACAGCCTCCACGCCCGGAACAGGTACTGACGTCGACGCCTGCATCGACCTCTCAGCCTTTCTCTGCAGCCACTCTAAACGAGAGCCTCCGGGCCGTTCTCCCAGAGATTCTGGGAGAGCTGTTGCGCCCTACCCCTCCGGTACCGGCGGTGCTTGCGCCTCCGGTACCGTCGAGCGTGGCGCCGGCTGGCCCATCGCCCAGGTTGAGGTCCCCGACGTCGGTACCGCGTGCGGTGCCGACCGCGGCCACCTCCCAGGAAGGCTCCCCGACCACGTCGGCGGAGGGAGCTTCGCCGATGCGGGCAAGGGAGTCTACCTCTCGACGCCCCCATCGTGGACGGGGTTCCACGGAGTCGAGCAGGGCGAGGTTGCAGACACAGGTCCGGGAACTTGTGTCTGACACCGAGGGTGAGGCCTCGTGGGAGGAAGAGGAAGATCCCAGATATTTCTTTGACGAGGAGTCTGAGGGTCTTCCGTCTGATCCCACTCCCTCTCCTGAGAGACAGCTTTCTCCTCCCGAGAGTCTGTCTTTCGCTTCCTTTGTCCGGGAGATGTCTACGGCCATCCCCTTCCCGGTGGTTGTGGAGGACGAGCCCAGGGCTGAAATGTTTGAGCTCCTGGACTATCCTTCTCCACCTAAGGAAGCGTCCACTGTTCCCTTGCACCATGTCCTGAAGAAGACATTGCTTGCGAACTGGACCAAGCCATTAACTAATCCCCACATTCCCAAGAAGATCGAGTCCCAGTACCGGATCCATGGGGACCCAGAGCTGATGCGCACTCAGTTGCCTCATGACTCTGGAGTTGTGGATTTGGCCCTAAAGAAGGCTAAGAGTTCTAGGGAACATGCTTCGGCGCCCCCGGGCAAGGACGCTAGAACCTTAGACTCCTTTGGGAGGAAGGCCTACCATTCCTCTATGCTCGTGTCCAAGATCCAGTCCTACCAGCTCTACACGAGCATATACATGCGGAACAATGTGCGGCAGTTGGCGGGCTTGGTTGATGCTCTTCCCCCTGAGCAAGCCAAGCCTTTTCAGGAGGTGGTCAGGCAGCTGAAGGCGTGCAGAAAATTCCTGGCCAGAGGAGTTTATGACACTTTTGATGTTGCGTCCAGGGCCGCTGCTCAAGGTGTGGTGATGCGCAGGCTCTCATGGCTGCGTGCCGCCGACCTGGAGAATAGACTCCAGCAGCGGATTGCGGACTCGCCTTGCCGTGCGGATAACATTTTTGGCGAAAAAGTCGAACAGGTGGTAGAGTCTCTCCACCAGCGGGACACCGCATTCGACAAGTTCGCCCGCCGGCAGCCTTCAGCTTCTACCTCTACAGGTAGACGATTTTTCGGGGGAAGGAAGACTGTTCCCTATACTTCTGGCAAGCGTAGGTACAATCCTCCTTCCCGACAGCCTGCGGCCCAGGCTAAGCCCCAGCGCGCTCGCTCTCGTCAGCAGCGTGCGACTCAGCAAGGCCCCGCGGCTCCCCAGCAAAAGCAAGGGGCGAGCTTTTGACTGGCTCCAGCAGAGCATAGCCGACATCCAAGTGTCAGTGCCGGGCGACCTGCCTGTCGGAGGGAGGTTGAAAGCTTTTCACCAAAGGTGGCCTCTCATAACCTCCGATCAGTGGGTTCTCCAAATAGTCCGGCAAGGATACACCCTCAATTTGGCCTCAAAACCTCCAAATTGTCCTCCGGGAGCTCAGTCCTACAGCTTCCAGCACAAGCAGGTACTTGCAGAGGAACTCTCCGCCCTTCTCAGCGCCAATGCGGTCGAGCCCGTGCCATCCGGGCAAGAAGGGCTGGGATTCTATTCCAGGTACTTCCTTGTGGAAAAGAAAACAGGGGGGATGCGTCCCATCCTAGACCTAAGGGCCCTGAACAAATATCTCGTAAAAGAAAAGTTCAGGATGCTTTCCCTGGGCACCCTTCTCCCCATGATTCAGCAAAACGATTGGCTATGCTCTCTGGACTTGAAGGATGCCTACACACACATCCCGATACTGCCAGCTCACAGACAGTATCTGCGATTTCAGCTGGGCACACGCCACTTCCAGTACTGTGTGCTACCCTTTGGGCTCGCCTCCGCGCCCAGGGTGTTCACAAAGTGCCTAGCTGTGGTAGCAGCGGCGCTTCGCAGGCTGGGGGTGCACGTGTTCCCATATCTCGACGATTGGCTGGTGAAGAACACATCCGAGGCAGGAGCCCTGCAGTCCATGCAGATGACTATTCGCCTCCTGGAGCTTCTGGGGTTTGTGATAAATTACCCAAAGTCCCATCTTCTCCCAGTGCAGAAACTCGAATTCATCGGAGCCCTGCTGGATTCTCGGACGGCTCGTGCCTATCTCCCAGAGACGAGAGCCAACAACTTGTTGTCCCTCGTCTCGCGGGTGCGAGCGTCCCAGCAGATCACAGCTCGGCAGATGTTGAGATTGCTGGGCCACATGGCCTCCACAGTTCATGTGACTCCCATGGCCCGCCTTCACATGAGATCTGCTCAATGGACCCTAGCCTCCCAGTGGTATCAGGCCGCTGGGGGTCTAGAGGACGTGATCCACCTGTCCACGAGTTTTCTCGAATCCCTGTTTTGGTGGACGATTTGCTCCAATTTGACTCTGGGACGTCCCTTCCAAATTCCTCAGCCACAAAAAGTGCTGACCACGGATGCGTCTCTCCTGGGATGGGGAGCTCATGTCGATGGGCTTCACACCCAAGGAAGTTGGTCCCTCCAAGAACGCGATCTACAGATCAATCTTCTGGAGTTGCGAGCGATCTGGAACGCTCTGAAGGCTTTCAGAGATCGGCTGTCCCACCAAATTATCCAAATTCAGACAGACAATCAGGTTGCCATGTACTATGTCAACAAGCAGGGGGGCACCGGATCTCGCCCCCTGTGTCAGGAAGCCGTCAGCATGTGGCTCTGGGCTCGCCGTCAGGGCATGGTGCTCCAAGCCACATATCTGGCAGGCGTAAACAACAGTCTGGCCGACAGGTTGAGCAGGATTATGCAACCTCACGAGTGGTCGCTCAATTCCCGTGTGGTGCGACAGATCTTCCAGGCGTGGGGCACCCCCCTGGTGGATCTCTTCGCATCTCAAGTGAACCACAAGGTCCCTCAGTTCTGTTCCAGGCTCCAGGCCCACGGCAGACTGGCGTCGGATGCCTTCCTCCTGGATTGGGGGGAAGGTCTGCTGTATGCTTATCCTCCCATACCTCTGGTGGGGAAGACTTTGTTGAAACTCAAGCAAGACCGAGGCACCATGATTCTGATTGCTCCCTTTTGGCCGCGTCAGATCTGGTTCCCTCTTCTTCTGGAGTTATCCTCCGAAGAACCGTGGAGATTGGAGTGTTTTCCGACCCTCATCACGCAGGACGACGGGGCTCTTCTGCATCCCAACCTCCAGTCCCTGGCTCTCACGGCCTGGATGTTGAGGGCGTAGACTTTGCCTCTTTGGGTCTGCCAGAGGGTGTCTCCCGCATCTTGCTTGCTTCCAGGAAAGACTCCACTAAGAGAAGTTACTTCTTTCATTGGAGGAGGTTTGCCGTCTGGTGTGACAGCAAGGCCCTAGATCCTCGCTCTTGTCCTACACAGACCCTGCTTGAATACCTTCTGCACTTGTCTGAGTCTGGTCTGAAGACCAACTCCGTAAGGGTTCACCTTAGTGCAATCAGTGCATACCATTACCAAGTGGAAGGTAAGCCGATCTCAGGACAGCCTTTAGTTGTTCGCTTCATGAGAGGTTTGCTTTTGTCAAAGCCCCCTGTCAAGCCTCCTACAGTGTCATGGGATCTCAATGTCGTTCTCACCCAGCTGATGAAACCTCCTTTTGAGCCACTGAATTCCTGCCATCCGAAGTACTTGACCTGGAAGGTCATTTTCTTGGTGGCAGTTACTTCAGCTCGTAGAGTCAGTGAGCTTCAGGCCCTGGTAGCCCAGGCCCCTTACACCAAATTTCATCACAACAGAGTAGTCCTCCGCACTCACCCTAAGTTTCTGCCAAAGGTCGTGTCGGAGTTCCATCTGAACCAGTCAATTGTCTTGCCAACATTCTTTCCCCGTCCTCATTCCTGCCCTGCTGAACGTCAGCTGCACACATTGGACTGCAAGAGAGCATTGGCCTTCTACCTGGAGCGGACACAGCCCACCAGACAGTCCGCCCAATTGTTTGTTTCTTTTGACCCCAATAGGAGGGGAGTGGCTGTAGGGAAACGCACCATATCCAATTGGCTAGCAGATTGCATTTCCTTCACTTACGCCCAGGCGGGGCTGGCTCTTGAGGGTCATGTCACGGCTCATAATGTTAGAGCCATGGCTGCGTCGGTAGCCCACTTGAAGTCAGCCTCCATTGAAGAAATTTGCAAAGCTGCGACGTGGTCATCTGTCCACACATTCACATCTCATTACTGCCTGCAGCAGGATACCCGACGCGACAGTCGGTTCGGGCAGTCAGTTCTTCAGAACCTGTTTGGGCTTTAGGATCCAACTCCACCCCCCGAGGGCCCTGTTTGTTCTGTTCCAGGCTACACTCTCAGTTAGTTGGTAAATTTTTTTAGGTCAATCTCAGTATGTCCTCGCCGTTGCGAGGCCCAATTGACCAATGTTGTTGTTTTGAGTGAGCCTGGGGGCTAGGGATACCCCATCAGTGAGAACAAGCAGCCTGCTTGTCCTCGGAGAAAGCGAATGCTACATACCTGTAGAAGGTATTCTCCGAGGACAGCAGGCTGATTGTTCTCACAAACCCGCCCGCCTCCCCTTTGGAGTTGAGTCTTCCCTTGAAGTGTATTGTCTTGCTACATACTGGACTGGCCGGCTCGAGCCGGTTTCGGGCGGGAAGACGGCCGCGCATGCGCGGTGCGCGCGGGCGCGCGAGGACTAGCAAAGGACTTTGCTAGTGAAGTTTCCGATTGGAGGGGCTGCCGTGGACGTCACCCATCAGTGAGAACAATCAGCCTGCTGTCCTCGGAGAATACCTTCTACAGGTATGTAGCATTCGCTATAGCGCTACTAGACTTACACAGCGCTGTACAAATTAACATGAAAAGACAGTCCCTGCTCAACAGAGCTTACAATCTAAATTGGAGAGACGAACAGACAGCTAGGGGTGGGGAAATTGCAGTGGTAGGGGTGCTAAGTGAGGGTGTTGAGTAAGAGAGTCATGGTTAGGAGTCGAAAGCAGTAGCAAAGAGGTGGGCTTTAAGCCTAGACTTGAAGACAGCCAGAGACTGAGCCTGATGTAACATATCATGATAAAGCGTATTCTGTAATGAACTGCACCTAAATTCTAATGCGCGTAGTTCAAAAGGGGCATGGCTATTGGCGTAGAAATGGGAAATGAATGGGCATTTTAAAAGTTACATGCATAGTTATAGAATATGACCCAGTTTGCGTAAATCTACATGCAGGGATTTATGCCACGTTTTTGTTGGTGTAAATGGAGGCATATAGTTTTAGGCACATGGATATCAACTAAACATATTCTATATACTGTGCCTAAATCTAGGTGCTTATAGAATACACTTAGGAAGATATGTTTACCGCATGGATTTTTAAAGCGACTTATATAGAATCCGGCCTTAAGTGCTTCCGTGTTAACTGAGGGCAGGTGCATTAATCTGAATATTAACATATGATCTGCACTGAACAATAGTGGGATTATCCTTTCTTGATGCAGTGTAAGTTTTGGGCTGCTGCTCAATAAAATTCTGACTTCTGGATCCTCCTACCTTGATATTATGGCGGAATCAGATGAGTGAACTGTTTAACATGGAACATTTATCTGTAAAAACTAAAGCTGTCCAGGTATGGAGGGAATTCTTGCATATCTAGACTGCATATCTGTATACCTTACCAACTAGAGCACGCTCTGCTATCCTGAACAACTTGGAACTTTAATTTTGATTGTTGTAAGCTATGAGTTTATCAGATATATGACTCACGGTGCTGGGTTTGCTAGTGAAAGATTGTGTAAAGGGGGAGGGCTGGGAGTAAGGGGTATTTTGATATCACTCTTAGATGTTGCGCATTTTGCCATGTTATTTCTTCCTGTTTAATACTAGTAAACATACTTAAACATAAAATTCTAAGTTTTTAGTTTATTAAGGCCAAAACATAGGGGCCCTTTTACTAAGCTGCGTAAGCGCCTATTCATGTCCAAAGCACGCCAATTCAGAGTTACCGTCTAGCTACCACATAGCCCTTGCGGTAATTTCATTTTTGTTGCACATCTGAAAAATATTTTTAATTTTCTGGCATGCTCAGCTACGTGCCAAGTGGCATTTGACTTGCGTAGGTCATTACTGCCCGGTTACCGCATGAGGCTTTACCACTAGGTCAATGGCTGGCGGTAAGGTCTCAGACCCAAAATGGATTAAAAATGAAAATTTTTTCCCTAGCACACGTCTAATATAAATACAATAACTCTCTGCCCTTGAGACCTTAGACTGATTGGTACAGGAGGCAAAAATCCTTAGAGATGTGTATTCACATAAATAAATATGTATATTACAGGTCCAATATTCAAAGGATTTATGCTCCTAAATTTGGGGCCCTTTTACAAAAATGCGTAAAAAATGGGCTTAGTAGGTTTTAACACGGGTCTTTCTCATCCATTAAGCCCATTTTTAATGTAGCAGAAAAATAGGGCCTTTTCTTTTTATATTTTTACGGGTCCTGTGCTAATTTTGCCATTAGTGTGCGAGACCTGCAAAAGATTAACACTTGGGTCCAAGAAAACAAAAAGGCAGACAGTCTGCAAACTCCAAAGTGGAAAAATAGAACAAAGCAGATCGTTAAAAAACAAAATATAATTTATTAATGAGAACCAAAGAATTGTATATAAATCAGCCCGACACAGGCCATGTTTCACCCAGCAGGGCTGCTTCAGGGGCTACACAATGATCCTTTACTGTCACAATATAGTGGATATATATTGATGAAAACGACTGCAAAAAATGTACAGAAGATCGCAATCATTGATCATCTGGATTATATATTGAAAAAACAGCTCAGTCAAATAGACCAAAAAAGAGTACTGACATGAAATCAATCGGACACCCTCTTGACTCTGTGTCGGGCTGATTTATATACAATTCTTTGGTTCTCATTAATAAAAGATTAACACTTGAGCACTTACTTCCTTCTATTTAGGCAGCGCTAAATGTTCCTGTGTTAACCCTGCGGAAGCTAGCGTGCCAGCTGGTTAACACTTCCACGCCCATTTCTCCGCCAATGACTTGCCCCCTGTTAAAAAAAAAAAATACATAAAAGTAACGCTTGTCCAACCAGACAAATTACTGCAAAACGGTGTAATACATTTTATGGTAAGCCTTTTCTCGCATGCTAAGCCAACGTTAGGACTTAGCACACTGGAGCCTTTTTACTAAGCCATGGTAGGCTCCACACACATGCAACGTGTGCCAAAATGAGACTACCACCAGGCCAGCATGCCCTCTTGGTGGTAATTTCAGATTTGGCACGCACCCATAACGCCTGAATGAATAATTTATTTATTTCCTGCTACAAGTGCCGGTTCCGGCGGTAACCGCCACTTGTCGTGTGCCAACCAGTCACAGCACGTGTAGCGCGTGAGCCTTTACCACTTGATCAATGGGTGGCTTTAAGGTCTCAGGCCGGTTTTGGGCGCACGCTGTTTTCATTTTTACTGCAGGCCCGTTTCCCGTCCCATTAACCCCCCCCCCCCCCCCCCCCCCCATTTTATGAAGATGCGATAGAGACTGGCCCGGTGCATGCCAAATACACACGCCTACTCTACCGCAGACCACTTTTTACCGCAGCTTAGTAAAAGGACCCCTTTAATAAAAGGGCCCCATTGAGAGGTATGCTCCTAAATTGACTTCCTAAATTTATGTTTATATTTTCACTAAACTTGGGCAGGGAAGAAATTTAGGGCCCTATTTACTAAGGCGCGTTAGCGTTTTTCACGCACCTACAATTAGCGCGCATGCTAATTGTGCCTGTAACGCGGCTTAGTAAACAGGGCCCTTAGGAGCTTAGCACTGATTCTCCTCACTAGGCTCATAAAACATAACTTTTAAGCTTCTAAACTCAGATGAATTTTCAGCTGAAAACTTAGGCTCCTGAAAATAGGTTACAAATTTAGGGCTTCTTTTATCAAGCCGTGCTAGCGGTTCCTGGTGCGGCAATTTTGACAATGCCCGTTCACTTTGAATGGGCTCCGTCGGCATTTCTGCATGGGAACCGCTAGTGTGGCTTGATGAAAAAGGACCTAAGGAGGCTAAGGGCCCTGTTTACTAATGTGCACTAATGTTTGTGGCACACGCTAAACGCTAGAGACACCCATATTTTCCTATGGGCGTCTCTAGCATTAGCATTCGCTAATTTTTAGGGCATGCTAAAAATGCTAGTGCGCCTATAGCGAGGCTTATTAAATTGGGCCCTAACGTAAGAGGCTAAGGGCCCTGTTTACTAGCAACACTAAGGGTGCATTAGCGTTTTTAGCATTTGCTAAACGCTAAGTCACCCATAGGAACATATGCGTGACTCTAGCGTGTAGCGAGTGCTAATTTTAGCATGCGCTAAAAATGCTAGTGCGACTTAGTAAACAGGACCCTAAATTTAGGAACTCAGATTTTTTTTTTTTAATATTGGGTCTACATATGCAAGTAGATATTGTATAGTACATGATTTACTACGAACAACAACAATAATTCTTTAATGGTTTGCTGTTTTCAGGGCACAGACAGAAGCTTGATGACTCTAAACCTAGTTTGTTCTCTGATCGCCTCAGTGATTTAGGGCGCATTTCTCATCCCAGTATGAGAGTGGGTGTCCCAACTCAGAGTCCACGACCTTCCCTGAACTCTGCACCAAGTCCTTTTAATCCACAAGGGCAGAGTCAGATTACAGGTAAGGGACAGAACCATTTGTTTGGGTTGCATGGACAATGGTAATCACTGGTGAGGGATTTTTTACACTGGGTGATTGTCTGACGCTGTTTCAGAGTGAAATAAAACTTGCAGTCTGTAGTGGAAGCCATTGAGACATCTCAGACTGCAGTGTATGATTTCACGGGTGGTTTCTTTTGAAATGACAGAATACTTTTTTGCTGATAAAGTACTGTACATTTTTCGCTATAATTTAGGCATGTTAACATCTTATCTTAAAAACTACAGATGTTGGATTTTAGTTTTAATTGCTCGACTTTTCTAAATCCAATCTGAAGCTGAATTATAATTCTGGTGGTGTAGTTATTTCCCACCCTAAGGGGCTTAAATTAAAGGACTAGATTTATGAACCTAAGTTAGGGGCCCTTTTACTAAACTGTGGTAAAATTTGTAGCTACTGTGGCATAACGTGAGAATATACCATGCACTAGCTGCAAATTATATGCACCACCCAGTGTGGTGGAACCAGCATTAAAGTAGCAATTAGCATGCGGTACCTGGTCGTAGTTAATGCTTGTTATTTTGAAGGCGGTTAGTGCTTCTACATTAACTGTGTTAACTTCTTAGAGCTTGGTAAGTGTAACACCTTTGAAAATGCTAGTTCTGCCCCTACTGATGCTAGTTATGACCTTGAGCAAGTCACATTGCTTTCCTTTGCCTCAGGTACAGCTTAAACTGTAAGCCTACCTGGACAGGGAAATAATTTGTGTAATTTGCCTTGAGCTCACATTTGCATAAGCAAGTAACAAAATCTAAAATTACAATATACTGTAATTCTCTGTTTTTTAAAAATAGTTTTTGACCCTGCAGCTTCCTCCTGCCCGTTTGGGGGTCCAGGTCAATCATAACCATGCCTAGAGTGAAGGGGTACGCAGAACACTGCCCCTCACTCTTAAGAAGGATCACTCAGGTACTGCGATCCACCTTAAAACCCTTAGCCCCACCCAGGGAGGAAGAGAGGTAGGAGGGGTGGAGTCAAAATCAGGAACTATAAAAGGCAGGGCCAGAGTTGGGTTAAGGAAGCCCAGGGAAGGAAGAACTAAAGCCCCAGCCTTTACTGAATACATCTAGCTGCTGTGATCTGGCTGTTAAGCCAATCTTTTGTTTGAAGATTTGTGAGCCTTGTTCTGAGGTCTGGCTGGAACTAGAGCTGGAAATCCAAAGAGAGAAACTACAAACTGTGTTTGGAGCTTGGCAGTAACAGGCCATAGACTGTGTTTTGGGCCCTGTTAGCCACAGGCCCATGCTAGGACTTTCCCCCCCTCTGAAGATAATAGACTTTACCTTTGTGAAGTAACAGGCCTCAGATTTAAGTTAATAAAGCACTTATTTCATGTTTAGAACCTTGTCCAGCTGTGTTATTGTGAAGGTCTACCCTCAACACTCGCTCTCAGTATTACATTTGGTGTTAGAAGTGAGATCTTTGAGCTTATCCTGCCAGAGGAAGCTGGATCCTTAACCTCTGGGCCTCTTGAAGATGCCATGCTGGGACATTGAGCAAAAGGGGTTAGCCCTGCCCTTGTTAGGGGAGGGGAGTGTATATTTAGTGCTCAACAGGCAGGTTTTATTTTTGTTTTCCTCATGCAGTGTGCATTTCTGAGTGAAACCTCTACAGCAGAAGCATGGAGAGGCTGCTCCAGGCCCTAGTGGAAGCCCAGCAGAAGCTGCAGCAAGTAGCACAGAGGCAATGGGAGCACTAGGAAGCCTCCAAAAGATCTGTGGAAGCCCAGAAGAGTTCCCTGACCCAGGTGACGCAAGCCTTACAGTTTCCCAGATCGCACCCTCCGGCTCCGGTGTTACAGAAGATGGTACTGGAGGACAACCCGGGCTATTTCTTGACCAATTTTGAAAAAATTCCCGCCTTGCTGGTTGGTCAGAAGCATCATGGACAACTTGTCTAGGAAATGTACTGACTGGTAGCAGCCAGAAAGCATTCCAATATGTCAATCTCGGGATGGCCAACTGTGCGGAAGTAAAAGCCGCCATTTTGGAGAGGGCGGGTTGCACCTAAGAGGCCTACCAGCAGCGCTTCCGGAAGGGGTCCCTGCAAGTTAAAGAAAACCCCTGGAGTTTCTTCTACTGACTGAACATAGTAAAATGATGGCAGAAAAAGACCTGCATGGTCCATCCAGTCTGCCCAACAAGATAAACTCATATGTGCTACTTTTTGTGTATACCTTACCTTGATTTGTACCTGTCCTTTTCAGGGCACAGACCGTGTAAGTCTGCCCAGCACTATCCCCGCCTTCCAAACACCAGCCCCGCCTCCCACCACCAGCTCTGGCACAGACCGTATAAGTCTGCCCAGCACTATCCCTGCCTCCCACCACCGGCTCTGGCACAGACCATATAAGTCTGCCCAGCACCACTGATTAGTTAGTTAACCAATTAAATTACATGCATCCTTATAGAATATGCTCTGATTTCCACACAGAAATTAAGGCGCCATATATAGAATCTTAGGGTTAACTTGTATATCGCATATTTGCAAGGGGACATACAAATGGGCAGAGCTTGGGCACAGTAAGGATAGGGCTCAAATGTGCGTACGTTATAGAATGGTGCAAGTTATGTGTGCATCTGCAGCTTGATGGTTGGCGTGATTATGCCTAATTTGTAAGCATACTGGTATAAAAGGAAGTAGGCACCTATATTCTTTATAG
The DNA here is from genome assembly GCF_901765095.1 of Microcaecilia unicolor. Classification (NCBI taxonomy): domain Eukaryota; kingdom Metazoa; phylum Chordata; class Amphibia; order Gymnophiona; family Siphonopidae; genus Microcaecilia; species Microcaecilia unicolor. Next base: position 404,574,216 of record NC_044033.1, read on the forward strand.
AATAGTTTATAGCTTATTTACATATATATTCAATAGGCTCCTACCAGATGCTCAGTGATAAAATTATGCTCAAAATATTTAAATGAGCTGCCAAAATAAAATAAGATCATGCAGAGTAGCTCCTTTAAGTATAGAATGGCTTGCATTAACACTCATACCTGTGTTAATGTGGGCATTAATGTAAAAGGTTTGACCACAACTCTGAAGGTGCAGTTAAAGATTTCTGTGCTGAAAACTAGTCTAGACTGACTGGCCCTACCAGCAGATGGGAGGCATGGAGGGGCATAATCGAACGCGAGCACCCATCTCCATGGGTGTCTATGTCCGAAAACGGGTACGTGAAGAAGCGGGACAGACCGTATTTTCAAAAAAAATGGGCGTCCATCTTTTGTTTTGAAAATACGGTTTGAACAGATCAAATGCCCATGGATTTGGTCCTTTCTGAGCTGGGCGTTTTTTTTTTTTTTGCGATAATGGAAAATAAAAACGCCCAGCTCAGAAACGTCCTAATCCAAGCCATTTGGTCGTGGGAGAGGCAAGTTTACAACACTGCCATAGCTTTTAGGGGTGAAGGGGGCAACTACATGTGGGTACAGTGGGTTTCAGAAGCCTCCCATTTACCACCACAAGTGGTACAGGTGGGGGGGAGGGGATGGGCCTGGGTCTGCCTGCCTGAAGTGCACTGCAGTACCCACTAAAAGTGCTCCAGGGACAGGACTTTTTGCTGGTGTATAACCTTGGCACAGCAGTTGACATCTAAAGACTAATCTCGCTGAAAACGTCCTTTATTTGAATAAGCACCTTTACTCTCAGTTAACTGCAGATCAGAGGTTGTGCCCACTGGCAACGAGTCTCCCTGGTACTGAGATGAGCAGTAGGTCAGAGCTGGCAGAATGGTGTACAATGCCCTCTTTCAGCCACATTCAAGGGAAGAACTAAGTTCTGTAACATGGCTAACAGGTGAAAGGGATATAAAACTGACTTACAAAAATGGCCACTACCTCATGGACTACCGGAAACACAACAGGGCACACTCTGACCCAGTAAGCAGAGGGAAAAGCACCATGGGAGTACAGCCTACCAACTACCAACATCGTGAGCATTTAACACAAGCTAGTGGAATCACAGAGCCCAATACCCTACACCCACCACAATGCATTGCTGATGTGACTGCAGTGCCCTTATCAGAAAAGGTGTCACACTCACCCGAGAGCCACATCAGAACCAGGGAAAGGCTGTCACAGGATAGAACACATTCTGCTGTCATTCAGGTGGGTACGGAATTTGAGGCTGGCATACAGGCTGGGAAAAAAAGTTTGTAAAGTGGGTTTCTTTTGGTGGGAGGGGGTTAGTGACCACTGGGGGAGTCAGGGCAGGTGATCCCCGATTCCCTCCAGTGGTCATCTGGTCAGTTGGGGCACTTTTTGGGGGACTTGTTCGTGAAAAAAAGGGTCCAAAAAGTGACCCAAAATCGCGGTAAAATGCCTTTTTTTCGATTATCACCTAAAGACGCCCATCTCTGCTCGGCTGATAACCACGCCCCAGTCCCGCCTTCACCACGCCTCCGACACGCCCCATCAACTTTATTCGTTCCCGCGACGGAGTGCAGTTGAAGACGCCCAAAATCGGCTTTCGATTATACCGATTTGGGCACCCGCGAGAGAAAGACATCCATCTCCTGATTTAGGTCGGAATATAGGCGTTTTTCTCTTTCGATTATAAGGTGGATAGTATCTGAATTGTTTCAATGAATACCAGTAACAAGAGTGATGCAGCCTGGGATATCTCTGTATTTCTCTGCCTTCAGCAGATGGTTCCATGTTACAGGGAGCCTTATCTCAGGTTTGACTGGTGCCGCAAGATATTGCTTCTATGCAGACCTTCTCCCCATGGTATAGTTCATGGCCTGGAGCTCTTGAGGTTGAGTCTTGGCCTAGGCTTTGATTCCAGGGGCTGTCCATGGATCTTTATCTCTTTGAGTGTGGATATATCCTTCCCTCCAGGGCTCTGAACTCTAGTCCACAGGCTTCACTTGTGAGGCCAGCCAGCAATGGTCCTTAGAGGTCTCATCCAGCGGGGTGAGAAGTTTTCTTCTTCCTCCCACCCACCATCTCCTCAGATTTTTCCTATAGACTTAAAAAACAAACAAACCAGGGTGTCATTTTGTCTGCCTTCTTAAAGTTGAAAACAAAAAGGGCCGATATTCAGTGTTTATTCCGAACCCAGAAATTCAATGCCACATGTGTGTTCTGGTAGCACCAGATTAGCCCTGTCAGCTGTGGTAAGCTGTTCTTGTTTAAGGCAGGAGCCGGTCTTCATGGAGGCCTGGATCCCTTTTGGCTTACAGCATGGTCCTTTGCTGTGGGCATGTCAGCCTTCCACATCTCTGGCATATCTCCATGGCTTATAGACTTTTGAGTGCTAGTGTGCAGAGCAGCAGGTCTTGTCAAGGTGTTGTGGATCTGTCATTGATCTTGGCCTTTTTGCTGTGTGATCTTGACCAGGGCCTAACGTTTAATTCTCTGAAGATTCAGAGATAGGATTGATGAGCTCTCTCTGTCTGCGCAGCTGGATGTAGATTGATTATTGCAGGCAATTAAGCAAATTCAATCTCTGTTGGAGGGGTAATGCACCCTTCGGATCTTAGGGCCCTGTTTACTAAGCTGCGTAGGCATTTTTAGTGCATGCTAATGCTAAAGACACCCATAGGAATATATGGGTGTCTCTAGCATTAGTGTGCTAAAAATGCTACAGAGTGGCATAGTAAACAGGGCCTTTGATTTGTTCCTTTGGGCTCTTTCAAAACCACCTTTTGAACCTTTGAAACCTACTTCTTTGAAGGATTTGTCATTGAAGATGACCTGTTAAGCAGCTATCTGTTTGGGTAGGAGGATGTCTGAATTGCAGGCTTTTTCCTTACCTTACCTGTTCTTTTTGACTGGCTCTGACTCCATCAAGGTGGTGCCTTCTTTTCTTCCAAAGGTGATTTCTCTCTTTCATCTAAATCAAATGATAGTGCCTCCAGCATTCTCAGAGACAGTCAATTTGAGTTCTGCCCAAACCCTTCATAAGCTGGATTTCTGCAGAGACCTCTTGCATTACTTAGAGGTCACAAATTCCTTTCAAAAGATAGACTTTTCACAGGTTGCTATACACAGAAATGCAGTCCTTGAAAACTGCACTATATGTAGTTATGCTTATGACTGTGGCCTCCACTACATGAATAAGTTTTAGTCTGAAATGAACAAGGTGTTTCTGGGAATGGGATGGGAGCACATATGCACATTCTGTTTGATTTTCACAATTCTGCTTGCAAGTTTATGAAAATGTACTTACATAAATGGGTGAAGATTTTTGCATATATTTTTTCTGGCCAGTTTTCTTTTTGAAAATTAATTTAAGGTTTGCAGGTAAAAAGTACCAGCAAGTACATGCACTTTTTGAAAGCTGCCTGCTTAAAACTTTGTAAGCTAATGCCAATATTTTATATTGAGCCCTTCAGCACATTGACAGTGGATTTAACATCTAATAGAGAATACGCGAGAGTCAGTTTTAGATCTTTTATGTGATCAATGTCTGATCATAACTATGATTGTTTTTTCACTAGGAAAAATAAATCTAGTCAATTGGATTTTCCTTATAAGTCTTATCTAGTGAACAAACATCAGACATTTGACAGGAGTTTGAGTCAGCTCTTAGTGATTTAGTATTTTCTTGCCAGTTCAGTATATAATTTTTAACACTCAGAACTTCTTTCTTGCCAGGGGTTGTACATTGTGTTACAGCTGGGTGAACACCGATTTAAGGCCAGGGCATTGGTAGACTGCTTTAATTATACCTGCAAGGAGCACTTGCACCTTTTTGTTTATCTTGGTGTATTATTTTGTAATAGTGTAGGTGTTAACCTTGTTGTATTATGCCAATGAAATACAGATCATTACAAAGAGCAGATAGCTATAGACTGAGGTAAATATGTAGAAGAATTTCCCTTCCGGGAATAAAGAACCTAGAGAGATTTTCAAGACTGAACATGTGACCAGCTGTAAAAATGCATAACAAAGGGCACGAGCATAGATGTAAGCTTCATATGTTCCAGGCACAATGAAAAGCATTCTAGAAGTTCATTCAGTATAAACAGAGAAAACGTCTTTAGAGTTTCAGGCTCTTGTATAATAATTGAGCTCGTTCATTTGTTTGACAGTGGCACTCACAGTATAGAGTGATTTTAGGATTTACTGTTTCAAATATGATTAAATATGAGTCAACAGTTGAATTATGCACCTCACTATCTCATTCCAGAGCAGTAAAAGCAACATGTTAAAAAATCTAAAAAAAAAGGAGAGCTTCAGAACTTGCACTTAAAGCAAAACCCCTAATTCTATAAAAGTCCCCCAAATTGTGGCGCTCAATTTGCATATGTAATTTAATTGAATAACGAGCTAAACAGCGCCAATAATTTGCTTTTTAACGAGCAATTAGCATTAATTAGATATAATTAGCATCTACAAACGTAAATTTAAGTGTGGGATCCATGCCTAAAATTTACGTGCGATCTGAAAGACGGTTGTGGAAATGGGAGGGTCACGGGCGTAATGAGGGCATTCCTAAAATTTATATGCGCTGTTATAGAATAACGGGAATACACACCTAACTTAGGGCCTCTTTTACTAAGCCGCGAAGGCGCCTACGTGCGCCCAACACGCACCAAATTGGAGTTACCACCCGGTTACCGTGTGGTCCTTGCGGTAATTTCAATTGTGGCACACGTCCACTACACGTGTCTGAAAAATATTTTTTATTTTCTGGCGCATAGTGGACGTGTGCCAAGTGGCATCTGATGCGTGTAGGTCATTACCGGCCAAATTCTTTACCGCTAGGTCTATGGCTGGCGGTAAGGTCTCAGACCCAAAGTGGACGCGTGGCAATTTTGATTTTGCTGCATATCCATTTTTGGCAAAAAAAGGCCTTTTTTACAGGTGGGCTGAAAAATGATTCTGCATGCGTCCAAAACCCGCGCCTACACTACCGAAGGCCATTTTTCAGCACGCCATTATAAAAGGACTCCTTAGGCATTTACATTTGCAGCATGTATCAGTTAGTGCCTAAGTTTAAGAGTGGCTTCTAGAATAGCGCTTTTTTTGGTGCCATATATAGAATCTAGCCTATAGGGAGTAATTTTGAAAAGATCGCTGACATTTAGGAGATAGGATGCTGTGCAGTACGCACAAATTCTATATTGGCAGTTACACTCATAATTGCTATTATAGAATACTAGCATAAATCGGCACATATGCACCAGTATTTGGGTGTTGCTGCTTACACCATGTAAACTGCAAATGACCACATGGTATTCTATAGCAGAATCTGGGCGCCCAGGTTGCATTATAGAATGAGTTTCTACTGAGCGTCCTTGGGGTGTTAAAATGGAGACATCCAGTTGTAGAAAGCTACGTACCATTGCAGCTGGCTGTTAGCTTACAGGTTCTTGTTTTTTAAGCTTCCTGGTGAATGCAGCTTTTTAAAAAGATGAAGTATTCCTATCTGACATAATTTCCTGTTGCTCGGCATTGCTCAGCATCTGTTACAAACATGGCATTTAACCACTGAGTGGAAATGTGTGAGTCTCTAAGGCACAAGATGGTGCAGTGAAAGATACTAGTCTTATACAATGGCACTTGAGTTTAGTAAAGACAGTATTCAACAGGGATTTAGAGGCTATATTATAAAACATTTACAGTGAAAAGCAAATATTAAAAAAAAAAAAGAAAACAACTTGTGCTACTGGAGGAGAATGTTCTTCTTCTCCAGGATGTGGCTGTCACAGCTCAGTCTGCATTAATAGAATGTTTTTGCCCCTGCAGAAGAATACCTGCAGAGGTTCATTATTTGCTTTTTCTGACATATCATGCATATGTAACAAAGTGAAAGAAGATATAAAAATTGTGGGGGAGGGGGTGAGGAACCATGCACAGAAGTAGAAAATAAGTACATAAGCATCGCCATGCTTGGACAGACCAAGGATTCATCGAGCCCAGCACCCTGTCACCGACAGTGGCCAAAACAACAAGCAATTTGTCCCGCCCATCCTAGAAATACTCGTCCATTCAATAACATTCTATGGCTTTTTCCTCCAGGAAGCTGTCCAACCCTTCTTTGAAATCCGCTAAGTTAACTGCCTTAACCACCTTTTCCGGCAACTGAAAATGGTTGCTTGCTTTTAGAGATTGTAAATGGCAGGGATATACATCAAACATATAAACGGCAAGCGACCGACTCACCTGCAAATGCACAGTCGAGTCGGAACGCTGAGAGTGTAGAAGTCCAAGCCCCGCCTCCACCAGCAGTACAGCCCAATAGGGAGGAGGGCTTGGACATGGGCGTGGAAATCGGAGGAGGAGGGAGCAAGGAGGGAAGGAGGGGGCGGGACTGAGGGAAACAGACACTGGGGGGAGGGCAGGGGAGAGAGCAGGGTTGGTGGATGGGGGGGGGGGGGAGGCCATAGGAAAACAAAAAACTAGCCCGTTGTTACGGGCTTAACGGCTAGTAAGTACATAACAAGTATATAGTACTGCTATACTGGGACAGACCAAAGGATCATCAAGCCCAGCATCCTGTTTCCAACAGTGGTCAATCCAGGTCACAAATATCTGGCAAGATCCAAAAAAAGTACATAACATTTTATGCTGCTTATCCCAGAAATAAGCAGTGGATTTTCGCCAAGTCCATTTTAATAATGGTCTGTGGACTTTTCCTTTAGGAAGCCGTCCAAACCTTTTTAAAACCCCGCTAAACTAGCTGCCTTTACCACATTCTCTGGCAACAAATTCCAGAGTTTAATTACTCGTTGAGTGAAGAAAAATGTTCTCTGATTCATTTTAAATTTACTATTTTGTAGCTTCATTGAATGCCCCCTAGTCCTAGTATTTTTGGAAAGAGTAAACAGGCATGCTTAAGTGGATTTTAAATCATCTAAAAATATATGTATAAGTTCACAATGGGCCAAATTCTATAAATGGTACCTTAAAAATCGGCCCCAAGAAACCATACGGTTAACGTGATTCTGTAAACTACGCCTAAAATTATGCATATTTTATAGAATATGCGAACGCACAGTTCTTGCAACTAAAATTTAGGCACACACATTTAGGCTGCTTAAAACAAGGCCTAAATACCTGTGTCTAAGTTAGGCGCAGATAGGGTGTACTCTATAACAGTATGCCTACAACCCACACCCATGGCCACACCCTCTTTTCGACTGCACGCGTGAGAATTTATGTGCACCATGTTATAGAATATGCCTCGAAAATTGTGCTCATAAATTCTAATTAAAACCAATTATTGGTGCTGATTGGCTTGTTAATCAATTAAGTTGCGCATGCAATTTGGCCATGTGACCAAATTAGCGTGCACAACTTACCCTATATAAAATTTGGGGGAGTGGGGGTAATGTTATATAGCCTTTTCTGTGTGTCAAGCATGTTTTAGGGAAAATGGCTCTTATAAAATTGCAGTCAGACATTCTCTCTCTCTCTCTTTTACCTTCTTTGGGGAAGAGGTAAATATGTGTGACCCTTGCGTGATACTGTGGGCCACTGGAAGAGCCTACTTTATAATGGCTTTTATCCTGTTGTGAAATCATCTTCCTATATTTATAAATTGGACATGATAAGAAAAGAGTAATTCTGGGGAACATTTCAGGCTTATATTGTGAACTCATGTTGTAACTTACATTTTCAAAGTTATCTGCTCATGCGCTAGCGTTTCTGCCTAGACTGTTGTTTTGTAAGCACACCAGTTCTGTCTTTCAGTGGCCCTGGTTCACCAGAAGGGTTTTTGCAAGTGTATGGACCTAACTATCTGTGTTACTACCATGATGTCCTATACAAAGTTATCCTATAATTTCTATGTATAAATGAGGTAATTCTATAAAGTCATTTTTACTTACGAATGGCTTCATAAAATACCAGCTGTCATAAAAGTACATGCTATGATATGATGGCACATACTTTGCCAGTAGGCATGCACAAGGACAGAGTTTGGGTGGAGCATGGACAAAGTTCACAAGAACACTGTCTAAATCAGGGGTGTCCAACCTCAGCCCTAGAGGACTGCAGTCCAGTCAGGTCTTCAGGATTTCCACAATGAATATTCATGAAATCTATTTGCATACAATGGAGGCAGTGCATGCAAATAGATCTTATAAATATTTACTGCTACGCTAAATAATGAGTACACTCTTTTTCAATCTAGTTACTAATACCAATAATTCCCTTCAAAAGTAACTGCACATGTTCTTTTCTACAAAGTTTTAATTATTATTTCAATCACCATTTAACAAATCCAATATATATTTTTTAAGTAACAGTTTCTCCTTGCCTACAACACCAATCACACACAATCATACCCTCTCATACTCACTCATCCTATCTCTAATTAAAATGCAATTTAACTCTTTCCCACAAAGAGATGAACTTAGAACATTTACCTATTGCTTAACCCAGTCACAAAAAGATTTACCAGATCACAAAATGTTTTAACAAAACTATCATATTCTTCAGTTCTCTTGCTAATCTTAAATTTATGCTTTTTTTGCCAGAAGCTGAAGCACATAACACTGGCGAGACCCACAGTTTCAATGTTAGCAAACTGAATCAAATGGTTTTAACCACATAATCCTTATTATAGTCCACTGTTCATTCTCTTCTTCAGTACTCAAGTGACCTATAAACTCTTCAAAATCCAGTTCTATGGTAGTTTGGCTTACACTGCTCCTCACATGTACCCTGTTGAAATTATCCAGTGATAGAAGCCGGCATCAAACCCGACGCAATCGCTGCGTTTCACACAGGCGTCATCAGGGGTTTAACTTATCACAAATTCAACACACATCCTCGGCTGCATAACCAAAGCGGGCCTCCCACAGATGCCTGGAGCAATGACGTCTTGTTCTTCAACGTACTGTAGGCAAGGGGAAACTGTGTTACTTACAAAATACGTATTGGATTTGTTAATTGGTGATTGAAATAATAATAATAAACATTTTGTAGAAAAGAACATGTGTGGTTACTTTTGAAGGGAATTATGCATATTGACTGGGGAAATCCCTGAAAATCTGATTAGTTTGCAGTCCTCGAAGACTGAGGTTGGACACCCCTAATCTAGACAGTGTTCTTGTAAACTTTGCCCACACTCCACCCAAACTCTGTCCTTGTACGTGCCTACTGGCAAAGTATGTGCCATCATATCATGGCATGTACTTTTCTGACAGTTGGTATTTTATGCAGCCATTCATATACAAAAATGACTTTATAGAATTACCTCCTTTATGCACAGAAAGTAGTGAATAACTGTATAGGACATCATGGTAGTAACACAGATAGTTAGGTCCATACACTTACAAAATCCCGTCTGGTGAACCAGGGCCACTGAGAGACAGAGCTGGGCCCAGGGCAGGGCCATCACAGCTGCAGCCGCTGCCCCCCGACTCGTGACAGAGCCACCACCCCCCACTTGGGAAGCAGCTCTCGCTACCGCCCTTCACTTGCTCACTCGCTCAGGCTGCCACCACCCCCGCTTTTACCTTCCTGCTTCAGTGCATCTGCTCCTCCCCGGCATCTAAGGGGGGGCCTGGCGCTGGGGTCTGTCTTTCTTCTGCTCCTGTGTGCTGGGACTGGGTTATCATATTAACTCAATCACCTGGTACCTGACTGGAGCAAGAGAGAGACAGACCCTGGCACTGGGCCCCCCTTGGATGCCAGGCCTGGGGAATTTTGCCCCTCCTGCCCCCCCTTTTGACAGGTGAACACAAGACCCTTTCTAAAACACAAATAATGTTGCCAAAGGAGCATATGTATTTGGCAAGATGCACATTAAAAAAAATCATTTTACAAAAGAAAATGTTCAAAAAAGAGTGGGATCACTTGGAGCTTTGCATGTGTAAGCTTGATTTTGCTGCTTGTGTGCATAAGTGGCAGATTATGTAAAAGTATACATTTGTGGGGAACTGATTAAGGAGCCGAGCTGGACTGCAATGATTTTTATTGATTTTTTTTATGTTGATTCTTCACAACTACAATTGTTCTTTGATCAGAGAAGTGGTATAGAAATGTGTCAAAATGTTGGCATTTTGAAGTGGTTTTGAACACCTGAGAGGTAAACCCAACTCCCTCTCAAGCTGCCCTCCAATGCCCAGATCGAAACTGTTATATGTGATTCAAAGTAAGGGTAAGGGCTGATGGGGAAATAACTTGCCCAGATAGCTATCCAGGCACAGGCACCAAACATCACCGATTGCCGGACAAATTCTGGGAGCTGTGGAGCATTTAGATATTCAGTGCTCTATATTGACTTCTACTGACAAAATTAGTTTCTCTGCTAGTGGGAATTTTTTATTTTTAATATTTTTATTTTCATTGCAGTACAGGAGCACAACACATCAACCAACAATCAAATAATACAGAAACACACCAAGGAAGTATAAAATACCAGCATAGACCAACTGGAATGACAAACAGCAAGAATTTAGGGGTCCTTTTAGAAAGGTGTGCTAGTGTTTTTAATGCACGCTAAAAATAAGCATGTGCTAAATGCTAGAGATACCCCTAGGAATATATGGGTGTCTCTAGCGTTTAGCATACTCTAAAACTTAGCACGTGTTAAAAACGCTAGCACACCTTTGAAAAAAGACCCCATAATATAAGCAAACTAGTCACACTATAGAATTTAAAATTCCAATATGGCATCCCTCTTGAACTCTATAAAATGAATGACTGCATTGCCTTTTTTCTAAACAAAGGAAAAAGAAAAATGCAAAATTCCTTGCCCATTCAAACCCTAATATACACCATTCCCAAAGGGTTCCTCACATTCACTCATCCAAGCATCCCCAATCCATCCCCCACTCCCCGCTTCCCCAAATGTGTGAGAACAGTTAGGGTCTCTATTCATGATACTGTTTTCTTGGGTAAGTTAGGAAATTTTAAAACAAAGCACCTATGCAGTAGGTACTTGATATGAATTGCATAAGTGCTTTTGTGCATTCTTATAATTATTATGCAAGCAACTTGTAGTTAGGCACCCTACTGAAAATGAGGAAAGAAATCTGCCAAAATTTATTGCATAGATTTTTGACTCTGAAATATTTTTGAGGAACCTTGCAGCTCTTTTACTAAGCTGCACTAGTAAATGGACTTAGCGTGTCCTTAGACAGGCCTTTCCCACATGAAGCCCATTTCTAGCACAGGGCTTTTTATTATTTGTTTAATTTCTGGCCATGCGTTATGGTTAGCATTATAGTGTGCAGCAATTTAAAAAAATTATCATGGGAGCACTTACCACGTGCTGTTAAGGAGGTGCTAAGGAATCCCGTGTTATAAATGCACTAACCAGTTGGCGTGTCAGCACTGTCAGCATGCTAGCTGGTTAGCACATCCATGCCCTTTCTCTGCCCCTGACATGCCCCCTCCCCCCAAAATTACCATCTGGTTAGTGCATGTAGATGGCAAAAACTAATGCAGAATGCTTTAGTGCATTGTGTATTGAACATTTTTGTTGCATTAGGCATGTGTTCGCACCTAATGCAGTTTAATAAAAGAGCTCCCATATTCTTGACACATGAGTTGTTTTTCCTTTAAGAAAGGAAAAGGACTTGATATACTGCCTTTCTGGGGTTTTTGCAAGTGCAGTCAAAGTGGTTTACATAATGTATACAGGCACTTATTTGTACCTGGGGCAATGAAGAGTTAAGTGACTTACCCAGAGTCATAAGGAGCTACAGTGGGAATCAAACCCAGTTCCCCAGGATCAAAGACCACTGCACTAATCACTAGGCTACTCCTCCATTCAAGACATTGTGATAAGGGTGGGAATGATATGTTCATATCAGAGGTTCTACTAGTTTAAAGAGAGATTGTACAACAGAATATCTCAACCTAAATCAAGTAGGCGTTGCAATCAACAACTTATGGCTTTTCCATCTATTAAGTCAGTTAGACTCAAGACTTTATTTTCTCACTCTTTTTTGTTTCTGGCTGTATGTTTATGGAATAATCTTACTTTAGAATTACATTTGATGAAGTATTATTCATTTTGTAAAACTTTGAAAATGTGTTTTTCTTAGTTTATTGTTGTGTAGTTTTTGTTTTTAATAGTGAACTTTTTTTATTGATTTTGTATACACTCCTGATGTTTTGTAATCAGTTTTCTTTATTGTATCTCGTCTTGAATTTCAACTTGCGGGAGTTGGCGGTTGCTAAGTCTGATATAACATAACATAACATAACATAACATAACTTAAATGGTATTTACTAAATAAAGGAATGGAAAGAAAGCAGTTGAGACAAGACACAAATATTTTTGTGACAGCACTTTTTGTAGGAAAACTGCAGTATTGGTGGTAAGGCTATGAAACTGTGAAGTGTGAGTTAAGTGAGGTTTCATGCTCTATCACAGTTGTGACACTAAATTGATCTACAGCCCGGCATTTTGTGATTTTGTAGTAACTCCAATAACAACAGTGAAAGACAACTTCTGTGAAGCACCATTTTTCTTCCTGGTGTAAATTCCCAGGACTTATCACAGGCTTGAACCGACTTTTCTAATTAACCATTATAGTTGGGTGTGGCTAAGTGAAAAAACACAGACTGTGTTGTTTGATGGAGAGTTCTCAGAAAGGGAAAATAGCAATAGCATGACTAAGGCTTAAGGCTTCTTTTTTTTTTTCTTTGTGAAGAACATTGTTCAAATCAAGCCTTGAAGCATTTTGTGGCAGGAGCGTAGCCAGACCTGTTATTTTGGGTGGGCCCCTGTCCATACATACAGTTTTTTGTTAAACTTTCCCTCTGCCCCTGCTATCATCATGCTTCTCCTCCCCCCTGCTCAGCATCCGTTCCTCTTCCCCCCACACCTAGCATCTGTTCGTCTCTTCCCCCACCCCACGTGGCCTGCATCCGTTCCTCTCTTTCCTTCCCCTGCCAGCATCTGTTCCCCGCTCCCTCTCCGGTCTACCTCCAAGCCATCGCCGGCAGCGATTCCAGTAAGCAGCCTGCGCCAGCCCTGCAGGCTTTCCTCTACCGTGTCCCCACGAGAGAAGAAACAGGAAATTATGTCATCGAGGGCGGGACTTGGTTCAGGGAAGCCTGCAATGCTGGTGCCGATTGATTACAGGAATCGCTGCCTGCGATGGCTTAAAGGTAGATGGGGGCGGAGGTGGGGAATTTAGAGAGCGAGATGGGCAGCTGCCATGAGGGTGAGAGAGAGAGGCGTGAGGCATCACCAATGAGGTGCTTTGGGGGTCACTAGACTGAGTGGGCCTGAGGCAAAAATGGGTTGGCCTGTGCCCATCCAGGCCCACCCGTATCTGCGCCACTGTTTTGTGGGCTACAGAATTATTATCAAACAAAATGGCAACAAAACTGTGTTAACTACTTTAGTGTATATAAAGATTTTTTTTTGAGTGGGTTATTGAGATGATGGCTTCAGTTAACATTTTAAAAACATTCTGCCGACCTTGAGACCACTGATAAAAATTAGATTCCAATGCAAATTTTGTTTTGTCTAATTTAGTTTATATGCTTTACTGTTGTTAACCATGCAGACAAAGGGGTTGATTAGTAGCAGTCTGTAATATGTGAGCAGTAGCATTAATCATACTACTACTACTACTACTTATCATTTCTATAGCGCTATCAAGGCTTTGACTGTACCTGCTGAACACCAGTGTGTTTTTTAAATGTCTTCATAATTCAGTAAGCTTAAAACTATGTTTATGGGGCTCAGTGGTAGGGTTGTACACTGTAGTATGGCAGGACCCCAGTGTAATTTTTGACTCAAGTCTTCTTTTACCTGGCTCAGCTGGGGCTGGAAATGCTGCAGAAACTACAGTTCTGTGAGGAGGGAAGGAATGTCACTGTGCAATGGTGACAATTAGCCACCAGATTTAGGGCCTATGATTGCAGGGTTCCTAAAGGATCTTACCCCTCCAGTGCATGGTTCCAAGCTGAGAACTGTAATTATAATGACTGGCAAAACTAAATAGGGAGGGGATGTAAAACTGGGCAAAAATCTTTGTGTAGTTGCAGATGAAGGTTTTAAGGTGCTAGATCCCCAGGCTTGGCTCCTCTTGAGCTGAAAGTCCAAAGGAGCTGGAGAAAATTGCTTGGTCACAAAAATAACTTTCAATCCAAAAAAAAAAAGTTTTGCACTCACTTTACCTGTTAACCAAAATGTTTAAATATAAAAATCTATGGAGAAAAATCATAGAAGCCTAAAAAGCATGCTTGAGAACAGTTTTTTTTTAATAATAGTGGTCTGTTTTGCACATCTGTAAAAAATTAGTCTGAGCTCTGTTTAGACCGTAAATATAGACATTTTAGTTTATGTATTACAGAGGATATCATCATAGCTCCCATTGTTGATATGATGTGGAACATACAGCACGTCTTTTCACTTCTGGGATTAGAATACAAACCTGATTTGTAGTCCCACGTGAAATCTACAGTACTAGGAGGTCCAAACAGTTCCCACTAGGCAGCGGTCCACATCAGAAAGCCAACTATATACCCTGTAGATACTCGCATATAGTTTGGTCTCAAGTATAAATTGTATTCTGACTTTCACCTTTAATCACTAAGAAACTGTGGTGACGCATATAGATTGTATTCTCACAGTCCCATGGCTAGCATCTCCCCTTGTTCTCTCTATCCCCCTCAGGGTCCAGTGTCTCATCTCCCATTCTCTGTCAAGCATCTCCCATTCCCCTTTCTATCCTCCTTGGGGTCCAGTGTCTCATCTCCCATTGCTTCCCTGGCTAACAACTCACCTTTACCTCCCTATATCCCCAGAGTTCAGCATCTCATTTTCAATTCCTTCTATCCAGCATCTTCCTTTTCTGGTCCTGTGGCCAGCATCTCTCCTTCCGCTCTCAATCCCCCCAGACCCAGTGTTTCAGCTCCTACTCCTTCCTTGGCCAGTATCTTCCCTTTCCCTCCCTGTGTATCCCAGGGTTCAGTCTCTCATCTCCAATTTCTTTCCTGGTCAGCATCTACCCTTCCCGGGTCCAGTAGCCAGTATCTCCCTTTCTCTTCCCTATACCCCCCACTTCTCAACAGGAAATGCATCAGAATGTGTCACTATGCTTGAGCACAAGCCTGTACAGGAAGGCCCCACACCAACGCACAACACCTTTATAGAACTGGGTGTGGGTGACAGCAGCCACATAGGGAAGGGAAGTGGAGAAGATGTTACCCATGGGACTGGAGGAGGGCATGGGAGATAAGATTCTGGTCCTGGGAGGGGGTAGAGGAAAGGGGAGGTGCTAGACCCAGTCTGGGTGGGTAGGTAAGGGAAGGGAAATGCTGATAGATTCACATATAGATCACCTCCCCAACTTTTGACTTTTAAATTGGTCATACATTTTGCAGACCATACACAAGTATCTATAGTAATGTAACTTGGCTGAGAGAATGGTTAGAACTGAACTGGTGAGAAGGTTCAGACTTTTAAACCTTTGGGCAGGTGTTCCCTTCAGGGCAAGGAATGAGATCACTGTTTGAGCTGCATGGAGAAACTTCATGTTACAGTTGTCCAACTTCATGCATGGAAGCAGAACATCAGAGTCCTCTGCCACTATTCCCTAGTCCTTAAAGCAGTCAATAGAAATAGAATAAAATAAAACATAGAAAAGAAAATAAGATGATACCTTTTTTATTGGACTAACTTAAGCAGGCATAATTATCCCAAATATTTTAAGAAAAAATTGAATAGGTGATGTGGTATGGCTGCTTGAAATGTGTGACACCTCAAAAATACCATAAACAAGGGAAACAAATGAGTAAAATGTCAATGCTATAAATCTAATACCAGCTTGACTACTGAGCTGTTTATCCCACAGTCACCATAAACAAATATATAACATAAATAAAAGAGACCGCAAAGCTTTCTAGTGAGACAGTTCTATGGACCTGTGTTTTCCCTTTCTGGATAAGTACTGATTGGTGCACCACTGGGGGGGGGGGGGGGGCTTTATGGTTATTCATATCTGCTGATTATTTTTTATTCTTGTTGGTTAGATTGCGTGTTCTTAAATAACTGGGCACTTTCTCTCACAGTCTCATTTTCTTAAGCATTGAAAAAAAAGGGGGGGGGGTGATTTTTTAGGAACCAATCGTTTTTCTTTGTAACAAGAGTTTTTTGCGTTGGTTCGTGTTTTTCCCTCTTCATAGATTATGGAGACCGATGATAGTATTTTGCTCCAAACATAGCTGAGACGCACCTGGTGAGGGAGGCAGTTATTTGTCATAGAACTGTCTCACTAGGAAGCTTTGAGGTCTCTTTTATTTAAGTTATATATTTGTTTATGTTTGAAATGTATGTAATTTTTATTTATATTTATTCTTTAAAACAATGCAGTCAAAATTCATGGCAGCTTTTTCTTTGCTCACCTTATGTGTGTTGTTTATATCCTTAAAACAGTTAATAAAACCAGTAACTACTGACTCCTCATAAAGTGCAGGATCCTTATAAATCTACTTTGATATATTGGCTGTTGGCATTTTCAGCTTGATCCTTATCATCAAGGCTGCATTTTTGCTTGGCAGTATTACATATAGAGTCATGTTGCATTTTTCTGTGCCCAGAAATAAGCATATGATTTATTGTCTTCTTTATTTAATGCTTGTGTTGGCTGCTTTGGGTAATGACTTTCAGGGTTATTTCTAAGAACCCAGGCTTTTCTTCCTTTCTCCATAGAACTAAAGTAATGAAAGGTTGTGTGTTTGAACTACCCTTTTTAAAATTTACATTTATAATATTTTTTTGTTTAAATCTTTTTATTGACGTATTATATAAAGCATCGATACACAATGTCAACGAATAACCTTCCTAATACAACAGAGAACTATCAATCCGTCCACATACGTCAAAACATTTTCTACTTTTTATCCCCAAACAACCCCCCTCCCCCCACCCTCCCCTCCGTTTAATTGTAAACCTGTGTTAACTGAATCCCCAAGACTCACTTTTAACATAATATTAATCAGACCGTTCTAATACACACGTAACTGCCCCTCCATCTGAAAACTCCAGTCTCTTCCACTATTATTGAACAAGTTGCATGCCCTCCATCTACCCCAGCAAGGACATGGAACTCCAGCAGTGAACCAAAATACAGTGTTTCCACAAAACTTTGTTCCCTCCCCCTGTTCCCCCCCACTCCTTAACCACCCATAACTTGACTTACTAAACAGCAATTCCCCTCTCTCCCTCCCCCCCCCTCCCTTCCCAAATCATCTTACAATTGTCTCGAGTGTAAGCAACTTAACCTCCTTCATCTCTTATGGACTTTACCCCAGGAATTTACAAATTGTTAATAATGAAACTCCTACCTCTTGGGCTCATTATTTGCAAATAAGGGTCCCAAATTGTCAAAACTGTTTCTTGCGTCTTAGAGTGCCTTTCGCATCTCGAGCTTTCCATGCCATCAATTGGTGTATCTGATTCCTCCAATGCCCCAAAGCGGGAGTCTCCGTCCCCACCCAGTATTGTAAAATTGTTTTCCGAGCCACCAAGCATAATTTCCTACAAAGCAGTCGCCCAGGCCCCTTTAAACTGCGAAATGCTCCAGGCACATCCAACAGTAATTGTTCCATTGAACCTTGAAGAGATCTGTCCACCAGGCGTTCCAAAAAACGCACCACCTGGTTCCAAAATCTCCTCACTTTCTGGCAAGCCCAAAATGCATGATAGTATGTATGTCTAGGATGACCACATTTGGAACACTGCGAATCTTGGCCCCCTTCCACATGTGCTAACATCGCCTTAGTCATATATGCCCGTAGGATCACCCGAGCCCCACATTCCCTCAACCGCATATCAGATGTTAAAGTATAAACTCCTTTTAAAGATTGCAAAACTTCCCAAGTACCTAGCTCCACCCCGGAATCCTCCTCCCATTTTGCCTTGATCCCCTCAAACCCTCTAGCAGGGCATAGCTGAACAAGGGCCTGCACTAACCCAGAGATGGACAACCCACTATCAGTAATCTTTGAAAAGAATGACCTGAGCTCTACTCCTAGCTTGAATTGCAACTTATTCCTGTCCAAGGTCCTTACGTAGTGTGTTAGCTGTACGTAGGCAAACTGTGCACCCCACCCTCAGAAGACTCTTCCTCCCAAGTTCCTAACGGTTCCAACTCACCTGTGGCTCCCATTACATGCTCCAGAAGATATATCCCTTTTTGCTCCCCATTCTTAAACCAAACATTATCCATCCTGATCTAAACCTTCCATTCCCTCTAATAGGCACTGATCCGACACCTCAGGGTCCCCACCTAACCGCCTCACTAAAACCTTCCACCCCTCTCTCAATGAATTCAAGAGCACACTCCCCCTTTATACCCTCAGGCAACTGACTTTTTTGCAGTGCAACAGAAATAAAGATGATAAGGCGCAAAATGTTCCTGTTCTAAATCTAATGGTGTGTAAACAGTTGTCCCCTCATCCAATCTCCCACATGCCGAAGCATACAAGCTTGGTTATATAACTTCAAATCTGGCAGTCCCAGACCACCCTGCCTCCAATGACCTATCAATAGTGCCATTCGTAGCCTCGGCTTTTTCCCTGCCCAACAAAAAGCACTCACCCATTTATAAATTAATCTCAAATCTTTCTGAAGAAGGCGTATAGGCAATATTTGAAGAACATATAACCACTTTGGAAACTGAACCATCTTTATTAAATTAATTCTACCCATTAGAGAAATTGGCAATAAACGCCACCGCTCCAGCTTCTCCTTCGTATCTTCGATCAATTTCCCCACATTAAGCTGGTATAGTTTTGTCACATCCATGCTTAAATTAATCCCCAAATAACGAAATGAATCTGATGCCCACCTCAAAGGGAAACCCTCTCTCCATTCATCCTTCACTTGGTCTGAGGAAGGTAAAGCCTCCGATTTCCCCAAGTTCAATTGGAGACCTGCAAAGTCTCCATACTCACCAAAGATTTCCAAAAGAGCCGCCAAGGAACTTCTAGGACTCTCCATATGTACCAGTATGTCATCAGCAAATGCCGCTACTTTGAAACAGCCCTTCCCAACTCGAATCCCCTGAATCTCATCTGTTGTCAGTATCTCTCTAATTAAGGGATCTAAAGTCAACACAAAAAGAAGCGGCGATAGAGGGCATCCCTGCCGGGTACCTCGTAGGACTGGAAACATCGCTGACGACATTCCATTCACCAACACTGTTGCCTGTGGCTCCGCATATAATGCTTTTATTCCTGAAACAAAGAGACCCTCAAAGCCATATGCCCTCAATACTTCAAACATAAAGTCCCATCTCACCTTATCAAATGCTTTCTCTGCATCAAAACTTACTAGAATAGATGGTATCCCTCTCTTTGATCTCTGCTCCAATGAAGTCAAAATTCTCCTTACATTCTTGGTGATTGATCTTCCCTGCACGAATCCTACCTGTGCTTCATGTATAATTTCCGGAAGCACCTTAGCCATTCTATTAGCTAAAACTTTTGCCATCAACTTCGCTTCAAAATTAAGCAAAGAGATCGGCCTATAAGATTCTGGCAACAACGGGTCCCTACCCGGTTTTGGCAGTACAATTATTTGTGCCACCGTTAAGGACTGCGGCATAGATTCCAATTCTATAATTTTATTAAACATAGCAGCCAACGGGGTTGTGATCTCCATACCCATTAGTTTGTAAAACTCGGCTCTATACCCGTCAGCTCCAGGTGCCTTGTTCAACGCACTTTTCCCTATCGCCCCCTCCACTTCTTCCACACTTATTGTTCATTCAACTGTCCTCTAGTTCCCTCATCTATCATGGGCAGTAGCTTGGACTCCAAATATACGTCCCCCCTCAAACCCAAGTCCGGAGGGCTTTTATATAGTTCTGTATAATAACGGTGAAATACCTGAGAGATCTCCCGATCAGTACGGACTAAATGGCCCCTTGACTCCTGAATTTGCAGTATCCCCTGAGGGCGGGCTCTAGGTCTCAACAATTTGGCCAACAATCTCCCCGTTTTATTACCATGCTTATATAGCTGATATTTATAATATGTTTGAGACTTTGCTGCTCGCTGATGGAGCAATGAGTTCAATGCCACCTGTGTCTCTAGTACTAATTGCCTGGTCTTCCCCGATTGTTCCTCCCCCAATCTCTTCCTAGCCCTGCGCAACTGCTCCCCCAATCTTAATATCTCCTTATCTCGAATCTTCCTACTCCTACACGTGTAGCTAATTATTTCCCCCCTGAGAACTGCCTTTGCGGCCTCCCAATACAGAATCGGGTCATTTATATGTTCCTTATTGTGACTCGCATACTGATGCCAACAGTCAATGATATGTGCTCTAAATTTTCATCTTTGTATAATTCAATGGGAATTGCCAGCTCTTGGGCCTATCATCTGCCATCCCACCGACCACTCCATTAGCACCCAAGCGTGATCTGATATCACATATGGTCCCAACTCCCCTTTCTCCACCTTCCCAAATACCCCCCTAGAAACTAAAAGATAATCTATCCTTGCCTGAGAGGAGTGTGCTCTCGAAAGGTGAGTATAATCTTTCTCAGTGGGGTGCAGCGCTCTCCAGCTATCCACCAAATCGAACAGATGAACCAGCTGCCTTAGACCTCTATTCCCTCTATATGTCTCTGAAGCCCTCCTCCCCGTGCTGTCCATCTCTGGGTCCCACACTGTGTTGAAATCTCCCCCCACCACCTTATCCAAATTCCTTTGTTGTAATAATAACTGTACTATACGGTTGTAGAACTGCTTGTCATACTGATTCGGGGCATAAATGTTGCATAGCAGATAGGGGCGACCTTTTATTGTTACTTCCACCATTATATATCTCCCCCCTGAGTCTACATATACCACCCGATGACTATCAATGGTACCCTTCTTACATAAAATGGCTACTCCTCCTTTTTTATGGATGGCATCTGCAGCCCAGCAATCGCCTACCCACCAGGTTTTAAGCTTACCATGTTCTCCAGCGTCCAAATGGGTCTCCTGTAAAAATGCAATATCAATGTGATTCCTGTGTAGGTGTTGTAATATTTTTGTCCGCTTAATGGGTGAATTTATGCCACCCACATTCCATGTTACCACCTTCACTCTATGAGCCAATGACCCCAAAGTAGCATATCAAAATATCTTTTCTGTGAAATTGGGAGGAGATAGCCCAGCCTCCACCCCCTCCCATACAGACTCCAACTCTTTCCAACTCCCCTCCGGATTCTCCACTCGACACACTCCAATTGTAAACATATCAAATAATCCCCCCCATCCCTCCCCCCGATCTCCCTCCCCCCCCTCATAATCCTCCCTTTCCCATGTTCCAGAACACACATCTGGAATGTCACATCTAGTGCCTCTCCAGGTTCCCTCTCCCCTCAAATGAAAACCAAACAATAAATCAATTCCCCGCACCCATTATTAACCTCTACAGGGTGTCATCAAACTCTCCCACCTCACCCTCAATAACCCCATCACAAACATATTCTCCCCAGCCTCTACCGCTGACTTGTAACTTTGCACCCGAAAGTCTCCGGTCATACCAAACCTCATGCTCTATTCATGTAGCTTGTCCACTGCTGCTCAGTTGCTCCAAAAAAAGTTTAGCTTCTTCCACCGAATGCATGATACGTGTTGTCCCATTCCAGGTCACTCTCAGCACAGCCGGGTATACTAAAGCAAACCGCACTTTCCGCTGGAATAGTTGTGAACATACCGGTGCGAACATCTTCCGTTGTGCCGCCACCCCGGCTGAATAATCTTGAAAACAAAGGATTTTTTTGACTGATACATCAGTGTTTTCCCCGACCTCAGCGCTTGTAAGATCTCCTGTTTCTGGCGAAAATTCAACAGCCGAAGAATAACCACTCTGGGCCGTGCCTCTATCCTCGTGCCACGTGGACCCACTCTATGTGCCCTCTCAATCTGCAGAGATTTAAAGTTCCCATCCAGGGCCAGTTCTTTAGGAATCCACCTTTCTAAAAATGATATTAAATCTTTATCTTCCAGCTCTTCAGGTAGACCAATTAGCCGCAAGTTATTCCTCCTCGAGCGGTTCTCGAGATCTTCCACCTTCGCTTCCAAGGCTGCTACTGTTTTCCTCAGCTGTTCGTGGCCGCCTTCCAATTTTGTAGCGCGATCTTCCACCGCATTCACTCGTTTCTGACAGCTCACTAAGTCCTTGGTAAACTCACCAAATTGGCCACTTAGGGTCTCCAGTTTCGTGTCTATAGGCGCTAATCGTCGTTCCAGCGATGTTTCAAATACCGCCGACATTTCAGCTGTTATTTCCGCTACCCAAGCTGATGATATCGAGGAGTCCGCCGGGCTGGACGGCGCCGCCATTTTGTCTTTCCCTCGTGCCTTTTCTTTTTGGGCGGATTTTGTTGCCATCTTCCCCCTCCGGGAATTGTTAACAACTTTTTAACACACTCCTGCTTCAGCGCTTCTTCTGAGTTTGAAAATTATCTGCGGAGGTGCGATATACAGGGAGCGGGGAACCTCGAGGAACGGAGCAGCTCTTACTCGCGTCTAGCTCCGATCATAGCACCACGTGACCTCATTTTATAATATTTTTATATACCAAGGAGATTAGGTGTCAAATGCCATATATGTCACCAGGTGTGGACTGACAGTGATTGGATCCCCGGGCACTAAGGTTCACAGGCCCCTAACCACCCTCCAACATATATTACTAGCTATTACTGGTTAGGGGAGACTGGGGCTGTTGCTGCTGTGTACCCTCAGGCATCACTGCACTGACAGAGGGATCAATCCACACCTTCATGTCACATCAGTACAGAAACCTTCCAACTAAATCTGTAAACCCTTTGGGAATTGGAAAATGCCTACTGGTCTTGAGCTACAACTGAAAAATGTGTGAGCTGAATCCAAAATCCCATTCCTCTTACCCCTTCTTTCATTTCTTTTAGTGGCATTCTTTTCATGAATAACAGAATCAATTAGTTTATTTTAAACACGTCTTCCCCAGAAACTGTTTATTCATGCTTCTTAGTGAATCATCAAGTAAGAATATCCAAAATGTGTGACTAGCATTCAGCATAAAATAATTCTTTGCATAAAACAAGATACAATATTTGATCCTGCACATGTAGTGGAAGCTTACTTTGCCCGAAAACAGGAAGGGGCTGCTTTTCTATTAGTTTAGGCCTCGCCCCTACTGACTTGTTCTCGCTGATCTGTGCAGGAAGCTTAGTTCTGTGTGCCTGATGTGCCATGCTGCCATTGTTATGAAAGCAGCAGTTTTGTTCACACCCACACAAGGCATAACAAAAATGTTTACAAAAGGATTAGTAATTGCACTTGAATGAATTTTCAAGTGTTCAGTTACCTTTCAGGAGTATCACAGTTAAGCCATTAGAGTTTAAAAAAACAAATGAAAGCTTTGCTCATATGATTTGGGGGTCAACATATGACAGAAAGATACAAATAGGTAGACAAAACAGCCATCAAATTGACATTTTGAATGATGAACCAAATTTTAGGGATGTACCAGTGATCCTTAGTTATAGGCCTGATATACTAAAGGGTTTTTCCTATTTTGTATCTATGGGAAAAACATTTAGTATATCTGGCTCTTATGAGTTCCATGCATACCTGGAATTGGAGTAGAAAGATGGTGGATGCTGCAGCAGTCAGCCACTTTGCAATCAGTGTGGGCCCAGAGAGTATGGCAGACTTTTAGAAGGAAAGTGATGTGTACTCTGCCTATCCCTGTTCTTAAGCCCAGTCCCTCTTGTGCTCTTTTCAGTTTATTTTCTATCCTGCTTCTCAATAAGGAGTCTGTCTGCTCTACTCCACAGAGCCTGACTTTTCTGTGAAACAAAAATTCAGTGCATAGTCCCTGTGTACCTGAGCCCTGTGTGTGATGTTTATTTTCTGTCTCTAAACCTGATAATTTTTACCCCTTTCCCATCTGAAGCCTCCACCATTCTAACACGCTTTTTTCCTTTTTAAATTTAAGAGAAAAATAGCAAAATATGGTGCAGGTCTTAGATTCATGATGACATCATCAGCTACAAGATTCAAAAGAAGTGAGGTTGGGATAGGTCTGTTTGTCTGCTTGTTTAAAAGATTCACTATATTAGGCTACATTATACATGCTTCTTTTCTATCCCATCCCAAAGTGTCTGTACTCTGTATGGTGCATTGGGGATGAAGCACATGGCCCTTAGATATGAAAGCTGGAGACTTATAGCTTAAGCCACACAAGCAAGGTAGAATCCACTAAATCAGTGGTTCCCAAACCTGGTCCTGGAGGCACCCCAACCAGTCAGGGTTTCAGGATACCCACAATGAATATTCATGAGAGAGATCTGCATGCACTGCCTCCACTGTATGCTAATCTATCTCATGAATATTCAGTGTGGATATATTGAAAACCTGACTGGCTGGGGTGCCTCCAGGACCAGATTTGGGAACCACTGCACTAAATGGTTGCCCTCCAGGTATCAGGTGTACCATGCCTCCAAAGGAGCGAATTGAGCCAGCATGGAGTGTGTCCTTGATTGGAGACTAAATACCGGTCCAGTGGGCTCCCCCAGGGATGCTGCACATCCTCTGCTGCCCAGAAAATAACTATTCACTGATTTCTTCCTTGCATGTGCAGTTTCTGTGGCTTCAGCTGCAAGTGTCTAGCCTCTACTCCTAAGTCGATCCCCAGTAAACCACAGACTAACCAAGCAAAACGAGTGTTGCTTTTTAGGCCACATAGACTAGAATGGTGCAGAAAACAAACGTGGTTTTGGTTCATTCAGGATCCAAGTAGATTTGGTTTGTCTAAACATATATGAACCAAAAATACCCTTGCTCATTGCTTTTCACCATTCATTAAAAAAAAAAAAGCACTTTTCTCAATCAGAGTTCTGTAAATGTTATAGTACTGAAACCATCTTAGGGGCCATAGTAGCAAATGGGAAATATCTGTTGAATCATGGTCAATATTCCGTTGTCATCTAATTTGACTTATCAAGCGCCTTTGATTTAGTAGACCATGAAATACTGTTACTTATGTTAGACAGTTTTGGAGTGCAAGATGCTATGCTAATTTGGTTTAAGGGATTTTGGACTGGTCGTTGTTACATGGTAAAGATGCAGAGGGTCTTGTCAGATGATTGGACTCTTCTATATGGAGTACCTCAGGGTTTACCCCTGTCTCCCATTTTGTTTAAACTCTTGTTACAGCCATTGGAGAAAACACTTGATAGATTGAAGTTATATATTACAATTTTGATGCCATCTCCTAAAGATTATGATGAAATGTTGAGAGGAATACAGAAATGTGTAGAGGTGATAGAACAGTGAGCTATTTGTTTTCATCTAAAGTTTAACCAGGATAAAACAACATTTTTATGGTTAGGTCTGATTAAGACCGTAGGGGGGAGATTCTATGTATAGCGCCTAAAAAAACAGCGTGGAAATCAATGCCGACTAAGTGTACTCTATAAGCGGCATCTAGATTTAGGCATGGTATATATAGAATACACTTAACTGATATCTCAGCACCTAAAACTATGCACCTCCATTTACACCAATGAAAATGTGGTGTAAATCCTGGTACGTAGATTTAGGCACACTGGGCCATATTCTATAACCGCATATAAATGTTGGTATGTCCATGAAATGCCCATTTCCCCACCCATAACCATGCCCCTTTTTGCCTGTGCACGTTAGAAGTTAGGCACACTGCATTACAGAATGCACTGAGTGAGTTCTGCATGTAAATTCTAATTATTGCCAGTTAGTGCTCATTATTGCTTGTTAAGAGCTGTTATCAATGTGATTAGCTTGTTAAGCCAATTAAGTTACGCACGTTATTATAGAATACACTTGGATTTCAGCATAGATCTCTAGGCACACTATATGGAATACGGGTATGGGTATAGAATATTATCGTGGGAGCCCTTATCGCCACCTCAATGGGTGGCAGTAAGGGATCCCTGCCTCATGGCAGTGTGGTAAGAGTTCTCTCACCACATGACCATGTGTGCCGGGGGCCTTTTTACCCACTGCTGTAAAAAGGGCCCTTTTTCCCTCAGCTTGGTAAAAGGACCCCGGCCAACAGTCATCCAGATTTGAAACACCACCAGCCTATATTGTCGTAGTTTTTGAAATTGCTAAATTAAATTTAATGATCAAGTATCCTTTAGATTTGCTCAGGGATACTTTTGTTAACCATTTCCAGGTCTGAGAACATGTGATAGCAGACCTTTAGGAACACTCTGAAAGTGAAATTGGAAGTCTGTTTTTTTTCCCCCAGTTAGTGCTAGATTCTATATATGGCTCTCCTATATCTGAAATGAAAATTCAGCACGGAAAAAACCTACACCTAGGCGTATTCTGTAAAGTACGCCTACATATTATAGAATAGGCTTAAATTTCTATGCGGTGTATAGCAAAAATGCCGAGCGCCTTTCCACATGACCAAATGTAATCGTGGCCATTGCGTAAATCCCAACTCCTAAATTAGACACAGAGTGGGTGTATTCTTTAAAAGTGCACACAGATTTTAGAAATGCCCACACCCCGGCCATTGCCATGCCCCCTTTTCAACTATGTGACTTAGAATGTAGGCGTACCACATCACAGAATATGCTTAGCAAGTTGTGCGTGTAAATCTTAATGTCAGTTAGTGCTGATAATTGCTTGTTAACATCCAGTTAACTACACTGATTAGCTAGTTGACCAGCTAAGTTATGCGCATTGTTATAGAATGTGTTTTGATTTCCACGTGGAAATTGAGGCACCATATATAGAATCCTGGGGTTAGTCTTTTTGCTTCAAGGTATGTCTGTTTTCCAGACATCTCTTTTAAAAAGTCATGTTTGAGCACAAAAAAGTAAAGAAGGGATTGTTGATGCTATAAAACTTGGGCTACACTGAGGAGGAAAACTCTTTTAAGTGATGAATTTTCTGAAACAGATATCACCATACAAAAGAGTATGAAATCTAAGAAAATAAGGTCTATTAAAATAAAGAGTAGGAGGCTTGAATGTTCAGAAGCACATTACTCTAAGAAACCCTCATTTCAGATATAGGAGAGGTAAATTTCCTATGCTGTTACATGACAGATCTGCCAAACACTTGACAATCTTTCTTCAAGGGACGAGAAAGGGTAAATGTATTACATGTGAAGTTAAAATGTTGATTGTTATTTATTCACTGTTTCCCTACAAACAATCCTTCCTCTTCATGGTACTCTGCCATGGGAGTGCAGTGGGGGAAATGGAGGCAGGCCTGGGGCTGATAAAGAAGAATCCTCAGTAGGGAACTCTTTGAAAACACAAAAGCCACAATTTAAAAAGTCCTTTATTTAAGTCTTTCCCCCTTTTTTTAGTCAAGAAAAGTGAGGCTTTCTTGTAGGATGAAACTTACTTTAATACATTCTACGCAGAAGAGCGAGCTTTTGGCTGCTGGATTGTAACAATGGCAGATTTTAGCAAGCACTTTAATATCCACATTTACAAGTATAATTTAGAGAATACTGTAAGTTACACACTAAAGTGTCACCTTAAAGCACACGCATTTATGCCTGCTATTGACATGGTGTAAGTGGATGTGTCGAAAATGTAGGTTGATTTACACTATTACTCTTTAAAACCATTTGAGTGCGTAAGTGCTCTTTTAGAATAGGCTCACAGCCTGCATAATCTGGGTGCCTAAACTGTAGCGCCCAGTCCTAGAACTGCTCCCATGGTAACTGAATTGTCTCAGTTTTAAGTGATTGGGAATCTTCTTGGAATACCCTCAGTACTTATTGCTGAGGTTCTGCCATTATCATGCATTCATTTTGGTAAACAATGGGGTCCTCCCCCCCCCCCCCAAAAAAAATGGCCATGCAGCAAGATAACTCTTACTGCATGGTCATCCGGCGGGGAGCACTTACCATCACCCATTGAGGTGGCGGTAAGGTGGTAACCAGGCAGCACGCGGTGATGCCCAATTACTGCTGGGTTAGCGCATGCTATTAAAAAAGTTTTTCCAGCACACTGGAAATGGCGCACATTCAAGCACAAACTACCATGGGTGGCCGCGTTGGCCAGTGATAATTCCAAGTTAGCTTGCATAAGCGTGCGTTTGGCTTACCGACGCTTTGTAAAAGGGCCCCAGTGTGTTTGCTCGCAAAATACGGTCCAAAGAGGTTCAGTAGATCAAATATTGTTTAGCCTTGTGATGATGACATTGAATGCCATAGGCATACCTTCAATTTGCCTGTTTAATTATTTGGTTCAGAGTAATATAGATTACAGTAAAGTGTCACCTCAAAATATATCTGAACTTTTGGTTGTCCCGTATTTCAATTCGGTACATATGAAAAGTTTGGTGAGTCTAGGTAATACTGGACTGCATTCCTAATGTGATTTCTTTTGGACAGTGGTTAATAGGATTAATGACATTTTCCCTCTTGGATTACTTTTCTCAGCACCAAAAGCTCTTCTGTGTACTCTTGAAATTGGAGAACAAAGTAGTTTTGCATTCTTGACAGGAAAGTGCATCTGCATTTACATTTTTTTCAAACTTTTCTTTCTTTCTTTTCAACTGAGGAGTGGTGATAACTACTTAGAAAATCTGATATCTATTAAACATTGTTCTGCTGTGAATATCAACAGAGCAAAGCTGATGAAATGGCTTTGAGGGCTGGGAGGGACATGTGCAGTTGCACCTAAATTTTCAGATATCTGAAGTTCAAATCTGTTCTATAGATATCTCACCGGTGAATGTGGTTTTTCCTACTGCTTTGCAGAAGTTTCTGTCTTTCCTCTGCGACTCCCTTTGCAATGTGGAGAATAGAAACACATTAGGGGAGTGGGGTGGGGGGACTCATTACTTATGCATTTTCGTATTCATGATTCAGCTTTCTTTATATATTTTTAAGACACTTCCATCAGTGGCAAGCCTGCTGGTGTCCCTCATATCGTTTTTCTTTTCTTTTGTTTTCTGTTTTTAGACCCCAGACAGGCACAGTCATCCCCTCCATGGTCATATGACCAGTCCTACCCATCCTACCTGAGCCAGATGACTTCACCGTCCATTCACTCCACAACCCCCCTGTCCTCCACCCGAGGCACAGGACTTCCTGCCATCACCGATGTGCCCAGACGCCTTTCAGGTAAAGACCGCATTTCAATTAAAACACAGACTATGAAGACATATATAGGTCAGTAAATGCTGTTTTAGGTCACCAGGTATGTGTGGCTGGAGCTTAGCAGTACCGAAGAAGTCTACTTGTTTCAAACTTTCATAAGATGGTTTGTAAATAATTTTTTAAAAAAGTACTTGGGTATTTTTGAGCATTTTTGTTTGAAATTTTATTTTTGGTTGGTCAGGTTGAAAATCTTTTCTCTTTCAAGGCCTCCAATCCATTTTCTTTGATGGAGAAATTGTATTCACTTTTGTGGCCTAAGCTGCTGTACGTTATGCAGTTTAGAAAGCACATTACTGATATACCTTGTATTTAAGTCAATGTTTGTAGTTAGAATTAACTCAACTTCATTTAAACCCATTAATTTAGACACATACACACACACACACACAAAATAATCGAATGCCTTAGCTAATTTGAAGGCACACCTGCCCACAATGGCAGGAGAACCATTAAAAATAACATATCCTGTCATTCTCCTGCCATTCCCCTTTCTCCTAGCTTGAAGTAACTGATCTGCAAAAAAAAATTCCCCAGTATAGTTTACAGGTCGAGATGGATTTATGGTAAGGTTGGGAGATGGAACTCTCAGTAGATGAGGAACACTGAAGGCTGCTATTTACCTGAAGCATTATATTGCTATGTGAGTCAGCTGCAGCAGCTGCTGCATTGAGAGAACTAGAATTTGATCCTGTCTTTCACCACTTCTGTGCTCCTAAAATGTCACCCAAAATAATATACTTATATTCATCATCAGCTGCCTTCAAAATACGGGATATGCTGCCTTAATTCTAAAATACTAGATCATTCCCATGTTGTTGTTGTTAAAGCGCAGTCAATTCGGTATCAACTCATGGTGACCTCTGGATAGTTGCCCTGAAATAAGCTTTGTTTTCAGTCAGACAGCTAATTGTTGATAGAGTAGTATTGATAGCTTTGTTATTGTATCAAAACCATTGTATTGCTGGTGTTTTTTGCGTTGACCTTCTACATTGCCAAGCACGATGTCTTTCTCTGATGATCTTTCTCTTTGCATAATGTGTCTTAAGTATGAAAGTCAAAGTCTGGTCACTTGAGCTTACAAATAAATCTGATCTCCTTCATTATGGATTGATTTGTTTTCAGGCAGTCCATGGTATACACGGTATTCTTCTCTAGTGCCATAATTCAAAGGCATTAATTTTGTTCTTCTAATATGTAGCTTCCCATTATTCTAGAACCTGTGGGATAGTTGAGTACATCAACCAGCAAGTTCTAGAATAGTGGGAAGAACTAGTGGAAAGAAAATTATCAGGTAAGACCTAATTTCTCCTTGCCTTGCTTCTTCGTTATTCAACTTTCACATCCGTATGGATGAGTCGAATGTTTGTATGCAGAAATGCATCTCCCACATGAAGATCTTGCCTAGGTCCTTCATAGCCTTTCTACCAAGTGTGATACATCATTGGATTTCTTGACTGATATTGTTTCATTATTGATTCCAAGCAGATTTATTATTTCTATTACCTCTCCATTAGGGATTAAATTATTGATTTTACCAGTTGTCAGGATCTTCTTCAAGGATTTCTCTCATGTCTGTGATGATGTCTCTTATTACTCACTCTTTCCTCAATACTGCCTGAACTTCTGGCAGTTCTTGATCCAGGAGTTCTTGTAGTCTCCATTGAATGATCTTGAGTAGAATCTTGCTGGTATGTGGGATCAGAGTGACTGTGTCTTAATTTCCACCGTCAGATGAATCTATTTTCTTCAGTATTGGTATGAACACAGTCTTTTCCAGACAGTTAACAATGATGCCTTCCAAACTTCCTGGCAGAGCCTTGTAAGTATTGTAATAACTGCATCTTGTTGCTAAAATGGAATGGGAAAGAGGATGGGATTTGATATACCTCCTTTCAGTGTTTAAAATCAAAACAGTTTACATATTATATACAGGTAATTATTTTGTACCTGCGGCAATGGAGGGTTAAGTGACTTGCCCAGAGCCACAAGGAGCTGCAGTGAGAATCAAACTCAATTCCGTAGGTTCTTAGACCTCTGCACTAACCATTAGGCTGCTCCTTTACTGTAATACTTCATTGGGAATGCCATCAATGTCCTATGTTTTTATTTTTGATAAAGCTTTCAGTGCTGCTTTGACTTCTTTCATCACCAATAGTTCTTGACTGTAAGGTGCAGATTGAAATGCTTTTCATTTTATTTGATACTTATGGTATAATGACTCAGTATATTCTTTCCGCCTAAACATGGATCTTTATGCATCTTTTAGCATTCCAATTCATAGATTTAGAAAAGCCAATCTTGTTCTTCCCTCTCTTTGTTCTGATTCTGTTTCCTTTCATGTATTGTAGTTCTTCTCTTTGGAGTTCATTTTTGAAAGAGAAAAACATCCAAAAAGTGTTATAAAGCACCATTTGATTGATTTCTTCTCAAAATGTCCAAATCGCTATTTTCAAAACCTATTGTACAGACGTTTATCTGAGCATTTCGACTGCAGTGCATCCAAGTCATAAGGAGGCATGTCAGGGACATTGCGGAGGTGGGATTAGGGCAGGCTTAGGATGTGCCTAACACTTGGTCGTTTTATAGACATAATGGAACAAAATGAAAACTTTTAGGACTAAAACTTCGTTTTGGTCTAGGCCTGTTTTTATAATGAATAAGGCACAAAAAGGTGCCCTAAATGACCAGCTAACCACTGGAGGGAAAAAGGGATGACTCGCCCATACTCCCCTAGTAGTCGTTGACCTCCTTCCACCCCCAAACGTGTGACTAAAAATAGTACTCACCTGCCTCTTTGACAGTCTCAGATGTTATAGCTAGGTCCGTTAGAGCAGCATGCAGGTCCCTTGAGTAATGTAGTGGTGGGTGCAGTGCACTGTAGACAGGTGGGTCCAGGCCCATACCTTCCCCTACCTGTTACACTTGTTGTGGAAAGTGTAAACGCTCCAAAACTCACCAGAAACCCACTGTATCCACATATAGGTGCCCCCTTCACCCACAAGGGATGGGGAGTATTGGGTTTTGGGTGGATTTTCGAGGGCTCAGCAGACAAGATAAGGGAGCAATGTGAGATGTGTCCCTGGGAGCATTTATATGAAGTCCACAGCAGTGCTCCCTGGGGTGCCCCATTGCTTTCCTTGGCTGCCTGGGAGACCAGTCTGCTAAAAATGCTGGCCCCTTCTACATCCCAATGACTTGATTTTCTGTTTTTCATTTATATATATATTTTTTTAAGTGGCCTGAAAAAAATAAACACACAGAGCACAAAACCTTGTTACAAATGGCATTTTAAAAAAAGACATTTTGGAGGAAATTCTATATATGGTGCCTAAAAAATCGGCGCTGAGATCAGTGCCGACTAAGTGTATTGCATACCTAGATATAGGTGCCGATTATAGAATATGCTTAGTTGATATTTCAGCACCGATATCTGCTTGCATCCATTTATTCCAATGAAAAACTGGTGTAAATATTAGCATGTAGATTTAGATGCACTGGGTCATATTCTATAACGAGGCTCCTAAATTTTGTAATGCCCAAGAAAGGCCATTTCCCTACCCATAACCACACCCCTTTTGCCTCCACATGTTAGAAGTTCAGTGCACATCATTACAGAATACGTTTAGTGAGTTGTGCGCCTAAATTCTAATCAGTTCCAATTAGTGCTCATTATTGCTTGTTAAGTATTGTTAACAGCACTCATTATCTTGTTAAGCCAATTCATTTTCGTGTGGTGTTATAGAATCCGCACCGATTTTGGCGCCTAAATCTAAGCGCATTATATAGAATCTTGGGGCTTGCGGTTTCAAAAATGGCCATATTTCCTATTCGGATTTTGGACGTTTAGCACAAAACATCCAAAGTCTGACTTAGACGTCATATTGAAAATGCCCCTCCATGACTCATCTTGTGGCATATTTGAAATTCCAACCAATTCTGCAACTGCCTCTCGTTCTTCTCTGGTTTTAGCTTCTTTACATCTCTGAGCAATTTTGAGTTTCTTCAGTCATCCATTTTGGCTGTTTTTGAATTTTCACTTTCTTCTAGTACAACTTTCATGATGTCTTACCAGACTTATACAGTCTGTGCCAGAGCCGGTGGTGGGAGGCGGGGATAGTGCTGGGCAGACTTGTATGGTCTGTGCCAGAGCGGTGGTTGGGAGGCGGGGCTGGTGGTTGGGAGGCGGGGATAGTGCTGGGCAGACTTATACGGTCTGTGCCCTGAAGAGCACAGGTACAAATCAAAGTAGGGTATACACAAAAAGTAGTACACATGAGTTGTCTTGTTGGGCAGACTGGATGGACCATGCATGTCTTTTTCTGCTTTCATCTACTATGTATATGTTACCATAACTCTTCAGGTACTCTGTTGTTAGCATCCAGTGTGATGAACTAATTTTGCAGGTGGTCTTTAAATTTTCAAGATCATACCTTGCTATGTTTATAACAAGCTTTCTGTTTTTCAGCTATAGCTTCAGTTTGCAGGACCTAGCTGTATCACAATCAGCTTCAGATTTTGCCTTGGTTGATGTTTGCTGACTTCTACAGATGTAGTCAATTTGATTTTTATACAGTCCTTCGGGTGAAGGCCATGTGTACACTTGCCACTTGTTGCTGGAAGAATGTGTTTGAAATGAACAGATTGTTCTTTCAGAATTCTATCAAACATTTTCCAACTTTATTCTGTTAGTGAGCCCATGTTTTCCAACCACTTGGCCTTCTTGGGTCTCAATCTTTGCATTCCAGTTGCCCATGACTATCAGTATATCTTTTTTTTTTTTTCATCTCCTGTTAGTTTCAGCTTGTACTAGCTTGTAGAACTGATCAACTTTATCATCTTCTGCATCTGTTGTTGGCACATATACCTGAATAAGGATTATATTGATAAATGTTCCTCATAGACAAACAGAAATTTAGTATTGACTGGCTATATTGTATTGCATTACAGTTCTTTCAAGTTTCTTCTTCATTATAATGCAACACCGTGTTTTCTTTGTCTTTCATTTCTGGCATAGTATACCATGTAATTATCAGATTCAAAGTGTCCGATGCCAGCACATTTTAGTTGTCTGACATCCAACAGATCAAGTTGTGTGCATTACATTTCATTCTTGACCACGTCCAGTTTTCCTTGGTTCATGCTTTGGTATGTTCCAAATATCTAAGACGTCTTTCCAGCTTTTGACTCTCATTTCATGCACAGCTACATGAGCAATCAGATGTCCTGAGGGCTTTGTTCCAACTACTTCACAAATGCCAGCTCTACTCTGAAGTCTTTAGATCTTCCCCAGTAGCCCATTGAGTGCCTTCCAAAATGAGGTACTCATCTTCCAGCGTTATATTTCAGTTTGTTTTGTTGTAACTATCCACTGAATTTGTGTGGCAAGGTACAGAAGTAGATTGCTAGGCCTTTCATCTGCACAGGCAATGCCAGCGTTGTTGCTGTTCTCACAGAAATGTGATCCTCTGCCACCAACACTGTCCCATACTGCTGCTACCCAATGGGCGGTTTGTCTTAGTCTGGCATGTCAGCCGAGACCTGCCACCCTGAAAGTAGTTAATCTACCAGTGGTATACCTCTTAGCATCACTGATGCACGCAAGCCCTTGTAACATGACAAACCAAAAACTAAGCAAGGAACCAGTCCTCTACCAACCAATAAGCATCCCAACAAGCGAAGGAGGAAAGGGTAGGGAAAGGCTGTGCTGTCTGATTATGACATCTGATGTGAGGTAAAACCCAGGCTAGCTGCTTAATGCAGCTTAGTAAACTGGCTTCCTAAGTGTCACAGCTGTGCAGTAACTAACTGTTACTGTGGCTGTGTGTTAATTCAGAAGATAACTGCTTGTTACACTTTAGTAAACAGGCTTATTTGTATTCATACTTTGCATGGATCTGACTTGTTTATGCTTGGGGTTTTCTTGAAGTTCACCATAACGGCTTCCCTCAGTTTATGGTTAGGATAATGGGAGTGATATATAAGAGAAACGTTCGGAAGCTTTGAACATTAAGGGCCTCTTTTATGAAGCCGCGCTCGTGGCTCCTGGTGCGGTAATGCTGATGAAGCCCATTCACTTTGAATGGGCTCTGTCAGCATTGCCGTGCGGGAAATGCTAGCACGGCTTGATAAAAGAGGCCCTAAGGGGGGATTTAATTTCAATGGGGTAAACACCTACTTGTAATTTGGTTATCTTTAAGAAATCTGGATTCTGGGGTTTTTGTTTTTTTTTTTGCTTTTTATAAATTTTTCTCATTTTTATTTTTTCAGTATGTTTACAATTAAGGGGGCAATTATTAAGGTGTGTTATGGCAGTAGTGAATTTTGTTTTACTCTTAATGCCTGCTAAATGGCAATCACAAAACACAGGAGATAATAAATGAAAAAACTGAAATTAGAGGGAAAATCACAATAGTCATCAAAGAAAATCTCCCACACAAGTATTAAAGCAATCAAATATAATACAAAAAAGGTTTTTAAGTGCTCATAATTAGTGAGAAGAAAACAATTTTTAAATTGGTTTCTAAATTGCAGAAGAAAAAAGTTATTGTGAAATCATCTAAAGTACATTAAGGGGCCTTTTTACTAAAGCTTAGCATGCACTAACCCATAGAGATAAGTGCCCTAATTCTATATATGGGAAAGGGGATAGGGATTGGGATTTGATATACTACTGCCTTTCTGTGATTACATTGAAAGTGGTTTACATATATACAGGTACTTATTTTTGTAATATCATGTGAGCAGAAAAGCAGGTCCTGATATTCAAAGGCACTTATCTATTTAGCAGATGCTGCTAACCGGATAAGTGCCGGTGAAAGGGATATTTGGCAGCACTTACCCCCAGATTCTATAAACAGCAAAGATGCATGCACAAATCTGCACGTGCAACAAGCAAATCAGTGCCAATAACTAACTGCTATTAAGCAATTATTGACACTAATTGGCACTAATTAGAATTTACATGTGCAACTTTATAAGCTTATTCTGTAAAGTGGTGTGTGTAAATTCTAATGTATGGATCACAAAAGGAGGTGCGGCCATGGGAGGGGCATAGGCATTCCTAAAATTTACATGCACTGATACAGAATATGCCTGATCCTCTCCTAAATAGGTTTTAGTTGGCATAAATGGCTGCACCTAAATTTTAGTCACGGGACGGCTGCTAAGTGTATTCTATAAACTGCGCCTAACTTTAAACGGGGTTTATAGAATAGCGTTAAGCGTGGTTTTTTTGGCAATGACGTTTTTGGTGCCATATATATATATATATAGAATCTAGTCCTAACTAAATGGTGCCATCGAATCTTTCCTCTGACCTTGGGTGGAGCTTGTGCAGAGCGATATTCAGACTGCTAACAGGATAAGGTTAGGTCAGCTAAAAGGTTGTCCTAACTTTGGGGGTATTTTAATAAGGTGCAGTAGAGTATTTAGCTTGTGCTAGAAATCAGCTGGCACTAAACACTGAGTATGAGTATCTCAGCATTTAGCGCCAGCTGATTTTTAGTGCGAGATAAAAAGGCTAGTGCACATTAATAAAAGATTCCCTTTGTGTGGTTAGTTATCCAGTTTGCAGTCTGAATATCGCCAATAACCAGATAGCACCACTGAGCAGCACTGTTTCTGGATGTTCAGAGCTGACCTGTGGCAGCTAGCATTTAAAAAAAAAAAAGTGCTGATTAATGTGAATATCAGGAGGGATGTGACAGTATTTTGGTTGAAATTCATTTGCTTTTTCTTAACTTACAGTCCCTGTGATTTTTTCCAACTTGTGGACTCTTTGGTTCTGAGTCCTACAATATTCAAAGCAAAAATACATGTGGAAATATCAGTGAATTTTTTGCCAAACACATATGTCATGTAAAGAAAACATGTACCATTAATTAGTAAGCAAGCATCATTGTTCCAATGTATATTTGTCATGTTTGCCAGAGACATTGGTAGTCTTAGATTTTTTTTTAAAACTGTTCACCTGTTTGGCTCTCTGTCCAGGTCAATTCTCTCTGTATAGATATTTTTGAACTTCACAAAGCCCGCAACCAGTGTTATCCTCTTCCATGAACTTCCTCACTGACAGTCTGAACTTCGGCCAGCAGGCTTGTAGGATTTGATTAGTTCAGACTACAGTACTTCTTTTTATCTTGGAGAAGAGAAACTTTGTTCTTCCAACAACAGCAACGATATCCTTGCAGTCCTAATGCCCACTGGATTTCTGTATGTTTACTTAACAGGCTTGCTTGGGTTCATAAATCTAAGTCACTCTGATTAACAGCCTTTTACTGGCAGTGGGGAAAAGAGGTTTTAATGGAGCCTGCCTTGTACCCTTGTTGCTGTATACCGCTTCATTGAATTCGCTTCCCAATGACCTTACAGCTCTTTTGCAGTTTAGTCTGGTGAACCCAAAACTGTATTTCTGGAATTTTTGAGTCTCTGTTATCTTCCCTATACAAGCTTTGTTGTTTTCACGGTTGTGTTTTTATTAAAACTAAACTGTGAAAACTGTTTTCTTAAACTGAAGATATTGATTCAACTACTAGGACATGAAAACATAAGCATTGCCATACTGGGACAGACCGAAGGTCCATCAAGCCCAGTATCCTGTTTCCAACAGTGGCCAATCTAGGTCACAAGTACCTGGCAAGATCCCAGATAGGTAAAACAGATTTTATTCTGCTTACCCTAGAAATAAGCAGTGGATTTTCCAAAGTCCATCTTAATAATGGCTTATGGGCTTTTCTTTTAGGAAATGGTCCAAATCTTTTTTAAACCCTGCTAAGCTAATTGCTTTTACCACATTCTTTGGCAATGAATTTCAGAGTTTAATTTACACGTTGAGTGAAGAAATATTTTCTATGGTTTGTTTTAAACTTATGCCCCCTAGTCCTATTATTTTTGGAAGCGTAAACAAGCAGTTCACCTCTCCCCTTTCCACTCCACTCAGTATTTTATAGACCTCTATCATCTCTCCCCTGAGCTGCCTCTTCTCCAAGCTGAACAGCCCTAGTTGCTTTAGCTTTTCCTAATAGGGAAGTCGTCCCATCCCATTCATCATTTTCATTGCCCTTCTCTGTACCTTTTCTAATTCTGCTATATCTTTTTTGAGATGCAGTGATCAAAATTGCACAGAATATTTGAAGTGCAGTCACACCATGGAGGGATACACAGGCATTATAACATTCTCATTTATGTTTTCCATTCCTTTCCTCATAATGCCTAACATTCTATTTGATTTCTTAGCTGCTGCTGCACACTGATCAGAGGGTTTCAACGTATCATCAGTGATGACACCTAGATCCATTTCATGGGCAGAGATTCCTAATGTGGAACCTTGCATCACATAGCTATAGTTTGGATTCCTCTTTCCCACGTGCATCACTTTGTACTTGCTCACATTAAACATTATCTGCCATTTGGATGCCCAGTCTCCCAGTCTCGTAAGGTCCTCTTGCAATTTTTCACAATTCTCTTGCAACTTTGAATAAACACATCATCAGCACATTTAATTACCTTGAGTTATTCCTATCTCTAGATCATTTATAAATATGTTAAAAATCAGCGGTCCCAGCACAGACCTCTGGAGAACCCCACTATCTACTCTTCTCCATTGAGAATACTGACCATTTAACCCTACTCTCTCTGTTTTCTATCTTTTAACCAGTTTTTAATCCACAATAGGACATTACCTCATATCCTATGACTTTCTAATTTCCTGTGGAGGCTTTCATGAGATACTTTGTCAAATGCCTTTAGAAAATCCAGATACACAATATTGACCGTCTCACCTTTATCCACATGTTTGTTCACCCCTAAAAATGCTGGCTCCTCCTACAGCTCAATGGCATAAATCTCTACGTTTTGCACTTATTGTTTTATTTTTTTTCGAAAATGGACCACAAAGCACAAAAACTTGTTTGAAACAGTATAAAAAAAAAAAAAGATTGACATTTTTCTTTTTTGAACATGACCTCCTTTCCTATTCAGATTTTAAATCGGACTTAGATGTCATATCGAAAATGTCCCTCCTAGTCTAGTATGGACTGTATTGCAACCTTGCTATTAGGATGCCCTATCTTTCCTGTTTTGCTGATATCTTTTGAGTAAATTTTGGTCTTCCTCCAGTTTCTGGTTTAAAAGCTGCTGTATTTCATTTGTAAATGTTAATTCCAGCAGTCTGGTTCCATCCTGGTAACTACAACAGTTGAAGTAGTTAGTTGACCTGTCAGTATCTATTCTGACTTGAGTGCCTGGCATGTTGGTG
Organism: Microcaecilia unicolor; assembly: GCF_901765095.1. Classification (NCBI taxonomy): domain Eukaryota; kingdom Metazoa; phylum Chordata; class Amphibia; order Gymnophiona; family Siphonopidae; genus Microcaecilia; species Microcaecilia unicolor. The sequence goes on from NC_044033.1 coordinate 404,613,673, forward strand.
CAGGCAAAAGGACGAGAGAAACAGCTGAGGCCCAGCTGTGAACTTCATGGCAGTATAAGGTGGTTTGTTGAGCTAGTTCTTAAAAAAAATATACCTGAAAGGCCAACAGCTTTCTGCAAATTACTAATCTCTTTGTGTAAACTATACTACAGGAACCTGACTTTCTGGTTTAATTGTGACTGCATAAAGTTCTTCATTGCATGTAGGGCCTCTTTCAAAAATGACATTTCCTATTCTTTGCTTACAGAAAACACCTTCATAGAATAATTCCCATAGAATGCAAAGAGGTGCAGAGGCCCTATGGAACTTTGTAAGTCTAAGTGCTTTGAAAATGAACCCCATAGGGGGAGATTCTATATATGGCGCTTAAAAAATTGGCACAGATCAATGCCGACTAAGTGTATTCTAGAAGCAGGGCCTAGATTTAGGTGCAGTATATAGAATATGCATAATTGATATCCCATTGCCTAAAACTACGTGCATCCATTTACACCAATGAAAACGTGGCGTAAATCCCAGCGCGTGGATTTAGGTGGACTGGGCCATATTCTATACGTGCGTAAATTTTGGAACGCCCACGAAACGCCCATAACCACAGCCTAAAATGACCTACCGTGGGATGCGTCAGGCGTCCAGTGGTAATTTCCAAATTTGCACATTTGGAGTGGAGGAGTAGTCTAGTGGTTAGTGCAGTGGACTTTGATCCTGATGAACTGAGTTCAATTCCCACTACAGCTCCTTGTGACTCTGGGCAAGTCACTTAACCCTCCATTGCCCCTGGTACAAAATAAGTACCTAAATATATGTAAACTGCTTTGAATGTAGTTGCAAAAAAAAAAACAAAAAACCTCAGAAAGGCAGTATATCAAGTCCCATTTCCCTTCTCTTTCCCCTAACCATGGGCTTTTCGTGGATTGTGGGCATTCCTGCACTAACCAGTTAGCACATCTACATTACTGGGCACTGATTAGCGCATGAACACTTGCCACCTATAAATGGGTGGCAGTAAGTACCCACAGTACTATTTTTAATGGCTGTGCACTAATGGCAAAATTAGCACATGTCCAAGGAGTGGAAAACATGAAAAAGGATCTGAAAAAGCTAGAAGAATGGTCTAAGGTTTGGCAATTAAAATTCAATGCGAAGAAATGCAAAGTGATGCACTTAGGGAGTAGAAATCCAAGAGAGGCGTATGTGTTAGGCGGTGAGAGTCTGCTAGGTACGGATGGGGAGAGGGATCTTGGGGTGATAGTATCTGAGGATATGAAGGCGATGAAACAGTGTGACAAGGCGGTGGCCGTAGCTAGAAGGTTACTAGGCTGTATAGAGAGAGGTGTGACCAGCAGAAGAAAAGAGGTGTTGATGCCCCTGTACAAGTCGTTGGTGAGGCCCCACCTGGAGTATTGTGTTCAGTTTTGGAGGCCGTATCTTGCTAAGGATGTAAAAAGAATTGAAGCGGTGCAAAGAAAAGCTACGAGGATGGTATGGGATTTGCGTTACAAGACGTATGAGGAGAGACTTGCGGACCTGAACATGTATACCCTGGAGGAAAGGAGGAACAGGGGTGATATGATACAGACGTTCAAATATTTGAAAGGTATTAATCCGCAAACGAACCTTTTCCGGAGATGGGAAGGCGGTAGATCGAGAGGGCATGACATGAGATTGAAGGGGGGCAGACTCAAGAAGAATGTCAGGAAGTATTTTTTCACGGAGAGGGTGGTGGATGCTTGGAATGCCCTCCCGCGGGAGGTGGTGGAGATGAAAACGGTAACGGAATTCAATCATGCGAGGGATAAACATAAAGGAATCCTGTGCAGAAGAAAGGGATCCTCAGGAGCTTAGCCTAGAATGGGTGGCAGAGCTGGTGGTTGGGAGGCGGGGCTAGTGTGGGCAGACATATACGGTCTGTGCTGGGGCTGATGGTTGGGAGGCGGGGATAGGGCTGGCCAGACTTATACGGTCTGTGCACTGAAGAGGACAGTACAAATAAAAAAAGTAGCACATATGAATTTATCTTCTTGGGCAGACTGGATGGACCGTGCAGGTCTTTTTCTGCCGTCATCTACTATGTTATTAAGTTACTATATATTGATGATTTTATATTTTTTTCAATAATTATTTTGTTGATTTATAAAAAGGAAGGAAAAAGCCTCATCTGACTCCTTTTATGAGGCAAAATGCCTTAATGTCCTGGAGTACAAATTATCATCATTGACTATGAACATAAGAATAGCCATACTGGGTCATGCCAATGATCCATCTAGCCCAGTATCCTGTTTCCAACAGTGGCCAATCCAGGTAAGTATCTGGCAGAAACCCAAATAGTTAACAACATTTCATGTTACCAATCCCAGGGCAAGCAGTGGCTTCCCCATGTCTGTCTCAACCTTCCTTAATATGTTTTATTTCAATATTCAAACAAAATAACGAACAACTACTTAGCTTTTAGCTCGTCTCATTTTGGAATAGTGGAATAGCATTACGGGACTGAGATCCAGCAAATTGAGACGAGGATTTTTAGCCAATGATGATAAAATTAAAAGCGGTGCATGACTATTTACTGCCTGAGCACTTAACATCACCCATTGACCTAACAGTAAGGGCTCATGTGCTACTTGTGCGGTAATCAGGCAGTATGTGCCAATGTGGCTGCACTGCTGATTACTGCTGGGATCGCCCCCGCAGTAGAAAATAGAGAAATATTTTCTACCGTTGGAAACAGCATGCGGCAACTTCAAAATTACCACAGGGTTCCCGTGCTACCCCTGCGGTAGGGTCGATTTGGCGCACGCTACCCACACATTAGCCCTAACATTGCTTAGTAAAAGGGCCCCTAAGCTTTAGTAAAAGTGCCTCTTTGCTTTTGGACCTGGAGTTTGGAGGAGTGCATGAGGAGGGACTTATCCTTACCTCTCTGGCAATCAAAACCACCTTCTTGGGAAATTAGCATTTAGGACTGCTGTCTGATTAACTGCTTTACTTTGACATGTCAGTAACTAGAGTTCCACAAAATCTGGTTCTTTAAACAGGAGAATTACTGTCCTTTGATAAATCATCTAGAGTATTAGGTTTTATTTTGGATACACAACTATCTATGAAAGACCAAGTTGATAGCTTGTGCAAAGGGGTGTTTGCTAAATAATGACAGCTTAGAGCTATAAGATCGTCTTTCTTTTGACACAGTTTAGATTTCTTGTACAGGCTATAGTTTTGCCACATCTGGGCTATTGAAGTTCTTTGCATGTTGCATCAATCAGGTTCTTTTAAAAAGACATATTACTGCAGAACTGTGCTGAGAGATTGATTTTTGGCAGGGCTTTTTTTGAGGGGATACTTGAGGGTACTGAGTACTGGCACCTTTTCCATTGTCTGCTAAAATTGACTCATGGACCCCAAGTTTTAATGACAGAGCTCAGGCTCTACACACCAATTCTGCCTTGTCATAGATTCGGTAACTGGTTGCAGGGGGCCTGACTATTGTAGGGTGGGTCCCTTAGTGATCACACTACCCCTGAAGGGTGGCCTAGCATTTCAGTACCGGCATTGTTTTTGCTAGAAAAAATGCACTGATTTTTGGTCATAACAAATGTGAACATGTGACACCACTGTTTAGGAACATTCATTGGTCGCCTATTGCTGCAAGAGTGGACTTTAAGATGGTTTGTTTATCCATAAGGTTTTTTAATGGATGTAACACATCAGACCACATTATTTTAGTCCAGTTTTTATCATTAGGTCGGACTACTCGTAGACAGCATTCTTTAAATTTAGCTCTTCCCTCAGTAAATAAGGTTCGCTATAAACATTGTATGGATTGTTCTTTTAGCTATTTTGCTGTTAAATTATGAAATTCCATCCCTACCCAACTTTGGGATATTTCAGATTATTATCTGTTTAAGAAGTCTTTGAAAACCTTTGTATTTCAGAAATATTGTGATTCATGACATTTGTCTGTGTTTTGATCATCCACTGTAAACCACTATGATTCCTTGAGGGAAATTAGCAGGATAGAAAAGCTGGAGTAGAATGACAGAAGAACAATCCCCCACAGAGTCAAAGAATGCCAGACACAGTGAAGGTCTAGTTATGCTAGTTATTAGATTGGAAAGCAAATTTCTAGAAAAAGTAGGTTTTTATATGTTTCTGAAATTGAAAATAACTTGAAGCATTTTACTTATTTAGATTTTTGCTCACACCTTTTTAATTAGTAGCTCAAGGTGAGTTACATTCAGCTACTCTGGATATTTCTCTGTCCCAGGAGAGCTCACAGTCTAAGTCTGTACCTGAGGCAATGGAGGGTTAAGTGACTTGCTCAAGATCACAAGGAGTAGCAGTGGGACTTAAACTGGCTACCTCTGGATTGCAAGACCAGTTCTCTAACCACTAGGCTATTCCTCTAGTTTGATAGTAACTAAGGGCCCCTTTTACTACTACTAATAGCATTTATATAGCACTACCAGACACACGCAGCGCTGTACATTTTACTAAGCTGCGTACCGTCTACGTGCGCCCAACACGTGCCAAAATGGAGTTACCACCCAACTACCGCGTGGCTCTTGCACATTTACAGTCAGTTGAATCTCATTGAAGTTTTTGACGCTTAGGCAATGCATGAGATAAGTGTTAAAATCTTTTTTCTTGGTGTATGGTTTTTGGACTCTGCTTTATGTATTAATACAGACTTTAGTATTATATGACTATACCATAACACCAATTTTTTGAATTTTTTTTGTGCAGTGCTTGAGATAAGGTGTGTGGATATGGTTTGTAAGTCACAATTGGGCTCATTTTTGAAAGAGGAGGGCGCCCATCTTTCGACACAAATTGGGAGATGGGCATCCTTCTCACAGGGTCGCCCAAATCGGCATAATCGAAAGCCGATTTTGGGCGCCCTCAACTGCTTTCCGTTGTGGGGATGACCAAAGTTCCCAGGGGGCATGTTGGAAGCGTAGCGAAGGCGGGACTGGGGCGTGCTTAACACATGGGCATTCTTGGCTGATAATGGAAAAACGAAGGGCGTCCCTGACGAGCACTTGGCCGACTTTACTTGGTCCATTTTTTCTTGCTACCAAGCTTCAAATAGGTGCCCGAACTGACCAGATGAACACTGGAAGAAATCAGGAATGACCTCCCCTTACTCCCCCAGTGGTCAATAACCCCCTCCCACCCTAAAAAAATCTTTAAAAATATTTTTTGCCAGCCTCTATGCCAGCCTAAAATGTCATACCCAGCTCCATGACAGCAGTATGCAGGTCCCTGGAGCAGTTTTAGTGGGTGCAGTGCACTTCAGGCAGGCGGACCCAGGCCCATCCCTCCTTACCTGTTACACTTGTGGTGGTAAATGTGAGCCTTTCAAAATCCTCCACAAACCCACTGTACCCACATAGAGGTGCCCCCTTCACCCCTTAGGGCTATGGTAGTGGTGTACAGTTGTGGGGAGTGGGTTTTGGGGGACTCAGCACACAAGGTAAGGGAGCTATGCACCTGGGAGCAATTTCTGAAGTCCACTGCAGTGCTCCCTAGGGTGCCCGATTGGTGTCCTGGCATGTCAGGGGGACCAGTGCACTACGACTGCTGGCTTCTCCCACGACCAAATGGCTTGGATTTAGTTGTTTCTGAGATGGGCATTCTCGGTTTCCATTATTGCTGAAAACCGGGGACGACCATCCCTAAGGTCGACCTAAATGTTGAGATTTGGTCGTCCCCTACCGTATTATCGAAACGAAAGATGGCCGCCCATCTTGTTTCGATAATATGGGTTTCCCCGCCCCTTCATGGGGACGTCCTGCGAAGACGCCCTCAGGAAAACTTGGGTGCCCCATTTGATTATGCCCCTCTATGGGACACTGATTATTTCTGAGCTCTTTCACAGTTGTTTTAGTATGTTTTGAATTTATAATCCTTGATACCTTTACACTTTACATATTTTTCTTCAATTCAATTTACAATCCATCAATATTAACAACTGTACACTGCCTTGAGTGAATTCCTTCAAAAAGGCTGTAAATAAACCCTAATAAATAAATAAATAAATAAATTTTACAGCTCCTCTTGTTTTTACCCATCCCTTCTGGATGAAACAATCTAAGGCTGTGCCTGCAAAACTTGTGCAGGAAGCAGATCTTCCTGTGGATCAGTCCTCCTGTGGAACCTCTCCTCCAAACGAGTACCTCTGTGGGCTACCACTTTTGACTTCAAGCAGCTCTTCACTGTACCTGTTCCCCGGCTGAGATCCCCTATTTCTCACCTGGAGCATTTCTCCTTCTCACGGTTAATGCTGCAATTTGCAGAAACCATCTCCTTGGTCAGCCTTAGTGTTTTGAACCTATCCAGGAGTTCCCCTCTCCTTCTAGGGTCCCAGCAGGGGTACAGGCAACCAAAGAGCGTGTGCACTCCCTATCAGCATTATTTAACTCCTAACTCCTTTTCTACTGTCACTTAACAACCAGAAACATTTTCCTCTGCAACTTACCCAGGAACCCACCTCCTCGGGCTGGATCTTTTATCACCTACTACCTCAGAACTTTCCCCTCGGAAACTGTGGAGGGTTTGGGGGGAGGGGATTACAGTTTTAAATGGGCAGAACTAAATGTCCATCTTCCTAGCTAGACAATGCATTTATTTATTGAGATTTATTAACTGCCTTTATGAAGATATTTTAACTTATTCAAATGTAGTGGCCCTTTTACTAAAGTGTGGTAAAGTTTTGCACTTACTGCATGATAAGGGGGTAATTATATAGCTGGGCATTTGCCAGGAGCCTATAATATAAAGGAGCCATTCCCAACCCAGTCCTCAGGGCACATCTAGTCCCACTGGGTTTTCAGGATATCCACAATGTTTATGCATGAGATAGATTTGCATGCACTGTTTCAATTGCATGCAAATCTAATTCATGACTATTCATTGTGGATAGCATGAAAACCCAATGAGACTAGGTATGCCCTGAGGACTGGGTTGGGAATGGCTGCTATAAAGGAACATAGGTGCCTATTTTTCTGTAAAGAATACTAGCACAACAGCAAAACTGTGCGCCAATAATTTAGGCATGAGCGCTTGTGCCAGGCATAGAGCTGGCATGAGTGCACGTGGCTGTTTGCCAGAGATACATATGCAATTTATAAATTCTGTATGTAAATATGAGTCTTGCCCATGTTCTGCGCAGACTCCACCTATGTGTATGCCTGAGTGCACTATGGAAGTTATACGCATATTTACAGAATAGCTCTTTGGCGGAATTTTGTCATTTATGTGTTCGTGTGTACACATGCGTGAGCATATGCCATTATTCTAATGAGTTATGTACGTAATCATAGAATTGGCCTGTAAGGGCTGGATTCAGTAAATGGCATCCAAAAATTGGTGCTGGAAAGATCCACGATAAGCTAGTATTAGAACTTAAGAAAATAAGGATAGCAATACTGGGTCAGACCAATGGTCCATCTAGTCCAGTATTCTGGAAGAAACCCAAATAGTGGCAACATTCCATACTACCAAACCCAGGGCAAACAGTAGCTTCCTCATGTCTGTCTCAATAGCAGACTATGGACTTCTCCTCCAGAAACTTATTCATTGAGTGAAAAAATATTTCCTCCTATTTCTTTTAAAAGTATTTCCATGTAACTTCCTTGAGTGTCCCCTGTCTTTGTATTTTTGAAACGAGTAAAAAATCAATTTACTTCCACTCGTTCTACACCACTCATGATTTTATAGACCTCAATCATATCTCCCCTCATCCGTCTCTTTTCCAAGCTGAAGAGCCCTAACCTCTTTAGCCGTTCCTCATAAGAGAGTTATTCCATCCCCTTTATCATTTTGGTCGCTCTTCTTTGAATCTTTCTAATTCCGCTATATCTTTTTTGAGATACAGTGACCAGAACTGAACGCAGTACTCAAGGTGAGGTTACACCATGGAGTGATATAGAGACATTATAGTATTTTCGGTTTTATTCACCATCCCTTTATAGAACAATGCTTAGAGCGGATTCCCAAGCTCAACTTTATGTGCCAGCATGAAACCTGGTATAAATTCTGGGGGATTGGATGCGTAAATGACAGTGTTCTATAATATCGTGCCTAACTGTTAGGAATTCCTCCTGATTCACTCATACCCCTCCCATGCCCACATCCCTTTTGAGTTGCATGCTATAAAATTTAGGCATAGATATTATTGAATAGTGATCGTAGAAGATGCGCACACAAAAGCCAATTAATTCCAATTATCTACTGTTAATGCTTTGTTACTTCATTAATTTGCATACGCATCTGCCCTATGTGCTCAAACTTGGGCGCCCAAAGTTTGGCGACTTATGTAGAATCCAGAGGTAAGTACCCAAATTACTGCCCAGTAACTGGAAAGTTTATGTGGGAATTTTGACTTTGAGTGGGGCGGAAGTGTATGCCATGGCATCTGCATTATATAAGCTGTTGCAGTTTGCAGATCAGTGTTCTGGGACTTCCGCCTTGCAGCAGAGTTTGGAAAAGTAGTTGGAAATCAACTTTCATGAGTTTAGTGGAGGAAGTTTTGGACTCAGACAATATGATGTGCTGCATCAGCTTCGTTAACACAACCTCTGTTTTTCCTTGCACACTGGGCATTGTGGACGCCTGCCTGGCGTCATTGTCTAGGCTCTGGTGCGGCTAATCTTTGCTGGTCTTGTGCATCTTCAGTAGGCACCCTAGACCATATGCTTTTTTCATGTCCAATTGTACTGTCTTTTTGGCAACAGGTCTGGCAGAGGGTGTGTGTAGTTTTCCAGTTCGAACTCCCCTTGTCCTGTGCATTTGGGGTTAATAGATTAGCTTAAGACTGGATGGACCGTACAGGTCTTTATGTGCCATCATTTACTATGTCATTTATTATGTTTGAGTTTGTGATGGTGTGGGATGGAATATACATAGTCTGGCATTGCTCTTGACTATTGTTAATATATAAAATAATACATTCTGCAGCAAGACATGTTTACCCACTCCTATCCTAACTGAGATAATATTTAACCATCCCTCTGACCTCATGTGCAACTTTCTTCAAATCTGTCACCTTACTCTCTAATTCCTCCTACTTTATTACCCATCTATAAGTTACAACTTTGCCTTACCCTTCACTACCAGTTATAATGTTCTATTACGTATTGTGTTGACATTGCAAGTAGTATACCATGCCATACTTTGTATTGTTATTTGAATATTTTTACTGCTGTAATTGCCTTTTGCTCTTGTTTGATCTATTCTTTCTGTACACCACCTTGAGTGAATTCCTTCAAAAATGCGATAAATAAATCCTAATTTTAAAAAAAGTTTTGAACTTAGGAAAGTGTGTGTGGGAATTATTGAGGGTGTTCTCTGCCTCTGCAGTTACCACAGAGGAAAAACCTGCCTCGCCTCACCCTATGTTTGGAACAACCTTCCTGAGCCCTTAAGCCAAGCCCCGTCCCTGCCCGTCTTCAAGTCTTTGCTTAAAGCCCACCTCTTCAATGCTGCGTTCGGCACCTAACCCTTACTGTTCAGTGAATCCAGACTGCCCCAATTTGACTGCCCCTATCGTACCAACCGTTCACTTGTCTATTAGATTGTAAGCTCTTTGAGCAGGGACTGTGTCTCTCTTTGTTAAATTGTACAGCGCTGCGTAACCCTAGTAGCGCTCTAGAAATGTTAAGTAGTAGTAGTAGTAATAGTGGTAAGTTCAGTGACAGTTATCATGCACTGAATGCAAGGTGCAATCTCTGCCTATAACCTGACTATTTCCTACTTCATCCCAGGATTTAAAGCTAGTGTGTGAATTAGCATACCAGTACGGTATCTTTTATTGTGGTCATGCACTATTGCTGTGTGATAACTGACATGATAACTGCTTACCACACCTTAGCAAAAGGGCCCCTTAATATTTGGACAGGATGCAAAATAAAGCTTTGATGATGGCCAGACTGCAGCACACAGCAGTTGTGTAACATAATATTTTCCCACAGCGCTCCCCTTGAAACCCCAGAAGCTCTGTGGTAATGGAACTCCTCACATTAGCTAAATACATTTTGCTTTTTTTTTTTGTTTCAGTTTAGAATTTGTTGGTAAAAGAAGTTAGATTCACTACCTCCTTTGATTTTGTTTGTTCTGTTTTACCAGTTCATCATCTATTACTCAACTGAGTTCCATCAACCCTCAGCTGAGGATTTACCCCCCCCCCCCCCCCCGTTTACTAAGCCACACTAGCAGTTGCTGTAATGCATTCACTTCGAATGGGCTGGGTTGGCATTGCCACGTGGCTTAGTAAACAGGGGGGGTTAGTGCATTATTTTGTAGATAAAAAATACATAATACATAATAACAAATTGACTAACTTTCTAATACCATTGGAAGATGATTTAGCTTAACCTAAAAATACTTTTGTGGATCGATTGTGGTCCTCTTTTACTTTTGTTCAGGTAAATGAATCAGGTTTGCATGAATCTCAACATGGTTTCCAATCGATGCATAGTATTGAGCCTTTGCTTCTTATTCTTGTTTCTTTTTTTTTTTAATTTCTGGAAGATTTTATTGAACATTGACAAATGTACAAACATCGGCATAAACCATCGAACAAATTCAGCACATAAAATCCAACGAGAGCTTATCTCCTCAGCCCGAGGAAAGTATTTGGTGCCAAATGTCAACAAGATACCCTGAGCAGTCAGTATCTTCAACTTTTTCAACAGTTTTAGAAATATCCCTACAACCCTTACCCACAAAATCCACCCCCCCCCCTCAACACCCCACACCCCTCAGAGCATCAGAACCCCACTAACCTTGTCGTCTCCTCGTTCCCCCCACCCCGCCGGGCCTATTAACAAGAACAGTTCTTCAAGAAGGGCTCCCACAGGCTCTCCCACTTCGCCACAGTACGACTTTGCTCGGCACGAAGTCTCTCCCGCTCACAGATATACCACAGCTTATTCAGCCAACGCACTTTTGAAGGGACCTCGGGAGCCTTCCAGTGTGCTGCCAGTACCACTCTCGCCGCCAACATGGCCTGCCTGGTCAATAGCCCCTGAGATTTGGTGAGGCCTGGTGGTTTTTTAGAAAAGAGAAAGTACTCCGGAGACCACTTAACCGGCCTCCGGAACCAGCGTTGTAATCTATATTGGATGGATTTCCAATATGCCCTAATTTTTGGGCAAGACCACCAAATATGACCCATGGTGCCTCTCTGGCCACATCCTCGCCAACACAGGGGGGATGCATCCGGGAACATGTGGCACAGCCTCGCAGGTGTCAAGTACCATCTATAAAGCACTTTTAGCACATTTTCCTGAAAGGGAACAGCAATCGATACCCTCGCCCAGCCGTTCTCCCATTCCGCCCAATCAGCCTCGTCAAAGGTAACCCCTAGCTCTTGATGCCAGCGCTCCCTATGAAGTAAGCTGGGGCGAAGTTGCTGGCTCAGGTGAGAATAAAGGCAAGTAATGAGACCTCTGGTAGTCCGAGAATCTTCGCAAAGATCTTCAAGAAAAGAATCATCTCGCAAAACTATCGAGCGAATCTCTCGAGAGGACAGAAAATGCCGTAGCTGCGTATACGCAAACTGGTCTTGGGGCAGAAGCGAAAACTGTTCCCTGAGTGAGTCAAATGAAATCAAGCGATCATCTTCAAAAAGCTGGCCCCAGGACACCAATCCCAGGGAGGCCCAACGAGTAAAAGGCCCGGGCTGAAGCCCGGGGGAAAAAAGCGGGTTATTAGCTATAGGCGAAAACCGAGAGAGCCTCCCCTCAGACTTAGTGAAAAGGCCATCCCAGTAATAAAAGGTGGACGCGATGGAAGGACTCAGATCACCACCCAAGCCTCTAAACCTGTTAGGAAGCCATATCAAGGAGCGAAGAGAGCGAGGTCCTATCTCGGCCTGTTCCATATGTACCCACAACTTTTGAGGGTGAGCCTGAAACCACTCTAGGGCCGATCGCGCCTGAGCAGCCTTGTAATACCACAAGATGTTAGGAACGCCCAACCCTCCCTTCTTCCGTGCCCCATACAACAACGCCCTAGGCAGGCGTGGACGCTTATTAGACCAGACGAACCTAATCAACCGATCCTGCAACTTGGATAAGTAGCTCCTGGAAATCCGCAACGGTAATACCTGAAAGATATATAATAATCTAGGCAAAACATTCATCTTTAGCGAAGCAATCCTGCCTAGCCAGGATAAATCAGTGTTCTCCCACCTATCCAAGTCCCTATAGATGGATGTTAACAAAGGAGGGTAGTTGGCCGAAAACAAGTTCTCGAGACCAGGCGTAATGGTAACCCCCAAATATTTGAGGCCTTTTGTAACCCAACGAAAAGAAAAATTTGCTTTTAAAGAGTCCAAGACCGGAGACGCAATCCCCATAGCCAAGGCCTCAGTTTTACTCATATTTAGTTTAAACCCCGAAACCTTAGAGTAGGCACTCAACTTCTGCATAAGGTTCGGGAGGGAAAGCAAAGGCCTAGTCAAAGAGAGCATGACGTCATCCGCGAAAAGGGCCAATTTATACTCCTGATGACCCACCACAATTCCTGTTATATCGGGATCCAAACGGATAGAGACCGCCAGAGGCTCCATCACCAAGGCAAACAGCATCGGGGATAGCGGGCATCCCTGTCGAGTACCACGGTAAAGTGAAAACCCCTGCGAATTGCCACCGTTTATACGGACACACGCGCTTGGGAGATGATAAAGAGCCTCCACCCACCTGCGAAACCCCGGCCCCACCCCAAACCTATCTAAAACCTGGAGCATGAAAGGCCAGTGAACGCGGTCAAAGGCCTTCTCTGCATCCAAGCCCAACAAACAGACCGGGAGTTTATTCTTCTTTGATATATGGATCAGATGGACCATACGACGAACATTATCCATAGCTTGTCTACCAGGGACAAAGCCTACCTGATCTGGATGTATTAAATAGGGCAGGACCTTTGCTAGTCGGTTGGCTAACACCTTCGCTATGATCTTTACATCGGAGTTTAATATAGAAATTGGACGGTAGGATGCACATTCCGTCTTGTCCTTGCCAGGCTTTGGGAGCACCGCAATCCAAGCTTCCCGCATGGAAGAGGGAAAGTCCTCTCCCGATAAAGCTGCATTAATTAGCTCGGTCAGCAGAGGAGCCATCTCCCCCCTGAAGGTCTTGTAAAATTCGTTAGGCAGGCCATCAAGACCCGGTGATTTCCCAGATGGCAGAGCTTTAATAACCCGCGACACTTCCTCCACGGTAACCTGACCGTCCAATCCTTCTTGCTGAGCCACAGATAGTTGCGGAAGGGAGTGGGCCAAGAGAAAGTTACTCATCTCCTCCATAGACGGATTAATATCAGGAGAGTACAGCTCTTGGTAGAACTCCTGGAAGCGCTGACGTATCTTTCCCGAGGAAGACACATATCCACCCCTGCCATCCCCAACTTTCAAAATAGTGCGATCGGTTTTTCGCTGTGCCAACTTGATTGCTAAAGCCCTACTGGGTTTGTTAGCCTGAACGTATTGGGAGCACTGATACCTGGCATTAACAAATTGCAATTGAGTGGAATAAATGTGATCTAATTTTAACCGAAGACCCTGAATCTCTCTTAATGTGTCCACCGAATGTGAAGTCTTGTGCTGGTCTGAAAGAGTTGATAAACGGGACAAGCACCCCGCCACCTCAGCCCGCTGTTGCCTAGCCCTAGAGCCAGCCTTCTGTAAGAAATACCCCCGTGAAACAGCCTTCAGGGCATCCCAGACCACTCCCAAGGCCGGGCCCGAATTAATGTTAAACTCTATATACTCCTTGAAGAGCTGTCTGTAGCCCCCAAGTATCTCTTCATCCTTCAATAGGGTGGTATTTAAGGTCCACCTCCTATCCCTGTCCTCCTTCCCCAGGGAGGGTAAGCAGGTCCAAACTGGAGCGTGGTCCGAGAGAGTGCAAGTACCAATGTCCGCCTCCCATCCAGCATGAGTTAATGAAATGTCCAGCAACACATAGTCAATTCGCGAGTAAGTGTCGTGGGAGTGGGAAAAAAACGAATAATCCCGAACTCGTGGATGTATAACCCGCCATGCATCAACTACTCCAATATCTCGCACAAACTGATTAAAGGCGTTAGATAATTGACTATCCACTGCAGATGACTTACCCGACCTATCAAGGTCTGGATGTAACGTAGCATTAAAGTCCCCCCCGACAATCAGCTTACCCGAAGGACATGAAATGATACGACCCACTATCCTCTTGAAAAAACCCCCTTGACCCTCGTTCGGAGCATATAAGGAAACCAGATTAAGAGCCTCATTATCAATTGTAAGATGTACAGACAAATATCGCCCCTCTGTATCCCTCTGCACCTTGCCCACTTGGACCTGCAAAGACGAGTGTAACAATATCGCAACTCCCCTTTTTTTAGAGCCATCAGATGCAGAAGCGCAAAAAACCGTCGGGTAATAAGGTGAGGTCAGGTACCGCTCATGATCCCTTCGCAAGTGCGTCTCCTGGAGGAACACCACATGGGATCCCAGATGCACCAATTCCCTGAAAACTTTTTGGCGTTTTTGAGGCGAGTTAAGGCCTTTGACGTTGTAAGACAAAAACTTTAAGGCTTTACTCATGAGTATGGTCTACTCGCTGCCAAGCAAAGCAACTGCAAAGAACATGTGGAACTAGCAAAGTGAGAGCAACATAAACAGTGAGAGCCCCCCGGACCCAGCCAAAACCAAAGCCTCCGACGAGGGAGGATCCCCCCCCCCTGCTATCTGCCGTACCCCCTCCCCCCTCCCCTCCCCCCCTCCCCTCCCCCCAAGTCCCCCCCCCCTTGACCGCTACCACCAGGCAGAGAACCCAACTTGTCCTTCTGCCTAGGAAAATGGAGCAAGGAGCCACAGTACCCCACGGCACACTCAAACCACCCCCCCCACTCACCCCCACATCTCTCAACACTTAACCGCCTCACACACACCACTCCTAGCATTTACGCTGACCCAGCCTTAAAGTCTAACTCAACATCATCCCCATTATGTATACTTCAAGCCCATTCTATAACAGCAATCATACATAGCATTGAAACCCCCACTCACTCCACACAAGCCCCCTCCCTCCTATGAAGCTGTTTAAACGATCTCCATATCCCTTCTCCCCCCTACCCCAAACACATTTTCTAAAACAGATTATGAAAACATCAAGCAAAGCTACAAAAAGGGGGGGGGGGGAAAAGGGGAGAAACAACATATGATAAGTCCAAATGTTAGAGCGCCCACAGGCCTTGCTAACTGAAAAGTCACAGAGTAAAGGACTTCAGATTGATAGTACTGTTCACTTCCCCCTACGAGAAACACGCTTCCATCGCTGCAATTTCTCCCTAGTATCAGACGCGAGTTCCACAGGAGGCGAGGCATGCTGCGTCAAACCTGCTTCATGTAGCTTCTTCCAAGCCTCTGCCACCTGTCTCACCCGACATGCTGCCCCTTTAACAGTAAAACAAAGCGCGAAGGGGAAAGCCCAACGATAGGAAATCTTTTCTTTAATTAGAATGTCAAGTGCTGGCTTCATAGCTCTTCTTTGTGCCAGCGTGAATAACGAGAGGTCCTGGAACACCCCCACACGAGCCTCGTTGTATTCCACTGTGCCCGCCTGACGAGCACTTTGCAAAACTTTTTCTTTTAAAGGATATGAAGCAAATCTGGCAATTATATCCCGAGGGCGATTATCCTGTTGTTTTTTCAAAGCCCTATGTGCACGTTCTATAGCGATTTCACGAGGGTCCAACTCGGCTCCCATCAGCTTGCCACACAAAAGATTCACAATGGCGGGAACGTCTTCGCCATCTCGCGCCTCCGGAACTCCTCTGAAACGGAGATTCTTACGGCGGCCACGATTCTCCAAATCATCGATCTTGTACTGTAGATCATCGCAAGCTGCAAACACCTGGGTAAGCCTTGTTTCCACAGTGCTAAGCTGCTCTCCTTGGTCGTCGACGCGGGCCTCCAGTTCTTCCACTCTGCCTCCAAGCTCGCGAATATCCACATTCATGGCATCGATCCTTTCCAGGATCTCCTCCTTAGACGATTGTATTTCTGCCCGGATTGCTTCCAAACTTTTCGCTAAGTTATGGGAAGCTCGCTGTTTGGGACTCTGCTCCCGCTGTTCTGCATGAGAAAGTGCCGACTCCGAATCGGACCCTGAAGGCCCCGCCGGCGACACGTGGCGCTGCGAGCCCCTTCCCTGTTGTCGAGCGGAGTGGCGCTCACCATCCCTTCTGGATGCAGCCCCCGATTTGCTCATGGCTCCCGCTGCTGTTCCCTTATCGGGCACTCGCTTTATCTCGCTGGAAAGCGGCCAAAGTTAGCGAAATTCTGGGGGAAGAGTGAGGAGCTAAGAATTCAAGCGGCCATCCAGCACCGTGACGTCACTTCCTCCCTCCTTATTCTTGTTTCTAAAGTGAAATTTTTATTGTCAAAAATGTCCTTCTCTCCTTCTGCAATTTGATGTTTCTGGAGCATTCAATACAGTGGACCAAGCTCTACTTATTTAGCAGTTAATTGAGCTTGGTTTTGCTGGACAAGTTTTAAAATGGTTAAGTGCTTTCTTACAAAAAGGAGTTACTGTGTGAAGAATGCTAAATTTTGAAAATCCTGGACTTGAAAATATGGAGTTCCCCAAGGTTCTCTGTTGTCTCCTATACTTTTTAATGTGTTTATGAGTTCCTTGGCTGTTTTCTGGACTCTTCTCAACATTTGGTTTTATCTTATGCAGATACCATTTTTATTCTGGTACCATTAAGTGTAAATCATGATTTAGGTTACCAGCTGATTTTGGACTGCATAGAAAAAACCCAGTTATGGGCTTCCATGAATTTATTAAAACTTAATACCACCAAAACTAAGTTATTGTATTTTGGTACTTCCATTACAGATATTCCAAAGCTTATAATATTAAACTCTGGTGAGGAGCTGTTTTTTGAAACTTCATCCAGGATTTATTTTGGATTCCCAGTTGACTATGGAAAGTGAATAATCTAAGTAAGAAGGTTTTTTTTTAAATAAATTGTGCTAAATACGAGCAGTGAGGTCGCTATTTTTTCCAGTGGACTTTTGGATACTAGTACAGCATTGGTTCTGAACCAAATCAATTATTGCACTGTTTATGCTGGGTTACAACAAAAGTATAAACTTCAACTTCTTGACAACACTGAAGCCATGCTAATTTATAAGAGTAAAAAGTTCAATGGGGCATCTCCTCTATTGAGGGAGCTGCACTGGCTTCCCACAGAGGCCTGTGTAGAATTTAAGATAGCAAGTTGGGTACATAAAATTATTTTGGGTTGTTGCCCAATATCTCTTGTTGATTTGCTAACTTTTACTTCTTTAAGATTGACTTATCGTTTTAGTTCCACACTTAAGCTGAGTTTTCCTTTAAAATGATTTCATGAAAGCTCTTTTTGCTATCTGTCTAACAAGATCTGGAGTATGATACCTCTGCAGATTAGGTCTCTACCTAACTATCTTCATTTTTGTAAGTTTTAGAAGCTTTTCTTTTTAGTAAATATTTTGGTTTAATTACTGAGTTGTAATTTTTTATTTTGGTTGCTCCCTAACTGGTAGGATATTGTCTTTAGGAAGTTAGCTCTGTGTTACCTGTTTGATTCCTTATCAGATGCAAGCGGGATAAAATGCCAGAATAGTATAGTATAGTACTAAAATGTCTTATCCTTTTCAGAACTGGCTCTCATCAATTCTTCCTGCTCCCCACCCCCTCCAGAGCAGGTTGTTCTAACAGTGTTTTATATTTGTTTTTCTAACCTATAAACAACAAATGCTAACACAGGCCGCTATTTTGAGAAATGTGAACTTCTGCAAAAAAAAAAAAAAAAAAATTATGTAAAGGAGTAAATATTCACCACAGTGAGTCAAATATTCCTCCCCTCTAAACTCTCTTCTGTATCTTTAGTTTCAACATAGGAAAAATGTTGCAAGCTAAATAACTCTACATATTGACAATCTACATGGATGAGGGATCTTTCAAAACTGAGGCCTTAGAAAACAGGAACATTTGGTTCTGTAAACCTGAACACGTTGCTCAGGTATAATTATTTTTTTTAACTGTTTGGTTCTATCGCAGTTACCAGATAGTATTTGTAGGCACATGGAAGTCTTGTCCTTATCAAATGATTCTGCAGTCTCCTATGTGTATATGGCATTTGGTACTTTATCATTGTAACACCATAATCTTTAATTCATCATGTACATGCGGTAGATATGTGCAAGAAAGATGGAATTTACCTGCCTGGTGGAAACTGGAAAGTGCCAGCTCTTGGGGGCATATTATTATTTGCTAGTAGCAAAGAGGAATGTCTAATGGTATGCGCAATGCTTGCAAATGATACATGTGGTAAGTTTGTGGGGATAAAGGTTTTTTGGCACAAGAAGGTTGTGCCAGACCTGGAAAAACCCTTATATAAAATTAGTTCACTTGCATACAAGTACATGCAGTAACAATTTACACTTACATGTGCTGCATAGTGTTCCCTGGGATATTGGGGGGGGGGGGGGGGGGACTAGAATAGTGGAGTTGCAGTGTATAAGCATAATTTACACACACATTTACGCTTGCTTAGGAGCAGTTGTAAATGTGTACGTTGACATGTACATGCTACAGGGGCTGGTTCTGGGAGCCTATTTTATAAAAGAACTTGAGGAGTCTTTTACTAAAGCTTAGCTCGAGTTAATTGCAGCAGGGCCCATAGGAATAAACTGGGCGCTGCTGCAGATAACTCGAGCTAAGCTTTAGTAAAAGACCCCCTTAGGCACCTCTGTTACCTGTGCCTTATTGGACTTCTCACACAGGTGTCCTGTTGTTAAATCATTCCCTTAAATTTTCAAATGCATTAAAGCAAACAAAAAATGTGTCTTCCAATTCACTATAACAAGAGGTTAATTCCTGGCCTGGTATGCCCAAAACTAACCCATTTGGAGAAATTGCTCCCATGAGATTGCCTTAATTAGAGAGGAAATCTTCAATATAGGCAGTGTTTATGCTATTAATTTATGTACATAGACCTAATAGAAAATGAGGTGCAGTCTACTAAATTATGTTAGTGACATTTACATGTAATGGGCAATTCTATAATGAGACATCTAGAATCAGGCACCTGTTGGAAGGCTATTCTAGAAAGGAATGGAAAAGATTGGAAGAGGAGCCTACTGGTTAGTGCAGTGGCCTAAGAAACAGGGGAATTGGGTTCAATTCCCACTGCAGCTCCTTGTGACTCTGGGCACGTCACTTAACCCTCCATTGCCCCAGACACTAAATAAGTACATGTATATAATATGTAAACCACTTTGATTGTAATATATCAAATTCCCTTTCCATTTATAGAATACCAGTGTACCTGATTATAACACCTATAATTGAGGCATGAGCGGTTGCACCAGCTATAGAGCTAGAACAGAGGTTCTCAATCCAGTCCTCAAGACACACCTAGCCAGTCAGGTTTTCAGGATACCCACAATGAATATCCATAAGGTAGATTTGCATGCCCTACCTCCTTTGTATGCAAATATATTTCATGCATATTCATTGTGGATATCCTGAAAACCTGACTGGCTAGGTGTGTCTCGAGGTCTGGGTCGAGAACTCCTGAGCTGGAAATATGTGCTCAAGTATACTATTCTATAAATTATGCCAGGGCTTCTCAACTCAGTTCTTGGGGCACACCAAGTCCCATCGGGTTTTCAGGATATCCACAATGAATATGCATGAGATAGATTGGATGCACTTCCTCCTTGGTATGCAAATCTATCTCATGCATATCCATTGTGGATATCCAGAAAACCCGATGGGACTTGGTGTGCCCTGAGGACTGGGTTGAGAAGGCCTGAATTATGCATAGAAATGCGAGCCCCACCCACATTCTGTCCAGACTCCACCTGTGTATATGCCTATATGCAAAATCGGTTTTACATATAATTACAGACATTTACCCATAATTGTACTCATACATATGTGCCAGTACTCTAGTCATTTATGCATGTATGTTGCGTATAAGTGTTAGTGCTTCCTTTATAGAATTAGCCTCTGAATTCCTGTATTATGTAATACAAATATTTAACCTGGAGTTAACATTGCTTTTTATGCTAGTTATGTAGCTTGATTCAACATCTATGCTAATGAGGTAATGAGATGCAAAAATTTGCTAAATGGCCCATTAGCTATTAGTGCAGTAAAAAAAGCATATGATAAGATGCTGAAAATATCATGCAAACCATGGTCGTTGCCAACCCTCCAATTTTGGGGGTGCCCAGGAGTGGACAGGGGGCAGTGCATTCCTCTCTCCCCCTTTCCCCTGTGTGCATGCGATAATCATATTTTACTGGCAGGGATGCCGGTGACCCACCAGCCAAATAAATACAGTGCCTCCACTCCCCTCCTTCTCGGCTGCTTCCTTCCTGCAGATGTCGGGGGGCACCGGAATTTCTTGTCTGTAGGATGGAAGCATCTGAGAATGAGCGGAGTGGAGGCACCGTGTTTATTTGGCTGGCAGGGCTTCAGCATCCTCAGCAGCAAAGGTAAAGGGGTGCTGTAGTTCTGGAGGGGGCCCGAGCCCAAAGTGTGTGTGTGTGGGGGGGAAGGGGTACGCTACTGATACAAACCTATTAATGTAAAATTGGCTCTTCAGGGAGGTGTAGCTAACATTTTATGTTGCTGTCTTTGTTAAAGCACATGCCATTTGCATCTTATTAGCATTTAGCTGTTAATGTATATGTTAAACACTTTATTAACCTGTGTTAGTTCATTGACCACCAAGTTTGATAAATGGAGCGAAAAACCATAACTGAGAAATAGAAACAATTACAGTTCAATTTTACATTAGTTGGGCAGGCTTTGATTGAGTAAAAAGTTTTTTAAAGGTAAGTTCCAGAATTGTTGCTTTGACCTTTCTGCATTTTGTATGTTGAAAGCTGTATCTGAAGATATCTTTAGGTTATTTGTGCCTCTTTGACTTCCTTTCCTGTGCTCAAGGAGGTCTGACCAGACACAAATACTGCACTGTACTCAGAAGGTATTAGGTTTTGTACACTTGAGAAGCTTAAAATTACCAACTGGCTTGGCCAGTGTTCAGATTGCTTTTTAAACACATATTCTTTGCATACAATTGTACTTGTGTCTTGGGCCTATTATGTACATGTCAATTGCATTTTGACTGTAAGAAAAATCAAGGTAACTACAATTTTTAAAAGGAGCCCCTTGTAGAAGTCAACTGGAGCAGTATTTCTAGGATATTCTCAATAGAGGGGCTGTGCAGTAGCTGTTTGGGTTACTCTGAAATTCAGGTCAGTTTCACAGATATTTTGATAGCAGATTATGTTCCAAATGTTGTGTGATCTAAGATAAGCTGTATTTGGGATCTGAATTGGCCTCTGAGAAATAAACGAGAGATGGAGCTGTCCTGTGAATAGCAGGTTGCAGATAAATACTTCATCTCTTCCAATATACAATTACACATTTGCACTACTGTTAAGGAGCAGCAGTAATGAATCTGTAGTCATTATGAATCAGGGAAAACAAAAGATCTTTAGAACTTAACTTCATCATTTAACAATTAAAATAAGAAGAAGCAGGAAACTATAACCAGAGCTATAGGTTAATGGGTATTGAATGGGAATCCTGTTGCTGGAGTTGATGTAATAAAATGCCCTAGGCTGAGAGCACCGCTTTACCTTATCACATACTGTGGGGTTTAGTTCTATAAAGTGAGTGCTAACATTTACACACCAGGTGCATGTGATTGATTAAAATAATGGCATATATGTGTCTGTGTGTGCATAAATGCCAAAATTCTAAGTGTATACTTTAGATAGCACATATTTTACAGATAAGCATACATATGGACGGAGTCTGGGTGGAGCATGTGCAGGACTCACCTTATACTAAACATTTTCAGAGCGTTTAGCAGTGAAAGCACGTAAATCGACAATTTCCTCCGAGGATTATTTAACCCCCAAACCACAGATACTTGTGTTTAAAAGTTTTCAGATCATTGTGACTGTCTTTTGAGGATAGACCTGTTGGTCTATGCTTATTATTATTATTTTTTTTTTTTTACAATAAAAGTGGCATTTATCATTCTTTGACTCCAAGGTTCCCTTTTTTCACGTCCGTTTCCCCCTCTCAGGACCACTGTTTCCTCTAAGCTGAGCGGGAATCCTCCACCTATAGTCCTGCCAGTAAACGGCACTGTTTTATTATCACATTCTCAATAGTGAGAGACAGGCAAACTTCAGGATTCCAGGGAACCTGTCTGCCCCTAGTGAAGCACTGCCCCCCACTGGCAGCAATGCAGTTGGAGGGCTTTTGCCTAGCTTAGAGAAAACAGTGCCTAGGACTTACAGTTAACCATGCAACTTATAGAATACTATAAATTACATGAATATCTCTGGTATTTAGGCATAGGTACTTCCACAAGCTCTATGACTGGCAAAAGTGCTGACGCCTAATTTATAGGCACATATTTCACCTGTTATGCTAGTATTCTATAAAGGAACGTGGACACCTAAATATAGATGTACTGGTATAGAATTGCATTCTTTCTGTGCTCTAAAGTTATTTGTCCTCTAATAAAGGTTTTTAGCACACATAAAATATGTGTTAAAAAAGAAAAGAGCAAGCTAATTTTAGTGCACTTTCCATAAAAATGCATGGTGACTTGCATATGGCATGAACTTCAGTACAGATTTTTACTTACATTCTAGCTTGATTTTTTTTACTTCACTTTGTACAGCTGAGTTTTGACTTCAGTATACTTAAAAAGAATGTAAAAGGAAGTTTTAAAAAATCAGCCCTTCTACTCGAGAAAGTGATCTAGAATCACAGTTAACTTTTTAGTTTACTGCTACTTTTTTAGTAGTTACAAGTGAAACTTTAAATTTAACGTACCCTCTAACCACTGAATTGAAAATTAAATCAGATAGTTTCTGCTCCTGGGAGCCCAGCTTGGGGCCTGGCACAGAGACTGGGGCTCCTGTACCAGGGAGGCCAGAGTCAGGGACCTCTGTACCCGAGAGGTCCCAAACTAAAGCTTCTCCTAGGAATGCAGGTCCCAGACTTGGGGGTATCCGATGTAGGGTTCCAGACAGGGCCGGTGCTAGACATGATGGGGTCCAGGGCAAACACTAGGGAGAGGTCCCCAAAATTTGTTTACAGACTGTCTTCTTTCAACTTCAGGTAGATTTGGGTCCACCCCCAGTAACATAGGGGCCCAGTGTAATTGCCTTGTTTGCCCACCCCTTTCGCCAGCCCTGGGTCCAGATCAAGGCCTCCAGTGTTTGAGGGACCTGGATTTGAGTCTCCAGGGTCTGGGGACACATGAGTCAATCGAGCAGCTTGATTAAATGACCTTTGGTACTTTGTAATGGTAGGGTGGTAAACGATACAGAAAGGCTTATAGCTCACTGTTTTGGTTCTCACCGTAGAGCTGATGACTGCTTCACAGTAGTTACTCCAGCAATAATAATACTACTTTCCCTATCAAATTCACAGGGAAGCTGACGGTCCTGTTTTTCCAACAAGTATGTGAACTGCTAGAGCTCCTTATGTTTTCTTTTCACATATTTTGGGTTCTGAAAACAAGTAGCAGCCTTCAGACATCTTAGCAGACAATTGGGTGTGTCTGTTTATATTTAGGAGGCAAAGGATTTCATACCAGAATAATATAAGAGAACTGGAAAGAGTCACAAATTGAAGTTAAAATGACAGTGTTTTGAAACATAAAAATAACTTCAGTGCCACCCCTCTCCCACCTTCTCCTTCAAGCAGCTATATGTTCTTAGCCTGTGCTGGGTACGTGAGCTGGTGGAAAGTCTGTTTTTCCAGTCTATACTCTATAATTGTTTATCTGGTATAACAAGGCAAAATTGTCCTCTTTGAACTTTAACTGCTGGAAAGATGTTGCCAAAAGCTCAAAGTTGTGTAGGGCTTGATTTCAGTCAGAAAACCTCTTTGAAAACTATTCCCATAGTGTATCCAAAAAGTATTTGTTTTGTTTAAATCATTCAATGGAGACATCATCTCTTGTTCATTGTTAAAAGGAGAGCAGAATCAAAGGGCACTTTTACATATTTTAAAATATACAGACATCTCTTTGAAAAATTAAGCCAAAGAAAACTTGAAAAGAGCCTTTTCTCTCGATGCAGAAGTTTTAAGTTAGTCTACTGTGCTGAGCTTGTATGGGAAAAACTTTCAGAGAAACAAATCCCAAATCTACATTTGTATGCCTTCATTGTATATTCACTGTTATCTGAGGTGCAGTTGCCCTGATAAGATTGATGATCAGTGATTGAGTCCCGGCTCATACATGGACAAAACCTGTGCAATCCCTCTTCGGTGGGACTTGATCTAGATAGAAGTAAAGAGGTTCACCTTCAGCTCCTGGCTGGTTAAATGGCACTTAACTGGCTATCTGGCAATATTCAGTGGGAGATAGCTGGCTAGTTCCCACTGAATATCACCGGTTAGCACTTAGCGGATAATTCATTATATTGTGCAATATAACTGGCTGTCTGCTAATAGTCAGTGCATCACTGACTATGTTTGGCAGCCAAATTAGGCTGCCAAAATAGCAGGCCTATGTTTGGCCTGTTTCAACTTAACTGGCCACCGTTGAATATTGACATAGCCAATTACGTTGAAACCAGTCAATTATAAACTGAATATTCAATGCCAGTCACAGGAAACAGCCCGGCATTGAATATCCGGGTTCAGTGTCAACCGCGGGAAGCAGCCTGGCTACCTCACGGTCTGAATATTGGCCCTTTTGGGGTGAATACTATAAATTGTGCCTAACAAAATCGGTGCTGAAATCAACCTGCTTAAGCGTTATTCTATAAGCCGCTCCTAAAGTTAGGTGTGGTTTATAGAATAGCGCTTAGGTCCCGGGATCACACGTAAATTTAGGTGCATCAGTTTGTACCAATGAAAACGTGGTGGAAATAGCCCTTCCTAAATTTATGCGCAGAACTCCCTTATTCTAGAATTGCATACGCAACTCAAAACCTTGCCTACAATCTGCCCCCAAACCACCCATGACCCTCCCATTTCCACCTCCCCTTTTTGGGGATGTGTAAAATTTAGGTGCGTATATCTTAATTGATTATAAGTAGCACCAATAATTGCTTGTTAAAAAGTCAAGTATTGGCACTAATTGGCTAATTGTTCAATTAAATTGGGCATGCAAATTTGGTACACACCCAAATTTATGTGCACAATGGTGGCTTTTATAGAATTAGAGGGATAGAGGGTGATTCTGTAGGTGGATACCTCCTTTTAGGTGCTCTGATGCCATGTGGTAAGAGCTGTTCTATAACGGCATCTGGGCTTCTAGATTCCATTATAGAATAGTAGCATAACCCAGTTTTGGCACACCTTATTTTTTTTTTTGTTACATTTGTACCCCACACTTTCCCACTCATGGCAGGCTCAATACGCGCTTTCCCAATCATGGCAGGCTCAATGCGGCTTACATGGGGCAATGGAGGGCTAAGTGACTTGCCCAGACTCACAAGGAGCTGCCTGTGCCTGAAGTGGAAATCGAACTCAGTTCCTCAGTTCCCCAGGACCAAAGTCCACCACCGTAACCACTAGGCCACTCCTCCACTCTTGTAATACTACAAACTCTTCAAAATACCTCAGCTAAACATATTGTCGCCACTAGGAGTTGCCCTAGTGCCCATTCCCTGGTCTCTCTAGCCGTCCTAACAGAGATGGCTTGCCTCAAGAGAGTCCAACCTGGCTAGATTGCCTTTCTGGAGAGAATTCTACTTTCTGTATGCAGCCTAACATGGTCCTAAATGAGGCCTCCTCAAATATACCCCCATTGTACAGTGTTTAACATAAAGATTTATCTTTTATTAAGGTTGTGATAAACTCATAAGTGAACATGACTACACCTCTTTTATTCAAGGAAGCAAATACCATCAAAGAACACCAAACACAGTAACATATTATAATCCCTCCTCTATTCTTGGGGTTTTTCTACCCTCACAGAGGTAATTCTAAAACAGGGCATTCACATTTATGTGCCACTTGAGTGTGTAAGTGTACAGAATCTGCCACTTTTGTGGGCAAGTGTATACTTACACACAAAAGAAGCAGCAAAACACCTAAGAACTATTCTGTAAGGGCATGCATAATTGGTATGGCGAATAAGTGCAAGGGAGCATTCACATGGGGCAGAGCATAGGTGGTGCTGTCACTTATGCATGCAACTTAAAGAATACAGTCAATTACATGCCCTTGCCGCATTTGGGCACCCGCAGTTACACCAGATTCTAAAGGAGGAGGGAAGGGAATAGGCAGGAGCTATAGCTAAAGAAGAGAGGGAAAAGAGAGTGGCATATCTTACATAAATCTCAGATTTTCCATCTGCAGAAGTCTGAGATAACTGTATGTTCTTATCCAGTCTGCAGATTTTGTGTAGCAGTCATTATAATTTAATTGAAAAATTACTCAGTCAAAATGAAGAACTCCAAGTCTTCTGCTGTATGGGGCCTATTTGCTAAACCACATCGTGGATTTGTTTTTTAAATTTTATATTTATAAGTTTAACAAATGAATCATGCAAGCATTAAACTTTAAGGGCAATTCTGAGAAAATTCATAACACCAAAATAGGAAAATCCAAAATGAAATTTAAGAAAAAATTCTTTAACTCAGTTGGCTCTCAAACTAAGTCCACAAGATTGGGGAGGAGAGACATTAAAGGAGGAAAAATTAAGTAAAGATTCATAAGGATGTAACAACTATGAAGTCTTAGAGCAAGATTCTTTAAATTGCATGTTTCATATCAGGTTCACCAGATTCAACATCACCCTTAGTTCTATCTGCAACAAGCTTATCACTCAGAAACATAATTAGTTGAGGTTCTTTAAGGGCATATTTATTAAGCCACATCACAAATTTAACATGACTTAAAACTTTTTTGTAACAGTGTGGCGCCATGTTAACTATTACTGCATGTTAATTTCCACATTGAGCATCTGGGAGTCATAAAAGGGTTCTAACATTTAGGTGCCATATTTTTGTGGGCAGTGAGTCTATTCTATAAGAACAATTACATGCTTAAGCGTTCTTAGAGTACTAGTATAAACCCTCATCAACATGCCAAAATTTATACCAGGTCTATGACTGGCATAAATGTTAGTGACTAAATGTGACATTTACAAGCATAATTTACACTGTTCCATCAGTTAAGCATGTAAATGTGCTCTATCCATGCCCCTCCACTGTGAGTGCCCCCAAACAATTACGTGCTCTGTCATTTTAGGATGTAATTGTACAGTAGAATAACGCTTAAGTGTGCTATTGCCTTTTACGCACCAAGTGTACACTTATCTGTGTGAATGCCAGCGTTGTATAATTTAAGTTTGCAAAAGAGCCTTAAATTAAGGGGACCTGTTATAGAATGAGGGGGCAAAAGTGGAAATTTCTACAAGTGTGTCTGATATGACTGGTGAATGAGTCTTTTACTAAGCTGCGAGAAAAAGGACCCTGCAGCCGGTAAAATGGCCCTTCCCCCAAAAATGGCCATGCGGCGGGGAGTCCTTACCGCCACCCGGTAAGGGCTCCTGCGTGGCGATGCCCGATTACCACCGGGTTAGGGGGAAAGATCTCCTGGGGTGCTGGAAATGGTGCATGCTCCAGTCGGAACTATCGCCAGTGGCCGTGTTGGACCAGTGGTAGTTCCGTTTTAGCGTGCGTTAAGCTCGCGTTGGGCTTATTTCCGTTTTGTAAAAGACCCCCTTAATGATGTGTAGCTAATTTCATTTCATATTAGCAGCTATATTGTTAACATCTGGTAGACCTTTGAGAAGCCAGTATGACATCCTACTCCAGTGCCATTTTATTGCAGTACCACCATATTCCTTCTTCCAGCTGGTACTTCCAAATTAGTACAGAACTGGGAGTACCCCTTGTAAGTCCCCCTGTTAATTCCAGGAAGCATGCTTTTTTCCAACATCATTTTCTGTGTGAGGTATTGTTTTTTTACACATTGTTAACGGGTCCTATGTATGCTGCCAGACTGAGAGTGGCCAGCGTATTGGATACTTAAGTTGTTCAGATCTTGGCTAGATTCTGAATTAATGAATATATTCTCATGTTTTTCAGACTGACTTGGACCTGGCAAAGATCCTTCTGTTGGTTTGGGGGGTGAGGTGGGACTACTGTCTGGAGAGGGGAAAGGTGAGAGGGTGGGCAGCTCCCTCTTGTTTGGGGGGGGGGGAGGTTGGGGTAGCTACAGGACAAAACTCAAAAGTTTTGGTTTCTGCTGAAAATACAGAGACATTTTTGGTCAAAAACAAAATCAGGCTGAAAATGGATTTCAGGTTGGTCTTGGCACTAAAACCAAAACCAAAATTTGATTGGCCTATACTCCTGCACTGAGCAGAAGTAAATATATTTGAGGTTCAAAACTCCTAGTTACCTGATGCTAGGGTCCACTTTGGGGTTCAGCACCCAAGAAAAAGATTTAGGCATCGTTGTAGATAGTACGCTGAAATCTTCTGCCCATTGTCTGGTGGTGGCCAAAAAAACAAACAGGATGCTAGGAATTATTAGGAAAGGGATGATAAATAAGACTGAGAATACTATAATGTCTCTGTATCGCTCCATGGTGTGACCTCACCTTCGGCACTGTTTATTAAGCCACCTTATAAGTGCGTTAGTATTTTTAACGTGTGCTAACAATGTACGCGTGTTAACTGTGTATGCGCCTACAATATCCCCATAGGCATCTACATGGTTAGCGCACACGCTAATTGTAGGCACGTTAAAAACACTAACGCACCTTAGTAAACAGGTCCCCTGGAATATTGTGTTCAGTTCTGGTTGCCGTATTTAAAAAAATATCTAACAGAATTACAAAAGGTTCAAAGAAGAGCGACCGGAATGATAAAGGGGATGGAACTCTTCTCATAGGTGGAAAGGCTAAAGAGGTTAGGGCTCTTCAGCTTGGAAAAGAGACAGCTAAGGGGAGATATGATTGAAGTCTACAAAATCCTGAGTGGTGTACAACAAGTAGAAGTAAATCGATTTTTTACTTGTTCCAAAAGTATAAAGACTAGGTGACATTCAAGGAAGTTGCATGACAATACTTTTAAAACAAATAGGTGAAGAGTTAAGCTCTGCAACTCCCTGCCGGAGGATATGGTAACAGCGGTTATCTCAGTTTAAAAAAGGTTTGGACAAGTTCCTGGAAGAAAAGTCCATAGTCTGCTATTGAGATAGACATGAGGAAGCCACAGCTTGCCCTGGGATTGGTAGCATGGAATGCTACTACTTTTTGGGTTTCTGCCAGGTACTTGTGACCTGGATTGGCCACCGTTGGAAACAGGATAGTGGGCTAGATGGACCATTGGTCTGACCCAGTATGGCTATTTTTATGTAAACCATGGCTGGGTCAGGTTGAAGCACTGTGAAGAGTACTGCTGGTTCATCTTTGAGGACTGCCTCCTGTATGTGCTAAGTATCTGTTTTTGGATTTTTCAGAATAGATATTTTCCTGAACTGATCATGAACCTGTTTACAACAATTGCTGTTTGGTAATCCCAGTTGTTTGATTTGTCCTCCATGCATTGGACTCTTTCTGAATGAATTTACATGCATGTCTGGATATCTCACAACACTAGGGAATCTGTTGCCACACTTGTTCCAGTACTCCTCATTCAGTCTCCAGCTATGATCCATTACCCTATTCAACAGCATGACCACTTTCTTGATCTTGTTTTCTTCCTGCGTGCCAGGGCCCTTTTTACTGCAGCCGGTAAAATGCCCACTTTCTAATTTCTCCACCTCAGTTCTTCCCCTCTCTGCCCATCATCTGATAACTTTTATACTTAGTCACCCTCCTTCTCAGTTCTCGTTCAAGCTCCACCAACATTTTTAGGACTGTTTAGGCTATGGACCCTTGCACTCTCTCCACTACTGTTTCACCTCTCTTCTCATCCACTGTGTTATCCAAGTCTGTCATTGAGGCTGTCTCTTCCTAAAATACTATTCTGTCCTCTGTTCTGGACACTCTTTCTTCTCCCATTTCCCATTCTGTAAGGCGTACCAAACCCCAGCCTTGGCTGACCTCCAGAATCTAGTACCTGTGTTCCTGTTCCACTGTGCTGAGCACCTTTGGCTAAAATCCCATGCCCATGCTGATTTCATACATTTCAAATTCTTGCTGACCTCCTTCTAGTCTGATCTTGCACTTGTGAAGCAGGACTATTGCATCCATTTTACAAACTCTGTTGGCTCCAACCCTTGTTATCTTTTTGCCACACTGCACACTGTCCGCAAAGTGCCTCCACTTCCAACATCCCCTCCCCCAATTCACTTTTTCCCCAGACCATGGCTGATTTCTTCCACGACAAGATTCATGAGATTAACTTTGAGTTCTCATCACCTCCATCTCCTCTTCCCCCACTTTTTTTCTATTTATTTATAGGTTTAATGATTTACATTCAAAGAACAAACTTATAAATGCATGACAAAATCAGCAATACAATACACATAGAAATTAAAACTAGGAGAAAATACCCTCAAACTTAGTCCACAATTACCTGAACCAAGATACAAGGAAATAACTAAGGAAAATACTTCATAATTAATCTAGATCAATTATTAGAGCAGGGAAAAGCCAAACAGTCACAGCCAGTCTAAATTGCATATAATTAACAAGTGGGCGCATTCAGGGCAATATTTCTTTCAACTTCCTTAAGAGAAATAAATTCCAGCAATTTTCTTTGGGTCAAAGAAAACATAATTAATTGCATTTAAAGACACCAAACATCTACAGGCAATTTTTAATACAAAAGGTTCTTCCAAAGAGAGAACTCTAGGTTTTAATACCAGGAATTCTCGTCTTGTTTTCTGTGTCTCTCTAGCTAAATCAGGAAATTTTTGAACTTAGTCCACAAAAAAGATGCATTCATGTAACAGAAATATAGCCAAAATATATTGTTTCTATCCAGTTCCAGAACAAAAGTCACTAGAAGAGTGATTCGTTCAGTTATAACCTCCAAAGAGCTCTCCAAAAATTCTGTGAGATTTAACTCAGGTTTAGGATTCACAGAGGAGCTTCTCATAGTGTCGGATAGGTATAGGGCTCTAACTAAGAGTGGAAAACCCTCGGTTGGAACTCCCAATATCTCATGAAAATATTTCTTTAGCATATGTAAAGCAGGTATTAATGGAGATTTAGGAAAATTTAAAAATCTCAAGTTATTCCTCCTTCCATGATTATCTAGATATTCTAGCTTCCGAGCCAGATCCCTGGAAGTCACTGATGCAAAGCTCTGCAATTGTTTAACTTCAGCATTCAATGAACCAATTCTAGCAGACTGAAGGTCCAAATCCTGAGATAAAATCTGATAATAATGTTTTAAATTAGAAACTTTGCCCCTGTTGGAGCTAGTAATTTGAAGGAGGGAAGAATTTCAACCTTGAATTGCAACCCACAAGGACTCCATGGTCACCACAGCCGGATTTTTTAAGCCTCTAGTTCCAGTGAAACTAGATCTCTAGTTTGGGGGGAGACTAGAAAAAGTAGCCTGCACTCTGTCAGATGTTACAACAAGTGGGGAAGATGCAGCGACAGGCCCTCCACTTGCTGCTGGGAAGACAAACTCCACATCAGGCGTCTCGCTACCCTGCATCTCAGGCGACTCTAAACTGCTTCTGGGTCTTGTAGGAGCTGTGCCTGAGGGAGGGCTAAGCAACACTCTCTCTGTGCTGCAATCCAGCGAAAATGCTGCGGATCCAACTGAAGCAGCTGCTGGCTCTTCCAGCGGTTGAATGCCGAATCGCTCTAGGGTTGCTTGGCGCAAGGTAAAGTTACCTCTAGGGTTAGAGGAGGGAATAGCCCTGGTTTTCTCCTTCCATTTCTCCATGTTTAGCATGAGGAAAGTCACCAAAGTGTCAAACAAGAAATCAGGAGCTCAAAAACACCTGACTGCTCCAAGCGCCATCTTGATTCTCTTCCCCCACTTCATTCTCACAAACATCCTTCAACTCCTGCCACCCTTTCTTTATTCACTAACACCATTGAAGAGGAAACTACACGTCTTCTTTCCTCCTTCAAACTCACTACCTGTTCCTCTGATCTCATTCCCACCCATCTATTCAGCTCTATTTTCCTACAGTCATCCCTTCTATCAACTGTTCCTAATGCCTTTAAACATACTGTGGTTACATCATTCCTCAAAAAACCATCACTGGACCCTACCTGCCCTTTCAACTATCATCCCATCTCCCTCCTCCCCTTCTTATCCAATCTTCTTGAACATGCTGTTCACCGCCAGTGTCTTGACTTTCTTTCATCTTAAGCTATTCTTGATCCACCACAATAAGGCTTTCACCCTCTACATTCAGCTGAGACAGACCTTGCCAAAGTCTCCAGTGATGTTTTCTTCTTACCTCTCCAATCGTACTTTTAGCAAATGCTCTGGTGGATCCTTTTCCACTGCTTTCCCATGTCAGTCGGTGTACCTCAGGGCTCTGTCTTGGGGCCTCTCCTTTTTTCTCTCTATACTTATTCCCTTGGTGCTCTGATCTCCTCCCATAGTTTTCAGTATGATCTTTATGCCAATGACTCCCAGATCTACCTCTCCACACCAGGCCCAAGTCTCAGCCTGCTGGTGACATTGCTGCCTGGATGTCTCACCACCATCTGAAAGTGGACATGGCCAAGGCTGAATGTCTTATTTTCCCCACTAAACCCACCTCTCCTCTTTCCCCATTTTTGGCTTCTGTGGATAACACTTTCATCCTCCCTGTCTCAGTGCTTATAACCTTGGGGTCATTTTTGATGCCTCACTTGCTTTCTCTGCACATATTTCTCTATAACATCATCAAAATTTGCCCCTTCCTTTCTGAGCACACCAAAACCCTAATCTCATCACCTCACACTTAGATTAATGCAATTTGCTTCTCACAGGTTTCCCTCTAAACCATTTCTTTCCCCTTCAATCTGTTCAACATTCTGCTGCATAAACTTATCTTCTGTCAGTGTCGCTACATCCACATAACCCTTCTCTTCAAGTCACATTATTGATTCCTTATCCATTTCAATATACAGTTCAATCTCACTTTTATCTGTATCCTTCTCGCTGTTAACTCCAAACTCCTTTCCTTTTACCTTGCTGCACCATATGCCTGGAATAGACTTCCTTAGTCAGTATGTCTTGCTCTGTTTCTTGTCCTATTCAAATCTAAGCTAAAAGCTCACCATTTTGAGGCTGCTTTTAACTCTTAGCCCCCTATTCACCTGTTCAGTACCCATGTCTGTTTTAATCATTCCCACAATAAATAGCACCCTAATCTCTTGTCCTGTTTGTCTGTCTTGAATAGATTATAAACTCTGCCCAGCAGGGACTATCTCTTATGTGTTTTGTGTATAGTGCTGCATACATCTAGTTGCACTATAGAAATGATAAATAGTAGTAGTAGTACTGCAGTGAGGATTTATCAGGACCATTACTGTTGTAAAAAGCAGACACTAGAGGTAGGTATATAAAATAATGTCCCACATTCGCCTGTTTCATATCTTAGCCTATAGGAAACAGTGATTAATGCTGTGGACTTCCTCCTCCCAGCTGGTCTAATTCTAGGAACTAGTGGTCTTGTGCAGGATAGCACACCATAATGCAATAAGTTTAACTTTGGGCTAGTATGAATTGTAGAGAACCTGAGCATCTAAGCCAGGATTCTTCCACCACCCTTAACTTTCAAAACGTCATGTTTTAAATACATAGGAGTTCAGTTCCAAACACTAAAGACCATTTAAAATTATAGGAGGGTGGGTCCTAAATGCTATCATTTTTGAAAGATTTTATTTTCAGAAATTGCAGATAAATGATGATTTTTAAGTGATCACAATTGCATAAGCTGTGAAACAGAGAGCTCCTTAAACTTTCTTGCTGCACCTCAGGAAGAGGAGACAAATCCACAGCAGACAAATACTTTGATAGTCAAGACTCCTCTTCATTAATTATAAGTGTATTGATATTAGAGGTTCTATTTTCAGTGAAAGGAGGCCTCTCTTCTCTCTCTTGTGGCTCTTTGTACTGGTAGCCATCACTCATTAGTGGTTTTTAATTTTTCTGAAACTCAAATAAGGGCTGAAAGGGTGGATTAGTGTGCTCCTTTTTTTTGGCTAATCTTGGGCACACAACCACATCTGAAGCCGCTTGGCTCATTATGAATTTCATGGAAACTGATTCCCTGAAAGTGTTTCCATATGTGCGTTCCCAAATATATCCTCATCCTTTCTAAATGGAATCCAAACTCACGCATGGGCTAGAAATGGCTTCACGATGCAACAGAGAGAGAAAAAGAGAGCAAGAGAGAGAGAGAGAGTGTGTGTGGCCCCTTGAAAGGCACAGAATCTTGGGGTCCCATGTGCTGACTTTCGCCTTGTAACATGTCCGGTTTTGTAGGAAAAGCTGCTTCCCTATTTTTCAGCATTCTTGATCAGCCAAGCAAAGAATCATTTGACTTTCCACAGCGAATGAAGTCTGCTGTTTTGAAGAGGATTCTGATTTGATAGAGTGGGCTTTTAAGAGATCGAACTCTCAAGAGGTTTTTTTTCTTTTCTTGTCTTTCTTTCATTCTACATGGCACTGCATGAGCTGCTTGAGAATCAGATGATCTTTCAAAACTGAAGCATGCAATTAAAAAAAATTCATGAAAACACTAAAAATAAATATTTAGACTGTGTTTAAACTGTATAAGTAACCCATGGTTTCCTTTGAGGGAAAAAAAAAGAAACTAGACTGTTGTTAACCAGTTTGATATTTGCACATGAAAAAGAGAAAGGCAATATATTATGTTCAGGGATGTCCTGTTCGCAGTATTGGATGGGAAGTGAATATTCATTTTGGGGTAATTCTATAATCTGGTGCTTTGATTTGGGTGCCGTGGAGGGGCATTTTCGAAAGGGACGTCCATGTTTTGATTTGGACGTCCTTGCAAAACGTCCCGATCCAGGAGCGGGGAAACCCGTATTTTCGAAACAAGATGGGCGTCCATCTTTCGTTTCAATAATACGGTCGTGGACGCCCAAATCTTGAAATTTAGGTCGTCCCTAGAGATGCTCGTCCTTAGACTTGGTCGTTTCTGCTTTTCGGTGATAATGGAAACTAAGGACGCCCATCTCAGAAACAACCAAATGCAAGCCCTTTGGTCGTGGGAGGAGCCAGCATTCGTAGAGCACTGGTCCCCCTGACATTCCAGGACACCAACCGAGCACCCTAGGGGGCACTGCAGTGGACTTCAGAAAAAGCTTTCAGGTGCATAGCTCCCTTACCTTGTGTGCTGAGCCCCCCCAACCCCCCCCCCCCCACACAACCCACTACCTACAACTGTACACCACTACCATAGCCCTTATGGGTGAAGGGGGCACCTAGATGTGGGTACAGTGGTTTTGTGGTGGGTTTTGGAGGGCTCGCTGTTTCCTCCACAAACGTAACAGGTAGGGGGGATGGGGTAGGATCCACCTGTCTGAAGTACACTGCACCCACTAAAACTGCTCCAGGGACCTGCATACTACTGCCACGGACCTGAGTATGACACCTGAGGCTGGCATAGAGGCTGGCACAAAATATTTTTACAGATGTGTTTTGAGGGTGGGAGGGGGTTAGTGACCACTGGGGGAGTAACGGGAGGTCATCCCTGATTCTCTCTGGTGGTCATCTGGTCATTTCGGGCACCTTTTTGTGCCGTAGTCGTAAGAAAAACAGGTCCGGGTGAAAACGTCCAAGTGCTCATCAGGGACGTCCTTGTTCTTTCGATTATGGGTCTAGGACGTCCAAGTGTTAGGCATGCCCAAGTCCCGCCTTCGCTACGCCTCCGACACGCCCCCATGAACTTTGGCTGTCCCTGCGACGGAGTGCAGTTGGGGACATTCAAAATTGGCTTTCGATTATACCGATTTGGACGTTTCTGTGAGAAGGACCTCCATCTTCCGATTTGTGTCGAAAGATGGGCATCCTTCTCTTTTGAAAATGAGCCCAGTAGTATAGCATGCTTAGCACCAATTCTATAACAGCTTCAGGGTATTGCTAAACCGTTATATAATACTAGCATAAAGTCACATTGCTGTCTCAGAAGTCAGGTGTGCCCACTTATAGTCAATGGCTGGTGTAAGTAAGCAATTGACAGTAATCTTGGCAACATGCCTATGGCCCACCCCCTTGTATCTACATCTTAAGCAAGTTTGGTGCATACTTTATAGAAGAATGGTAGCACTTACACATATAAATACCAATTATTGCTGCCTCTGATATGCATAGGGCTAGAATAATATAAACTATGTGCCTATTTGGAGCCCAATATTAGGCACCAGCTTACAAAATTGCCCTTTTTGTGCCCAAGAAGATTTTTACAGATGAAATTTAGGTAAGCCAAATGGTGCAACCTGTATTGTTGTTGCTGGGTAATATTCTGTCCTCCTACTCTTTATTTTCATCTTTATTTATAGGAAAATAATTAATACTGCTCTTCTCCATTTTTAACACATCATAAATGTAGGCATGATGGTTTTGCCCTCTCCACCCACATATGGACAGGATCATAGCTCTCTTCGTAATACACTTATTTGAATGCGATATTCAACCTGAGTTCTTTCTCATTTCTGGAAACTAAAGGTCACATGGCATTCCTGAAATTAAAAATGGTTCTGGTTTAATACCATAAGAACTATGGTCCCTTCTTTCATGTGTGGGTGGAGAGAGAAAAAGCCATCATGCCTATATTTATGACTCTTTAAAAATGGAGAGCAGCTGTAGACAATCCTATTCAAAAACAGTCAAACTACATACAGCTGTATGCCGCTGATTAGCTGCATTTTATGTATTTATATTTGATTAGTTCTTTTTTAGTATTTATGGAAATCAAGGATTGATCACAATAGCCTGAGCCAGACACATTGTAATCAAGCACTATGCAGAGACCTTCCAAAGAACTCTAAC
Source organism: Microcaecilia unicolor (assembly GCF_901765095.1). Taxonomy (NCBI): domain Eukaryota; kingdom Metazoa; phylum Chordata; class Amphibia; order Gymnophiona; family Siphonopidae; genus Microcaecilia; species Microcaecilia unicolor. The sequence goes on from NC_044033.1 coordinate 404,650,654, forward strand.
AATGTGCTTTCATTGCTTCTGTTGTTTTAGTCTTGGCTCTGTATTGTCATTGACTGCTGTGCCAAACTGTGTGGCCATTAGAAGCATGCAGAAACATTTGCAGATAAGGTGAAATTAGATAAAACTAAGTTGTAGGAGGTTGTAGAAATTGAAATAAAGTCTCTGAATATCACTATTGAATCTATTGAATCTAATTAAAAAAATACATTTTCAAAACATAGAAAGACGATGAAATTTGCACTTTAGTCTATTGGCAAACCTTCCCTTTTTTTTTGTTAAACAAATTTGGGTGGAATGTTGTCAATTTTGCTATTTTTCACCTTTTGTATTTACAGTAACCAAATAAAATCCATAGTTTTGTGAGTATGCAAATTTTGTGCAGCTCTTGCAAAATGAATGTTTTACTTTAATGGCCATGTAAAGTAGAGAAATGGCCAATAACTTCTAAGGTGAAACCACCAGATTGTTTTATTTAGTTTAGTTTGTATTTGATATACCACTTTTCATATTAAACAACAAAGTGATTCACAACCAATAAGAGCAGAACAGGGGTAAAAAACAAAAGGAAATAGAACTAACAATGCTTTATTTATTTTTATTTATTTGTTGCATTTGTATCCCACATACTGGGAAAAACAGTCACTGACCAATTACATAGCAATAAGACCAGTTAAAAATGTAAGTAAAACATAGGTAAAAACTCATCCTCCACCCATGTTGCTCAACAGCACCCCAAAAGTTCTCAAAAATAGAGTTTTAAGCCCTATTCTAAACCTTCCATAAGATGTCTCAGCATGTGGGTAAGCAGGCAAAGAATTCCAAAGTGCTAGACCAGTGAAGAAAATGGCCAACTGATGTGCTGATTCCAACTTGGCGCTTAATGGGTGGGGGGAGATGGTAGAGGTTACTATAACTTACACCACATTTTAGACACAAGGTCTGCAGAGGTGTAAGCCAAGTGCATATATTTTGTCGATTTGCAAACTTACAGCTATGGATTGGGAAAAGGAATAAAAAAAGAGGTGATAAAGGGACATTGGTAGTCTTGTGCAGGATAGCACATCAGAATGCAATAAGTTCACCTTTCTACGCCAAGATTCTGCCACTACTCAAAACTTAATTTCAAAACTTAATTTAAAAAAATACGTCTGAGCTGTTAGAGGACATTAAGCACTTACCCCCAGATTCTATATAGTGCGCCTAGAGATCCATGCCAAAATTGGCACGGATTCTATAACAATGCGCATAACTTAACAAGCTAATAAGTCTTGATAACAGCACTTAATAAGCAATAATGAGCACTAATTGGCACTGATTAGAATGTAGGTGCACAACTTGCTAAGCGTATTCTGTAACGTTGTGTGCCAAACTTCGAACATGTGCAGGCAAAAAGGAGTGTGGTTATGGGCAGGGAAATGGGCATTTCATGGCTATTCCAAAATTTCCGTTACTAGTTATAGAATATGGCCCAGTGCACCTAAATCTACCTGCTGGGATTTATGCCATGTTGTTGTTGGCGTAAATGGGTGCGCATAGATTTAGGTGCTGAAGTATCAACTAAGCGTATTTATTTTTATTTTGTTACATTTGTACCACGCGCTTTCCCACTCATGGCAGGCTCAATGCGGCTTACATGGGGCAATGGAGGGTTAAGTGACTTGCCCAGAGTCACAAGGAGCTGCCTGTGCCTGAAGTGGGAATTGAACTCAGTTCCCCAGGACCAAAGTCCACCACCCTAACCACTAGCTAGGCCATTTCAATAATCGGCATGGAAGCATTAGCCAGCTAGTGTGTTACACTTACCACACGCTAATTGACTAACACAGAGTTAATGCTGGACCCCTTATCACCTCCTTTTGCTTCTGTGGTAATGTGGATCAGGTAACATAGAGGCCCTTTTGTGAAAGTGTGGCAAACCTACCACGGGCTTGCTGCACAGCAATTTGGCTCTACCGCCAGGCTCCCGGGGGAGCCTGGCAGTAGTTCTCACCCCCAGTGCATGCTATTCTCAGCACTAGAATAATGTTTTTGTATTTTTAGCACTGAGGCAAGCTCTGTTGAGCAGGGACTATCTTTTCGTGTTAATTTGTACAGCGCTGCGTAAGTCTAGTAGCGCTATAGAAATGTTTAATAGTAGTAGTAGTAGGGGCATGCCCACTGGTAATTGGGCAATGCTACGCGATGCCCGGTTAGCGTTGGGCTACCATGAATTGGCAGTATGGCAAGTGTTTAACTTACCGCATGGCCATTTCTTTCTTTCTTTTTTTTTTTTTTTAAAGGCTTTTACCGATGCCGGTAAAAGGGGGCCTCAGCATGCGGCAAACCTGTGTGCCAATGCCACCACAGGCAATGAACATGTGTTGCAGTTCCTGGAAATATTTCTTAAGAACCCTACTAACCTGCAGAAACCAAAGAAATTCTAGCACATTGCTGTGTTTGTAAGTTATCAAATGATTGCAGTTATCCTTAAACCCACATTATTATTATTATTATTAACATTTGTATAGCGCTACCAGACGCACACAGCGCTGAACACCTGACATAGAGAGACAGTCCATGCTCAATAGAGCTTATAATCTAAAAATAATACAGACAGACAAGACAATTAAGGGTGAGGGAAGTACTGGGTGAGAAGGAACAAGGGGAGGCAATTGAGTAGTAGCTAGGAGCCAAAAGCAGTGGTGAAAAGGTGGGTTTTCAGCATAGATTCGAAAACAGGTAGAGATGGAGCTAGACGTACAGGCTCAGTTAAAGTATAATCTTAGGAATTCAAAACAGTGCATATATATTAATGTAGAAGTCCTTTGTGATTTAGTTTTTGGAATTATAATAATAATAAGACCATAGTTTAAAAAAAATAAAATATAGGTTTTTTGGGTGGGGGGGGGGGGGGGGGGGATTCAGTACTTTCTTATTTTTGGAGGTTTTCACATTTTCTTTTTCAGAGGCAAAATGCTTCCAAATGCAGGTTAACTGTAGCCCTGTCCACATCTACATCATATAGCCAGAAGGAGGTAACGCACCCACTGAACTAATAACTGAAAGTGATTGGCCACAGTGTCTCTAAGCTGGCAGAAAATTTGTGGCATTGCTTTTTGAAAACCACAGTCAGGGGGTCAGTAATTGAAAAAATGAATGTCAACTAGCATTAAGCTTAACTTGAACCATTTTGGCATGTCCCTTGGCTGTAAAACAACAATTACCATTATTGAAACTGCAGCAGGTAGAAGGAAGGGAAAAAGGGAAAGGGTGGGGCACGCATTAAAATAATTACTTATTTAAAATCAGCAGAATTCCTTGGCTGGTATCCAGGTCTGGGGTTTTAATGAGGCCTCGACAACATAATAAATGAAACCACATGGAATTTTAATTGTTCTCATTTTAAAACCCAGCGAACCCAGGCTCAGCATTTTCTGCCTAGGAAACTGTAACAGTATGGATCCTGAGCATCTGTGTGTCATTTTTTGTCTCAGTTTGAAAAGGCCTGTGTCTTCCATTTCTCTCGTCTCAGCTTTGCATTGAACTAGGTGTAAGCACATATTGTCAAATGTACACTGTGGAAAAGAAAAAGCTTTTGTGCTACTAGATCTAGGCATTTTTATTTGCTTATTAATTATTTATTTACAGTATTATAAAGATTTTCTAGACCACTAATCAGGGCAGGCCCCTCTGAATGGTTTAGAAGCTAAAAACATACTGGTCAATTTTCAGCTGGCTGTGGTCAGCGTTTTGTTAAACACTGACTGTCAACGGCTAAGTTAGACTCAGTTGAGCTAGACTCGACATCAAAAATCTGGGTCTGACCAGACTGCTACTGGCCACCTGAACTTACATAGGTAGATTTTCTTCCACACCTGCCCCTGCTGATTCTGACCCCCTTCCTCTTCCCCCACCCCCCTCCAGAGATCAGACTCTCTTCCTGACCCCCCTCCCAGGGCCTCGATGGAGGTTGGACCATGTTGGGGAGGTGGGAGGCAGAGGAATGTATCCATATCTTTGGCTGCTACCTGGAAGTTATGTGGGTGCCGGCACCTATAAAGCTAAGTGTCCAAAATTAGGACTGCTATTTATGGGGTACTAATTGGTCACTTAACTGTGGGGCCCTTTTACTAAGCCGCTTAGGCACCTACACATGCCCAGCGCTTGACAATTTTGAATTACTGCTTGGCTATCGTGTGGCCCTTGAGGTAATTTCATTTTTGATGCACGTCTGCTACGCACGCCAGAAAATATTTTGTATTTTCTGGCGCGTGGGTGGTAATCATTCTACGCACGTGGACCATTACTGCCCAGTTAGCACGTGAGACCTTACCACTATCCAGCTTATAATCGAACGAGAATAACGCCCAAGTTCCGACCTAAATCGGGAGATGGGCGTTCTTCTCACAAAAACAAATAAAGCGGCATAATCGAAAGCCGAACTTTGGACGCTTTCAACTGCACTCCGTCGCGGATGCGGACAAAGTTGACGGGGGAGTGTCGGAGGCGTGGTGAAGGCGGAACTGGGGCGTGGTTATCACCCGAACAGAGATGGGCGCCCTTCGCCGATAATGGATGCGTTTGTAGCTAGAATTTAGGGCACTTTTCCTGGACCCTGTTTTTTGACGAATAAGGCCCCAAAAAGTGCCCTAAATGACCAGATGACCCCCAGAGGGAGTCGGGGATGACCTCCCCTGACTCCCCCAGTGGTCACTAACCCCCTCCCACCACAACAAATGATGTTTCACAACTTTTTACTTTCACCCTCAAATGTCATACTCTCCTCCCAAGCAGCAGTATGCAGGTCCCTGGAACAGTTGTTAGGGGGTGCAGTGGACGTCAGGCAGGTGGACCCAGGCCCATCCCCCCCTACCTGTTACAATTGTGCTGCTTAATGCTACTAGTCGTCCAACCCCCCCAAACCCCCTGTACCCACATGTAGGTGCCCCCCTTCACCGCTTAGGGCTATAGTACTGGTGTAGACTTGTGGGCAGTGGGTTTTGAGGGGGATTTGGGGGGCTCAACACCCAAGGGAAGGGTGCTATGCACCTGGGAGCTCTTTTACCTTTTTTTTTGTTTTTGTAAAAGTGCCCCCTAGGGTGCCCGGTTGGTGTCCTGGCATGTGAGGGGGACCAGTGCACTATGAATCCTGGCCCCTCCCACGAACAAATGCCTTGCATTTATTCGTTTTTGAGCTGGGCGATTTCATTTTCCATTATCGGTGAAAAGCAAAAACGCCCAGCTCACACCTTGGCGAATAAAGCATGGGCGTCTATTTTTTTAAAAAAATACGGTTCACTCCGCCCCTTCACGGACCCGTTCTCGGAGATTAACGCCCATGGAGATAGGCGTTTCTGGTCGATTATGCCCCTCTATGTCATTTTGCCGCACGTCCATTTTCGGCAAAAATAAAAAAAGGCATTTTTTTACAGGTGCGCTGAAAAATAATTCTGCGCACTCCCGAAACACACATCTTCACTACCACAGGCTATTTTTCAGCACGCCTTTGTAAAAGGTCCCCTATATGGGCAGCAGCACTGAATATTGCCGGCACCCACGTAGCTGCTGGCTTCTCCCTCACTTCACCCTCAGAACAACTGCCCACTGTAAAAATGGCCTCTTAGTGCCACTTTTCAGTGGAACTGCTTGGTTAAGTGCCGCTGAATATCAGCAGCCAACCCACAGAGCATGACATAAGTGGGCAAGAGTTTCTCTTACCCACTTAAATTGTTTTGAATAACAGGCTCATAAAATAAAAATAAAGCACAGAAGAATGAAACAGTGATTTATGCCTAGTCTCACCCTAAGTGTCATCATTAACCCCCAGATTCTATATAGCATGACTTAAGTTCTGCACGCATATCCGGTCATATTCCGGATTTGTGCATGCAACTTAATTAGTTAACAAGCCAGTCAGCACTGATAATTTCCACTTAACAAGCAATTATAGACTCTAATTGGCATTAATTAGAATTTACTCTCACTTCTGTCTAAGTGTATTCTGTAACGTGATGTGTGTAAATTCTAAGTCGCATAGTTGAAAAAGGGATGTGGAATGGGTGGGTCATGGGCATTTCTCAAATCTTTGCCTAATTTAGGCGTCGGGATTTACACCAAGTTTTACATGGTGTATTTGCCTGCAACTAAATTTAGTCATGCAGACAGGCTCTCAGCATTTTCTATAATCCATGTGGAAATTTAGGATTATTCTATAAAGTATGCCTAAATTTATAGAATAATCCTAAGTAGAGGAGTGTGGTAGCCGTGTTAGTCCACTCTTAAGGTTATCAATAGAAATCAAACAAAATAAAACATGGAAAAGAAAATAAGATGATACCTTTTTTATTGGACATAACTTAATACATTTCTTGATTAGCTTTCGAAGGTTGCCCTTCTCCCTGTTTATTTCCGATCTGAGGAAGAAGGGCAACCTTCGAAAGCTAATCAAGAAATGTATTAAGTTATGTCCAATAAAAAAGGTATCATCTTATTTTCTTTTCCATGTTTTATTTTGTTTGATTTCTATAGAATAATCCTAAATTTCCACACAGATTATAGAAAATGCTGAGCGCCTGTCTGCGTGAGTAAATTTAGTCGCAGGCAGATACACAAAGTAAAACTTTTTTTTTTGGTGTGGATTTTTGAGGCACCATATATATAGAATCTAGCCCTAAATGCTTGCTAAATAATGTTTTGAGATGAATTTTGAATTTAGTCAATGAGGATTCCTGCCACAAGCTTAGAAGCAAGCTATGCCAAAGAGCTGGACCTAGATTTAAAAAAAATGCAGAATGGTGGGTGCTTTCAAATTGCACTTGAGGCAAAGAGGAAATTTTGAGCAATACAGCCTGAGAGAAGCACAAACAAATGTCACAAACCGATACAACTGACACCCCCTCCACTCTTGCCCACTGGAAAAGATTGATCACATTTATGACATTCATAAAGGAGATCTTGCTGACAAAAGTTTGAGATCCTTGCTTAGCATTAGTGATGAGATCCTTGCTTAGCATTAGTGATATGCACTTGGTAGCATGCATTGAGATCATTTGGGCATCTTCAGATTTTTAGTGTGGGAAAAATTGATTGTATATGCAAAATCCTATGAATTAATCTATGTGCAATTAAAAAGTTCTAATGTGTACAAAAAAAGTTATTAAAATGAAGATGTGAAGCAAATGTAATCCCTCATCATAATGAGGATTACTAAGAGTATGTAGGTAGAACTCTCCAGAGTCATTGGGTGGGGGGGGGGGGGGGGGAGAATTAGAGGTGTAAGAGGCATAGGGATCCAAGCCCAAGGGGTGGGTTCTGGGATAACTTGCAGAAGAGAAGTGCTATTAAGTAATCATTGATAGTTGGGGAGGAGTCAAAATTGATAAAAGGGAATACAGAGGGGAAACACAGGGTCTTTGGTTGCCTGTACCTCCGCTGAGACCCATGGAGGAGAGGGGGATCCTAGAGTGGCAGAATAAAATGGGGCTGAATTAAGAGCGCTGCTGACCCTAACAAGGCAACTGAGAAGGAGTGAGGATCTCCGGGTGGGTAAGGGGAACCCAGCCCGAGAACAGGAACTTGATCAGGGGAAGCCTATTCAAGGCTGGGGTGCAACTCTGGGAAGCACATTGCTGGAAGGAGGACAGCTGAAAGGGTCTCTGCCTGAAGGGGAACTAGGTTGTGATCAGGAGTATCAGGAGCAGCCTTGGATTATTTCTAGGCCAAAGGGACGCGTGAAGGACCGGTGGGGCTGTAAATATGTAAATACTTTGAACTTACTAAGGGGTCCTTTTACTAAGGCACGCTAAAAAAATGGCTTGCGGCAGTGTAGGCGTGGGTTTTGGGCACGCACCGATCCATTTTTAGTGTGCCTGTAAATAAGGGCTTTTTTTTTTGCCGAAAATGGATGTGCTGCAAAATGAAAATTGCTGCGTGTCCATTTTGGGTCTGAGACCTTACTGCCAACCATTGACCTAGTGGTAAAGACTCATGTGGTAACCAGGCGGTAATGACCTATGTGCGCCAAATGCCACTTGGCGCGTGTCTGTTATGTGCGCCTGGAAAACTTTTTTCAGATGCATGTCTCAGACTTGCACCAAAAATGAAATTATTTCAAGTTCCACGCGGTAGTCAGGTGGTAACTCCATTTTGGCACGCATTGGGCATACGTAGACACTTACGCGGCTTAGTAAAAGGAACCCTAAGTGAAATGAGTTGGAAAGTGATTGAGGTTGTATCACACAATCTTGACTAGACAAGAGGACTGTTGAGACCAAATGTTAATTGAACAAAGAAGATATAAAATGGTTTACTTGACAGTTGCAGAAAGTTGAGTAAAGTTGAATTTGCCTAAAGGCATAATTTTTGGAATGCTGTGTGGTTCTTTGGATCAAGAGTGAGGACACTTGCTCCCAGGTCTGGCAGAGAACCCTTTCTGAAGCCCAGCTTCATTCCCCATTGCTTCTAGATCGCTGTTCCAGACCTTAACCTACGCCCAAGCTCAACTAGATAGGACTGTATATTATGGGGCGTGTGGAGTGAGAGAGTGCAGTGGTGAGAAAGAAACAAAAATCTTTTGGTGACCAGGTCGGATGTTGGAGCTGAACGAGCTGGTAGTGCGGCGAACGAGACCCAGGTTACACAAATATTTTAAAAATTCTCCAAAACAGAAAAACGTTCAGAAAAATCTGAAAATGCAGAATTTTTTTGGACATGTACATCCCTACTCAGCACCATTCACATCTGCGCTTTAGCGGTGTTGCCTTCCATTTTGAAAAGGGCATTATTATTATTTTACAGCCTTTTCCCTTTGTCACTGAGCAAATCAAGGTAATTATAATGCTAACACATAAAGAATGTCATCAGAGGGTGACAAATATATAGTGGTACATGTCAGATTTTCTTTTCTCTTTAAATTGACTCATTTTTAGTTTCAGAGATTGCCTACTGTACATTTCATATTTACTCTGGTGTTTACTAAGCCACTACCGTTGCTGGCTGTGCGCAAGTTCCGACAAAGCCCATTCATTTTGAATGGACTGTGTCAGCAATGCTGGACGGAAGATGCTAGCGCAGCTTAGTAAACCCTAGAGTAAATATGAAATGTACAGTAGGCAATCTGTGAATAGGGTCTTTTCTAAGGCTATAGTTTTAAAATATTTAAGATAAAACCCGTGAAATATTTTGAGCTATCAAAAAACTCAAGTCAAACCAAAATCTTACTCATAGAGTCAATGATAGGGAGATTTTGATTTCAGTGTTTTCCTGTTGACACAGAAAGGTGGAAACTTTCCTGAAAAGGATGCCTTTTATGTGTAATAATTTCCTTTTAGTTTGTGGTGTTTGGCATTTAGCAGGTGTTATCTATCGAGAAGATTGAGATGACGGTGTAACACCTGGCTTCCTTGATGTTTTAACAGTTAAAGACAGATTTCATGAGAAACTAAGGGCTCCTTTTACCAAGCTGCAGTAAAAGGGGGTCTGCAATTCCTGCAGTGAGTAAAAGGTGGTTTTCAGCAAAAAAAAAAAAAAAAAGAGAAATGGCCCTGTGCTAATCACAGGGATTGGTGTGCAGCCATTTCCAAGGGGTGCCCTTACCACCACCTATTTAGGGGACAGTAAGGGCTCGTGCGCTAACCCAGCAGTATGCAGGCAGCAGGCGGTGCTGTCCGATTACCGCCGTGTAAAATATTTTTGTCACACCAGAAATGGCATGCACTGGGGGTAGGAACTACCATCGGGCTCCTGCAGTAGCCTGGCGATAGTCCTGATTTGGTGCGCGACAATGCCGAGGTAGCTCTACTGCAGTGTTGTAAAAGGGCCCCTCAATGCATGACATTCCAAGTTCTTTTAAAATTATGCTTTTCAGCTCATATATAGGAAATAGAGTTAGTTTTCAAAGAGTTTATGCTCCCACCTTTGAGTATGAGGCTTTTGGCCTCGCTGAAAATTTACTACAGCCGCCCTCCTAAATTTTTTTCTCAAAATTCTACTAAATTTCTGAACTTAGGAGCCAATAAGTTAGGTGGTAACAGGGGATGGATTTAATGCGGTAAAAAAAAGTTAGGAGCCTAGCATTGATTTTCAGCACTAGGCTCATTAGGCTTTTAAATCTAGGCAAATGCATGGCAGACCTAAATTTAAGAGCATAATTTTTAAACTAAATGTAGGTGAGCTTTCAGCGGAAGTTTATTGAGCCTTGAAGTCTCTCCACTGTTTCACCTCTCTTCTCATCCACTGTGTTATTGAAGTCTGTCAATACTTGGATAACACATAACACATGGGTTTTCCCTGCATTAACTGCTAGTGCAGAGCCGCTCTTAGGAGCTGTGCATTATTTTCACAGTTAGCACACGGTAAAACTGGGTTCTTTTTGTGGTAGGGGTGTTGCATGGGCAGAGAGTGGGCAAAGAGGCATTTAATATGCGTTTACTGTGTGCTAACTGCCTAATGTAGAGTTAACACGAGACCACCTTCCGCCTCCTAAATAGGAGATGCAAAGTGCTCCCACATTAACTGGGTGCAGGTATCGTGTGTTAATGTGAATGTTAATTCATAACCTACAATAAACAAATAGTGGGAATACCATAATAGGTACCCCTAGGGTGGCATCAGCAGATGGGTTTGCCGCGTATGAGGTCTTCTTTTACTGTAGCGGGCTAAAGGATGTTTAAAAAAAAAAAAAACGGAAATGGCTATGCGGTAAGTTAAGTACTTAAGGCCCCTTTTACTAAGACACGTAGGTGCCTACACATGCCCAACGCGCGGCAAAATGGACTACCGCGTGGCTCTTGCGGTAATTACATTTTTGGCATGCGTCCGCTATGCGCGCCTGAAAAATATTTTTTATTTTCTGGCACGAGTCTGCTACGCGCACCAAGTAGCATCTGATGCATGTAGGTCTTTACCGGCCAAATTCTGTACTGCTAGGTCTGGGGCTGGCGGTAAGGTCTGAGACCCAAAATGGGCGTGCAGGAATTTTGATTTTGCCGCATGTCCATTTTCAGCAAAAAAAAAGGCCTTTTTTACAGGTGTGCTGAAAAATGATTCTGCGCGCATCCAAAACCTGCGCCTATACTACAGCTGGCCATTTTTCTATGCGCCTTTTTAAAAGGACCCCTTAATGTACGGCCGTTTCCTAGGGGGGGCCCTTACCACTTCCTATTTAGGAGGCAGTATGGGCTCCCATGCTAACCTGGTGCTAAAAAAAAAATTAAGCTTTGAACTCCGGAAATGGCACTTGGCACACACTGGCACTTCCTTACTGTGGCTTTGAAAAGGGCCCCTAAATTTGTAGCTACCACATGGTAAAATTTTGTGTTAAGCCACGGTAACTGCAATTTTTACTACAGTTTGTGTAAAGGGCCCCCCTAGACTTCTGTGTTTGGCTAAAATTAGAGGACAAATCTAGGGCCCTGTTTACTAAGCCATGCTATAGGCATGCTAGCGTTTTTAGTACATGCTAAAAATTAATGCACGCTAACGTTAGAGACACTCATATATTCCTGTGGGTGTGTCTAGCGTTAGCACTCGCTAATTTGTAGTGCATGCTAAAAATGCTAGAGCACCTTAGTAAACAGGGCCCTTAGGAGCCTAAATGTTAGGTACTGAGCTTTTTTTGAATATTGGAACCAGTGGTTTTCCTTATTGAAAACTGATTTATTTAAATTACTATGTTAATGAATTAATGTTCATGATGTTTATTTTTGCTTCTTTTTTTTTAACTAGGTGCTTCAGAACTGGGCCCATTTTCAGATCCCAGGCAGTTCCCAAGTATTTCATCCCTCACCGAGAGCCGCTTCTCCAACCCTCGAATGCACTATCCGGCCACTTTTACTTACACACCGCCAGTCACCTCAGGAATGTCGTTGGGTATGTCTGCAACCACTCACTATCATACTTATCTACCACCGCCTTACCCGGGCTCTACCCAGAACCAAAGTGGACCATTCCAAACCAGCAGTACCCCGTATCTCTACTATGGTACTTCTTCAGGATCCTACCAATTCCCCATGGTGCCTGGTGGAGACCGATCTCCTTCTAGAATGCTTCCACCCTGCACCACCACTTCAAATGGCAGTGCTCTGTTAAATCCCAACTTGCCCAATCAGAATGATGGCGTCGATGCAGATGGAAGCCACAGCAGTTCACCAACTGTTTTGAATTCTAGTGGCCGAATGGATGAGTCTGTCTGGAGACCTTATTGAGATTTTTTTGCCCTGTAATTGGGCTAAAATAGGTGAGCCTGAACTAGTTAAGTAACTCACAAGTGCCTGTTTTAAAGATTTTAGTAGTGATATATGCAATTGATGAGATGCCACGTTAAGAATGGGATGACAAATCAGCATAATGCTCCCAAAAATGAGTCACTGAGATTCAAATTACGGAAATAAAAGCATTTATGTCTTTAGTGCATTTACCTTATCTAATGAGTTAAAGGTATTTTTCCACAGGAAAAAAATGTTTTTTTTAAATTTTGTCCAAATGTTTGTAATAAATAGTGGACACTTACAACCCAGTACAAAGACATGGATTGTAGGTATCAGCAGACGTGGCATACAGCATTGTGAGATAAAGCCATACAGTGTATGGGGTGCACTTATACAACCCAGTTTACCGGCTTGCGTACAAAAAGTGTCTATTTCCAGTTGGGTAACTTTTTGAAAATTGAAAATATTGAAGCAAATGAAAGCATGCCTGAGCTCTCGATTTTCCATGGTACCAATCAATGCTGTCTTGCTTTGTCTGATTTTTGCCTTTACGTCAAATACCAAATAATAATAATAATGTTTATGCAAAATAAAAATAGCAATAGCAATATTAGCCATAGCGGTACAGATAATATTTCTATTTGTGTATGTTTTCTTTAAATTATAAATATGTATAAAATTTGAGGTTATTTGCTAACACAAATCCTCCTATAAGTTTAAGGAAATATTTATAATTATTTAATTGCATTTGGACCCAGAATTGTTTTTTTTTTATGTTGACTGGTCCCTAAAAGTGTTTTTTCTAATTAATTATTTTTTGTAACAGAATTTTTTCAGTGGATTATATGCAAAGTTGTACCTGAACTTTCATGAATAATTCCAGCAGATCCAGGCACACTGCTGTATGCATCTATATATTTTTAACGCGTCCATCCTTTGGTACTATGGATGTAGCATATTTCTGTAACTTATGAAGGAAGTGTTGTGTTATATTCAGCTGCCTTCAAGGCAGATTTGCCATTTAAGCAATAATATTATTTTTTAATTAATTAAAAACAAGATTGGCTTTGGCAAAAAAAAATATAATTATATATGTGTATTTAAAACCCCACAAGCATAAAATGCTAGAGTGGGAAAGATACTTTGTTTTCCATAATACAATTATGGCCGATGTCATGTGTAGAAAAAAGCACAAGTTAGAGTAGTCAAATGAACCTTAAATCTTCCAGCTCAATAGGAAGCGCAGACGTCACCTTAAAGCCATTTACCTGGAAACTCACTTCCTGTTTTGGTGTACTTATATGTACAGATGAAGCGGTATAGCACACCCCTAATAAACCATAAAGCATGGTGCCCCTAATCAGGAAAACTATATTTCATTTGGTACTCATTCCTTCGGTTTCTAGTAGCAAACACCATTAAACATCATTGGTAAAAAAAGCAAACAGACTGCATTATAGGGGCCTTTTACTAAAGTGAATTAAGCAGTGAACATGGGAATTATTGTGCGCTAACAGTTAATATGATGGCTTGATGCAGCACATGCTAATTCGTGTGTTAACTGTGCAGTGTGGTGTGGAACAAAGAATAGGGAGAGAAGGGAAATGGGACTTGATATACTACCTTTCTGAAGCTTTTTGCAACTAGATTCAAAGCGGTTTACAGACATTCAGGTACTTATTTTGTACCAGGGGCAATGGAGGTTAAGTGACTTGCCCAGAGTCACAAGGCGCTGCAATGGGAATTGAACTCAGTTCCCCAGGATCAAAGTCCACTGCACTAACCACTAGGCTACTCCTAGGTGTGGACTACCTTTTACAAGTTAACTTACAGTGTGTTAACTGTTACTGCGGAAGATAACATATATCACAACGTGACTAGAGGCCTTTTTACTCAACCAGAGTAAGTTTTTGCACTTTAACGGCAAATATTAATGCATGGCCTGTGCGATAATTCTTTGAGGGTGTGCCTAGCATATCCTCTGCAGTTATTGCACACTAAAGTTCTTTATCATATGTTAAGACTATCTGCAATTGGTTTGGTGCATTTAGGGGCCCTTTTACTAATCCGTGCATAAGCGCCTATGCGTGCCCAACGCGTGTCAATTCTGAGTTACCGCCCGGTTACCGCGTGGCCTGGGTGGTAATTTCATTTTTTACGCGCGTCCGCTACGTGCGGCGGAGAATATTTTAATTTTCTGGCCTGCGGATGGTAATCGGCATTTGAATGCATGTTGACCATTACCGCCCGGCTAACACGTGAGACCTTATAGCTAAGTCAATGGCCGGCGGTAAGGTCTCAGACCCAAAATGGACGTGCACCAATTTTCATTTTGCCTCACGTCGATTTACGGCCCCCCCAAAATGATTCTGTGTGCAACCAAAACACGCGCCTACACTACCGCAGGCCATTTTTCAGCGCACTTTAGTAAAAGGACCCCTTACTGCTTCCTCTTGAGGAGGTGGTATCAGTGCTAACTGCACAAGGGACAGTGATTGGTTATATCACGCGCTAACTGCAGTGAACAGTCTATGCCCATTCTTGACCTATAACCCCCCCCCCAAGTTCCCAACCCTTAACACAGCATGCATTTAATGCATAAATTAACACACACTGTCATGCCAGCATGGTAATAGGTATCATGCTCCTGCAGTAATAGCATGTCCTAATGTGCTCGATAACTGCTAAATGCATTTTAGTGAAAGGGCCACTAGGCATTTTTCTCTGTTAACTGCATAGGTTAATACTGAGCACAGAGGCTTTGCAGTTACTCCACACTAATTTTTGCAGGGAATGCACAGTAGGTGCAAATTTGTACTGAACTTTAGTAAAAGGGTCCCTATGTGTAAGTTCATCAGCTAAAAGTGTGCTTGATGCTACCAAATATTTCATTTCTGGTATGAAATTATATTCTTAAAGTAATGCATGTATGTCCTTGCCTTCTAAAGTTTGTATACCAAATATGTTTTTTAATAAGACTATTTTCAAAGGCTTGTTTTTTTTCTTTAAAAGTGGAAGCTGTAATTGATGCTATTTATTGTTCATTTGTGGTAGCTGGAAGCTGGCCATCCTCCACTTATTTGTAAACAGTAAAGTTAAATTTGTTAATTTCAACAGCACTTAAAAACCAGTGTCTGGTTACACATTTCAGTTTTGGTTTTAACTGAGAGTGAGAGAAAAAGAAAAGTACTGCCAGTGCAAATCATCATTTATTTAATAAAAAAGGTACTATATTTGTACGATAATTTTTTATTGCTGAGGGCTTTTTAAAAGACTTACTGTATGCATATTATGCCATTGTTTTAGGGATGCTTTTGTGTTACAGTGCTATTGTGGCTGCAGGCAGCAAACCAAAGACAAATTGTTCAGGTTTTGGGGTAAAAGTGAAGCACCTTCCTTTGATCTCTGAATAGATGCAGTGTGAGATATGATGTCGGCTAAATATATGTGACCAAAAATTTTATAGAAGTCCAAATTGAGCAGGTGAATAGGGGTGGGGTGGGGGAGAGAGAATGGGGTAAAGTTTATTTTTGTAACCTTATGGATTCTAATTTCATGGATCCAGCAGAGACAGAAGTGGTATACTTGTGTCTTCCCTTGGTTAGGCATTGTTTGCTGAATATAGGAAATTCACATTCCAGTTCTGCTCGCGAATTTGACCCATTGCAAAGGTTCATTCGTCAGAGAACATGCCTGATTTGTTTCTTGCATGGCATTAATGGAACACCATTTGTACTACGGTTGATACCACAGTCAACCAGGTCAACCTGAACAGACTGATCCAGACCTGGTTTTGCCTTGTAATGTGCTTGGAAATGTACAACTTTGTAAGGGGAAATCTATATCTGGGTACCTGCATTTATGCACCACTTATGCACGTAAATGTAGAGAATTTCAGCACTTTCATGGGTAAGGTAAACTTACATACATAAGTGGCAGGAAATCAACTAAGCATGGGGAACATGGAATAGGCACAGACAGTATAGAATACCATATGTTTTGCATGCCCTTGCCACAGTTAGATTTTGCTTTCCAAAAATACTAGGACTAGGGGGCATGCAATGAAGCTACTAAGTAGTAAATTTAAAACAAATCAGAGAAAACCACTCAACGTGCAATTAAACTCTGGAATTTGTTGCCAGAGAATGTAGTAAAATTAGTTAGCTTAGCAGGGTTTAAAAAGGTTTTCATAATTTCCTAAAAGAAAAGCATATAAGCCATTATTAAGATGAACTTGGGAAAATCCACTGCTTATTTCTAGGATAAGCAGCATAAAATCTGTTTTAGTGTTCTGGGGTCTTGCTAGGTACTTGTGACCTGGATAAGCCACTTTTGGAAACAGGATACTGTGCTTGATAGACCTTTGGTCTATCTCAGTATGGCAACGCTTATGTTCTTATGTACAATTAGGCCAGTAATTTGGCTGGTGTAACTGTGGGTGCATAAAGTTTAGGAACACTGATGCCAGGTCATGCTAGTATTCTATAAAGGAACCTGGGCACCCAGATGGTTTTATAGAATAGGTTCTCACCACGTGGCTTTGGCACCCCATATATAGAATTACCCCCTTGTATGCAATAGGACTAAACCAGGACTAGATCAGCTTGTTCAAATTTGACATGGGTGAGCTGGCAACCTTACCCTGCAAGTCTTGTGTTCTGGAAGTGGAAAATCTGCCTCTTGAAAGTAGACTTAATAATATTATCTCAGTAATTAAAGATAAAGATGGTAGTTTTAGGAAATCAGTTCTCCCTTGTTTGCAGGTTTTGACACCATCTTTATATTCTAGGGCTTCTAAATGACACTGTTAGCAATCCTGCTCGCTTGTTTAGCATTTCCCTGGTCCTTCATTAGAACACTGACCATGTGTATCATTACAAAGCTTTCTATAGGCATTCCTCTTGTTAGAATACCTGCGAAAATGTTGTAATTTGAGTACTAGAATTGGACTTTAGGGAGAATGAGGAGTGGAATGGTACAGGTGTGGAAAAAGCAATAATCGTTCATACTATTCTTCTGTATGTGTTCAACAACCTACAACCATCTGAAACTTTGAATTTATCAGTTTTAAAACAAAATTTTATCATGGATTTCAGTTTAGCAGTTTTCTTCTCAGAAGTTTTATCTCTGTTTATGTTTACAAATACGCCTTTGCTTTTGAATGCAGTACATTGAAATGTATCAGCCAGAACCTTATTTTACCATATTTCTTTCTTGCTTGCTTACTATAAGTGACATTCCATTTTTTAAAACTTTTTTTTTATAAGTGCTAATGATTCTTGAATTTTCATCTGGAACAAAATACTTGTAGCATTTTGTGTAAATATGAGCTTTTTTTTCCAGATACATTTTGCCCAATATTTACTGTTCTTACACATACTGTACAAATGAATTGTGCTTTGTGCCACAGACAGTGATTGTGGATGAGTTTACTCTGACTTTAAAGGGAATATCTATATTGTACTTTGCAACTGTAAATTGAATTACATTTTCATATGATTGTACTATTTTAAGTTTGAATTTAATTTCCAATAAAATGGCTTTTTTGTTAAACTTCTGGATTACGTTGTCCTTTCTGTTGTGTTTTTCATACTATTCATGGGTCATATAATACACATAACGCTTGTTGGATTTAATTAAGAGGCCCCTTTTTCTAAACCGTGCTAAGCATTAAGGATTAGATTCAGCTGGAAAAAATGAACTGTGAGATCTATTCTGTAAACGGCAGTTCGCGTTGGGAGTCATGTAGGGGCCCTTTTATTAAAGCACGTAGACAGCTGCGTGCGTCCAATGTGCGTCAATTTGGACCTACCGCCCGGCTATCGCGTGCCCCGGGCAGTAATTCCATTTTATACGCGCGTCCGATACTAACTGGGCGGTAATCAGCAGTGTATACGCACTGACGATTGCTGCCTGGTTAGCACTTGAGATCTTACCGCTAAGTCAGTGGGTGGCTGTAAGGTATCAGGCCCAATTTTTATTTAGCTGCACATCCATTTTCGGCAAAAAAAAAGACCTTTCTTGCAGGTGCACTGAAAAATGGACCTGTGCATGTCCAATACACATCCCTACACCAGCGCAGGCCATTTTTCTGCGCACTTTAGTAAAAGGACCCCCTTATAGAATAGTGCATAGCGCTGGGATCCAAACCCAACTTTGGGTATAAGGATTTACGCCAACTGAAACCTGGTATAAATCCTTGCGTGCAAAGTGGGTGCAGGTCCCCCAAATTCTATAATACTGCATGCATCTTTAGTGAACCTGACCTGCCCATGCCCCTCCCTTGGCCACACCCGTTTTCCAGCTATGCGCTAAAAGATTTGCACGTGCATCTTTATAGAATTCAGTGGCGCAGCCACAAGTGGGCCTGGATGGGCCAGGGCCCACCCACTTAGGGCTCAGTCCCACTCAACAGTAGCACACATTTAGTGGTAGCTGTTGGGGATCCCAAGCTCCGCCAGCTGAGGACTTCCCCCTGATGGTAACTAACATGCTACTCTCCATGATACCGGCATCTGCACATTCTCAGTTTTCAGCGCATGCCTGCTGCAGACTGCCAAGGTGGAAAGAAGAGTTTTCTCGCCAACTGAGATATTTTTTGGTGGTGGGGGGGGGGGGGGGGGGTTAGAACACTTGGTGCCCACCCACCTCTTGCCTAAGCCCACCCAAAATCTATTGTCTGGCTACGCCCCTGATAGAATCGCACTTAACAAGAAGCAAGCACAAATCCAAATTATTGCCAAGTAATGTCAATAATTGATTGTTAATACCCAATTATTGGCACTAATTGGCTAATTACTCAATTAAATTGCATTAGCAAATTGGACATGCACAATTTTCAGCTCCATTTATAGAATCTGGGGGATAGCGCCCAGTTTATGCTGCCAATAAATAAATAGATAGTGCAAAGCCGTGTTAAGGGACTTTGCAGTATTTTCACAGTTAGCGTGCAGTAAACCAGGCATTAAGGGGCCCTTTTATAGAGGCGCGCTGAAAAATGGCCTGCAGTAGTGTAGATGCGTGTTTTGAGTGCACACAGAATCATTTTTCAGCGCACCTGTAAAAAAAATGCCTTTTAAAGTTTTTGCAGAAAATGGACGTGCGGCAAAATGAAAATTGTCGCGTGTCCATTTTGGGTCTGAGGCTTTACTGCCAGCCATTGACCTAGCCGTAAGGTCTCATGCAGTAACTGGGCAGTAATAGTCTATGCGCATGAAATGCCAATTACCACCCGATTGCCACTTGTGCGCCAAAAAATAAAAATATTTTCCAGCCCGCATAGCGGACGTGCATCAAAAATGAAATTACTGCCCGGGCCATGTGGTAGCCGGGCGGTAACTCAAAATTGACGCACGGGCATGCGTAGGTGCCTTCGCGGCTTAGTAAAAGGGCCCCTAAGTGTTTTTTTTATGTTGCAAGTATGGCATGGATGGAGGGAGGGTGGTAAGGAAGGTATTTGGCAGTTAAAGTACTGCACTTTATATTCAAGTGTACTTATGTGGCAGCATAGAGCTCCCTTTACTAAGTGGCAGTGCGCCCAATGCGGGCTTACTGCTCGTTATATAGGAAGTACTGCCGGGCTACTGCAGCAGCCCTGTGGTACTTCCCACACCTAGCGTGCCGTCATTTTAGGCGCTACAAAAATTTATTTTTGTAGTGCCGGAGTGTATATGGCGGTAATCGGGTAGTGCCGCGCGTTGCCCGGTTACCACCAGGTTAACGCAGGAGCCCTTACCACCACCACCTCACTGGGTGGCAGTAAGGGCTCGCTCCCGAAATGGCCTCGCGGCAAGTGCTTTACTTGCCGCACAGCCATTTCCTGTGGGAAGGAGAGACTTCTCTTTTACCAGCTGTGGTAAAAGGGGGCCTCGGTGCGCATGTAAAACACACACCGGTGCCAGCCCTCTTTTGCCACAGCTTGGTAAAAAGGGGCCCATAGTGTAGTATATTTATAGGGGGAATTCTGTAAATGGCATTCAAAAATCAGTGCTGGAAAGAATCAGTGCTATGTGGTATTCAATAAAGGGTGCTCCAAGATGAGTGCAATAGCACTTAAAGCCAATTCCTATGCATAAATTGAGTGCTAGAATTTATGCCAGCTGAGGTGTACAGACAACGAAAAGGACCTCGGGGTGATAGTGTCTGAGGATCTCAAGGTGGCAAAATAATGTGACAAAGCAGTGGCCAAGGCACCAAACTCATGGCATTTCAGCGTGTAAATGGCGCTATTTTATATGAGTATGAACAACTTTTTGGAATGTCCCTGGTTACGTCCCCTTTTGAGTTGTGTACTAGATGATTTAGGCACAAGGGGCTAGACTCTGTATATGGCACCTGAAAAATCTACATGGAAATAAATTACGCCTTGGCATATTCTCTAAAGAATGCCTAAATCTTGTAGAATAGACTTATTGTTTCTGCATGGTATATAGAATATGCCAAGCAGCAAGCTGGGTGACTAAATTTGGTCGCATCCATTTAGGCTACGTTTTACTTGGTGTTAGTCCTGACACCTAAATTAGGTGCAGAGCGGGTGTATTCTATAATAACTAGTAAAAGAAGCCCGTTTCAGAGGAAATGAAACGGGCGCTTGCAAGGTTTTCGTCGCCAACACCCTCCTCCCTCCCTGGCCAACCCCTTCGTTGTTCTGGCATTGCTCCGCCCCCAACGTCATGACGTTTGACGTGAAGGTGGGGCCTGGAGCGATTTCCCACCCCCGCCTCCCTGCCTCCCTCCCTGCCAACCCCTTCGTTGTTCTGCCATTGCTCCACCCTCGAGGGCGGGGCCCGGAGCGATTTTGGTGGCTTCACCACCACGAACCTTCGAACCTTTTTGAAGGAAGTCAAAGCTTGGCTTCACTGACGTCAGTGTCCTCAGAACGTTGAGGGTGAGTTTTATTATAGTAGATGTGCATAAATTTGAGAAACATCCACGCCCCGCCCAAGGCCATGCTCCCTTTTCAACTATGCGACTTAGAATTTAGGTTCAACACGTTACAGAATACACTTTGTGAGTTGTGCATGTAAATCTCAATTAATGCTGATAATTGCTTGTTAACATCCAATTAACAGCTCTGATTAGCTAAACAATTAAGTTATACGCATTGTTATAGAATACGCTTTGGTTTCTACATGGATTTTCAGGTGCCTATATAGAATCTGGGAGAAGGTGTTAGCGTGCAAAAAGATGCATGTGCAAATTCCAATTAGTGCCAATTAAGTGCAATTATTGATAAAGCTCATTCATTCATACCTGATAGCTTTCTTACCAATTTAGTTGCATGTGCATCTTGACACAACACCTACATTTCAGCACTGATCTTTCAGGGCCATATATAGAATCTGGGGACATGCGGGTAATTCTCTATAGGTTGTCTAAGGTTAGGTGCCTGGAGTTGCAGGTTAAATGTGGATTTTGTAATGGCAAATTGTATATGCAATTTCTGTTGTAGAATATTAGCCTAAGTCCACAGTTGAATGTCTAATGTTCGCCGTGAGCACCTATTCGATGTCTGCTGTAAATGCTTATGCCTAATTGTAGGCAGTTGGGCATGTAAATGATAGTATTCTATAAATTGCACACACATCTGCTAGGCACTCCCCTGACATGCCCATGCCCCTCCCAGATCATGCCTTCTTGTAGTTGCACATGACAGATTTATGTACTCATTTTTGCGGAAGATGTCCAAAACTCCAGTGGCAAACATAGCCCTTTTTGAACCTGAAAAGGTCTCTCTTTTTTTTTTTTTTTTGAAAATAGCCATTTGGTAGATGTTCTCAGTGCGTCTATCTTTTTGGACCATTTATGAGGAAAAAACGTCCAAGTGAAAAATGCACAAAATCAAGCCATCTTAGTAGACTGGCCATCCCAGCAGAGCAGTGGGGCACCCTAGGGAGCACTGCAATGGACTTCACTTAAAAGGTCTCAGGTGCACATCTCACCATTACACCCTTATATTATATAGTGAGCCCTCCAAAAGTCACCAAAACCTACTGTACCCAAATGTACATCCCTACAATAGCCCTTATGTTTGCAAGTGTCACCTATATGTAGGTATAGTATGTTTTGGGTAGGTTTTGGAGGGCTCACACATTCCACCACAAGTGTACCAGTTAGAGTAGGATATGGACCTGGGTCCCCTTCTCTACAGTGCACTGTTTGCTGCTCTAATAGGATTGACCATAACATCTGATGCTATCACAGAGCCTGGTATGTACTGTTTCTTTACAGACAAAAAAGCAACACTGGGCCTTCAAGAGTGGGACAACAGGGGTTCTTTATTGGCAGATGACCCAACACGGGCCATGTTTCGGCGTTAAACAATGCCTGCTTCAGGGGTCAAAGTTTGGTTCTGCAATGTGCACGTTGTATAAGTTCAATGCCCCCAAAAGTTGGAACAATTGTTTGTAGTTCACTGCAATGCGAAGGCTGAACTCTTTAGAGAGCCTTCCCGTTTGCATAAAGACACTGGATGGGGGATGGGGGGGGGGGGGGGAGATGGGGGTTAGTGACTACTGGAGGAGTAAGGGAAGGTAATCCTTGATTCCCTCCAGTGGTCATTTAGGGCACTTCTTTGTGGCTTATTTGTTAATAACCAAAACATACAACTTATAGCCCTGGATGTTTTTGTTTTGATCCATTACAGCAGAAAAATGTCCAAGTGTTAGGAACGCCCAGACCCCTCCTTTAATATGCCCCTGACACGCCCCCTTGTGATTTGAATGCACTTCTGATGGATTTCATAGAAAAAAATCTAAAAATTGGTTTCAAAAATACCAATTTGGATGTTTTTGTGAGAAAAACATCCAAATGCAGATTTATGCCACTTTTTGGATGTTTTCCTCTTTTGAGAATGAGCCCCTTGGTGGCTTGATACCAAAATAACCCATTAAACATTGTTTTAGAACACATATATTTAGGGCAAGGATATGAAAATAACGATGGAAGTCTATCAGAGCAATCTCTGTTTCTTTGAGGTAAGTTAACCCATTTAGACAAATATTCAGGAAGCATAACATGTAGAATAAGGAAAACCATAGTACAGAGCTTGAAGATAATCTGAGCTCTGATTGGGAACAGTGGCGTAGCTAGGTGGGGCCACGGGGGACTGGCCCCCCCCCAAAATTTGCTCTGGGCCCCTGGTTGGCTGGCAGAGGTCCAGTGCTGGACTGTTGCAGCACTGCCGCATTGCCTGCCCTGCTCTCTCTTCCCTTCATGTCAAAGTCTTCAGCTGGCGGGGGACCCCTGTCAGCCAAGATGCTTAGAGGTGCGGTGGAGGGGGGTGGTGGCGGAGGGGGGATGGCAGAGGTGGTGACCAAAATGTGCCCCCCCCCCCACCTTGGGGCTCTGGCCCCCTCCCATCTCGAGGTCTGGCTACACCCCTGACTGGGAAACAAGGCAAATTCCTCAAAAGAGGGGAAGCCGATTCAAATCCATAAATTAGATGAGTGGCCATATTCTGTAGGGTCTGTAGTTTCTTTTTAAACAAACCCTCAGACAACCCCACAAAAGTAGCATTTGAACAAAATATATGAGCTAGGATTAAAGATTGTACAATGATCCTAAAAGCACAATAATTGAAATTAGCCCTAATTCTTTAATTTTTTCATGTGTATTTTCCGCATAGCCATTTCAGGGTGGCCGGTAACTGGGCAGCTCGCGGCACTTCCCGATTACCACCGGGTACACACTGTTCCTACAAATGAATATATTTTTGTAGCGCTGGATCTGACGGTGCGCTGGGGGTGGGAAATACCACTGGGCTGCTGTGGTAGCCTGGCGGTACTTCCTTTTTAGCGAGCAGTAAGCCTGCATTGGGCTTACCACCGCTTTGTAAAAGGGGCCCCTAAGTACTTGTGCATAATATTGAGCCTGCAAATAGGTGGGAAAATGTGGGGTACAAATGTAGCAAATAAAATAAATAAATAAATAAATAAAATAATATGTAAATGGCCCAATTCCAGGAGATGTGGAAGCCTTTTTGGTTAACTTTATCTTCCACTGGTCAAAGTTGGTAAATTTTTGATTGTTAACCTGCTATATGTTTTCCTTTTAGGGGGGATCCAGGGGTGAGTGGGGATGTGGGAGGGCTCAAGCAAGACAGTTATGAGGGCTCCGACTGAATATTGGCCAGGACCCACGTGACTTTTTTTTTTAAATTTCAGCACTGCGATTCTTCTCTTGGCCCCTTTCTTCACTTACACCTTCTCACCAACCTGCATCATGTAAAAGCCTAAGCTCTACCCCCTGAAATGTCATCTCCCCCACCCCGGCTGTCTAGTTAAGCCCCTTTAGGCCTACTTTTGTTTCCTGGTGGTTCTGTGGGACGTTGGGGGCATTAGTGAAGCCCTCTCACTCCTACCTCTTGCAGCAGGCTGGCGAATAAGGCAGAGCCGTAGCTGTAGCGAGGGCGGCTGACACCCGGGGCAGGTCGCCGCTGCGCATCCCCCTTGGGTGCAGCATGGCGCCCCCCCCTTGGTGCCCCCCCGGAGCGCACCCTCCACCCCGGAGCGCATTCTTAATTGACGAAGAAACGAAGAAGCGAGGGGCGGGCGGGAGGGCCATTAGAAGTCTCGGCAGTCATGTTTTCCAACCTGCTGCATGGGGCAGGAAAAGGGGGCTTTGCTTTTGCCCCCAATATACCACTAAACCACTAGGGAACAGAGGTAGGCCTGTTGGGGGCTACCTAGTCCACTAGGGTGGGGGGGGCAACATTCCATGGTGTAGAGGTGGGGGTGGGGTAGGGCATTTAAATGATACTAGCTGGGGGGAGGGTAAGAGAGAAGGAAGGGGTCAGGAGGGGGATCCTGGTGCTGAAATAAAAAAATAAAAGTTATATGGGTGTCAGCACCTGCATAACCCACTGTTCCTCCCTAACACTGCCCCCTGTACTGCCCTTGACCTGCCCTCTTTTTCTGGGGCTGGTCAGAGATGATATTGAGCAGCACTGCCCGCTCTAGTACTGCTGAATAGGCTGTGACAAGTCTGCTGCATTTTTATTTTTCTAAAGTGCTTCTGAAATGTGGATGATTGACAGCTCTGTAACTAGAGCCCTTCCATAGGCGGTAGGTGGCCCAACTGTTTGGGGAGGCTAAAGGGGGCGGGGTTAGGGGTGGGGCCATGGGTGGAGCTTAAATCCATAATTGTCTGATAACACACAGAAAAAATAAATAAATAAAAATAAAAGTCACAATTAATACCTTTTATTAAATTTAGATATTAGATATGTATCATATGTCAAAGAATAAAGTGGTTGCTCAAAGCATATACTAACCACAATCGCTCAACTACAAAACACTATGCACAACTTTGTGCAAAAACACACTCAGAACCTTACTGTACCATAAATATTACACTGGGCAGAACCTAATACACCAATATACCACCCATACGGAAAATGCAGACCGTCAACAATATGAAACAAGGATCATAATATCACAATTCTCATGCAGAGCCACAAAACATCCTAATTCATGTTTAATGTGGGATAAAATGCCATACATAAGTAAATAAATATAAACATTTAGTGTTGAGCACCTGATTCTCAAAGTGGACATATTCCAAACACTATAATGAAAATAAAATTGTCTTTTCTACCGTTGTTGTCTGGTGACTTTGTTTTTCTGATCATGCTGGCCCAGTATCCGATTCTGCTGCTATCTGTCCTCTTAACTCCGTTTCCAGGGCTTCCTTTCCATTTATTTCTTTACTTTCTGCCATTCTTCTTCATTTCTTGTCCTCGCTCCCCTGCCCCCCCCCCTCCAGCCATCCATACCCACCCATTGATTCTCTCCTCTCCCCTGCCCCCCCTCCAGCCATCCACACCCACCCACCCATTGATTCTCTCCTCTCCTCTCTGTTCCAGGGCAGATTTTCTAACAGGAGCTGCTCATCCAATCAGAGAGCTCTATTTGAATGCAGATTAACATACAGATACTCTAATGGGAATTTTTAGTCAAAAACACTTTGTTTTTGGATCAAAGTTCACATTTTTGATCAGAGCCATGCCCTAACATTAAGGCTGTAAACATTTCCAACAATTTTTACCCATAAATATGCAAACGAGAACCTCCCAAAAACGGACTAATTTGCATATGGCTTGAGCAAATTTGAGTACATAGCATACCAATCCCACTTCCTAGCACCTAAATTCTGCAATTAGATTTAATGCAAATACTTTTAAAATTTATTTTTAGCACTTTTAAAATTTCAGGGGTCAGTGCAAGTCTCTTTGGTGTGAACTGCTCATGTGCAGGAATTCATGATCCTAGTTAAATATCTCCCTGGCAACCCAGGACACCTCCAGCCAACCCCCCTGCTCTGCTCTCCCAGCAGTAAGATAATCAAATTACAACTGGTTATACACAAGGCTAGAGACGGCTTTCACACAGCTGCTGCTATTTAAACCCCCCAGAGCAGCAGGACTCGCAGGAGAACTACTACTAATACTATTTAGCATTTCTATAGAAACAGCTGATCCATCCTCTTATACCGGGCGCCTATGAGCCCTTCCTTCATTTGTGCACAGATCAGGTGCAGTAGAAGTAGCAGCACTGCGAGCTTCCCCACACTGCCTCTGCCAATGCGTTTCAGATTCTGCCCTGGGGAGACCACCTCTGAGGGTGAGAGGATTATTTAGCCCCCATGCCTGTGTAATCGCTGGGCTCTCAGCTGAGACACTGTCAACAATGATATCCATTAGTGACAAATCGTGCTGATGGTTTCATTGCTGTGGATTCCTGTCCTCTGGGGACAGCACTGATACCAGTAGCTCATTCCACCTAGGCCTTGTTTTGTAGGTCTCTATCAACTGGAGTCAAATTTGAACTAGTGACCTAGAGGTTAGAGGCTCCATAATTCTCTGTGAATTCCCTCAAGCCGTCCAATTCCCTGAATATTTTCTGATACCTTTCAACAGGGTTCATGAAGCAAGAAATTGACTTTTCACACATTCCTACTTGAACAGCTGTATTCCAGGTCTCTTGTTTCTATTTTACAGGAAATAATGGTGGTATATTCAAAACATTTTGTTACTGCTTTAGATAAGTAACAATAGAGACATTATTGCTAAGCAAATTTCATAGCCGTTCCTTGTATAAATGAATGTGAATAGTCAAGACTTGCTATAATAAAAATTTTTCAGACAGACCGAAAGAATCTTTCTTTTTCTTAAAAGAGTATGGTTAATGTTATCTTTGCTGTTCTTTACTATAATATCCTTGGTGTGGAGTCAACTTCAGAAGTACAGAAAAAAGGAGTGGCTGATAGCAGTCATGAGCAAGAGGCAGAGCCAACTTTTCAAAATTATTGGGGGTGCTAAGCCCAATGGAAATAACCTCTCCCTAGACACATACACAGAATTTTCTCAATATTGGGGGTGCTCAAGCACCCACAGCACCCACAGAGTCGACTCCAATGGGCAGAGTTAGTTTGGGCAGGTACAGAGTTTATTACATAGTACTACCAATACATCTCAGTTGCGACCAACACTTTGCTAGCCTAATCCTAAACAGGGAGGGACTTCCTGTGCTTTGTTTTCTAATATGTTAATGTCCTCAGGGGTGTCAGAGTGAGATACATAATTCAGTATAGATTCAGACCCCATTCCAAACTATGAGAAGGGAGTCTAAGGTGATTTACTAGGCTGGCTCTCTAAAACCGTCAGCCAATCAAGACATCGCACAATCCAGTTGGTGAATATATATATTTGGCAATAATTTAAAGAATGTAGGAAAAAATCATATGGGCTTAACAGTGTAGATATATAAAAAGAAAATCAACATTAAAAGACAGAATTCACCCTTCAAATAAGACAACTATGACTCCCAGAGAGACAAAGATATTGGCTCTTTGAGATGAGAAAATGTTGCAATGGTGTTTCTCCACCACTGAGGTCTCCCACACATGGGCGGTGGAACATCTTTTTGGTTGGAGGTGCCGCACGTACCAATCTCTGCCCCACCCCGAAAACTCTTTAGCACGGTAAATCAAGCTTAAGAGCTCTTGATTTTGCTGTACTGAACATGTGTGGGCATTCCTGCTTCAGATATTCTACGTTCTCCATGAAGCCCAGAAGTCACATTCTTAGAGTTGGCACTTGTCACTCTATGCCACCCTGTGTGTATTCTTCCTTTTCTTCAACTGTAGTGTCACTTTGATGAGATTTGGTATAGATTTTACACAACAGAGTCACCCCATGAAGGTACTCAACAACACTTGAGGAAAAAATGTGTATTTTTCCCCTCTCAGAGATAGCAATTCACCAGCTGCTATTGGTGAATTTTATGTTGTGCTCCTATTGGAGCCCTAAGGAGAGACATTAGTCTACACTTAACTTTGAAATGGTTCACCATTAGTAATCCTTAGCTGATATTAAATAAGGTAATGGTCACATCAAGAAATTACCTCACTGAACCTGAGATTGCTTGGGATAAAGTAAAATCTCCCAATATACAGTATTAAAGTTTTTAACTCCAGCTTCAGATAGGCAAATATTTCCACACTGATCTGAGGGATGATGCACAAGAAATGGCATCCAACTGGTGCCAGAAAGGAGGAGACCATCACATCCAACCTCTAAGTGTAAATTTACTTCAAAGTGTATGATGGTATGAAGTGAAGGGCAGGCTTATTGATGTGTCCCATAAAGGAGATAATCTCTTTAGAGAAAGATCAAGAAAGTTATGGATCACATCATAGCCACTGTTTGACACTTTTGATTTTCGTTGTATCTATTTTGAACCTGCACTCCCTATTATCTAGGAGGTGCTCAGGTAGGATATCAAGAAGACACTCCTGTCCTCTGAAAAGGTGTTACTCTCTGTTCCCTTATTTTGGATATCAGTAATAAAGACCAAGTGTTATCCCACTTGTTACCTTCCAACTGTCCCCATTGTAACTGTCCCCAATGTTCCCTGTAAGCCACATTGAATAGATAGGAAAATGTGGGATACAAGTGTAATAATAAATAAATAAATAAATAAAGTCCATATGGCCTATCCAGTCTGTCCATCCACAATTTCTACTATATTTTCTTCTCACCTAGAGATCCTATATACTTATCCCAAGCTTTCTTGAATTCAAATACAATCTTCGTTTTCACTACCTCCACCAGGAGGCCATACATAAATTCACCACCCTTTCTGTGAAGTTTTATTTCCTCAGTTTACTCCTGAGTCTGTCCCCTTTCACCTTCATCCTATCCACTGTATCTAGTGTAGCATATCTGAACATAATTCACCTTGAATTACTACTGAAAAGGTGTGAGCTAAATCCAAATAAAATATCTTTAGGTTTCTATTTTTTGATATCAGATGAATCTGAGTCAACCCAAAAGAAGGTTACCTTTTGATTAACTGGCATAAATAATTGTTCCAATGAGTAACTTTAGGGTTCTATTAATGCTATCTGGTGTTATAAGTCTCAAATCTAATATTTCATTTACACCAAGTATGTTGAAAGTACCAAACATGAAATAACATTCAATTATTTGTCATTTTTTATTTGTCTTTTTAAATATGCAGTGCTCAGGATGTGCTATTGTGCCAATTTACCATAGTTCATGGTGACAGCCTATGGCACAACGACCCTGAACCATCATAGCACTGAACCTGCCTGCCTACCTTCTTAGTAAGATAATTCAGTCAGTATAGATGTAAATGTCACTTATATTATCGGCAATTCAGTCCAGTGCTGGGTTGTGTGCTGCTGCTGATTGATTAACACCCATGTGTCAGTGCTCAAAAGTTCTTTAAAACCAAGCTAACATTCTCATAGTTGTTCCCGACGTGGAGCCACGTTTCACCGTGACGGCATCTTCAGAACATATTTTCAAAACTAAAAAACAGAAACCAGCACATTGTTACACCCGTTCCTTCTTGTTTCTGATTCTCAATAGTATGTAACTTAAAGTCTCTAATTTTCAATAATATATAACGTGAAATTACCTTTCGAGTGAACATTTCAAAACAACTCTTGCAGTCTTACCGGGAGGTGAAACCGTGTTAAGCTCCTCCCTGCAACCAGAAGCCTGGCGCATGCTCTAAAATCAACTTCTTATCAACTTCTGGAGGAGCAACAAGTTCCCAGGCTGGACAAGCAGATATACATATATACACATACTCTCCACCCATTTACTCCCATTCTTTCCATACATGACCCACACATCCATTCATATACACCTGCACAAACACAAAGCCTACTCACTTTTACACCTATACCCCATATCCCTTCACACAAACAAACCCATGTTCCAAAAACCTCTGCACACACACATCTACCACTCCCCTACCTACCGACCCATGCATATCTACACATTCCCCACACAATTAAAACTATACCCTACCCCCACTTATTCAGATCCCCCATCAAAAACCGCCATACCTCCAACACACTGCTCCCACACAAACCACATATTTCTACAATCCCTTATACACATACCTATTCCAATTCCATATTACTCCCACACTCTCCTATGAACATAAACTTCCCATATATACACAGACACATAGCCTTTAACCTCACATCATACCTTCCCACATCAAAGCTATAACTGACATACTCCTATATCCACATATACACAGCCACAAACCCAGTTCAACTCCCAATATACCAATACATATTTTCCATACACAGTACTCATACTAACCACACCACATATATCCACCACATGTATACCCATCCACCCAAACATACATATGCCCTAACACACTCCAGTGAAAATCTGCCTAGGCAGAGGAACACTGAGATCCCACGGTACACAGACAGGAATGAAAAGTGAGAAGGAGACCAGGCTGATCAGGAGCAAAACGTGGAGACTTGTAAGGCTGATAAAACATTTATTGGTGAAGAAAACACAGAACTGTGTTTCGGCAGTTAGCCTGCTTCAGGAGTCTTCATATAATGTATGTATGTAAAAAAGTCACAAGGTGAATGATGGTTGTTTTTCCACAAAGGTCTTTTTCAAGACCAGATTTTCTCATCCATTTTTATCAACCATCATTTTTATCAATCACCTTGTGACTTCTGATTTCTAGCAAAAAAGTAGAACTGTGTGTCCTTGGATTTCCTGGGATAATCCCACGACCAACTCAGCCTATGATAGGTGTTTATGAAGTCATTTAGAAATATGAAGTGAACAATATTAGTGAACAGCTATTAGCAGTTTCTAATTCCAGTCATCTGCCTACCTCAGGAGATCTGATTAATTAAATAACTCCCCCTCCAAACAAAAGCTTTATCTGAGGTGAAGAGTTTGAGTGCTTAGACCAAGCTCCAATACAGGTTGGATAAATCAAATACTGGCTTAGGGCATTCGCTTTCTTTTTAAAGTGGTTCCAATTGATTTTTAAGAGTGCATAGCTATTTATACAAGTATAACATATGGCTGAGGACCCTCCCATATTAAAGGGTTTTTCTAATTTTGCATTAAACTGCTTAGTCAAACAGACTTGAAGTCTGTTGATGTTTTCAGCTAACAAGTGTTACTGCCTAAAATGTTCTGGTTTGTTTGTACTGGCTCATACATTTATCACATGATACAGAATGAAATATCACACAATATTCCTTCCCACATGTAGTATAATACAGTGTGTTTAGCATGTCAACCAGTTTTACCAGCTTGTGCACACAGTTCAGCTATATCGGAAAGCTGAGAAATATGCAGCATAAAACTGCATGCAACTACTGCATTACCTATAATGAAGCAGAATTAAGAAGACACACATTTGCATCATTTTTCTGTGTCATCAGCATGGATTGAATTTCAATAAAAGAGTATAGAGGACTCAACATAGAGAAGTTCAATTTTCAATAGGTCTTCTAGGCTGGGAAAAGGATGTTCAAGTCAGGACAGTCATAATTTGCAGTGTATTTTACAAAAAGCTCACTGAACATGGAGCATTTTATTTATTTTTTTGGATTTATTTACTGCCTTTTTGAAGGAATTCACTCAAGGCGGTGTACAGTAAGAATAAATCAAACATGAGCGGGAGGTGGTGGAAATGAAAACAGTAACGGAATTCAAACATGCGTGGGATAAGCATAAAGGAATCCTGTGCCGAAGGAATGGATCCTCAGGAGTTTAGTCAAGATCGGGAGGCGGGGCTGGTGGTTGGGAGGCGGGGATAGTGCTGGACAGACTTGTACGGTCTGTGCCAGAGCCGGTGGTTGGGAGGCAGGACTGGTGGTTGGGAGGTGAGGATAGTGCTGGGCAGACTTATACGGTCTGTGCCAGAGCCGGTGGTTGGGAGGCAGGACTGGTGGTTGGGAGGTGAGGATAGTGCTGGGCAGACTTATACGGTCTGTGCCAGAGCCGGTGGTTGAGAGGAGGGGCTGGTGGTTGGGAGGCGGGGATAGTGCTGGGCAGACTTATACGGTCTGTGCCCTGAAGAGCACAGGTACAAATCAAAGTAGGGTATACACAAAAAGCAGCAAATATGAGTTATCTTGTTGGGCAGACTGGATGGACCGTGCAGGTCTTTTTCTGCCATCATCTACTATGTTACTATGTAACAATACAAAGTATGGTATAGTATACTACTTACAATGTCAACATAATACGTAATTGAACATATTAATTGACAGTGTATGGCTGTAAAATATGTAAAGCTGCTGTAAAAAATATGTGCTTATGGCAACAAATGCAGTGAGAATAGCCTGTTTATAAAAATATATGTGCCAAGAAATAGCAGCATATGTCAGGGCTTTGTACCTGTATATACCCATACTTACATTTGATTTTGCTACTTACACATATAAATATTTATTTAAAAAAATACAGCCTGCCAATCTACAATTCTTGGTGGGTAAGAATTAAAACATATGTGGAGGGGGCATAATCGAATGGGGCACCTAAGTTTTCCTGGGGCCGTCCTCGCAGGATGGCTCCGCGAAGGGGTGGGGAAACCCGTATTATCGAAACAAGATGGGCGTCCATCTTTCCTTTCAATAATACGGTCGGGGACGCCCAAATCAGCAAATTTAGGTTGACCTTAGAGATGGTCGACCTTTGAGGTGGTCATCATCGATTTTCGGCAATAATGGAAACCGAGGATGCCCATCTCAGAAACGACCAAATCCAAGCCATTTTGTCATGGGAGGAGCCAGCATTCATAGTACACTGGTCCCACTAACAACGGAAAAGGCCTTTCCCTTACCGATCCCTTAGCGATTCGGAAAGGAACAGGCATGCATGAAGAAAATCGCATGCAAATGAGCTGCTCGCTGTTAGCTCATTTGCACACGATTTCCTTCCTAAGGAGGGGAAGCCAGTGCAGAGCAGCCAAGCGTTATGCGTGGCTGCTCTGTGCATGCCAAAGACGGCTTTATACATGCAGACAAACTGCATGTATAATAGCCGTCTACAACCTTAGAAAAACACAAGTCCAGGTGAAAACATCAAGTGCTCGTCAGGGACGTCTTTTTTTTTAAGAGTATGGGTGAAGGACGTCCTTCCTATTCTTCCGTCCCTGCGATGGCAGTTGAGGACATCCAAAATGTGGATGTTTCTGTGAGAAGGACATCCATGCATTTGCTATGTCTCTGACACCCCCTTTGTTTATTTGGATTACAAGTAGCAGCAGTGGGATTTGAACTGGCCACCTCTGGATTGCAAGACCAGTGCTCTAACCACTAGGCCACTCCTCCACTCCCTTGAAATTTGGCTGTCCCTGTGTTGGGGGGGGGGGTGTAGTTCAGGACGTCCAAAATGTTTGAAAGAAGGACGTCCACGCCTTCGCTATGCCTCCGCTACTGCTGCGATGGACCTGAGTATGACATTTCAGGCAGACAAAAAAAGTTTTTAAAATTGTTTTTTTCAGGGTGGGAGGGGGTTAGTGACCACTGGGGGAGTCAGGGGCGGTCATCCCTGATTCCCTTCGGTGGTCATCTGGTCATTTCGGGCATCTTTTTGAGGCTTGGTCGTAAGAAAAAATGGACCAAGTAAAGTCACCCAAGTGCTTGTCAGGGACGGCCTTCTTTTTTCCATTATCGGTCGAGGATGCCCATCTGTTAGGCACGCCCAAGTCCTGCCTTCGCTATGCCTCCAACGCTCCCGGGAACTTTGGTTGTCCCCGCGACGGGAAGCAGTTGGGGACGCCCAAAATTGGCTTTCGATTATGCTGATTTGGGCAACCCTGAGAGAAGGACGCCCATCTCCCGATTTGTGTCGAAAGATGGGTGCCCTTCTCTTTCGAAAATAAGCCTGTTAGTATAAATTCAAGATAAAACAATCAAACAACAGAAATCAAAACAAACACAAATAAAATAACAATCAAATTAACCTTGCTTCTGTGTTAAAATACCAGCTTTTGGAAATGGGCAAAGCAATATGGCGGACCTGTTCTTCTAGTGCTCTGAGCTTCATTTTTTGCTCATTTGTTTAACTTCCTCTTACCCTAAGATGATGAAGAGAAAGGAACATGTCCAAAAAATTTGGGGGGGAGTGTCTTCCTCTGGCTATGGTTGCTGGCCCAATTGATAGTTTTGTACGATGGAGCTCTCTCTCTTGGCTCGAGCTCTGGTTGCTGTGCCACTGGGAGATTCACAGGAGACGGGAGCTCTGGAATCTCCTCAGTCCCTAGAGGTCACCTTCGACCTGGAGCAGCACAGATAACCACCCTGTTCCTCTTTCAGTCAAGAAGGGGCTTCAGAGGAACAGCTGAGTATGGTGTTGGCCTTGGAAGGTATTGACTACCCAACATGGAGTGAAAAAGATCCCATAACAATCTTCGTATAAGTGTATTGGCTCTGGACCCAGTGCAGCAATTAATGCCACCACTGGAGATTTTAACATTAACCCAAAACCACAAGTAATAACTTTGGATACATTGTGGTGTGCGATTTATGACCTGAAAAGGACACTGTCTGCTCAATTTGAAGGTTAAACTGCCTAGATTTATAAATTAATGGAGATTACAACTGCTCATTTGGCACAGATAGCTGATCAGGAGAAAACAGCAAGACTTAGTTTTAAAAATTGTCAAGTCAGACACTTTGCAAGCAGCAATAATAAAGAAGAATACAATTTTTAAGTTGAAGGTGTGATATGCTGGAAAATGTTTCACATTGATATAATTTAAGATTTATTAATTTTCCAAAGTACTCTGGAGTATCAACTGTGGAAATGTTGATTAAGTATGTAAAGGAGATTTTGAAACTACTGTATCTCCACTACCAACTATTCTATGAATACCATATTGTTTCTAATAAATGCCCACCTCTAATAATCGCCCCTCCCCATTTCAGGCCCAAACCCCCCAGAAAATGTATTCTTTAATCCAAATCAAGATTCCTCCAAAAATCACCCACCTCCTAGGATTCAATAGAAAATTTCTCTCCTCCACCCTTTCCTGCCATGGTAACCAGCATTGCTCTCCTCCACCCTCCACATCCCCCTCCCCTCACGATGACCAGATCTCTCTTCTTACCTCTTTTCTTCTGGACTGGTGCAGATGGGCCTTTTACTCATGTAAATCATACCTAACCCTTCTAAAAATGACCTCCAGCATGTATTAATTCATATAAAATATGGGATTGACATTTAAAGGGAGTTAGCCAGACACACTTTGATGTTTCAAATACTAGCTTAACTGTAGTGCTTTAAAATTGAAATCGTTGGTCAAAAAACCTCCTTTTGAAATCAATCCAAAAAATTTCTTTCAAAAATATCGTCAAAATTCCTCCAGACATAAGGAAGTGGCAATCATAATAAATTGGATTCCGTGCATTGCTGCCAAATTACCTAATTCCTGGATTTTTGACAAACCCATTCTGAATCATTATGGGGCCTGTAGCACTGATTTCAATGAGTAGAATCAGCACCTACAAATACCACACTCTGTGGTCCTTTTACAAAGGTGAGCTAACAGATTTAGCGTATGCTGAATGATAAGACGCCCATAGGAATATGGGGTTAGATTCTACCTAAAAAATCTGTGGTGAAAAAAAAGCACTATTCTATAAACTGTGTTTAAAGTTAGGTGCAGTTTATAGAATTGCGCTTATGCCCAGGAGCCATGCCTAACTTTAGGAGTCAGAGCGTGGTATAAAGACCTCAGACGTGTCACACTGTGGTATTATACTTTTGCCACTGCGGATTACACACCAATCTCGTCACTGGTCTACACCATCTCCCTACCAATTTTCTAATAATAAGTTTATTAGAAAATTGGTATGGATGTGGTGTAGACCAGTGACGAGATTGATGTATAATAGATTGAAAAGAAACATTAGGAAATTTTTTATTCATAGGGTGGTGGAGGTGTGAAATGCCCTTCAGGAACAGTTGATGGTGGTAAAGCCCTAATGGAGTTTAAGAGGACATGATATGATATGAGTCTTATTGCCCGTTAACTCCAAAATAATGGCTCAAAGGGGGGGTTACAATTCTAAAATGAAGAAAACAAAAAAATAATAACAAAACTAATTATAATCTTTTTAAAAAAGGTAGGTCTTCAAGCCTTTACGAAGAGAGCAATATGAAGAAATCTTTCTAAAAGAAACAGGTAATGAACACCACAATTTAACTGGCTGATAAGGAAATGATTTCTTATAGTTAACCCCACCAATGTTGGAAAATAAAGAAGATGAGACATCCCTGCTCTAGAAGATAATGGTGACCGTGGGAATGAAAACAAATTAACCAAGTATTCTGGACTAGAGCCATCAAATATTTTATAAATCAAACATGCAAGTTCAAAAGAAATCCATGCAGTCAATGGAAGCCAATGCAGTTTTATTAAACATGAGGTAGCATAGTCAGATCTTTTTTTTAAATTAAAAATTAACTTTGCGGCTGCATTTTGAAGAATCTGAAGCCTAGACAACGAAGTAGATGACAATAAACAATATATGCAAATTTATTAACTCCCCAAAACAGAAGTAATCAATCACAAAAATAACTTACAAGAGATTTTAAAAATGTGGAAGAAAAAGCCTCAAAATGTTGTTCAGATAAAAAAGGACGAACATTTCTCAACTGAGGAACGAGATAGTAAAGTATCCAAATATACTCCTAAAATGTTGGAAACCCTCTCTAACTCAAAAGTCAAACCATTACCCACTGAAATATTTGAAGAAATAAATATACCAGAACACTGTAACCATAATAGGTTCATTTTTTTCTTTATTAAGCTTGAACCCATGAACAATACTAAGATGCTCAATTCTTTCTAAACATCCTATAACATTGGGTAAAATAGAAATGATATCTTTCTCAACTGGAGGTAATAAAAACATATTGTCTGCATAAGAATAAATTTGGCACCAAAATAAAGAAAACCACGGCAAAACAGAGACATATAAATATTAAACAAGGTCAGAGAGAAAGGAGAACCCTGTAGAACTCCGCAAAGAGACCTCCTCTCAGATGAACATTTGTTGTCCATCTTAAGTTTAAAGTGTCTATGGGTCAAGAATTCCTTAAACCAATCTAATACGCTGCCTGTGATACCTAGTAAACTCAATTTATACAACAAGATGTCATGGCCCAACGTATCAAAGGCAGCGGTAAAGTCAAGTTGCAATAATATTGCAGTTTTGCCCTGGGCAAATAGTAATTTTGATTCTGATTTAATTGCCAACAAAATAGGCTCAGTTGAATGAAATGGTCTCAAACCAAACTGCAAGGGATGCAAACAATCATATTTAATCAAAAAAATCTTAAAGTAATTCTGCAACATAGGCTTCCAATAATTTCACAAGAAAAGGAATACTGGTGACAGGTCGATAACTGGCCGGGTGAGCAGCATCCTTCCATGGGATCAGACAGCGCTAAAAGATATAGAAAAGAAAACACAACCTAGGAATATATATATTTAAATATTCATAGTACTGTGTTTGCTCGATTCAACATTGAGTGTTAGGGCAGCCAGAATATACGTCATAGACATAAATATGGAATCTCAGAAGTCATAACAGTGGCTGGGTTTTTTGACAGACTATTATGATAGAATTGTTTAGCAGCTGGATCTGTCCAGCAGGCTGCATGTTCAGTAATAATTAGAAGTCCTAGTGCAAATGCAGGCACTCATGTAGCTGAGTCTGTCTGGCAGATTATGCAAGGGACCTGTTCTCATGAAGTCCTTTCATGCAATAAGAATAAATTTAGCCCCAGCTTTCAGGCATGTATGATACTGTACATTGGTGCCCCTAGTTATACAGAACATAGATTACTACAACTAAAAGAGTCAATCAAACAGCATATGATGGCTCACGTGGACATGACTTTGATGACAATACATACTGTTAAAATTGGTTACTACATCAAGAATACACATTGAGGGAAGTTCTATAACTGAGCGCCATAATTTAGGCATTCATTTTACGTGGGATGTGAGCCTATTCTATAAATAAATAAATACTTATATGCATAAGTATCCTTATAGAATACTAGCATAAGTCTGCATCAATGTGCCTACTTTTGGGTGCACCCACTTTGATTAGGTCTATGGGTGGCGAAAGTGGGTGAACCCAAATGTGGCACTTACATGCATAACTTGCACTATTCTATAAATGTAAATGTGAGACCCATCCATGTCTCTCCCCTATGAACTCCCCTTGCATTTATACGTTAAGAGCCAGATTCTATATATGGCACCTAGAAAATCTGCATGGAAAACATTTCTGCCTAAACGTATTCTATAAGCGGGGCTTAGATTTAGGCATTGTATATAGAATCTGCTTAGTTGATATCCTAGCGCCTAAAACTATGCGTCTCCATTTACACCAATGAAAATGTGATGAAAATCCTGGTGCTTAGAGTTAGATGCAGAGGGCCATACTCTATAACAATATGTGTAAATTTTGAAATGCCTATGAAACACCCATTTCCCCACCTATAACCTTGCCCCTTTATGCTTGCATGCATTAAAATTTAGACGCAGTGTGTTACAGAATAAGCTTAGGGAATTGTGTGTGTAAATTCTAATTATTGCCAATTAGTGCTCATTATTGCTTGTGAAGTGCTGTTAACAATGCAGATTGGTTTGTTAATCCAATTAAGTTATGTGTGGTGTTAGAACATAAGAACATAAGAGTAGCCATACTGGGTCAGGCCAATGGTCCATCCAGCCAAGCATCCTGTTTTCCAAATAGTGGCCAAGCCAGGTCACAAGTACCTGGCAGAAACCCAAATCGTGGCAACACTCCATACTACAAATCCCAGGGCAAGCAGCTTTTCCTCCAGGAATTTGTCCAAACCTTTTGTAAACCGCTGTTACCACATCTTCCAGCAAAGAGTTCCAGAGCTTAACTCTTCGTTGAGTGAAAACACATTTCCTCCTATTTGTTTTAAAAGTATTTCCATGTAAATTCCTCGAGTGTCCCCCAGCCTTTGTACTTTTGGAACGCGTAAAAAATTGATTTACTTCTACTCGTTCTACACCACTCAGGATTTTGTAGACCTAAATCATATCTCCCCTCAGTTGTCTCTTTTCCAAGCTGAAGATTCCTAACTTCTTTAACCTTTCCTCATACGAGAGAAGTTCCATCCTCTTTAACATTTTAGTCGCTCTTCGTTGAACCTTTTCTAATTCTGCTATATCTTTATTGAGATACGGCGCCGAGAACTGAACGCAATACTCGGATTTCAGCATGGATCTCTAGGCATGCTATATGGAATCTGGGGGTAAGTGATTTGTGCACTAATCAACCAATATTCAGTGCTATTTAACCAGCCAGGAACAGCTGGTTTAATAGCATTTAGCCAGCTAACAGCTAATCGCTGGAGATAACCCCTGAATATTCACACTTAGCGTATAATGGCTAACTGGTTATATCATGCAATATAACTGGCTATCTGTGAGTATTCAAGTTCTGGCCGACTAAGTTTAGCAGCCAAATTGGACCGCCTAAATAGCAGTCCTATCTTTGGCCACTATAAACTTAACTGGACAGTGCTGAATATTGATATAGCTGGTTAAGTTTAAGCTGGCCCAAAAAATCCTTGGATATTCAATGCCAGTCACAGGAAATGACTCGACATTGAATATCCAAGTTCAGCACCGATCCTGGCACTTAGGCACGTGCAGCTAAACTGGGTAATGAGCCAATTAGCACCAATAATTGGGTGCTAACAATTATTTATCGGTGTTAATTGGCAATGATTTGCATTTGCATGCATATCTTGCTACATGGTATTCTATACAGATCCATGTGTATTTCTTATAACATGCAACTCATAAGGGGGCATGACCATGGGGAAGCATGGATGGATCATGTGTATTCATGTAAGTGCTGCCATACTGGGACAGACCAAAGGTCCATCAAGCCCAGCATCCTGTTTCCAACAGTGGCCAATCCAGGTCACAAGTACCTGGCAAGATCCCAAAACAGTACAATACATTCTACTACTACTACTACTACTATTTAGCATTTATATAGTGCTACAAGGCGTACGCAGCGCTGCACAAACATAGAAGAAAGACAGTCCCTGCTCAAAAAGCTTACAATCTAATAGACAAAAAATAAAGTAAGCAAATCAAATCAATTAATGTGTACAGGAAGGAGGAGAGGAGGGTAGGTGGAGGCGAGTGGTTACAAGTGGTTACGAGTCAAAAGCAATGTTAAAGAGGTGGGCTTTCAGTCTAGATTTAAAGGTGGCCAAGGATGGGGCAAGACGTAGGGGCTCAGGAAGTTTATTCCAGGCGTAGGGTGCAGCGAGACAGAAGGCACGAAGTCTGGAGTTGGCAGTAGTGGAGAAGGGAACAGATAAGAAGGATTTATCCATGGAGCGGAGTGCACAGGAAGGGGTGTAGAGAAGGACGAGTGTGGAGAGATACTGGGGAGCAGCAGAGTGAGTACATTTATAGGTTAGTAGAAGAAGTTTGAACAGGATACGAAAACGGATAGGGAGCCAGTGAAGCGACTTGAGGAGAGGGGTAGTATGAGTAAAGCGACCCTGGCGGAAGACGAGACGGGCAGCAGAGTTTTGAACCGATTGGAGAGGGGAGAGGTGACTAAGTGGGAGGCCAGCAAGAAGCAGGTTGCAGTAGTGTAAACGAGAGGTGACAAGGGTGTGGATGAGGGTTTTGGTAGAGTGCTCGGAAAGAAATGGACGGATTTTACGGATGTTGTAAAGAAAGAAATGACAGGTCTTGGCGATCTGCTGGGTATGAGCAGAGAAGGAGCGAGAAGAGTCAAAGATGACCCCAAGGTTTTGAGCTAAGGAGACAGGGAGAATGAGAGAGCCATCAACAGAAATAGAAAACGGGGGTGGGGGGGGGGGGGGGGAGATGGGTTTGGGGGGAAAAATGAGAAGCTCGGTTTTGGTCATGTTTAATTTCAGGTGGCGTTGAGACATCCAGACAGCAATGTCAGACAAGCACGCTGAAACTTTGGTTTGGATGCAAGGTGAGATATCAGGGGTAGAAAGGTAGATTTTGGAGTCATCAGCATAGAGATGGTAGGAAAAGCCATGGGATGAGATTAATGAACCAAGGGAAGAAGTGTAGATAGAAAAGAGGAGGGGACCAAGAACAGAACCCTGAGGTACGCCGACAGGCAGAGGGATAGAAGTAGAAGAGGATCCACCAGAGTGAACACTGAAGGTGTGGAGGGAGAGGTAGGAAGAGAACCAGGAAAGGACAGAGCCCTGGAATCCAAGTGAGGACAGGGTATCGAGGAGTATGCTGTGATCGACAGTGTCACAAGCAGCGGAAAGATCAAGAAGAATGAGAATGGAATAGAGACCTCTGGATTTAGCCAGTAATAGGTCATTGGAGACTTTAGTAAGCGCAGTTTCGGTTGAGTGGAGAGGGCGAAAACCAGATTGTAGTGGGTCAAGAATAGCATGTGAGGACAGAAAATCAAGGCAGCGGCGGTGAACAGCATGCTCAAGTAATTTGGAGAGAAAAGGAAGGAGGGAGATGGGTCGTAATTAGAGGGACAAGTAGGGTCGAGCGAAGGCTTCTTAAGGAGAGGTGTGACCACAGCATGTTTAAAGGCAGCAGGGACAGTCGCAGTGGAAAGTGAGAGGTTGCGAATGTGACAGATAAAAGGAATAAGAGCAGGAGAGATGGCATTAAGAAGGTGGGTGGGAATGGGATCAGAGGAACAGGTGGTACATTTTGAGGAAGAAAGGAGAAGTGTAGTTTCCTCAATAGTAACTTCAGGAAAGGAGGAAAGGGAATGAGGGGGAGGAGAGAGACGGGAACGGACTAGTGGAGGGAGAGGTGGTGAGGTAGAGAATGCAAGGTTTATCTTTTGAACCTTGTCGTGAAAGAATTCAGCAAGGGTCTGAGGAGATAATGAAGGGGAGTTGGGGGAGGGGGCACCTTGAGGAGAGAGTTCAATGTGGTGAAGAGAAGTCGAGGGTTAGAGCCAAGAAAGTTGGTCAGTTGGATATAATAATCCTGTCTGGTGCGTAAAAGAGCAGATTGGAAGGAGGTCAGCATGAACTTAAAGTGTAAGAAATCAGCAAGGGCCCAATATTTCCTCCAGAGGCGTCCGGCGGAGCGGGTACAGGAACGTAGGTAGCGGATATTAGAAGTCAGCCAAGGCTGGGGTTTTGTACGCCTTATAGGGCGGGTCATCAAAGGTGCAAGAGTGTCTAAGGCAGAGGATAGAGTATTGTTGTAAGAAGAAACAGCCTCGTTGACAGACATGGATGGTGCCACAGTAGAGAGGAGGCTTGAAACATGGGAGGATAGAGATGAAGGGTCAATATCGTGAATAGTCCTAGATAAATTAGATAAGATAGGACGGGACTGGGAGGGAGGAGATTTAAGTGTGAAAGTTATAAGATGGTGATCAGAGAGGGGAAGATCAGAGGCAAGGAAACTAGAGGGTGAACAGTTGGAGGAGAAGATGAGATCAAGACAGTGACCATTTTGATGAGTGGGGGAGGTGGAACATAGATGGAGGTTAAAGGAGGATGTTAAAGTGAGTAACTTGGAAATATAAGAGTTGGAAGGATCATTAGCAGGAATATTAAAGTCACCAAGGATGAGAGAGGGGGAGGAAGGATCATGGAAGAAGGCAAGTCAGGCATCAAAGTCACTGAGAAAGGATGAAAGGGACTTATCAGGGGGACGATAAATGACCGCTATTCGAAGAGGCAGAGGAGAGAAAAGGCGGATAGAGTGGACTTCAAAGGAGGAAAAACAGTGAGATTGAGGTGGAAGAAGGGGTTGAAATCTGGAGGAGGGAGAGAGAAGTAGTCCAACACCACCCCCGCGACCAGCAGGGCGAGGAGTATGTGAAAAAAGATAACCGCCATGGCAGAGGGCTGCGACTGAAGCAGAGTCATCAGGGCAGAGCCAGGTTTCTGTTATGGCGAGCAGATGGAGGTGACGCGAGATAAAGAGGTCATGGATATAGGGGAGTTTGTTACAGATAGAGCGGGCATTCCATAGGGCGCAAGAGAAGGGCAGAGAAGAGGAGGGGAGTAGAGGAATAGAGATGAGGTTAGAGAGGTCATGGTGAGATCTGTAGAGTTGGGATAATAGTTGGTGAGGAGGGCCAGGATTCAGATTGATGTCACCGGCTGAGAGTAAGAGAAGGAGTAAAAGAAAGCGGAGGAGAGTAGGAGAGGTGTGGCCACGAAGGCGTCGAAGGCGTGAGGTATTTAGGTGGAATGGGGAAGGCAAAATGGAGGGAAGGAAGAGACGGAGATTAAAAGCCAAGAGGGAGGAAGAGGGTAGGAGAGAAGGTGAGGTGATGAAGTCAATGGATGGGC
Organism: Microcaecilia unicolor; assembly: GCF_901765095.1. Classification (NCBI taxonomy): domain Eukaryota; kingdom Metazoa; phylum Chordata; class Amphibia; order Gymnophiona; family Siphonopidae; genus Microcaecilia; species Microcaecilia unicolor. The sequence continues at coordinate 404,694,514 of NC_044033.1, forward strand.
AGTGAGTTCCTGTAGTGGAGAGAGGTAGGGGGGTGAGGGAAAAGATTAGGAAGGGACAGAGCTAGGAAGAGAATGTGATTTGGGGCCATAAACGATTGAGGTACTTTAGCAACTGGAAAAAGATTAGATATAAAGAGAAAAATGCCCCGCGCGCCGTTAGGCATGCGGCACCTAGAGCGGAGGCCCTGAGTGGATCGGAGTGGACCTGGGTGTCACCCCGGAGAAGGCTGTAAGGATATGCAGAAGAGCTGTAAGTCCTCCACAGCACCAGAAAGGCAGCCGGTGGTAGAGCTGGGCACCTCTCAGCTGAGGAAAGGCTTACCAGGGGTTAGGCCGAAGTCCAGCATTCCTCCCCCTGAGGGTCGCCTGATTCTATGCTGCCCATCCTAGAAACAAGCAGCAGATCTTTCCCAAGTCCATTCTAATAATGGCCTATGGACTTTTTTTTTAGGAAGCTATCCAAACCCTTTTAAAAACCCGCTAAAATAACTGCTTTCACCACATTCTCTGACAACGAGCGAAAAAATATTTTCTACGTTCTGTTATAAATTTACTACTTTTTAGCTTCATTGCATGCCCCCTAGTCCTAGTATTTTTGGAAAGAGTAAACAAGCGATTCACGTCTAACCATTCTATTCCACTCATTATTTTATAGACCTCTATCATATCTCCTCTCAGCTGTCTTTTCTCCAAGCTGAAGAGCCTTAGCCATTTTAGCCTTTCCTTGTAGGGCAGTTGTCCCATCCCTTTTATCATTTTCGTTGCCCTTCTCTGTACCTTTTCTAATTCCACAATATCTTTTTTGAGATGCGGTGACCAGAATTGCACACAGTATTCGAGGCGCGGTCACACCATGGAGTGATACAAAGGCATTATAATGTCCTCATTTTTATTTTCCATTCCTTTCCTAACAATACCTAACATTCTATTTGCTTTCTTAGCCACCGCCGCACACTGAGCAGAGGTTTTCAATATGTCATCAACAATGACAACTAGATCCCTTTCCTGGTTGGTGATTCTTAATGGGGAACCTTGCATCACATAACTATAGTTTGGGTTCCTCTTTCCCACATGCATCACTTTGCACTTGCTCACATTAAACATCATCTGCCATTTTTATTTATTTATTTATTTATTTGTAGCATTTGTATCCCACATTTTCCCACCAATTTGCAGGCTCAATGTGGCTTACATTTGCCGTAGTGGCGATTGCCATTTCCGGTCAATAGGATTACAGATGGTATTATATTCAAGTGCGTACATACATGGTAGAAGAATACATTATGATATTACTTAGGTATCAGCATTATGTTGTTGCATAGGTATCGACATTAGGGTAGAAGTGTTCGTGTTTGTTCAATATGCCCAGTCTCCCAGTCTTGTAAGGTCCTCTTGTAATTTTTCACAATCCTCTTGTGATTTAACAACTTTGAATAACTTTGTGTTGTCAGCAAATTTAACTACTAGTTACTCCCATCTCTAGAGTATTTATAAATATGTTTAAAAGCAGTAGTCCTAGCACAGACCCCCCTGGGGAACCCCACTAACTACACTTCTCTGTTGAGAATACTGACCATTTAACCCTACTCTCTGTTTTCTATCTTTTAACCAGTTTTTAATCCACAATTAGTACACTACCTTCTATCCCATAATGCTCCAATTTCCTCAGGAGTCTTTCATGAGGTACTTTGTCAAATGCCTTTTGAAAATCTAGATATACAATATTGACCGGCTCACCTTATCCACATGTTTGTTCACCCCTTCAAAGAAATTTAGATTGGTGAGGCAAGACTTCTCTTCACTAAATCCATGTTGGCTTTGTCTCATTAATCTATGCTTTTGAATATGCTCTGTAATTGTGTTCTTTATAATAGTCTCTACCATTTTGCCCGGCACCAACGTCAGGCTCACAGTATTACTGAATACTGGGGATCCATGCCTAAATTACATGGTAGGATTTATACCAGGTTTCAGTTGGTGTAAATCCTCACGCCCAAAATTTGACATAGAAATTGGCCCTATGCACTATTCTATAAATGGCACATAACTTGGAATGCTATTTATAGAATAATGCTCCGCATGGATTTTTTTCGGCGCTAGTTTTTGAGCGCTTTGTACTGAATCGAGTCCTAAGTGTGTGGTTGCCATTTACAGGCATAAGTGCACGTGCACATTGATGGCAATAGTCTATCAATTTTGGCGCACAAATGATGCTTAACTTAAAGTGACCTGCTATAGAATGAGGGGGATTTAGTCATGAGAAAATTTATTTTGCAAGGTTCATTGTCTGATGAGGGCTCTGAGTTGCCAGCAGCGGCATCGTAGCTATATGACTTCTAGAAGTGAACCCCAGATTTATGATAGTTTCCTACACTGAATCTGCATAGCAATAAAGGATGGCTTGCATGAAGTTTACATTTTTTCATTATGGAATATGACAGGACTTTGGTCTGGTCTGGAATGGCAGGATGGAATGTATATTTATTTATTTTATGAAATTTTACCACACCCCTTTATCTGCAGACACTCTGGGCGAGGTACAAAGTAACATAAACAATATATAACAGGAAACAAAACAAAAATGGGAAAGACATAAACAAGCCGCAATGTTGTGGCATTACCACATAGCAGTGCCAGTCCAAGCCAATAAAAATACAGGATTTTTGATTGGAACAAAAATGTAATAGAGGATAACAGGCCAATTATAATTAAGATGGTACAAAAAGAATAGTCTGCATGTGACCGAGGTAGTACATCTTGCGTAATGCTGGACTTGAAATGATTATTAGTGGTTTTATTACTGTCGTGTCCTCTGTGGAATCGTTCAATGTGTCTTGACAAAATATCTTCTTCTTCAGGGTTCTGGAGGTCAGAATGGAAGCCTACTGGGCAGAGAGACGACAATCAAGTGTTTTTCAGAGAGATGGTAATAGTCTCTTCCACATGCCCACAGTGACTTTGTCGAACAACAAAACAGCTTCCTATTATCGGTTATCAAAACACATCCTGGTCATATTTATTTATTTATTTGTTACATTTGTACCTCACATTTTCCCACCTATTTGTAGGCTCAATGTGACTTACATAGTACTGGAGAGGCGCTTGCAGACTCTGGTGATAACAAATACAAAGTGATGTTGTGGTAAGATAGAGATCATGTGGCATAGCCACATTAGAGAATCATACAACGGAAGAGTTGAGTTTTGTCCATTAAGTACTTTAGTTTTGTTGTGTTGCAGGGATCAGGCATTTAAGTAGGATCGGTAGGGTAAGCCTTTTTGAACAGGTTGGTTTTTAGTGATTTCCGGAAGTTTAGGTGGTCGTAAGTCGTTTTCATGGCTTTTGGTAATACGTTCCACAGTTGTGTGCTTATGTAGGAAAAGCTGGATGTGTAAGTTGATTTGTATTTAAGTCCTTTGCAGCTTGGGTAGTGCAGATTTAGGTATGATCGTGCTGATTCTGATGTGTTTCTAGATGGTAGGTCGATTAAGTCTGTCAAGTATCCCAGGGCTTCACCGTAGATAATTTTGTGGACCATGGCGCAGATATTGAAGGTAATGCATTCTTTGATTGGGAGCCAATGTAGTTTTTCGCGGAGGGGTTTTGTGCTTTCAAATCGCGTTTTTCCAAATATAAGCCTAGCTGCCGTGATTTGAGTGGTCTGGAGTTTCTTCAAGGTTTGTTCTTTGCATCCTGCATAAATTCCATTGCAGTAGTCTACGTGGCTTAGCACCATTGATTGTATCAGGTTGCGAAATGTTTCCCTCAGGAAGAATTGTTTCAGGCGTTTGAGTTTCCACATTGAGTGGAACATATTTTTTGTTGTGGTTGCAACTTGGCTCTCTAATGTTAAGTTACGGTCTATTGTTACACCAAGGATTTTCAGGCTGTCTGATATAGGAAGGGTGTAGTCTGGGGTGTTGATACTTGTGGGGTTGTCCGCGCTGTGTTGGGATGAGAGGATGAGACAATGAGTTTTTTCTTTATTGAGTTTTAGTTGAAATGCATTTGCATATCACCTGCTTCACATGGTGGTGTTAAAGTAAGTTCCCTGGAAAATCCTTCCTTACTTATACAGACTGTGCCTTACCAAGCCTATCTTTCAAATGAGATATTAAAACCATTATCCCATTCGCCCTAGGATCCCTTGCAAATACTGGTGCATCAATAGTAACAAATGTCTTACCACAATTGTATACTGTATGCTAAAAGTAGGTGACCCAAAGATACATCCAATCAGTGAGCCTCCAACTCATAAACTTGATGTTCTATTTTCATGAAATATGGCATGTTATTATTACATATGAGATAGCATACCATGCCAGTCCTCATAGGTTTAACTTGCAACATTCTATTATCACAGGTTGAGGTTTGGTACTACCGAAGCCAATGGCACTGCAGCAAATTACCACAGTAAGACTTTGAGTCCATTGGAAGTATGTTGAAACTCCATAGGGAACAGCTTCCTCTACCTGACCCACAGTCAATCAGATACTCATGATATTTGGCGGCTCAGTCCACTAAGGAGTTCTAAGATTGAGTAGGGGTTCATCTGAAACCTCTACTAAAAAACTCTATATGTAAGTTACTTTTGAGACTCTAAATTGCTTAGTATTTAAATCAGAGCTCTCACTGAGCCTAGCTGTTTTGGCTTTCAGTACTATTCAAGTGATTATACCATCCTTCACTGAGGGGGTCATTTATTAACAGTTAGCATGCAATAAGACCATTATCACACATTATCTGCCATAGGACCGACAGGAATAAAACGGGCCTCGTGGCGGATAACACATGATAACAATGTTACTATATACTAACCATTAATATATGACTCTCTAATTTTTATGAGGAAACTAATGATTTGACCCTAAGGAATTTTGATGCTTTCTAAAGATAAAAATATAAGGTCAGGAGCTACTCCTGCCCAATTAAATTGCACTGGGCAGCATAGGAGTACTTAACCAGACAGTGCTGCTGAATATCAGCTCTGACCACTGCGGCACCTGCTGGTTAGTGCTAGGGCCATCTGGGAGCCAAATTGGGGAGGAGCTGGGTGATATTCAGTGCAAATACCTTGACAGCTAACTGGGCATGTAGGACCACACAAAAGGCAGTCCTAACTTTGCCCAATTAGCTACATGCACACTATTGAAAAGAGGCCATACCCATATAACTTCCAGGTACTGCCAAACACTGTTCCCTCTAAGCTGACCATGAGTCATCCAGCTATAGTCCTGCCAGTAGAGGGCGCTGTTTCACTATCATATTCTCAACAGAGAAAGACAGGCAAGCTCTGCAGGGCTCCCGGGAACCTGCCTGTCCATAGCAATTGAAAATACAATGTTGAAGCACCACCCTGCCACTGGCAGCAGTGCAGTTGGAGGACTTCCCAGCAGTGTACCAAGGGCGGGGTGGTGGGGGCGGTCCACCTCAGGTGCAGGCAGCAAGGGGGTGCAAAGAGCAGTCGCATGACTGTCAGCTCCGCCAGTTCCCTGCTCCTTCTGACGTTACTTTCTGTTCCGGGGCAGGGGACAGGCGGAGCCAACAGCTGAGTGACTGCTCCATGTACCCCCAGGCTATGAGGATGATGCGCTTCGGGGGGGGGGACGTGGGTGATACGCTTCAGGGGGAGGGTGGATGATGTGCTTCAGGGGGAGGGTGGATGATGCACTGAGGGGGGGAGGTGGGTGATGCACCAGGGGGCTGTGATACACCGGGGGGAGTGTAGCGGTGACCCACCTAGGTATGCCACAGGGACTTCCGATCATCTTAGAGGGAACAGTGCTGCAAAAGATCCAGATATTCAGTGCTAGTACTTGGATAGGCTCTGGAACTAGAGTCTAAACTAGCTGGCAGAGGTTAGTGTTTAAAGGAAAGGTGATCACCACCAACTGAATATTGACCCATATGTTGTTTTGAAAGTAATTTGATTATTTTTCTTAACAAGCTTTCTTTAAATTTAACCATGCAAATGGTGCTTAAATTTAGGCAACCAGTTATAGAATTAGTGGGATAGGTACCTATGGATGTCTCAAAATGCCCAAATGGACGTCCGTATGCTTGAAATGTCCAAATCTCAATTTGGCAGAGGCAAAAAGGGATGTCCAACACTGCAGCATGTCCAAATAGCAAGGGGGCATGTTGTGGGTGTGTTTTGGACAGGACTAGTGAGGGCCCAAAATCAGAATGTCCAACATTGACCACATCTATGAATAAATCTGACTGAATATGAATTGCATTGTCTTATTCATAGAAGTCATGGATGATGCAACCATAACTCAGCTTATATCACTCTGCTGAACAAATTGCCATATATCAGCTTCAGAGATCATATTGTGTTATGCCCTCATACTTGTCAGTGTTTGATTTTGCAAAGGGGCACATTTCAGTTTAGCCAAAGAGATGCTGTGTACTTGTTTGAACAATGCAGATACCTTCTGCTATAGTGTGGTGTGCATTTATAGCAGTTTGATTCATATGTTAATTGTATTAAAGATAAGCTGCTTCAAAATAAAGCTGAAAACTTGGAGAATCATATGTGAAGAAGATCATTGCAATTTGTTTATTTTCCTAAGAGCCCTTTGGTGTTACCAGTAAATATTCTGAGAAGATATTTTGCTTAAGTTTTGAAACATCAAAGGAGGCCTTCTCTTCATCACTCAGGAGGAAGGAAAGAATAGAGGTTGAAAGGCATCAACTAAACTCTGGACTGTTTGGGATCTACTGCAATGATTTTCAAGTGCTAAGATCAACTCTATTGGTTATGTTTGTCTTGGAGTCAGGTAGAAACTGGACTTTGCATTCTTTGGTTCGGTCTAAAAAAGGTAAGTTCTTTCTTGACCAAAATATTAGCACTTAATCTTGATTGCTGTAAAGGAACTTTGGCTAAGTGGAAAGCATTTTTTTGCATTATTAGCAGCAAGTGATAGTGATGGAAAATGTTTTTTCTTTGCTGCAAAGTGTATTATTTACTATGAAGGGGGTCCATGATATAGTTCTCAGATGATGAAATTTGTCAAGGGGAAAAATTGTCTCTATACAATGTTTTTCTAGTTTCACCATTCCATGCATAGTTGAGCAAGCTATTTTCTGTCCTCAGCCACATTGAACTTGATATTTGAAGTGAGTTATGAGTTTGTTAGCAGGCAGTAAATGCATAAATCACCTACCTATGTACATTCCATTATGTGGATAAAATTTTGCCATTTAACATGCTAAGGGGGGAAGTTTATCAAGGTGTGGTGAAAGGTGGACTTTCACCACACCTTGATTTACCATAGGAGTCACCAGCCTGTGTAATCTTAGACAGCACCCCTCCTGAGACATCATATTTGGTTGGCAGATGGATGTCTCTGCACTCTTTAGAAGGAAATCACTGACCACCACTTCTGTCCTAGCTTGCCTGTCTAGCTATCTGTGTACGTGGGTTGAATATCGGTGGTATCCTGAGAACTTTCAGCTGCTGCCAATGAACTAGATATTCAGCGCCGGTATCTGGATATAGCCTGATGTTGACTATCCAGTTCTAAATCAGCCTGTGGTGATGACTGCCACAGGCAGAAAGTTGACCTACAAACAGATAGTCGCCATTTTCGAAATGAAAAGATACACTTTTTCTGTTTTGAAAATGGCTATATTTCCCACTTGAATTTGGATGTTTTTAGCAAAATGACGTCATATTGAAAATGCCCCTCTCTGTATCACAAAATAAGAATATATTTTTTTTTCAATGGGTTGTGTGATGCCCGAGATGTGTGGTTGACCTCAAACAACAAATGTGTGAATCTAGAGAGAGAGAGAGAGAGAGAGAGAGAGGGAGGGAGGGAGAGAGAATGTAAAATACCTTGGAAATTAAAGAGAAACATAAGAGACTATAGGTGAGAAAAATTGTTCTTTTTAACAGTTAGAATGCAGTGTTGAATTCACTGACAGGCAACAGCTGTGTGTAAGGAAAATCAACATGAACAGATGTTGAGCCAAATCTCTATACCAGACATGGCATTACACATTTCTATGCACTCCTGAGTACTAGTGTATTCTGGTATATGCATACTAGGGAGTATGAGCAGAAGGGCAGGGGCCTTCAGCTCAGTCCTTTGAGTCAGTCTGCTTTTCAGACTATCCACAATGAATATATGCGAGACAGATCTGTATGCAATGCCTTTGGTTTTATGTCAAATCTATCTCATGCATATTCGTGATGGATGTCCTAAAACCTGAATTATTTGGTGTGTCTTGACGACTTGGTTGTTCTAGAGGGTTGCTGAGTCTGCTTTAGGTTTTGGAGGAGTAAAGAGCTCCTTCCTGGAGCTGCCTGGAGTGCTGGCACGGTGAGGAGATGTAGAGAATGTCTCAGGTGACCAAAGAAATTCACGTTCTTCTACTTCAGTCCTGATGACTTTTGTGCTCTACCAAGAGCTATTGGAGAGAGATTTCAGGGTATTGGATCCTTGTGTGACTGCCTGGATCTGAAGGATTTTATTTAGGTATCAGATTTCATCTGCATGGGGCAGAGAGAAATGGTACTTCAAGGACTTACTGGCGAGGGCAGTAATTCACTGGAGGCCAGCTTTAAAATCAATATATGTCATACAGATGGTTGGTATTCTAAGGAATTAATTTTATTCAACTATAAAGACAAAAGCAATAAGGATAATCTGACAACAAAAATGTACCTTCATTTTCAGAAACAGTTTTTCCTAATACACAGTGGAATTCTACACTCAGAGAAATCAGTGCCATTATAACTCTTCACTCATCTGTCCCTACTGCTAACTCAGTAGTTGGATAACGAATATTTACTTTATCCATCTAGAAAATCTGAAGCACTTTATATGACTGGAAGTCTTTCTTTTTCTGCACATTGGGAAGAATAATCCAAATCATAGTTACCTGATGCTAGGGTCCACCGTGGGAATCAGTACCCAAGAAAAAGATTTAGATGTCATAGTAGACAATACACTGAAATCTTCTGCCCACTGTGTGGCGGTGGTCAAAAAAGCAAACAGAATGATAGGAATTATTAGGAAAGGGATGCAAAATAAGACCAAGGATACTATAATGCCTCTGTATTGCTCCTTGGTGCGATCTCACCTTGAGCATTGCGTTCAAATCTGGTCACTGTACCTTAAAAAAGATATAATAGAATCAGAAAAAGTTAAAAGAAGATCGACCAAAATGATAAAGGGTATGGAACTCCTCTCATATGAGGAAAGGCTAAAGAGGTTAGAGCTCTTCAGCTTGGAAAAGAGACAGCTGAGGGGAGATATGATTGAGGTTACAAAATCCTGAGTCGTGTAGAATGGGTAAAAGCGAATCAATTTTTACTTTTTCAAAAAGTACAAAGACTAGGGGACACTCAAGGAAGTTACATGGAAATACTTTTAAAAGAAATAGGAAGACATTTTTTCACTCAATGAATGTGGTAACAGTGGTTAGCGTATCTGGGTTTATCTTATAAAGAAGCTTCAGACTGCTCAAAACATGGCAGCCAGGCTTATATTTGGAAGATCGCGATTCGAAAGTGCCAAACCCCTTCATGAAAAATTACATTGGCTCCCAATCAAAGAACATATTACTTTTAAAATCTGTACCATAGTCCATAAAATTATCTATGGTGGTGCCCCAGGATATATGTCTGACCTCAAGGACCTGCCAACCAGAAACTCAATCAGGTCATCACGTACTTACTTAAATCTCCGCCACCCTAGTTGCAAAGGTCTCAAGTACAAATCTATTCATGGTTCCAGTTTCTCATATGTAAGCACACAACTCTGGAATGCACTTCCAAAAGCCGTGAAAACTACACACGACCACCTCAACTTCCGGAAATCACTAAAGTCCAACCTGTTCGAAAAGGCTATATCCCACTGACCAACTTAAGTACCTGAACCCAACAACATAAAGATACCTAAACTTGTAATGAACACTATGAACTTTACATAACTTCTCTCTCTATGATTCCCTAATGTGTCTGTACATACCTATTTCATTGAAAATTAACCTCACTCTGTATTTATTTCTTCACCGTAGGTAGCTATCACCTTACGGTATTATGTAAGCCACATTGAGCCTGCAAATAGGTGGGATAATGTGGAGTACAAATGTAACAAATAAATAAATAAAAAAAGGTTTGGACAAGTTACTGGAGGAAATGCCCATAGTCTGCTATTGAGTCAGACATGGGGAAGCCACTGCTTGCCCCGGAATTGGTAGCATGGATTGCTGCTACTATTTGGGTTTTTGCCAGGTACTTGTGACCTGGGTTGGCCACTGTTGGAAGCAGGATACTGGGCTAGGTAGACCATTGGTGTGACCCAATATGGCTATTTTTATGTTCTTATGCTCTGGGATTTTACCTACAATTGACATGTCCATTGATTTACTTCCCATTTTACTTTTTCACTGCTAGCTGCTCCCTGAAATGCTCTAGGAAACAGATGGGCAAGCAGTCTGCTAGTGCCAGTAAAATGGAAGTTGAAAAAGTAGACATGATGAAGGTATATTTAAAAAGCCTTTATTGTAGAAAGCTGGATAAAAAGGCACCTGAGACGACTGTGTTTCAACCAGTAGGGCTGCTTCAGGGGTGATATTTATACCTTAAGGTGTAAGTGCCACTTCACCCAAGATGTAATACTGCCAATACACCCAGGTGAAACAGAGCCTCCAGACACAGGGGGATATCTGCTCATTTATGAATCTGAAGATTGAAGATCGAATACAGTTCAGGGCAACTATCCACAGGGTCTCACTGAATTAACACCAACTCAATGGCACTTAACAACAGCTGGAGTCTAGCCAGCATAAGATACCTCAGTCTAAACTTGTGAGCTCTTATGCACTAACAGGCCCTGTGAAGCTCTATCTTTTCCAAAGTTTCCTTGATGAAAAGAATGCTATGCAGGAGGAAATGGCTGGATGCTGTAGGGTCTGTCAGTACATGATGTCTGAAGACCAGGGCCATTCAACAGAAAATGAGGATGTGAGCAGGACTGATGTGGTGGAAAGGGGAAATGATGACTTCTTGAGGGTGGGGCGGGGTCTTCTCAGTGCCTGTGGACACCCATAAGTTAAATATGGGCCTCAATATTTCCCTGCTCCCTTAGTTCTCTTTTGATGATTTATCTTAAGTAACTGTGACAGGGAAAAAAGTCAAATCGGCTACAGGGGTTTACAGAAAAGAGGCCCAAAATAGGAAAAAAATCCATTACACAAGCAGTTTTCTAACATTTTTCTATTGTTTAGACTCCAGGTGTACTTAACATAGCCTAGTGCCCCTTGTCTTTCTCTAGAAACCATTTTATTTCTTTTCATTTACTCTTGACTCCAGGTTTGCCACAAATAGGTCTCCTAAGAATACAAGACAGTAAGGGGAGGGGTAAATAAAAAGAGGAAGTGTTAAATGGTTGCTGAGGTTTCAGACCTATCTAGTTCACTCTTTTAAATGCCATAAAAAAGTCTTTGCCACCAAAATAAAAATAAAATTTATGTATTTTGTATTGTGGTGTGCCCCTCTTGTTCTGCCAGACAGCTTTCAAGCAAGTTCCCCAGCCATCTTTCTGCCCCACCCCAATCCTGGGACTGACTTCAAACTGTCCTGCTTGTTATAAATCATTCAGCAGTATAATCATTTTCAAATGTTTAACGCTAATGAGAGCTTTCCTCTAGTTTCTAAAAGCAGACTCTTACATGTGCAAATGAGAGAAGCTTCCAGAAGACACGACAATGCTAAAGAAAACCACTGCTTTTAGTTCTTAGGAAAGTTTCAGACATCTTGGCGTTGCTTGTTCAATTTACTGTTCCTTGGAGAAGTAAGTGAATCAGATGTCATTTCCTTTCACGATAATTAGTGCAGCAAGAGCAGTCTTAAATTTGTAACTTCACACACGTTGTGAGTTTAGTTCTTGGATATCCCAATTTTTTCCATTCCATTTCTTGCAACTGCATCTGACAGGCTGAATAAAGACAACTGTCAGAACAGAGAATAATAGTTGATATATTTCCTTGAGAAAAGAAAAACAGAAATAGCCTCTGAAAGTGGTTACATGTGAGAAGCAGCACGTAAAAATAGCAGTGTGATCTGTGTGCTTGGTGCATGGATAAATCAGCCTCTTCATGACGTCTATTGTGATCTTACTCTACTGGAATGAGTGGCACCTGAAAAAGACTACAAATGTCAGAGGCAGATTTCCCCTTTTCATTTACCCCGTCTCCAAAGTCATCATGAGAAAAATGACTGTTCCTACATCTTAGATCTATGGAAATCTTACGAGCCTTTTCATGACTGTATCCCCAGGAACTTGTGCCAGCACAGTTGGGATCTTGGAAATTTACTGTTCAACATCAAAAATAAGGCAGCAGCCCAACCAGACATATCCAGTCTTGCAAGAACTTGCTGCTTCATGAGCAAAGGGTCTCCCAGCTTAAAGCAGATGAAAGGCTTGGCTCCTATGCTATAATTCCACAAGCTTTGTCATTTAGATGTCTTCTTCTTTCTATAATGGTGAGATTGTTTTCAGTTGTGATTCCCGAGGTCATGAGGTAACCTAGGGCCCTACTAAGCCACGTTATAGGCGTATTAGCATTTTTAACTCGTGTTAACAATATACGCGCATTAACCGTATACATGCCTACAATATCCCTATAGGTGCCTACATGATTAGCACATGCGATAATTGTAGGTGTGTTAAAACGCTAACGTGCCTTAGTAAACAGGGCTCCTAAGCACATTTCTCTTGGAAATTGATTATGTATTTATTGATATGCAAAGGCACTGCTTGACTTAGCAGCAGTATAAAAGTATAAAGTGAGTAAGAAATTTTCTAGTTGGCTTTCAAATTGGAAAGTTAGCAGAAGAGAGAGTTTGAAAGTGCACCAACAAGAACAGCAGAAAAAACACACAAGGTCGCCTTCAAAGAGTGGAACAATCAGAAGTCCTTTAATGAATAGACCCTACATGGGCTGTGATTTGGCATTTGGGCTGTAAACCACGACATTCCTAGACATGGTCAACTTGGTGCTTGCTGATTGCTATACCATTGGACTGAATTCCTGCTTCTGTGTTGAGATTCACAAGCAGTGCGCTGTAGTGTTTTCAGTTGCTTTGTTTATGACTGTGCCTGCTTCACTTATAAAGGAGCTTTTTTGATTGTGTGTTTTTTAAGAGTTTTCACTCTTTTTGACCCGTGATGCAGGCGTATACATGCTGAAACACGACCCATGTCAGGTCTATTCATTAAAGGCTTCTGATTGTTCCACTTTTGAAGGCCCTTTTGTGCTTTTTTCTGCTACTTTCAATGTGGAAACCCAGAAGAAGAATTAAATGAGGTAACAGAGTTAATAAAAGGAAGACATTTGGAAGAAAGCAGGTCTTTGTTCCATTCTGTTTTACCAACTGTTTGGGGTGCCAAACTCCTGAATCAGTGGGGTGTGGGCACTGACTTGGGACCAGGACAAAGAAAAGGGATGTTATGAAAAGTGTATCTATCCTTTCACTGGTGAGAGACGTTGAGAGAGTGACTGCACAGGCCCTGTGACTATTTGAGAGAACTGGTAACCTGAAGGTGTTTTGGGACTAAAGGTCTGTGACTGGCTGGAAGAGAGCTAGGGGAGAGGACTTGTAGCTAAAATCAGATTGCTGATGAACCTATGACCCGTGAAGGCTCTGGATGAGGAAACCTTCGGCAAGATTTTGGGGTCAAAGAAGTCTTGCCACTTAGAAAATATTTTATGGGAACCCACCAGCTAGGAGAGTGTGTGGAGTAAGGGTAATGCATTTGATACAGCTAAAATGGTTTACATATTATGTACAGATACTTTCTCTGTCCCTAGTGGGCTCACAATCTAAGTTTTTGCACCTTGGCTAATGGAGGGTTAGAACACTTGTGCAAAGTCAAAAGGAGCTGCAGTGAGAAATGAAACCAGTTCCTCTGATTATCAGGACACTGCAGTAACCATTAGGCTACTCCTCCACTTCACTACTGCTAAGGGTGCTACTAATTTTAGACTCAGAGCTGATATGGTAGGAGCAGAAAGGGGACTGCTCCAGCCCTGTCCTACTAGACACCAGGGAACTCCCCTAGATAAGTTTCAAGGGTGAAGGAGGGGTCCCATCCAAAACAATCTTGTCATATACAGGATATGGTCTGTAGAAGTCTGCCTGGTACTGGCCTTAGTTCTTCATAGCCAGAGTCACCATCTAAGCACCACTCATTTAAGTCATTTAAGTTTTGTTTTTTATATCATCCATTTTCTAGTTAGGGATCCTCTGTGTTCACCCTATGCCTTTTTGAATTCCATCACTGTTTTTGCCTCCACCACCTCTCTCAGGAGGGCATTACACACATCGACCACCCTGACTTTATGCCTATCCAGCTCATTTTTGAAAGAGAAGGGCGCCCACCTTTCGGGAGATGGGCACCCTTCTCTCAGGGGCGCCAGAATCGGTATAATCGAAAGCCGATTTTGGGCGTCCCCAACTGCTTTCCGTCGCCGGGATGGCCGAAGTTCCCGGGTGCGTGTAGGAACAGTAGTGAAGGTGGGACAGGGGCGTGCGGGGGCGTGGTTAAGAGATGACCGGCTTCGGCCGATAATGGAAAATAAATGGGCGTCCCTGGCAAGAATTTGGTCCGCTTTTTTTTGTTCCCTTTTTTTTTAGGTCCAAGTCGCAAAAAAGTGCCCGAACTGCCCAGATGACCACCGGAAGGAATTGGGGATGACCTCCCCTGACTCCCCCAGTGGTCACTAACCCCCTCCCACCCTAAAAAAACAACTTTTAGAACTTTTTTTTGCCATCCTCTATGCCCACCCTCAAATGTCCATACTTTGGTCCATCGCAGCAGTATGCAGGTCCCTGGAGCAGTTTTTAGTGAGTGCAGTACACCCCAGGCAGGCGGACCCAGGCCCATCTCCCCCTACCTGTTACACTTGTGATGGAAAATGGGAGCCCTTCAAAACCCACCAAAACCCACTGTACCCACATGTGGGTGCCCTCCTTCACCACTTAGGGCTATGGTAGTGGTGTATAGTTGTGGGGAGTGGGTTTTTGGTGGGTTTTGGGGGGACTCAGCACCCAAGGTAAGGGAGCTATGCACTTGGGAGCAATTTGCCACCTACGCTTCAGGAGAACACTAAAAACTTACTTGTTAAAAAATGCATACCCTACAAACCCAACATAAAACCTGACCGACTGCAAAACAACAAAACTATGATACAGTATGGACACACCAAAACCCAAAACACAGTACGGACCCCAATAATAACAAATATATCATGGCCACAACACAATTCCCCCGAGTACAATGCCCCTATGTGGCCATGTCACATGAACCTTATCCTATCTCATGTGGCTATACCACATAAACCTATCTTATCTCTACATCACTCTGTATTTGTTTACACCGGAGCCTGCAATCGCATCTCCGGCACCACGTAAGCCACATTGAGCCTGCAAATAGGTGGGAAAATGTGGGATACAAATGTAACAAATAAATAAAATAAATATAAATATAAAGGGATGCCTACTTTTAGGTATTCAAGAAGACATCTATTTGGAGCCTATTCTATAAACATAACTAATATTCTATAAAGTAAAGTAGGTGCTTACTTCCTTTATAGAATAGGGTCCTAATAGGCATCCTTTATAGACTTGCCTTCTCAAAATGCAATGAGAGAGTTTAGAAATCCAAATGAGGGCAGAGTATCAAGGAGTAGGCGGTGATCATCAATATTGAAGGCAGCAAATAGATCAAGAAGGATGAGAATTGAGGAAAAGACCTTGGATATGACCATGAATAGGTCACTGGAGACTCTGGCAAATATTGTTTTTGTAGAATGTAGATGGTGAAAGGCAGATTGGAGTGGAACAAGAATGCAAGGGGATGAAAGAAAGTTAAGATACACTATATATTATTCTGCAAATAAAATCAAAATAATGATAGTTAAAGATTAAAAAATCTAGAGTTTTATCACCAGGAAAAATATAGGTAATATAAAAGGTAATAAAAAACCTTCCACTGTGGACTCTGCAAATCTGACGAGATAAAGACTATGTAGAGAGAGAGTATAATCCTCCTTTACGATTCCCACAAAAATTTGAAATACATAACCTAGAAACATAGAATTATGGTAGCAGGTAAGGGCCAAATGGCCCATCCAGTCTACCCTTCCTCAATAACCACTAGTTCCTCCTTTTCCTAAGGGATCCCACATGCCTGTCCCATGCTTTCTTAAATTCCGACACAGTCCTCGTTTCCACGATCTCCACCGGGAGGCCATTCCATGCACCTACCACCCTTTCCGTGAAATAATATTTTCTTAGATTCTTCCTAAGCCATTTTTCTCTTAACTTCATCCTATGCCCTCTCATTCCAGAGTTTTCCTTCATTTGAAAAAGGGTCATCTCCTGTGTATTAACACCACTGAGATATTTAAATGTCTATATCAATCCCCTCTCTCCACCTCTCTTCCAGTGTATACATGTGAGTTCCATGAGCCTGTCCCCATATGTTTTTATGACAGAGACCATTTTACTAATTTAGTAGCCCCCTCGGACCGACTCCATCTTGTTTATATCTTTCCATGGTGCGGTTTCCAGAACGACGCAGTATTTCAAATGGGGCATCACTAGAGATCTATACAAGGGCACTATCACCTCTTTTTTCTTGCTGGTCATCCCTCTACTTATGCAGCCAAGTTTCCTTCTGGCTTTGACCGTCACCTTTTCTACCTGCTTGACCACCTTAAGGTCTTTAGACACAATCACCCCCAAGTCTCTCTCTTCTTCTGTACACAGAAGCACTTCACCCCCTATACTGTACCGCTCCCTTGGATTATTGCAACCCAAGTGCATGACCCTACATTTCTTAGCATTATCCTTAGTTGTAAATTTTCAGATCAGTCTTCAAACTTCGCTAGATTCTTCCTCATGCCATCAACACCCTCCGGGGTGTCCACCCTACTACAGAGTTTCGTATCATATGCAAAGAGACAAACTTTACCAGACAGCCCTTCCACAATATCATTCACAAAGATGTTAAAAAGGGGCGACCCGAGGACCAATCCCTGTGGCACACCACTGATAACATCCCTTTCCTCAGAGCAAGCTCCATTTACCACTACCCTCTGTCTATTCCCATTTAACCAGTTTTTAACCCAGTCAGTCACTTTAGGTCCCATACCAAGGGCACTCAGTTTATCAGTCACCTGTGCGGGACTGTGTCGAATGCTTTGCTAAAATTCAAGTACACCACATCTAGTGCCCCTCCTACATTCAACTGTTTGGTAACCCAGTCAAAGAAATCAATCAGATTCATCTGACGTGACATGCCTCTAGTGAAGCCATACTGCCTTGGGTCCTGCAGTCCATTCATTCAACAAAACCTCACGATCCTTAGCTTTAGAAGCGTTTCCATTAGTTTACTCACCACAGAAGTCAGACAGGTCTGTAATTCCCAACCTCCTCCTTACTTCCATTCTTGTGTAGATGGACTACATCTGCCCTTCTCCAGTTCTCCGGGACCACTCCAGACTCTAATAAAGCACTGAAGAGGTCAGACAGCGGAGCCACTAGAAAATCTCCGAGTTCCTTGAGTACCCTCGGATGTATCTCATCAGGCCCCATCGCTTTGTCTACTTTTAGTTCAGCTAGATCCTCACGAACACAGTCTTCTGATAATCGGTCCCAATCTACCTTACGTCCATCTTCCATAGCTTTTGTTTTCTGCAGTTATATCCCCGGCCTTTCATCCGTGAACAAGAACAGAAATAATTGTTAAGCAATTCAGCTTTATCCTTATTTGCTTCTACATATTTCTCCCCCTCGGCATTGAGCCTTACAATGTTATTTTGGCATTTCCTCCTGTCACTTATAAAACATCTTGTCCTGCAATTTTACCGTATCAGCTATCTTTTCTTCCATTTGTCTCTTCGCTTTCCTGACAGCTTTTTCATCTTCTCTTAGCTTTTCCATGTATTTTTGCCTGTCTTCCTCTTTCTGAGTCCTCTTGTAACTTGTGAAGGCTAATCTTCTTTCCCTTACCTTTTCAGCTACTGCATTCGAAAGCCAGAGCGGCCTTCTTTTACTTTTATGTAATTTTCTCATATAAAGCACTGCTAACTTCTCCCCATCTCTTGATATAACCTTCAAAGACAAACCACATCAATTCATTGAAAATTAGAGGTTGCACATTTATTAAACTGAATATCATAAAATAGTCTTTGTTGTCTGACTACTGTGTAAATTAGCTTGGTAGGCTATGTTTTTCTTTCACAGTTGCTAATCCTGCTGCATTCCCAGTGAGGTCCTACCTAATGAGTTTACCTTACCTCTGCTTCTGCCTATTGCCATGTTTCTGAGCTAGGGGTTACTTCTTGAGAAGTTTGCATCCTGTTCTTGGTAGCAGTTTCTCCTTCTTGCGATGGAAGTTGGTTCCCTGGTATCTGATTAAAACTACACTGTTAATTCTGCTTTCTATTCTATGCACTTCTTTACTTAAGTGCCTGACATAGTTATGGGGTAGTAATGATTTGATCCCCCTGCCCCATTTTGCCAGCTGTTGTGGCTTAGTAACACGGACCAAAACACGGACCGTGTAGGGTCCCAAATAAAGCTTTCTTGGAGCATCTCACCCCTTGTCTCGGATTGATCTCTTGAAGTTGTGTTTTTCCACTTTTTTCTTTTTTGTGTGGCTTAGTACATCTAAGAAACATATCCATTCTGCCAATCTAGACCATCTACTCTCCCTATCACTCCCTTAGAGATCCTGTGCACTTGTCCTAAGCTCTCTTGAATTTAGATACTGTTTTTGTCTCCACAACATCCACCAGGAGACCGTTCCACAAGTTCACCACTCTTTTTGTGAAGAAGTATTTCCTCAGGTTACTTCTGAGTTTGTCCACTTTAAATCCATCCTTTCCCTTTTTTCTTCCCACCCTATTCCTTTTACCTTATCTAATGTAATTGTAATTGATTCCTGTACATTGTAAGCCACTTTAAGTCTGCTTAATGTGGAAAAAAGTGGGGTATAAATGTTCATAAATAAATAAATAAATAATTGTCATCCTATGCCCCTCATTCCAGAGCTTCCTTTCAATTGAAAGAGACTCACCTCCTGTGCATTTATGATGCATAGGTATTTAAATGTCTCTATCATATCTCTTCTCTCCTGCCTTTCTTCCAAAGTATACATCCAAATTTAGATTTAGACAGATCAAAAATGCCCCTCCATATGACTTTGTAAGTCCAAGTGCTGTGAAAATATGCCTCATGGAGGGGCATAATTGAACAGCGCCGGCCATCTAGATGGCCGGCCCCGTAAAGCAGTGTCCTGACCATATTATCGAAACAAGATAGCCGGCTATGAGGGCCATGTAGCTGCCTTACAAATTTCTAAAGGAGGCATCAAAAAATACTTTGCCCATTATGCAGCTTGGCCTCTGGTAGAATGGACCTTTACTCCTTCTGGAATAGGTTTCCTGGAGAGCAGGCAAGCTGAAGCAATCATCTCCTTAAACCACCTGGAAATGGCAGGTTTAGATGCCGCCAAACCTTTCCAGGACCCTCCAATCAGTAGGAACAGATGATCTGTGTGTCTAAATTCCTCATTTGTCTTCAAATAGTGCTTTAAAACTTCACTGACATCCAGACACCGTAAGCGCCGCTGACCCTCCAAACCGGAGGAAGAACCTAAAACAGGCAAAACTACCGACTGAGACAAATGAAACCGTGACAAGACCTTAGGGAGAAAGGAAGGAACGGGGTGTAAAACTACCCACTGCTTAGAGAATTGCAAAAATGGAGATTGACAAGAAAATTCTTGGAACTCCGATACTCTCATAGCTGAGGCAATGGCTACCAAAAATACTGCTTTAAGCGACAAAATCTTCAGAGAGCAGGATACCAAGGGCTCAAAGGGGACCCTAGTAAGAACTGATAGGACCAGATTCAAATTTCAAACTGGAAAGATGGCTCTAGAAGGAGGACAAAGGAGACTTGCTCCACAAAGAAACCGAGAAATATCTGGATGTCTAGCCAAGGCCTTACCCTGAACATGCCCCCTAAAACAAGAGAGCACTGCAATTTGGACTTGAAGAGACGTTAGTACCAGGTCTTTAACAAAGCCCTGCTGTAAAAAATCCAAGATCTCAGTCACTAAAGCGTGAAATGAAGAAATGTTGCGATCTGAACAACATGTCTTGAACACCCACCATGTTCTGATATAATTAAGAGAAGTAGAATGATAACATGACTGAAGCATTGTGGCAATTACATTGGCAGAGTAACCCCTCTCCGTCAAACGAGACTGCTCAAGAGCCAAGCCATAAGACAAAATCAAACTGGGTCTGGGTGAACCACTGGACCCTGGGCAAGGAGCCCGTGAGACTCTGGCAATCTGAGTGGAGGGCCAATGAGGAGGCACATGAGTTCAGTATACCAAGGCCTGCAAGGCCAATCCAGTGCTGTTAAGATCACAAGAACCCTATGTGCCACGATTCTTTGAATTAGACGCCCCAGAAGAGGCCATGGCAGAAAAGCATACAGAAGCCCCAATGGCCAGGGCTGGAGAAAAGCATCTACGCCGTTCACTTTGAAGTCTTTTCTTCGACTGAAGTATTGAGGTACTTTCGCGTTGAGATTTGAGGTCAATAGATCCATGACGGGAAGCCCCCAGCAATCCACACCTGCTTGAAATGCTGTCACCTCGAGAGCCCATTCTCCCAGGTCCAGAGTGTGGTGACTGAGAAATTCCACCTGAACATTCACCGTCCCTGGTACGTGAGATGCCAAGATGACTGTCAGATGACATTCTGCCTAACTCATGAGCTGCGTTGCTTCTTGTTCCAACAAGTGACTCCTTGCCCTCCTTTGTTGGTTGACATACGCCACTGCCATGACATTGTCTGACAGGATGAGTACCGATTTGCCTACCAGCAGAGGATGAAATGCTTCCAACACCAACTGAATCACCCTGGTTTCCAAGAGGTTGATCGAGCAGTAACTTTCCGACCAAGACCACAGACCCTGTGCATACTGACCTTGACAGTGAGCTCGCCAACCCCTGAGACTGGCATCTGTTGTGACCTCTATCCACTTTGGCGGATCCAGAGGCATCCCCTTGGTCAGGTTGGGTGTCCAAAGCCACCAAGGTAGGTTATAGCGCTCCTGAGCTTTCAATGGCAATCTCACCAATAGGCAATCTCTCTGTGGGGACCATCTGGACTGAAGAGACTTCTGCAGAGACCTCATGTGCGCCTTGGCCAATGGCACCCTTTCTATCATTGCTGCCATAGAGCCCAATACTTGAAGATAATCCCTTGCATAGGGTACTGACCTGTGAAGGAATGCCTGAATTTGGGCCTGCAACTTGTGAATCCTGGTCTGGGGAAGAAACACTTGACCCCAAGCTGTGTCAAAGGAAACCCCTAGGTAGTCGAGGAACTGAGATGGAACTAGACAGCTCTTGTGAGAGTTTACCACCCAACCAAGGAAATGCAGAAACTGAACTTCTCGATCTGTGACCTGTAGACTCTCCTGATATGATTTTGCTCTGATCAGCCAATCATCCAGGTATGGATGAACTAGAATGTTGTCCTTCCTGAGAGCCACAGCTACCACCACCATAACTTTTGTGAATGTGTGAGGGGCCATAGTGAGACCGAAAGGAAGAGCCCGAAACTGGTAATACTTGCCCCAAACCGCAAGCGAAGAAAACGCTGATGCATGGGCTGAATTAGAATAAATAAATATGCCTCCATTAAGAACAACGTGGTCAAAACCTCCCCAGATCTGACCACCACTATAACTGACCGAAGAGTCTCCATATGAAAACTGGAGACCTTGAGGGCCTGTTTGACAGCCTTGAGGTCCAAAATTGGTTGGAAAGATCCCTCTTTCTTCGGGACTACAAATTAAATGGTATAATGACCCTGTCTGATCTCTGAGGAGGGAACTGGACAAATAGCCTGTAAATCGAAAAGCCTTTTTAGATTATCCTGGATCATGCCCACCTTGAGATGAGGATGACAGGGGGACTCCAGAAATGCGTCTGGAAAATGCTGTGCAAATTCTAAGGTGTACCTGTCTCGAGTAACCTCTAGTACCCACTGATAGGAGGCAATCTGGGCCCACCTCCAATAGCTGTGTTAACTGAGCTCCCACAGGAATGAGAAACTGGACCTGGAAACCTTCATTTGGCAGGACGGGAAGTGGACTGGAAAGAAGCTCCTGACACTTTGCCTCACCTTTGAGCCCCATGAAAGGACTGATTTCTCTTTAAAAACCGGGACTGCTGAGCAGGAGGCACTCTCTCTGGCCTATACCACCGAAAATGTCACCCCCATCCTCTACAAGCCAGCAGGGCATGACCCGACGTCTAAGGCCTGTCTTCAGGGAGCAGACCAGCTTGTCCAACTCTTCTTCAAAGAGAAAAGATCCATGAAACAGGAACTTACTCACCTTTAACTTAGAAGCTGCATCTGCGGACCAACCCCACTGCCACAGCGAGCTTCTAGAGGCTACACCTAAGGCTATGGGCTTAGACGAAGCTTTTAGCAAAATCATATGTGTCTGCCAAAAAGGCAGAATCCATCTCAATCATTGCCACTTTGGCATCTATTAAGGCCAAATCATCCAAAGTTCTGTCCAAAACCCGCTCAGACCAGTGGAACATGCCCTAGCTACTAAGGAACCACAGATAGCTGCCTGAACCACCAAGGAGGAGACATCAAAACTGCTCTTTAAGAGACCTTCCATATGCCTATTCTGAACGTCCTTAAGAGCCATGCCCCCATCCACGGAGACCGTATTTCTTTTAGTAACTGTTGAGAAACCGCATCTACCACTGGAGGCCTAAGAAGGGACTTGTCAGCATCCGGAGCTGGATAGAGATGAACCATCGACTTAGCAAGCCTAAAGGGGGAGTCTGGCACTTCCCACTGAGCCTGAATAATAGCTCTAATATCCTGGTGCATAGGATAGGTCTTACCTTGTCTTCTAATACCTTTTACCAGAAGATCCACCTTACTGCCCTCCATGGCTGTGGACTGCTCATCCTCAAAATATAAGAAATGAGCTCTTGCAAATCTTTATTGTGGAAAATCTGAACCACCGAGGGTCTTCTCCTGGGAGAAAGGGTTCCGCACCTGGTTCCACCAGACAGGAGCCTTCAGAGAGCATCACTTCTCCTAAATAGTCTGCCCCCTCCAAAGCGGGCATCTCCTGATTTGGTTCAGAAACCAGGTCCTCCTTCAGGTCCCAGGCCCCCCTGGGATGATTTGCAGGAAGTACCTGCCTCTCCAAGCCCTCTCCCAGAGGCAATGAAAGAGGACTGGACTTACGCAACATGAACACCTTATACATTTGAAGAACAAATTCAGGATGGAACCCCCCCCCTCCCATGAGAGTCCCGAGGGCATAGGCCAAGCCAAGGCTGGTTGCTCCATTGAGTGGAGCGACAGAGCAGCAGGCCGGTCTTCAGGCACAGCTTGAGTTAAAATGGCGGCATTTCCCACCATAACAGGAGCCGGTGCCTTATCACTATTGCCTGAATCCTGATGAACTGCTGCTTCTGCCAAAGAAGATGTGGCTTGCGAGGGACTGGCCTCCGCTGCACTATCTACAGCGGTGCAGTACTTGCACACCCCGCTAGACGCAAGTCCCCACCGCAGACAAACGGAACATCTGCAGAGCTTCTCTGGCATTGTGCTGCTGTAAAGCACTGGAGTGGCTTTTTTAAAAAAATGCTGCCGATCGAAACTATCAAAGAAACTAAGCCTGCGCTGCTCGTTTATGCCTGACTGCAAATGTAAGGAGCTTTAAAAAAAAAAAAAAACTTATAGCAGCTGCCTCTCCCAAAGCCTCAAAACTCTTTTCCCTTGAAGAGGTTGAGGCTGGCTACCAACCGACAGCTGTGCAGGGAGACCAAGGGAGGAGTGGGGGGAGGGACCTGGTCATCTGAGTTTGACACCCCTGGGGCTTAGGGAGACCCTCATGGGCCTCAGCTTCCAGAAACCACAAGAAACACTTGGGCAAAGAATAAATAAAGCTATAAATAAAGTCCAAGATACTCCCTACCCCAAACAAACTATTATATATTTAGTAAAAAGAACCAGAAGAAAAGAAAAGAAAGGAGAGAGAGAGAGAGAGAGACAGACAGACAGACAGACAGACAGACAGACAGACAGACTGAAATGGCTCACCATCTTCCACCTGCTGGAGACTGAGAATATTGAGTCTAGTTCCAGTTAGTCAGGGCTCTTATTGACTCTCTCTAGAGTCCAGTGGCGTACCAAGGGGGGGGGGGGGGGGGCGGTCCGCCCCGGGTGTCAGTGGGTGGGGGTGGGGTGCTCCATCGGCACTGCAGGCAGCCCGCGTCTCCTGCCTCCATCCTGCTGTGCCTTAAAAAAAAATCTGAAAAGCAGCATGGCAGGCATGCTTCGTGTCTGCCCTGCCTGCTTGTAAAGAAAGCGGCAAACCTCCTCGTTGACGTCACGACATCGCGTCGGGTTTTCCCTCACTGGGTCCCGCCCTCACGGAGGCGGAACCCAGTGAGGGAAGACCCGACGCAACGTCGCGACGTCGACGAGGAGATTTGCCGCTTTCTTTTACAAGCAGGCAGGGCAGACACGAAGCATGCCTGCCATGCTGCTTTTCAGATTTTTTTTTTAAGGCACAGCAGGATGGAGGCAGGAGACGAGGGCTGTCGTCTCTCCACGAAGGTGGCAGGTGGGTCGAGTTGGGGGGGTTTAGATGGGAGATGAGGACTGGGGAGGGGGTTTTCCAATGGGAGAAGGGAACTGGGGAGGAGGTTTTCAAATGGGAGAAGGGGACTGAGGAGGGGGGGCTCAGATTGGAGAAGGGGACTGAGGTGGGGATGGGGTCTCAGATGGGAGAAGAGGGGAGAAGGGGACTGGGGTGGGGAGGGGATCTCAGATGGGAAAAGGGGGTGGGGGGTCTCAGATGGGAGAAGAGAGGAGAAGGGGATGGGGGTCTCAGATGGGAGAAGGGGACATGGGGAGGGGGTCTCAGAGGGGAGAAGGGGACTGGGGTGGGGAGGGGGATCTCAGATGGGAGAAGAGGAGAGAAGGGGACGGGTGGGGAGAAGGGGGGGTGGGGAAGGGGCCATGCGAGAAAATGGGAGCCATGCCTGGGTCTGGTGGGAAAATGGGTCTGGGGCTGAAAAGGAGGGTAGGTGGGATAAGGGGGCTAGTACTGGAACTGGGGGCTGAAATGGGGTAGGGGCAGAGACTGGGGGGACTGGGGGCTGAAAAGGGGACAGGGAGAAGTGGCTGGGGCTGAAGCTCAGGACTGGTGAGAGAAAAGGGCTGGGCTGAAACTGCGGACTGGTGGGATAGTGGGACTGAAAAGGGGGGCAAGTGGGAGATGTGGGCTGGGGCTAGAACTAGGGGCAGGTGGGATAAGAGGGCTGGAACTGGTGGCTGAAAAAAGGGGCAGAGAGAGAGAGAGAGGGGACAGACAATGGATGGATGGATGGATGGATGGATGGATGGGGGGGGGGGGGGGAGAGGGAGGGCAGATCCTGGATGGATGGGGGGAGAGGGGAGGGCAGACCCTGGATGGATGGAAGGGGGTGAGGGAGGGCAGAGCCTGGATGGATGGGGGGGGGAGAGGGAGGGCAGACAGTGAATGGGAGAGAGAGAGGGCAGACAGTGAATGGAAAGGGCAGGGAGAGAGGGCAGACATTGGATGGTGGGGACAGCAGAGAGGGCAGACACTGGATGGCAGAGAAAGAACGAAGACGGATGCTGGATGGAAGGAAGACAGTGAAAAGAAGATGAGGAAAGCAGAAACCAGAGACAACAAACTGTAAATAAAATATATATTTTTATTTTTTTTTTGCTTTAGGATAAAGTAGTATTGTAGCTGTGTTAATAAATGTTTATAATAGAACATGTAAATAAGGTAATCTTTTTATTGGACTAATTTTAATAAATTTTGACTAACTTTCGGAGAACAAAACCCCCTTCCTCAGGTCAGGTTAGGACACTGTAACACACTATACTGTATTGACCTGAGGAAGAAGGTTTTGGCCTCTGACAGCTAAATGTATTAGTCCAATAAAATGGTATTTTATTTTCTATATTTGTTTTATTTCTATTTGTTAATTTGTAAAGTGGTGATTGGTACTTGTTAGTTTTTTTCAAATTTACATCTGCTGTCTTTATATTTTGCACAGTACTAGGGGACATTTTCTGTTTCTCTGGTGTTGCATTGTATGCAGAGTCTGGCATCTTGGGGGTTCAGTTTAATTTTTGTCTAAATGGAAAGTTTATGATTACTTATTCTATAGTGGATTAGGGTGTATCTGTGTTTGTGAAAAAGACATGGCTTTCAGTTGGCATTGACTGTGCAGGATCGACGATCTGTACTATTCTGTCTGGTTTCGTTTTACAATAGGTGAATTGATGTTCTAGTGCTCACTGTAGTGTTTAAGATGCTTTCCTTTTCCTTGTGTGACTCATAGAAATGACTGCTTATGGTATGGTAGAATTGCTCTATAGGTCCTGAGTGTTTTGTATTCTCGGTATGCCTAGTACTGGATTTTGGAGGGGGGTGTTAAAAATTGACCGGCCCCGGGTGTCAACTACCCTAGGTATGCCACTGCTAGAGTCAGAGTTTTCACTCTCCACCTGCTGGAAGGCGTGCATAAACCATCAGTCACATTCTGGGCCAGTCCAGAGGGACGCTAAGGAATGGAACACTGTAAAAACATTCAGGGCACAAATTAGAATGTTTTTAGCTAGACCTGTTTCAATAATGACTAAATGCCAAAAAGATGCCCAAACTGACCAGATAATCACTGAAGGGATAAAGGCATGACCCCCCCAATCACCCAGTGGTCACTGACCCCCCCCCCCTCCCACCGACCTAAGAGGTGAAAGTGACAGTAAATACCAGGCTCTATGACAGCTGCAGATCAGTGGCGTAGCTACGTGGGGCCTGAGGGGGCCTGGGCCCCCGTAGATTTCAGTCGGGACCCCCCTCCCAGCGAACCCGCCCCCGCCGCCGCCTACCTTCCGTTTTGCTGGCGGGGGACCCCACTCCCCGCCAGCCGACGTCTTCTCCGACCGTTCTGCTGCAGAGAAAAGTCTTCTTCCTTGCATGCTGACGTCCTGCATGTTGTACGTGCAGGATGTCAGACTCAGAGAACAGTTCTGTTCTCAGAGTCTGACAGGACGTCAGCATGCAAGGAAGAAGACTTTTCTCTGCAGCAGAACGGTCGGAGAGGACGTCGACTGGCGGGGAATGGGGTCCCCTGCCAGCAAAACGGAAGGTAGGCGGCGGCGGGGGAGGGTTCGCGGCGGGAGGGGGGTCGGCAGAGACGAGGGGCGACAATGGCGGCGGGAGGGGGGCAGCGGCGGGGGGGGGGGGCTAAAATGTGCCCCCTCGAGCTCTGGACCCCCCTCCCACGGAAGTCTGGCTACGCCCTTGCTGCAGATATAATGGTCATTCCTCTTCGAGCAGCAAGCAGGTCCCTGGAGTAGCCCAGTGGTTGGTGCAGTGGTCTGTACAGAAGGGGACCCAGGCCCATATCCCACTCTAATTGGTAAACATGTGGGAAGTTTACCAATTAGAGTGGGATATTGAAACAGGCTAGCCAACAACAACCTATTTCTTTGCCCTAGATATTTTATAATGTTTCATATCACAGAAAAACATCCAATCATAAGCCTACCCTATTCCCACCTATAACATGCCTCCAACACACCCTCTGAGATTTAGGCAAACTATACAGAAAAATGCCTTAAAAATTAGTTTTGAACATAGCGATGTGGATGTTTTTGTTGAAAAAAAAAAAAACCCCCTATCCATCTGCTGCTTTGAGCCATTTTTTGGACATTTTTCTGTTTAGAAAATGAGTCCCCTAATTTTCAAAGTCAGTCTAAATGGACAGGTTTTTCAACATGCAGTTGATGTTGGCTATACTGTTTCACAGCCCATAGTTATTTTATGTTGCAACATAACCTAGTAATTCACAACTTTGCACTTTTCCACATTTTTTGATAACATACTCATGAGGTATTGCTTAGACTTTAATACGGTGTACTTGATCAGGATTATGATATGATTAAAGTGTGTGAGAAAATACAATCACCAAGAACAGTAGTTATATTGTAATGCACCATAATATAATATATGTAGCCCCAGGTTACCATCTGTAACAGAGCCAAGGTCATTGAGTGGATATGGGCAGACATTCTACACCCCTTAGATCTGGGGCTGTGTTGGGTGTGAGGAACGACTGTCTTTCAAGGCCCTACCTCTGTGGTTTCTCTTCTCATTCCTCTAGTCTTCTAGCAGTCAACACATTCACTCCCAGGAAAGCAACTGTCTAGTCTTAATTGCTGAACAAACAAAAGAAGGGTTTACTGATGAATTCCTTCAGAACAGAACTCAGAACTGTATGTAGAAAAAATACCAAAATCCAGATTTAAACAAGTTGACACAGGAAAGCAAACATCTAATTTCTAGACTTCTTGGATCGGTCTCCTTTCTGCAATGCAAACAGGGTACAAAGGCATCTCTTCCTCATAGGTCCCTGTGGTCTCTCTCCAGGTTAATGGCCAGTTCCTTCTTATCAGTTGTCTTCTTCCTTAGAATATTCTCCTGTTCTATTTCATTGTCCAAACTCTACGTCCTATGGCTTCTCGAGTCTCCTCAGTAGTCAGTTTAAAAGACAAACCCCACTGTAGCACCAAAACAATGAAACTCCTTTCCCTATCCCAAGGACTCTTGGGGCCTTTGAAATTCACTCCCTGTAGCCATGCCACTCCCTTTACGTCCCAGCATACCCAAGGAAGAGAAGAAAAGGAAAGACCCAAGTCCTCTCCCTTATAAGGGTTTTATACTCTCACTGCTAGACATCTCCTCTTCTGGATAGTACCGTCAAATGTTATCTTGCCACTGTCATTACTACTAGAGATGAAAAGTAGTAATAGTAGTAGTAGTAGTAGCAGTAACCTAACCTAACCTAACAATTTACCTAAGAACATAAGTATTGCCATACTGGGACAGACCAAAGGTCCATCAAGCCAAGCATCCAGTTTCCAACAGTGGCCAATCCAGGTTACAAGTACCTGGCAAGATCCCAAAAACAGTACAATACATTTTATGCTGCTTATCCTAATTCAGTATCTAGAGGCTGAGGCTAAAGGTGTACTTTGGGGTACCACTGACCCCTGGAAGCAGATAAGGTGGGAGTTTACATATTACATTACATTTTTATACCGCAGCTATCTGCCAGGTTCAGACCGGTTTAAAATCAAGTAAAAGAGACTAAGAGAGTTTCTTGAGAATCAGCAAAAAATTTTAAAGTTACCTTTTCAGAAATTCCTTGAAAAGCATAGTTTTCAAGTTCTTCTTAAAATTAAGTAAATCATCCTGAAAGTTAAAATGAAAAAGAAACGAATTCCAGGCCCTAGGAGCTTGTACTACAAGTAAACTACCATATAATTTGAATCTCTTTACTCCTCTAATTAATGGAAGAACAAAAAAAAAATCAAAACCAATTATGACATGATCTTCTTTCTCTATTATCTACTATAATAAAACTCAACCTCAACGTTCTGAGGACACTGACGTCAGTGAAGCCAAGCCCTCACTTCCTTCAAAAAGGTTCGAAGGTTCGTGGTGGTGAAGCCACCAAAATCGCTCCGGGTCCCGTCCTCGAGGGCGGAGCAATGGCAGAGCAACAAAGGGGTTGGCAGGGAGAGAGACAGGGAGGCGGGGGTGGGGTGGATGGGAAATTGCTCCGGGCCCCACCCTCGCCTCAAATGTCATGACGTTGGGGGTGGATCAATGGCAGAACAATGAAGGGGTTGGCCAGGGAGGGAGGGGGGGGGGGTGTTGGCCACAAAAACCTTGCTAGCGCCCGTTTCATTTGCTCTGAAACAGGCCTCTTTTACTAGTTAGTTAATATTCCAAATGATCTATAATATAAACTGGACATTCACCCCTTATATATTCAGTGGCACCATCATTACCCTTGAACATACACATAATAGCTGAAATGAACAAACACTGAGTATTACCAATGTTCACCAATACAAGTAAGTGTTCCTGGATACCTACTTTGGAACATCTCTATGATCACAGATCAGTAATAGAAATAGGAAGGCAAAAAAGTGAACTGTAAATCTCAAGAAGTAAGACTCTGCCTGTACAGTAATACTAGAGAAATAGAAACTGAAATGCAAGATATCAGATATGCTCATTTTCCAAAACTGATGTATTCCAGTTAATAATGTCAACATAAAATAGTTTTTCTACTTTTGTTCTCTGAGCATTTTATGTTTCCATTTGCTTTGGCCTAGTGTCTCGTTTCTGCTTTTTTTCTGTTTTTTCTTAACTCTCTTTCCAGGGTCTCCTGTCCGTTTGACATTTCTTTTCTTTTGACATCCACTATCCATCTTCCCTCTGTGTCACTATCTGTTCTGTACAGCATCTCTCCCTCTGCGTCCCTGTCTCTATCCTCCCCCCATGTTCAGCATCTGCCCTCTCAGTGTCCCTGTCCTCATCCCATATTTACCATATCCCCTTAGTGTTCCTATCCCTCTCCCTGTATATAGCATTACACCTCTGTGTCCCTGTCCCATGCTTCCTCCTTATCTAGCATCTCTTCTCTGTGTCCCTATCCCTCCACATGTCCAGCTTCTCTCCCCTCTCTCTTCCCTTCCCCCAACACCCCCAGAATATCTCCCTCTCTTTTCTCTGCTCCCTGCCCTCCTGTGATCTGGCATCTCTTTTTTGTTCCTTCCATCCACTGGTGCAACATCTCTCTCCCTCTCTTACAACAGTCTAGTCTCTCTCTCTCTGTCTCTGTCTCACCCTCTCTTCCCTTCACTTCCCCCCAGGTCCAGCATCTCCCTTTCACTCCTTTTGGGTTTCATCTCTTTCTCTCTCCTCACTCCCATTCCTCCACAGGTCCAGCATCTCTCCTTCTTACTCCAACTCATGGTCCTCCAAACTTATTATGATCACTGGCAGTAGCAGCGATAAAGACAGGCTTTGTCCATCCAGTCTTGGGGCCTTCCCTCTGATGCAACTTCCTGTTGATGGGATGTAGCAGAGGTTAGGCCCTGGGGCCAGCTGGAGGCTGCTTGTCTTCATCGCTGCAGCTGCCAATGATCCATGACAAGGTTGGAGGCCTGCAAGGAGGAGAAGGAGGGAACATAGGAAGAGATGCCAGACCCATGGGAGTGGGAGAAGTGAAGGGAAGGGATAGAGAGAGACAGAGATGCTGGACTGCAGGACTGTGGGAGCAGGAAGCAGGGAGCCAAGCATGAGAGAAGGTAATTTGTTTCACAACAGGAGGCCCCTACCAGCAGGAGAGTCAAGTTTTTTTTTGATGGGCTTTGCTCAATGGTAGCTATACCCCTGATCAGACTAGGAAACCATCGCATAGTGCAAGACAATTGAAAAATCAACAATCTGATTTTAACACAGCTACATGTAAAATAGTAAATTATTTAACCCTCTTCATCATCTAGTTGAGAAATGACCTTCTTAGATCTCAGTAACTTCTTAATTTTAAAACTCTTGTTTAATTCATTCTTGTTCAAGAGCAACAAAATGAATATTGAAATATCCAAGATCTATAACTGCATCAGAGAGAATGCTTGCCAAATTTTCATTGAAGAAGCACTTCCTGAAGGACAGCTATACAATAAAAGCAAGCTCAGATGATCTTACCTGTAAAACATAGCAATAATGAGTCAGTGCCCTCTTTTTTCTTGCATTGATAATAGAATGGCCTTAGATAACATAAGAATATAAGAATAGCCATACTGGGTCAGACCAATGGTCCATCTAGCTCAATATCCTGCTTCCAGCAGTGGCCAATCCAGGTCACAAGTACCTGGCAGAAAACCAATTATAACACAATTACATGCAACCAATTCCAGGGCAAGCAGTGGCTTCCCCCATGTCTATCTCCAGGAACTTGTCCAAAACTTTTTTAAACCCAGTTACATTAACTGCCATTACCACATCCTCCAGTAATGAGTGTCAGAGCTTAACTATTCTTTGAGTGAAAAACATTTCCTCCTATTTGTTTTAAAAGTATTTCTATGCAATTTCAGTGAGTGTATCCTGGTCTTTATACTTTTTGAATGAGTGAAAAATCGATTCACCTCCACCCACTCCACACCATTCAGGATTTTGTAGACCTCAGTCATATACCATCTTACCTGCCTGTTTTCCATGCTGACAAGCCTTCACCTCTTTAACCTTTCCTCATATGGGAGCAGTTCCATCCCCTTTATCATTTTGATTGCTCTTTAAACCTTTTCTAATTCCACTATATCTTTTTTCAGATATGTTGACTAGAATTTAATGCAATACTCAAGGTGAGGTCGCACCATACAAAGGCATTATAATATTTCTGGTCTTATTTTGCATCCCTCTCCTAATAATTTCTAGCATTCTGTTGGCTTTTTTGTCCGCTGCACTGGGCAGATTTTAGCGTATTGTCTACAATGGACACATAGGACTTTTTCTTGAGTGCTGACTCCTAAAGTGGACCCTACCATCAGATAACTATGATTTGGATTATTCTTCCCAATATGCATCACTTGCATTGTCTACATTAAATTCAACTACCATTTGGGATGCCCAGTCTTCCAGTTTCCTAAAGTGTTCCTGCAATTTTTCACAATCCGCATGTATTTGACAGCTTTGAATAGTTTCAAGTCATCTGCAAATTTAATCACCTCACTCGTCATTCCGATTTCCAGATATTTATAAATATGTTAAATAGCACCAGTCCCGTACAGATCCCAGGGGCACTCCACTATTCACCCTCCTCCATTGAAAAAAATGGCCATGTACCCTACCCACTGTTTTCTGTCCAATAACCAATTCTTAATCCACAGAAGGACATTGCCCCCTATCCCATGACTCCTTAATTGTCTCAGGAGTCTCTCATGAGGTACTTTGTCAAAAGTTTTCTGAAAATCTAGATATACTACATTAACCGGTTCACCTTTATCGACATGTTTATTCACGCCTTCAAAAAAATGAAGCAAATTGGTGAGTAAGACGTCCCTTGGCTGAATCCATACTGACTCTGCCCCATTAAACCATGTTTGTCTGCGTGTTTTGTAATTTTATTATTTATTTGTATTTATTTATGCATTCTTGTATCCCACTATTATCCAAAAACAAGTTTCGGTTCAAAGTGGCTTACAGTTTATGTTTGTTTACAATTGCCTTCTGGTGGAAGTTGTGATGCTGGTTTCCATTTAGAAGGTTATTAACAGTTAAGAAACGACTAGAAATAGGGGTTTACAGATAGTGAGCGGAAAGTTCTTTGACAGTGTAGTTAGTTGTATAATTTTTTTAAGAGGTAGATTTTCAATTCTTTTCTGAACTGGAGATAGTTTCAC
The DNA here is from genome assembly GCF_901765095.1 of Microcaecilia unicolor. Classification (NCBI taxonomy): domain Eukaryota; kingdom Metazoa; phylum Chordata; class Amphibia; order Gymnophiona; family Siphonopidae; genus Microcaecilia; species Microcaecilia unicolor. The sequence continues at coordinate 404,727,916 of NC_044033.1, forward strand.
TATTTTGCCTGGCACTGAACTCAGGCTTACTAGTCTGTAATTTTCTGGATCACCCCTGGAACCCTTTAAAAAAATGGCATCACATTTTATTACCAATGCAATGACATGAACTAGAATGGAATACAAATACTGAAATTATAATCTATATGTGGAAAATGCTTAAAATGAATGTGACCAATAAAGATAAAAACAAGAATGCGTTAAGGCAGTGGTTCCCAAACCTGATCCTGGAAGCACCTCAGCCAGTCAGGTTTTCAGGATATCCACAATGAATATTCCCAAAAGAGATTTGCATGCAGTGGAGGCACTGCATGCAAATCTCTCTCATGAATATTCATTGTGGGTATCCTGAAAACCTGACTGGCTAGAGTTCCTCCAGGACCAGGTTTGGGAACCGCTGCATTAAGGGCTTCTTTTACTAAACGGCGCTAGCAGTTCCCATGTGGCAAATGAGAGGAAGCCCATTCAGGAATCGCTAGCACAATTTAGTAGAAGAGGTCTTAAGTTTGGCATTGAGCTTGCCAAAATGCGGGATCTGAGAAGGGTCATACAGTTGTGCTGGAGAATAGTATGGAATTGGTTCAGAAATATAGGGACTACGTACATAGACTGATAGACTGGTGGCAGTCAGAGTTTTTTTTAAACATTGACCATTGCCACTTAAATTAGACCCACATATTCAATGCTAGGCCATGTCTTGGCACCAGCATTGAATATCTGGGTAAGACTGGAGATGTCATGACCACTGAAACTTATGCATGCCCTGGCCAGTATTCAGCTGGGATCTACATGAGTCCTGGGTGAATCACTTCATAAAGGCGATTGATACATCCCAATAAAGAAATAAAGAAATATCCGCCAGGACCTGTATAAGAGGATCTGTGAGGTTGTTGAATCCCTCATTTTGATCAACCTCATCCTCAAATATCAGCACCCAACCTCTATCAATAGTCCCAAAGGCAACAAAGACCCCATGATGCTCCTTCCACCCAATGACATCTCCTCCTTGAGGCAGCATAGCCTTCTTTCTCTCCCCATATATCTGATCTCCTGAGAACCCCGGCTGGACTTACTTGAGGATAATTATTATGATATATTGGGATTGGGCAGGAGAGGTCCCTTCTGCCTCTGGGTGTAAAATGACACCTGCTGACCATGGTGGTAGCCTTTAGGGTCAGTCTTCCATATAAGAGCCAGTGGGTGGGAAGAGCATGGGGTGTTTTTGGTTGATGTGGGGCCATACAAAGGGGAGTTGGTTGGGTAGAAGGAGCATCAGGGGGGCTTTATTGCCATCAAGGGGGGGGGGGGGGTTAGATACATAGTAACATAGTAAATGATGGCAGAAAAGACCTGCATGGTCCATCCAGTCTGCCCAACAAGATAAACTCATATGTGCTACTTTTTGTGTATACCTTACCTTGATTTGTACCTGTCCTTTTCAGGGCACAGACCATGTAAGTCTGCCCAGCACTATCCCCGCCTCCCACCACCGGCTCTGCCACCCAATCTTGGCTAAGCTCCTTAGGATCCATTCCTTCTGAACAGGATTCCTTTATGTTTATCCCACGCGTGTTTGAATTCTGTTACTGTTTTCGTTTCCACCACCTCCCGCGGGAGGGCATTCCAAGCATCCACTACTCTCTCCGTAAAAAAATACTTCCTGACATTTTTCTTGAGTCTGCCCCCCTTCAATCTCATTTCATGTCCTCTCGTTCTATCGCCTTCGCACCTCCGGAAAAGGTTCGTTTGCGGATTTTCAAATATTTGAACATCTGTATCATATCACCCCTGTTTCTAGATGGACTAGAACAGGGGGATCTAGGGGTAGGGATAGGGGTAGAGGTAGGGGAGGAATCAATTTGACAAATGTAACCTAGATGTTATGTGGGTCCTGGCCCCTGCCTAGTTATGCAGCCAAAGATAAGATAGCCTGTTATGCAGTCCTATCTGGTTATTTAGCTAGGTGAGCACTGGCACTGAATATCACAGGTGCTCACTTACCTCCTGTCTCCTCCCTTGGAATATCCCCTCACTGCCCGGATTTGCTTTGTGAGGACTTAGCTGATATTTGGTTGCATTGCCTGGTTCAGTGTCAATGAATATCAGCAGCCTGTCTGCAGAGCAGGGCCGCCGAGAGACTGGGCTGGGCCCGGGGTAAGGCCACCCCGGGGGCCCCGCCCCCACCCCCCGAGGTTGCTGCTGCCACCCCTCCCGAGGCCACCGCACCGCAGTCCCCACTCACCCACCTCCGGCCCCATCGACAGCCCCCTTCCGTCCGCCACCAGGCCGGACCCCCTGCATTCAATTCACAGCGCCTCACTCACCTCCGTGTGAAAGCACAGCAGTGGCAGATCGCCTCCCTGTGTCCCATCCTCGCGAAGGTTACATCAGATGAGGGCGGGACACAGGGAGGGAATGCCCGAAGAGAGGCGATCTGCCGCTACTGTGCTCTCACACGGAGGTGAGTGAGGCGCTGTGATTTGAATGCAGGGGCCTGTCCCGGTGGCGGACGGTCGACAGAGCTGAGGGCGGGTGGGTGAGACTGGGAACTGTGGTGCTGAGCCCTCTCTTGGAGGCCCGGGGAATTTTGTCCCCCCCTGCCCCCCCCTTGGCGGCCCTGCTGCAGAGTGCTATTTAACCAGGCATGAGACCTTCCTGCTCACTTAAATCATTTTGGAAATTGGCCCCTTCCAGATCCAGATTTGCCTTCCTTGTGACCCTTTAGTGAGGGACTCCTTTGTGGTTTTCTAGGCATGATACAGGAGTTGTTTGCCATTGCCTTTTCCCAAGGCATAAAGGTGCTTAGTTTGTAAGCTCTTTTGAGCAGGGACTGTCTCTTTGTATCAGGTGTTCAGAGCTGTGCGTCTGGTAGCGCTATACAAATGCTAATAATAATAATAATAATAAAGTAACTTGCCCAAGCAGCTGCAGTGGGATTTGAACTCCTAGTCCACTGCTCTAACCATTAAACTACTTCTCCACTCACTGACCTCTTAATGTATGTCTTTTTTCCAAGGTGAGTTACATTCAAGTACAATGGGTATTTTCTTGTCCCTAGTGGGATCACAATTTAATACTGTACCTGAGGCAAAAGAAGGTTTGGTGACTTGCCCAAGGTCACAAGGAGCCACAGTAGAATTTGAACAAGTTTCTCCTGGTTCTCAGCCCACTGCTCCAACTATTAGGCTACTCTTCCACTCCTACCTTTAGAGCCAGCCTACTTTGAAGAAAAAAATCATATACCCAGTGGAACACATCAGATCCAGATGGGAACATAATAGTCCTATGATCACAAGGGAGCTAATCTTTAAAAGTTCTAATAATAGTACACTCAAAATGAAGATGGCTTTCCTTACAGTACAATTGTCTTTATTTGAAGAGTGGTGGGAATATTGGAGAAAATGACTTTTTAATTGGAAATGCTGTGATGCTGTTACAAGGCAAAACCAAAATCACTGCTAAATTAAAAAGGCACTTCACACATACAAATAATAAGAGTAATACAAATGTGTGTGTGTTTTTGACTCTGTGCGAGTCTGAATTAGGGACTGAGCGAAACTATCCAACTAGCCTATATGCAGTGCATTTTTTCTAGCAAAAAAGGTGTTGGTACTGAAATGCCAGGCCAACCTTCAGGTGTGGGGTGATCACTGAGGGACTCTAATAGCCAGGTCCCCTGCAACCAGTCATAGAATCTATGACAAGGCAGAATTGGTGTGTAGAGCCTGAGCTCTTTCATTAAAACTTGGGGACCAGGGGTCAATTTTAGCAGACAATGGAAAAGGTGCCGGTACTCAGTACCCCCAAGTACCCCCTCAAAAAAGCCCTGCCTATATGTGAATTGAGCTGTGAAAACAAACAGACTGACCCAGTTTACTTGCGAAGTATGAAGAGAGATAAAGAGAGTCAAGAGATTGCCTTGACTTTAAATGTGACTCATCAAACTTTATTAATGACCACAGTTTTGTTTGATAATTGGATGAGAGGCTCAAAAAATGAATGTTGTAGGAAGGCTCATCATATATGAGAGGATGTTCTGCATTAAAGGAGTTATAAAAACATATGTGTAACTGTACTTTTCATGCTAGTATGGTTCACAATTTTAATTTAGTATGTCTTGGATAATTAGAGATTGCTCAGATCTAAGAAGCATGTAAAATTGTAGCAGAGCTGGAGAGCAGATGTGCAGTGGGAGACTTCCACTAAAGTGAGTTAACAGAATGCTGAACATGGGAGCAGCTCCAGCATCTTGACTACGCATTGCTGGATCCTAAGGGAGGCTATGCTTAAACCAGTATATAAGTATTGCCACACTGGGACAGACCAAAAGTCCATCAAGCCCAGCATCCTGTTTCCAACAGTGGCCAATCCAGGTCACAAATACCTGGCAAGATCACAAAAAAGTTCAATACATGTTATGTTGCTTATCCCACAAATTAGCAATGGATTTTCCCCAAGTCATTTCAATAATGGTCTATGGACTTTTCCTATAGGAAGCTGTCCAAACCTTTTTTAAACCCCGCTAAGCTAACCACCTTTACCAAATTCTATGGCAATGAATTTCAGAGTTTAATTACATAGTTACATAGTAGATGACAGCAGAAAAAGACCTACATGGTCCATCCAGTCTGCCCAACAAGATAAACTCATATGTACTACTTTTTGTGTATACCATACCTTGATTTGTACCTGTCCTCTTCAGGGCACAGACCGTATAAGTCTGCCCAGCACTATCCCCGCCTCCAAACCACCAGCCCCGCCTCCCACCACCAGCTCTGGTACAGACCGTATAAGTCTGCCCAGCATTATCCCCGCCTCCCAACCACCAGCCCCGCCTCCCACCACCAGCTCTGCCACCCACTCTTGGCTAAGCTCCTGAGGATCCATTCCTTCTGAACAGGATTCCTTTATGTTTATCCCATGCATGTTTGAATTCTGTTGCCATTTTCATTTCCACCACCTCCCGTGGGAGGCCATTCCAAGCATCCACCACTTCCTGACATTTTTCTTGAGTCTTCCCCCCTTCATTCTCATTTCATGTCCTCTAGTTCTACCGCCTTCCCCTCTCCATGTTGAGTAAAGAAAAAGTTTCTCCAATTCGTTTTCAATTTACTACTTTGTAGCTTCATCGCATGCCCCCTAGTTCTAGTGTTTTTGGAAAGAGTAAACCACCGATTCACGTCTACCCGTTCCACTCCACTCATTATTTTATACACCTCTATCATATCTCCCCTCAGCCGTCTTTTCTCCAAGCTGAACAGCCCTAGCCGCTTCAACCTTTCCTCATAGGGAAGTCGTCGCATCCCCTTTATCATTTTTGTCGTCCTTCTCTGTACCTCTTCTAAGTCCATTTATGGGCTCATTTTCGAAAGAGAAGGACGCCCATCTTTCGACATAAATCTGAAGATGGATGTCCTTCTCACAGAAACATCCAAATCGGTATAATCAAAAGCCTATTTTGGACGTCCCCAATTGCACTCCGTCGCAGGGATGGCCAAAGTTCAAGGGGGCGTGTTGGAGGTGTAACAAAGGCAGGACTTGGGAGTGCCTAACACTTGGACATCCTTGACCCATAATCGAAAAAAAGAAGGATGTCCCTGACGAGCACTTGGATGTTTTCACCCAGACCTGTTTTTCTTATGACTAAGGCACAAAAAGGTGCCTGAAATTACTACCCCAGTGGTCACTAACGCACTCTCACCCTCAAAAAACATCTGTAAAAATATTTTTTGCCAGCCTCAGATGTCATACTCAGGTCCATGACAGCAGTATGCAGGTCCCTGGAGCAGTTTTAGTGGGTAAGTGCACTTCAGACAGGCGGGCCCAGTCCCACCCCCCCTACCTGTTACGTTTGTGGAGGAAACAGCGAGCCCTCCAAAACTCACCAGATACCCACTGTACCCACATCTAGGTGCCCCCCTTCACCCATAAGTGCTATGGTAGTGGTGTACAGTTGTGAGTAGTGGGTTTTGGGGGGCTCAGCACACAAGGTAAGGGAGCTATGCATCTGGGAGAAATTTGTGAAGTCCACTGCAGTGCCCCCTAGGGTGCTCGGTTGGTGTCCTGGCATGTCAGGGGAACAGTGCACTAAGAATGCTGGCTCTTCCCACGACCAAATGGCTTGGATTTGGTTGTTTTTGAGATGGGCGTCCTCGGTTTCCATTATGGCCAAAAACCGGGGACGACTATCTCTAAGGATGACCTAAGGATGACCATCTGTAAAGTCGACCTAAATGTTGAGATTTGGGAGTCCCCAACCGTATTATCAAAACAAAAGATGGACACCCATCTTGTTTCGATAATAGCGGTTTCCCCGCCCCTTCACCAGGACATCCTTAGAGATGGTCGTCCCCGTTTGATTATGCCCCTCCACGTAATACAATTTGAGTTTTCAGAAACGAGGATCCTGGTAACTGGTGCACCAGAAGCTACAGTGAGTAAAAAAGTATTTAGCAGCTGAGCTACATATGCCTGATAAAAGAAAAAGGTAGAACTCTGGGGCTTCTTCAAGTTTATGTAGGAGATTTTTGGTGGTATATAAAGACAATATTTAATGTTAATAGGAGACAGTTGAATTCATTGATGCTGGATGAAGGCTATAGTTTAGAGTGGTAGTATAGACTCCAAAGGTGCTAGAAGTGTTCATGGTGTTGGTGATTGGAAATAAAAGATTGCCTCTCTCACGTTAGCCCTATAGAAAACTCCATTTTAAATCTAATCCTTAGTGGAATGCAGGGCATAGTATGAGAGGTTATTTTGTGTTAGATCCCCTTGGAAACAGTGATCATAACATGATGAAGTGAAGCCACAAAGGAAATCTACTGTAGCAGCATTTCATTTTCGAAAGGGCAACTATGATAAAATGAGGAAAATGGTTTAAAAGAAGCAAAAAATGATCAGCTGCAAAGATTAGAACTTTAAATCAGGCATGGACGTTGTTTAAAAATACCATCTTGGAAGCCCAGACCAGGTGCATTCCACATATTTACAAAGGTGTGAAGAAGAGAAAATGACAGCCAGCATGGTTAAAACGTGATGTGAAAGAGGCTATTAGAGCCAAAAGAACGTCCTTCAAAGAATGGAAAAAGAACCCAAATGAAGAAAATAAGTAACATAAGCACATGCAAGTTAAATGCCAAGCATTATAAAGAAGGCTAAAAGAGAATATGAAGAGAAACTTGCTGCAGAGGTAAAAACTCACAGAAACAACTTTTTCTGGTACATCAAATGCAGAAATACTGCAAGGGAATCCGTGGGATTCTTAGATCATGAATGAGCAAAAGAGGCACTCAGGGAGGACAATGCCATAGTGGAGGGACTGAATGAATTCTTTGCTTCAGTCTTTATGGAAGAAGATGTACGAGATCTACCTATACCAGAAATGCTTTTCAAGGGTGATGATGTGGAGCAAATGAAAAACCTCAGTGAACCTGGAAGACGTACTGAGTCAAATCGACCAATTAAAGAGTAGTAAATCACCTGGACAGGATGGCATGCATCCAAGGGTGTATTTAGATTTTCAGAAGGCTTTTGACAAAGTTCCTCATGAGAGACTCCTGAGAAAATAAAAGAGTCATGGGATAGAAGGCATTGCTCTGGTGTCGATTAGGAATTGGTTACTGGACAGAAGACAGAGTGTAGGGTTAAATGGCCATTTCTCTCAATGGAGTAGGGTGACTAGTGGAGTGCCACAGGGATCTGAACTTGGACCAGTGCTATTTAACATATTTATAAATGATCTGGAATTTAGAACAACAAGTGAGGTGATTACATTTGAAGATGACACAAAACTATTCAATGTTGATAAAACACATGCGGACTGTGAAAAGTTGCAAGAAGACCTTAGGAAATTAGAAGACTGGGTATCCAAATGGCAGATGAAATTTAATGTAGACAAATGCAGTGATGCACATTGGGAAGAACAATCCAAATCATAGTTACCTGATGCTACGTTCCACTGTTAGGGTCATCACCCAAGAAAAAGATCTAGGTCTTGTTGTAGACAATATGTTAAAATCTTCTGCCCAGTGTGGAACTCCGGCCAAAAAAGCAAACAGAATGGTAGAAATTATTAGGAGAGGGATGGTAAATAAGATCAAGATTATTGTAATACCTCTGTATCACTCTATAGTGCAACCTCACCTTGAGTATTGCGTTCAGTTCAGGTCGCCGTATCTAAAAAAAGATATAGCAGAATTAATAAAGATTCAAAGAAGAGCGACTACAGTGATAAAGGGGATGGAATGCCTCTCATATGAGGAAAGGCTAATGAGGATAGGGCTCTTCAGCTTGGAAAAGAGATGGCTGAGGGGAGATATGATTGAGGTCTACAAAATCCTGGGTGGTTTAGAACAAGTAGAAGTGAATCAATTTTTTACTCTTTCAAAAAGTAGAAAGACTAGGAAACGCTCAATGAAGTTACAATGGAAATACTTTTAAAACAAATAGGAAGAAATATTTTTTCACTCAATGAATAGTTAAGCTCTGGAACTCTTTGCCAGAGGATGTGGTAACAGCGGTTAGCATATCTGGGTTTTAAAAAGGTTGGAGAAGTTCCTGGAGGAAAAGTCCATAATCTGCTATTGGGATGGACACGAAGGAAGCCTCTGCTTGCTCTGGGATTTGTAGCATGGAAAGTTGCTACTAATTGGGTTTCTACCAGGTATTTGTGACCTGGATTGGCCACTTTTGGAAACAGGATACTGGGCTAGATGGACCATTAGTCTGACCCAGTATGGCTATTCTTTTGATATCCAAACAGGTTTCCACTAGTTTTGATAGATTGTGTTTTGTTCTGAAGGTCTTCATAATTCACTGTAGAACTACCAGGACTAGGTGCACGTAGAGGAGTCAAGATGGCGGTTTGGGCTTGAGGCTCTGTGGAAGCCAACGCTGAGCTTTGTTCAATATTACCTTTTTCCAATATGCCACATACAAAGTGAAAAGGTGCAGTGAAGGGTGTCTTACCGTTGGCCCAATCACTCCCTCTGGGCCAGCGAACGCTCCTACAGTTTGCCACGAGCACCCCTGTGGATACTGGCATGAGGAAACCCACTGTTGGATCCGCCGAAGGAGAGGCGTTTCCACTAGGGTCGGAGACATCGCTATCCCCGCCAGAGCTTAATCCGCCGCTTTGCCCTGCAGCCCTTCGGATGAGCGACGAGGACTTGATGGGACCGGAAGTCGGTAACCAAAGAGCCTCAGACGGCAGAACTCTTCCCCAGGACGCAGATGGTTCGATCATAGAGCCTCAGGCTCCCCAAGCGGTGACTCTACACTCTAATTGGGCAGCAATTCAACAACTAACAACTACGGTCACAAAAACTTCTCGAGATACAGCATTGCTGGTAAATAAGCTTGACTCTTTAACATTAACCTTAGAAACTGTTAAGACTGAACAATTTGCTCAAAAAACCGAAATAACTTCGTTAAAATCTGTTACGGATGCTTTGATAAAAGACAAAATGAAAACTTCTTTAAAATTGGAACATTTAGAGAACTATAATAGAAGATTACATTTGAGGTTACTGAACTTTCCTTTTCAAATTGGAGTTACCCCAGTGGATTTCCTTAAAAAATATTTAATGGAAGTTCTGGCTTACCCTCAATCAGCAATACCACCTATTAACAGAGCTTATTATCTGCCAGATAAAATCTCCAAAGCGAATCCATGTGATAATAATCAAGGTCCAGAGATAAATTTGCAAGACTTATCAGCATTTCTGGAAGAATCTATTTCAGAGATAACTTGTCGAAGGACTGATATCGTTTGTTTTCGAGCAAGATCTAAATGCATTATTAAGACTTTACTTCAAGAATGCTACTAAACTTTTTCATGGTCAAAAAATCTGGATTTTTCCAGACGTGATAAAAACTACTCAGGATCGTAGGAGAGCGTTTCTAGCTTACAGAGAAGAGGTTAAAATTATGGGTGCCACCTTTTTGCTGGCTTATCCCTGCAAATGCTGTATCAAGTATTTAGGGAATAAATATATTTTTTTTGAACCAGACCAGCTAAAAAAGTTTATAGATGCTAAAAAGCTATCCAAGTAAATGTGTAGAAGATATTAAGGATATGGAAATTTGACGGGGGAATATGAGCCAGGCTATTTACTTTTTGAGTTTCTTGTTTTATCTCCTTAATTGCTTCATCTCCTCTCCCCCTTTCTGACTGTTGTGGTCTAAGAAAGTAGACTATGTTTCATGTTAATATTTGTTAGGTATACTGAAATACTTATTAGTTTGAGATCATGTTGAATTGTTTCATGGTAATAGTAACCTATGACAATTTTACTGCTGTATTTCCATTTATAAGTCTATCTTGTAAAATTGAAAAATTTAATAAAGAAAAAAAAAAAAAAAAAAAAAAAGAACTACCAGGACTGCAGGTGTAAATTTAGTAGAAGACTTCTACATAAACCATCATTAAACAGCAGAGGTGGCAGTGACATGAACTAGAATGGAATATAAATATTGAAATAGTCTGTAATCTATATGAGGAAAATACTTGAAATGAATGTGACCAATAAAGATAAAAACAAGAATGCATTAAGGCCTTCTTTTATTAAACTGCACTAGTGATTCTCGTGTGGCAAATGAACTGAAGTCCATTCAATTCCTATGGGTTTCCTCTCATTTGCCGCACCGGGAATTGCTAGCACGGTTTAGTAAAAGAGGCCCTAAGTTTGGCATTGAGTTTGCCAAAATCCTGGGATCTGAGACGTGTCATGTGGTTGTTCTGGAGAATGGTATGTAATTGGTTCAGAGATATAGGGACTGTAAAGACCTGTGGTTCCCAAATCTGGTCCTGGAGGCACCCCAGCCAGTCAGCTTCTCAGGATATCTACAATGAATATTTATACTGCAAAATATTGAAACTGGGTTCACAATCTACAAAGGAAATACTCAAAATCACAACACAACAAATTACCTACAGCATAATACAATACTTATAAAAAATAGCAATGTTTATTGAAAACCACTAAAGCCACATAAATGACAATGTAAAATGACTATAAGGTTCTTGGAGGCATATACTAAAATCACCAATCAGTCCGTCAAAGTCTGTGCAGTACTAAGTAAATAAAGGTTAAAAAAAAGCCTGCTACTAAGTGCTTGCACTGCTCTGAGGAAGATTTAAACAAGGCACCCCAGGATGTCAAGCCCAGTGCTCTAACCACTAAGTTACTTCTCCACTCAATGCTTAGGTGCAAAATGCTGTGTCCTCGTCTGAGGTGCAATACGGTTTGACCTGCTCCCAGGTACAAAACGTGTTGCGCCCTAGAGCAGGGCAAAATGTTTTGCAGTACAGTCTGGCGTGGAGGGATGCTTAGTGCTTAGTGGGTTTGCTGTCCAGGAGTACTTATTTCAAATCCAACTGCTGCTCCTTATAATCTTGAGCCCAATGCTTAGCCCTTTATTGTCTCAGTTATAAAATTTGATGGTGAGGGAAATACCTAGCGTACCTGAATGTAACTCACCCTGATCTACTATTTACAAAGGTATGAGTAAAATATAAAGACATAAGAATTTCTAATGTTCTGTTTGCTTTTTTGACCACCACCATCACCACACATTGAGCAAATGATTGCAATGTGTTGTTCGTGATGGCACCTATTTTCTTTTCCTGGGTGGTAGCTTCTAATGCGGTACTACACTTTTTATTTATTTATTTATTTATAGACATTTGATATACTGCTAATCACAAAGAAGCATCAAAGCATTGATCTATAAAATTTTAGAGAGAAGGAATGTAAGAGGAGAAAGAAAGAGAGAGAGAGAGAGAAAATTATGTGAAGAAAGCATGAGTAAAGAGTCAGGTTTTGAGTGACTTTTTGAAAGAGGAGAGTGTGGGTTGTGATCTAATACTAATTGGTAGGATATTCCATAAATTAGGGGCAGCATGTGAGAATGCAGTTTAACGACTGATATCGAGTCAGATGCTGGAAGGAAAGGGGAGTTGCAATAGTTGATGCTGGGAGGACCGTAGGGAACAAGTAGGAGTGTATGAAATCAAGAGATTAGAAATGTAGTCAGGTGTGTTGGGTAGGAAACCTTTGTAGGCCCTGGAGAGCAGTTTAAAGTGGATTCTGGCTGAAATGGGTAACTAGTGTTCTTTTTGAAGTAGTAGTGTAACATGATCTAATTTATGAGTGTTAGGTAGTAATTTAATTGAGGTTGATTGTATTAGCTGTAAGCGCTTGAGAGAGGAGAGGAAGACCCATAAAAAGAGAATTGCAGTAATCCAAGTGAGGGATGACCAAAGAAAATAAATGAAGATGAATACATGATAAGGGAATACATGATTAGAGCGAATATGGAGAGAGCAAAGAAAGATGCTTGAATTACTTTATCAATATATGGTTTGAAAGAGAGTTTAGAGTCAAAGCTGACACCTAATATTCGAGCAGTGTTAGAAAATGGGGTAGAACCACAATTAATAGTTGGTAAATCAGGTATGGAACAGTATGGGTTAGGAAAATGAATGAATTTACATTAAAAGATATTGAGAAACAGATGATGGTCATGGAGCCAGGATGAGACATTACTGAGGCAGAGATTAAAAGTAGTGGAGTCAGTAGTATTATTGGTATATGTTTATAATATTTGAATATCATCAGCATAACAATATGGACTGCAACTGGAGGACTGAATAGGAGTGATTAGTGGTAAATGGAAAAGATTGAATAGTAATGGTGCAAGAATGGATCCATGAGTAGTTCTCAAAACTGGTCCTGGAGCCAGTCAGGTTTTCAGGATATCCACAATGAATATTCGAGAGATTTGCATGCAGCGGAGGCAGGGCATGCAAATCTCTACAGTAGTGCACGCAAATACTTCTATGGTCTTTGTCCCAGAAATGCTAGAGAGACAATAATCATGTATTTTATTTCACATTCATTGTTGGTTTAATCATGGCTTGATAATGAGTATGAATGTTGGGCAGACTAGATGGACTGTTCAGGTCTTTATCTGTCGTTATTTACTATGTTACTAAGAATATTCAGTGTGGATATCCTGAAAACCTGACTGGCTGGGGTGCCTCAGGATCAGATTTGGGAATTACTACCTTGAGGGATACCACTGTAAATTGGCTGCTTTAGAAAGGGTATTATGAGTTCAGATTTGAAAAGATTGGTGAGATAAGTAGGAAGAGAACCAAGAAAGTACAGCAGATGAGAAAGGAGAGGTGATAGAAATGAAGCAAGTGGTCCACTAAATCAAAGGCTGAAGAAAGGTCTAGGGCAGGGGTTTTCAACCCAGTCCTCGGGGACACCCAGCCAGTTGGGGGTTTTCAGGATATCCCCATGGAGATATCCTGAAAACCCCAACTGGCTGTGTGTGCCCTGAGGAGTGAGTTGAAAACCTCCAGTCTAGGGAAACAACAGGAGCTGATGATTTGAACCTCGGAGCAGTGCTAAATGTTTTGCACATTAGAGTGTAGAGGAGGAATAGCTTAGTGGTTAATGCACAGGCTTGATGTCAGGGGTACATGGTTCAAATCCTCATCAGAACAGTGCAAAATGTTTAGCAGCCTGCTTTTTTTTTTTTTTTTTTTTTAACCTTTATTTAATCAGCACTGCACAGAAATGGAACAAGATACATACACTCAGAGCAGGGCAAAATGTTTTGCACCCCAGAGTAATGCTAAAGGTTTTGCAATGAAGCATGGAGTGGGGAAGTAGCTTAGTGGTTAGCACACCATACTTGACATATAGCAGTGCCCAGTTCAAATCCCAATGCTGTAGCTTGTGATCTGGTGCAAGTTACTAAACCTAGGACCCAGTTTACTAAGCTGTGCTGTAGGCATGCTAACATTTTTAGCACGTGCTAATGATAGAAACACCCATATATTCCTATGGGTGTCACTAGCATTTTAGCCCTCGCTAAAAGTGCTAGCACACCTTAGTAAACAGGGCCCCTAGTGTACCTGAATGAAAGGCTCACCTTGAGCCACTGCTGATAATGGTATGAAGAAAATCCACATAAATAAATAAACATTTTGCACCCCAGGGAAGTGCTAAATGTTTTGCATGCACTATATGTTCTGTATTGCCATCACAGGCAGCGCTAGACACTTTCCTCTTCAGGCAGTAAATACACTCCAGAAATATGGATGGGACTTTGCAGAAACTATGTACTTGTCCAATGGGGACAGGGCATGATGGTGTGAGCTTATGAGGGCCATTTTCAGCTTCATGGGCACTCTTGGGTACACTTTTTTTCCAGACATTTTACATTGCCACATTTTGAGACATCGCCATTGATGTGCTATAAATTTTTGAATGCCTTTAGGACAACTCAGTCAGAGGCAGAGATATGCTGGTTTTACATTAAGGGACCCTTTTACTAAGGTGCGGTAGGCCTAACACAGGCCTACCATGCAGTAAAAGAGTACTACTGTGGGATGTGCTGAGGTGTCCCACGATAATTTAGCCAGCAGTACTCACTACTCCCATGGTAAAAAATGTTTTTGCCACAGAAGGTGTGTATGGAGGTGGAGAGTAGGCATGCCTGTGCTAATCAGGTAGCATGGGCACATTACTGCGCCCTACTCGATTACAGCAGGAGTAGCATGGGAGCCCTTACCTCCTCCTAAATAGGTGGTGGTAGGGGCTTCCAGTGGTAATGGTCACACACTAATGGGGAAATTACCGTGTGGCCAGTAAAACAAATACCGACCGCAACCATTTTTTAGCCACACTAGAAAGTGGCTGGTGTGCGTGGCAAACTCACATGCTAATCGCAGCACTGGCCATGTTCCAGCATACCTTAGTAAAAGGGCCTCTAAGTTTCTGTGTTTAGTCATGGATTTGTAAAGTATGTCACAGGCTGTAGACGTTTTGCTTAAAATGTCTTTATGCCGACATCCATGACTTTTCTAAAATAGCGCTGCACATGTATGAGCGTGAGGCACATCCTTGACAGAGGGCAAACTCAGTGACCTCATAGGTGTATAACAATGACATTTTCATACATATTGCTGAGGTATTCCTTTAAAATGGCAACACTTTAGACAATCTGATATTACAGCTAGTACCATAAAATACTTTTGTGTTCATTGCAACATTTGTTAATGAAAAAAAATTGCTTCCATACGAAAAATATTATTGGCTCAAGATGATTGGCTGAGTGATGAGATCTGAATAATGGAATAATAGAATAGGAAAATACATTAAGAAAAGCTTCAGAGATGATGCCAAGTCTTAAAAAACAGGCTGTGAATCTATTTTATGGCACATTTTTCTAAAACGTATTTGTTTACAAAAGAAATGGGAACAATTGAGCTGGAATAAAATGTTAAAAATGCACCAAACACTATGGGGTTGATTCACTTAAATTTAGAAACCTTTCTAACACAAAGATAAAAATCACATCATAGATGAATAAAAGTTGACCTAGAGGTCCTACGTATATTTTATTCTCTTTATGCCCATGTCTACAAGATTCTTCCATTTTAACCAACTACATGACATTTTGCATGACCTTCCTTATCCCTTTCCTAATAGCCAAACTTTCTTTCCTCACAATAACAACCTCAGGAATTAGGTAGAGGAAATACAGTAAGCTAACTCACACTGTGTTGTCACTATAGTGTTTTGTAGGACTAGAAAAATATATAGAAAGTGTGAAGGAATCAGGGAAGGTAGTCAGAAAGGCAAAGGCACAAGCAGAGATGAAAATAAAACAGGGTGATAAGACCTTTTTTTATTGAAAAAAAGGAAAGGCACTCAAGGAGTAGAGGAGTAGCCTAACACAGTGAGGAGTAGCCTAATGGTTAGTGCAGCAGGCTTTGATCTTGGCAAGCTGGGTTCAATTCCTACCATAGCTCTTTGTGACCTTGGGCAAGTCACTTAACCCTCCAGGTACAAAAACTAAGATTATGAGCCCTCTAGAGACAGAGAAAGTACCTGCATATAATGTGTACAGTGCTGTGTAGATCTAGTAGTGCTGTAGAAATGATTAGAAGTAGGATAAGGATGCAAAAAGGAAAAATATGGTGGATGACAAGGAATAGAAACTACCAAAGAAGGGATTGAAGAAGGCCTACAGATTCAGGGATACATATACCTTAAAAGGCTAGATTTCTCTTCATTTAGATCAAAGGATTGGCATGGAACTAACAAAATGGAAGTAGGCAAGGCAATAGCCAGACAGAACACAGTATAGGGTACTGGTTGTGCTCTGCATGCGTATTTTATAAAATACTCAGACATATGAATAGATTTCATGAACATATTTGCACTTTCTTTGGAGCAGATGTGCATTTGTACAAAAGAATCCCCAAGCTACACCAGCTGAAGAAATTCTCAACCTGCTGAGCCCTTGGGCCTTCAGAACACCACAGCGGTTAATGGCAGTGCTCCCAGCTGCTGATGCCAGCACCCCTTTCGTGCACAGTTCTCACACATGCTCACTTAAATGTATGAGATCTGGGCATGTGCAGGGCACTGGTGTTGACAACTGGGAGTGCTGCTGTTGACTGCGGTGGTGTTCTGACAGCCCAGGGGTTCAGCAGGCTGATAATGTCTTCAACTGGTGTGGCTTGGGGATCTCTGCCCACTAAAATATTTTAATTTTATAAGTTGGGGTGGGGGGGGGGGGAGTGAGGGAAAGAGAAGAATTGCAGCATGCCCACCCATTCCACCCTATGGCCCACCCAAGAATTGACTTCTGACTACACCCACACCCAGGTCCTCCAGATATTCTGCAGCATTTAATCAGCTAATGCTGCTGAATACCACCTTGGCGCTATCTGGTTAGTGCCAGGACAGTCCAGAGGTGGAGTATGGGCGGAACAAGCTATGTTAGCAGCAATTTTCAGTTTGTTAACCAGGTAAGCTACCTGGATAAAGTTAGAACAACAAAAAGGGTACTGGTCTGAATATTGCTGGAATCCAGATAAGTGCTGGCAGCTGCCCAATCCCCAAATATTCAACCCCAGTATCTGAATATTCGAGTCTAAAATGCCTGTGGTGGCCCTGATAACTCACCAAAAAGTGGTAATCATACATAAATCACATGGTCTTAATTATAGAACAACTTCTGATGAGTCTGAGTGGCTCTGGAAACACTGGAAAATATAGTAATGTTTTGATCACAGAAGAAAATATCAAACCAAATCAAATCAATTCTTGTATACCGCTAATATCCCTTTTCCAGGGTTCAGTGCGGTTTACATTCTAGGTGAGACAAAAGCCGATAATTTTAGCGTGAGGTATGAGAATAATTAGAGACAATTGGTGTAATGCATGAGACCAAAAACATTATCGGAAAGGATAATGGATGATACTAGGAGGTAGAAATCAATGGATTCTTTGGGAAGAGAAAGGTTTTTAGCCTATTCCTGAAGCTAAGGTAGCTGTTTTCTGTTCTGATGGCAATAGGTAGAGAGTTCCATATTTTAACTCCAAGTACAGTGAATAGAGAGCTGAAAATCTTCTGATTTCAAATTGTCTTTTGAAACAGTGATGCTGTTAGACTGGACCAAATGTAGCGAAGCAGTCTTAGTCAGTAGTTTAGAGGTGAAACCCTGTAAGATTTGAAAAACTAAACAAGCAGCTTTGAACCTGAGTCTTTTGCTTTGGGAAGCCAGTGCTGTTTGTTTAGATGAGTTGAAACACTAGTATATCTATTCAATCTGTATAATAGTCTTGCAGCTGTATTCTGTATGATTTGCAGTTTTTTGAGTTATTGACACTTAATATCAAGTAATAGAACCTTACAGTAGTCCAAGTGAGGTAGGACTAACATTTGGACTAGTAGTGAAAAAGCTTTTTAGTTGGAGAATGATCTAACTAGACATAGCTGTCTCATTTGGAATAGTGTTTTCTTCCATAGCTGGTTAATATGGCACTATTCAAAATGAGACAGCTTACTTGCAGTGGCGTAGGAAGGGGGGGCGGTCTGCCCTGGGTGCACGCCACTGGGGGGTGTTGGCTCCGCGCTGGTGCACTGCCCTCTCTGCCCCGGAACGGGTTACTTCCTGTTCCGGGACAGAGAGAGCTGTGAACCAGTGCAGAGCCGACACACCCCAGCAACGTGCAGTCAGGGCGGATCGGCCCTCCCGCCTGTCCCTCGCCGCAGGTATGCGCTCGGGGGGGGGGTGTGCTCCAGCGGGAGGAGGGTGCGCCGTGCTGCACCCGGGGGGGGGGGGGGGGTGTGCAGCAGCGACCCGCCCCGGGTGTCAGCTCCCCTTGCTACGGCTCTGCTTGCTTGATTTGGGAACCACAGGACCTTGTTTTTTTGCACATTCAATTTCAGTTTATTGGTCAGAGCCTAGGTGCTAACAGCAGTCATGCCATTTGCTACAGACTGAGCTGTATCTTTGTTTGATGCTGTCTCTGGTAAGAGAAGCAGAATGCCATTTGCATAGGATAACAGTATTTCATTAAGACCCAGGTGTATCGAGGCAATGGATGACATAAAGATATTGAACAGAATAGGTGAGAGGGGAGATCCCATAGAAGACCAGTAGTTGGAAAGTTAATTGTTTTGCTTGACAGAATAGCTTCCATTTGAAAGGAATTCACTGAACCATTTGATCACAGCCCCTGTTATTCCTATCTGATTCAGGTGTCTGAGTAGCAATGTGTGGTCAACCACATTGAACGCTGCTGATATATCGAATTGGAGAAGAATTACTTGGTCGCCTTTGCATAGGTGTTGTTTGACAAATGTAGTTAGAACTAGCAGCAATGATTCCGTGCTTTGTGATGATCTGAAGCCAAATTGTGACCAGTGTAATATAGAAAAATTTTCCAAATATAAAGAAAGTTGTTTACTGATGTAGGTTTCTAATACTTTAGTAAAAATGGGTGTGCTTGCCACTGGATGGTAGTTTGCAGGTGATGTTACATCTAGACCAGATCCCTTCAACAGCGGAGTGAGAACAATTTTGCCCATATCAAGAGGAAGAGAGTCAATTTTTAACAACTTATTGAGATCATTGAGTAACCAATTTACTGCTTCTATAGGGATGGATTTGAGTAGGTACTTGCCTTTGAGTAAATATATGCCTTTGAAACGCATTTTTCAAACTCTATAGCTCAAAGAACAACAAAAAGCACCAAGAGCCTTCAGAAACGGGACACAACTCCTTTAATCATGTAAATCAATATGCCAGTGTGGACCCGACAAGGACCATGTTTTGACGCACAGCGTCTGCGTCAGGGGTCCACCCACATGATTAAAGGAACTGCTTCCCATTTCTGAAGGCTCTTGGTGCTTTTTTTGTTGTTCTTTAGGCTTTGTTCTGTACTTTGGACCCTCTCTGTGCTGTTATATCAAACTCTATAGTTAACATAACTACTAATTTTGTCCTAAAGATTCCACAGAGTTGGTTAAATGTAAACTTACAGATGTATTCTCAACCATCTGGGCATCATCAGTCTTCGCAGCTAAAAGATTACAAGATGAAAGAAAAAACAAATTTGAAACAACATTTGAATCAACAGTACGAAATTCTTTCTTGACTAGAGATGGATGTTAGGAAAATTCAGAAATCTTAAGTTTCTGGTTCTCTTAGCATTCTCCAGTGACTCAACTTGTCCATGTAAGTAAAGACTACCCTTAACAAATTATGACCTAGCAGTCTGAAAAGCAACTGCCTAGAATTCCATTTTTTGCAGCTTCATCTCAGCATTGCACAATCTGAATCCTGCTCCTATAATTTAGTAACTGCCTCCTGTGAGAACTGAGTAGTTTGTTCCAGAACAGTCTGACGTAGGGTTAAATGGTCAGTATTCTCAATGGAGTAGGGTAGATAGTTGGGTTCTGCAGGGATCTGTGTTAGGACTGCTGCTTTCTAACATATTTATAAATGATGTAGATATAGGAATAACAAGTGAGCTAGTTAAATTTGTTGTTGACACAAAGTTATTCAAAGTTGTCAAAATTGCAAGAGGATTGTGAAAAATTGAAAGATGACCTAGGGAGACTGGGCATCCAAATGGAAGATGATGTTTAATGTGAGCTAGTGTAAAGCGATGGAAAGTTCCACATTAAGAGTCACCGACCAGGAAAGGGACCTAAGTGTCATCGTTGATGATAAGTTGAAACCCTCTGCTCAGTGTGCGGCAGCAGCTAAGAAAGCAAATAGAATGTTAAGTATTATTAGAAAGGAATGGAAAATAAAAATGAAGATGTTATAATGCCCTTGAATACTGTGTGCAATTCTGGTCACTGCATCTCAAAAAAGATATAGTGGAATTAGAAAAGGTATAGAGAAGGGCGATGAAAATGATAAAGGGGATGGGACGACTTCCCTATGAGGAAAGACTGAAATGGCTAGGGCACTTCAGCTTGGAGAAAAGACGGCAGAGGAGAGATATGATAGAGGTGTATAAAATAATGAGTAGAGTGGAATGGGTAGATGTAAATCATTTGTTTACTCTTTCCCAAAATACTATGACTAGGGGGCATGCAATAAAGTTAGAAAGTAGTAAATTTAAAGCGAATTGAAGAAAATATTGCTTCACTCAATATGTAATTAAACTCTGGAATTCGTTGCCAGAAAATGTGGTAAAAGCACTTAGCTTAGCGGGATTTAAAGAAAGGTTTGAATAGCTTTCTAAAAGAAAAGTCCAAAAGCCATTATTAAAATGGACTTTGGAAAATCCAATGCTTATTTCTAGATAAGCAGCATAAAATGTATTGTACTGTTTTGGGATTTTGTCAGGTACTTGTGATCTGGATTGGCCACTGTTGGAAACAGGATACTGGGCTTGATGGACCTTCGGTTTGTCCCAGTATGGCAACACTTATGTACTTATATGTAATAGGGGGGTTAAAATAGAAAAAAAAAATATATATATTTTTTTGTCTTACTTACCTCGGGCTCCGGGATGTTGGGGCTGCTCGGGGGCAGGAAAGTGAGTAGGAGCGCTGCAGGGAGCAGCGTTGGGGCCAAATGTAGAAGTGCAGCGCTATAGGAGCGCTGCAGGGAGGGCGCCGTCATTTTTTTAGCTCCCGGGGACATTTGGGCACGTCCCCGGGTCAGATGGGGTGAGCGGGCTGTCCTACTCCCGGGGGCGCCGTTGTTCAGCATGCCCGGGAGCGCCGAAGAGCAAGGGAGGCCTGTTCCAAGGCCCGAAGATAAAAAGAAGATGGCCGACGGGAGGACGCGATGTGCGCGCGTGTGCATGAGGTGGTGAGCCTCATGCACAGATCGGGAACGCGCGCCGGACCGGAGCTCCGTTTAGGCCCAAGCCGGGGCCTAAATTTTCGGACGGAGCTCCGAGGGTTTTTTTGTTTTTTCATTTTTTGGCTCCGTTTTTGGACTGGGACCAGCGGGACCGGAATCGATGGCAGGCGTTTGGTGAGGGAAAAATCCTGAAAAAGGCAAGGGGTCTTTTGACCCGAAATTTTAATTTATTTAATTTTAAAATGTGTAAATTGCGTTTTTTATTTTTAAAAATTCGGGGTTTTGAGTTTTTTAAATTTGGTTTTCAGTTTTGGGGTCGGAGAATTTTTGGGGATTTTTGTGGCGGGTTAGATTTTGAATTTGAATACTTTTAGTGGGGGTTTTTGGTAGGGTGCTGTTTAAAGGGGTTCTGAAAGAGTTAATTTTTTTTATTCGACGGGGTAGGTTTAGAGGGGGGAGTTTGAATTTTTGGGATATTTTTTGAATTTTTTGGGATTTTTAAAAGGGGTTTTGGGGGAAAATAGTGAGGTATGGTTTAAAAAGGGTTAAATTTAAATTTTGAAATTACAGCTAGGTAGGGAATAAAAGTGTTATTGAGTATGGGAATTTTGGGGTAGATTGGAAAATGTTTAATTGGGTTTTTATTTTAATTATTGATTTCCCCATTATTTTCTATGGGAAATCAGTAATTAAAATGGGGATTTAGCACTGCTGGCCAAGATTCCGCCGGTCAGCAGTGAAGCTTGGAATGTTGAGGGAGATGGCTGATTGGTTGGGAAGGGCTTGGAATGTCACCGAAAACTCCGTATCCTTGGTTACGGAGTCATTGGCGGTTGGCAGAAGGAGTTGGGACAGCGAAGAGAGCAGATGTGTGTTGGTGGAGTGGATTTTGTGTGAGGTAGAGGAAAGATAGCTAGATTAAATTAGACTTGGGAAGGGGGTGATTAGTAAAAAGGGAGTTCAGTGGAAAATTATATTAAGCAAAGGAGTGATTGTGTTATCATTTAATAGTTTAGGGGAATTTTAGGAAAGTTAGGATTTAAGTTAGAATTGGAAATAGAATTGTTGGGGAGGAGATTATTGGGAATTAATTGAATGAGTGATTTAAAGTGTTGGAATTTATATATTGAATGTTTTGAATGATATGATGTAGGTTATGTGTTATCTGATAAGTTTATAAATTAAGAAGTGATTGACTGCATTGGAGTGTGATTGGAAAAAGAATTTATGTTCCTGAAAACTTGTGTCCCTCCTTCAGTAGTATAGGACATAAAGAAAAACATAGCATAGGGGATCTAGAATAGGAAAATTGAATTATTTTGATTTTAAAGCTAGTTTTGGCCCAGTCTTTCTAAATAAAGAGATCCTTTTAGTAAGGAAAAGAAATCCTGAAATATATGTAAGAAGCTAGGCTTTTTCTCCCGTTTAAGTTATTTAAGATAGGTTTAGGAAGAAGATACAGAAGACGCGGCATCATCTAAAAAAACAACGGGCCCCCACGCAAGAAAGACCTTTGGTGTGAAGCAAGAAGTGGGACTGAGCTACGCACTGAAAGGAAAGTGACTTTCAAAAAGAAAGAAAGAGGGTAGAAAAGAGGGGTACTTACCTGGATCCGTCGGGAGGGTTAAGGGTAATTCTGAAAAACAAAAGGAAGTTGACACAAAGTATCAATTCTTGAAACCTTGGAGAATTTGAGAGAACATTATTCCACATTTCTTTTAGAAAGTAAGAGTTAATCTGATCATACTTATCTGATATCTTGTAGCTGGGAGGTGAAGGGTTAACCTGTTGACAACAAAAGCACAAGTTAAAATGAATCTGACATTGCTGTATAATAATAGTCTGATATTGTAGCATAAATAAGGGGTCTTAATTTAGGGTTTTCAAGAGTTATATTTCACTGTTTTGTTTAACTTTTAAACTGAATAAAACAAATTTATTTTAAACACCTAGGCTTGCTTCTTTCAAATCTGACCGAGCCCAACAAATTAGTTTTTTTCCTCCCATCTCTAGCATAGACTTGGGACGAGGATAGTGAACTGTGTCCTGTCCCTTTGCTCCAGGGTGGGTGACATTCCCCTGGCTCGACTACAGGAAAAAGGGGAACTCTGTCACCTAAAAGCTAAAGAGCAAGCTTCCCGGAGCAGGGGGTCCGGATTACATATAAGTGTAACGCAAAAACGCTAGTGCACCTTAGTAAACAGGGCCCTAAATTTCTCAATATAATCAGATAGTTGAGAGCTAACCGCAAATTCAGTTTAGTTAAAAAAGGTATATTTGCAATAGGTCTAAAATTTGAAACCTGAGACAAATCACCATCAACGTTTTTAGGTATAGGAGTTAAAACTATATTCTATAATTCTCTTGGGAACCATCCCAAGGTCTATGAGATATTTACAAAATAAGACAACCATTCCAATAATTGAGAAGGAGGATCTTTAAGTAAGAATGAAGGCATTGAATCTAAAGGACAATTTGAGCATGATAATTGGTTAACATACAGAAACAAAACACTTCCCAAAACAGGTGGAAAGAGTAAAAGTAGCCAAAGCTCTGGGGTCCTTTTACTAAGCTGCAGTAAAAAGTGGCCTGTGGTAGTGTGGATGCGTGTTTTGGGCGCGCTGGGCCATTTTTTACTGTGGCTGGGAAAAAAGAGCTTTTTTGAATGGGCCAGGAAATAGGCATGTGCTGAAATTAAAACTAGTGCATGCCTATTTACGACTTGAGCCCTTACTGCCACCCTTGACCTAGCGGTAAGGGCTCATGTGCTACCCATGTGGTAACCATGCAGCATATGCCAACTGCTGATTACCCCCAGGAACGTCCCCCGTGGTACATTTCTACTGTGGGATTCAGCATACGTGAAACTCATATTTGCCACCGGGCGATGAGCTAGCCAGGCAATAGTGCCAATTTGGCATGTTAGCCCTCCCTCGCTTTAGTAAAAGGGCCCCTCTATTTGCTGGAACTGAAGAATAATCAAAATAACAGTGAGCGTCATAATCTCTGGAATCACCGACAGAATGATAAAGTATTCACCTTAGTGGAAAAATACAATGCCACATCTTCAGCAGAAGGTTGAGTTATAATAGATGAAAGAGGTACTGTCAAATTATAATGCAATAAACCAAATAGTTTTTTTTTAAGATTAGTCCTTTCTAAACCCACCAGGATAGAATAATAAGTTCTCCTAGCTAAATCTACAACATTTTTGTACTGTTTCATTTGACGCTTCCAGTTCAATCTAACAGAGTCATCTGCAGTTTTTCGCCAGCACCTTTCTAAATTATGACATCTTCTTTTCTGATCTAATAATTCTGCATTAAATCAAGGAGACTTCACTTTCCTATTTGATCTTACTTCTCTTACAGGAGCTAATATATCTAGAATTTTCAGTTTAATATTTCCGATTGGTAAATAACACATTAGGAACGCATGCAGAATTATCCAATAATGGAACCAATGAAGACCAAAACTGGGTCTTATCAATTTTTTTCTTCCTAAAAAAAGAAGGTTGAGAAATAGATGAAAAACAAAATTCAAAATAAATATACAGCTATAGTGATCAGACCAAAGCTGAGGTTCCCAACTGCTGAAAGTAATAGAAGATGGTTCATTAGCAGTTACCAGATCTAACACATGACCTTTTTTGTGAGTAGGGATAAGTGTTTGAAAAGTAAAATGCAAACTGTCCACAATGGATAAAAAATCTTTAACAGAATTGTCATTACAGTTTTCCAAATGTAGATTTAAGACCCCCAGTACTACCAATTTAGAGAGTCTGGTACAGGCTTCAATTAGCTCTTCATATAAAATAGACGATGATAAAGACCAAACTCCAGACATTCTATAAACCAATAAAAATCCAATAGAATGTACTGGGCCAGTGAAGGACTTAGTAACATAGTAGATGACGGCAGAAAAAGACCTGCACGGTCCATCCAGTCTGCCCAACAAGATAACTCATATGTGCTACTTTTTGTGTATACTTTACCTTGATTTGTATCTGTCTTTTTCAGGGCACAGACCGTATAAGTCTGCCTAGCACTAGCCCCACCTCCCAACCACCAGCCCCTTGATTTGTATCTGTCATTTTCAGGGCACAGACCGTATAAGTCTGCCCAGCACTAGCCCCGCTTACCAACCACCAGCCCCTTGATTTGTATCTGCCATTTTCAGGGCACAGACCGTATAAGTCTGCCCAGCACTAACCCCGCCTCCCAACCACCAGCCCCGCCTCTGCCATCCAATCTCCGCTAAGCTCCTGAGGATCCCTTCCTTCCGAACAGGATTCCTTTATGTTTATCCCACGCATGTTTGAATTCCGTTACCGTTTTCATCTCCACCACCTCCCGCGGGAGGGCATTCCAAGCATCCACCAGTCTCTCCGTGAAAAAATACTTCTTGACATTTTTCTTGAGTCTGCCCCCCTTCAATCTCATTTCATGTCCTCTAGTTCTACCGCCTTCCCATCTCCGGAAAAGGTTCGTTTGCAGATTAATCCCTTTCAAATATTTGAATGTCTGTATCATATCACCCCTGTTTCTCCTTTCCTGCAGGGTATACATGTTCAGGTCAGCAAGTCTCTCCTCATACATCTTGTAACGCAAATCCCATACCATTCTCGTAGCTTTTCTTTGCACCGCTTCAATTCTTTTTACATCCTTAGCAAGATACTGCCTCCAAAACTGAACACAATACTCCAGGTGGGGCCTCACCAACGACTTACACAGGGGCATTAAAACCTCTTTTCTTCTGCTGGTCACACCTCTATCTATACAGCCTAGCAACCTTCTAGTTACGGCCACCGCCTTGTCACACTGTTTCGTCGCCTTCAGATCCTCAGATACTTTCACCCCAAGATCCCTTTCCCCGTCCGTACCTATCATATGACAAAAGCAGAATCTCCAGTCTTGCGGACTTAAGTTTTTATCACAGAGAGTGACAAGAAATCCGTATAGATAACAGCTATACCCCCACCACATTTCTGCTCTCTTGAAGAATAAACAATAAAATAACCAGGAGGACATACATTTTTGATTATAGGAGTGGAGGAATCATTCAGCCATGTTTCTACAATAAAAACCAGACCCAGATCAGAGTCACCCACAAATTCTCTCAATAAATCATACTTATTACACACAGATCAGGCATTAAAATAACAGCAAGGAATCGGTGAATTTGATGCAGACAAATTATCAAGGTGAGATATTTGGACTTGTTTAAGAAACGTTTTTGAGATCTAGATATCTGTTTTCTGGAAGCAGACCAGTTTCCATAAATAACTTTCATATTGTGAGGCATAGCCCGAGAGCAGTCAATC
The DNA here is from genome assembly GCF_901765095.1 of Microcaecilia unicolor. Classification (NCBI taxonomy): domain Eukaryota; kingdom Metazoa; phylum Chordata; class Amphibia; order Gymnophiona; family Siphonopidae; genus Microcaecilia; species Microcaecilia unicolor. Next base: position 404,754,384 of record NC_044033.1, read on the forward strand.
AGATATCTTGTGATAAGAGATCGCTTCCCTGAATATGGTAACTGACCAGAATCGCGCCATGATAATAATGAATTAAAACAATTTTTAAAACCTTAAAAGTGTAAAACTAATTTGTTTTAATAGTACTATAGAACAACAGTCCTACCGCTGCACATGTCACCACACAAAGGAGTGCACTATGGAGCATGCCTTTAATGTGCATCTTGGATAAGGCACTGCCCCTTTGAGGAGGTCGGCATCTGATGTCAGCAAAGTGGGTGAAGTTTACTCGCACACCCCAACTGATCTTTAAAGTTACTTAGCGGGAACAGCAGCAGTGCCCTGGGCACACGCGCGCGTGCGCGTGCGCGCACACACACACACACACACACACACACCTATGGAAACATTACAATTGTATTTAAAGACCCCTCATAATTTAAACCTGATCAAACACATACTATAATGACAACCATCTCAACACACATCCAATCCTGCAAAATCTTCTAAAACTCTATCTATTATAACAAACTAAAACTTTATTAAAGTTTTGATGTTCCCTCAGTGAGGCCAACACACAATCCCTCCACTAAACACTTTTCACAAAGTTATGCAAAAACCACATTTAGAACCTTACCATACCCTAACAGTATCCGTTAAAAGGCATTACACTGGACCCTAAAACACCAATGCAGAAAATAGAACAAGTGGGACTACTAAGGATCTCTATACAGAAACTACATATTAGCAGAATACTGCACTTTGGTAATATGCATAAAACACAGATAGACTCTCAGCAATTATGAAACAAGGGACCACAGATCAGTAATAGAAGAGTTGAAAGCAAAAGACTGAAGTGGATCCTCAAGAAGTCAGACTCTGCATACAGCAAACATGGAGAAATAGAAACTGAAATGCAAGATATCAAAGATGTGCATTTCCAAAATCTGCATCAGAAAAAAAGAATCCTAGGAGAAAAGACCTCTACATCTGTACACCAGTAGTCCAAAGAGAAGTGGAGAGTGACACAAATGACAAACAGCTAATTGTCATTTGTGTCACCCTCTACATTTCCAAAATCTGACATATTCAAATTAACAAATTCAAAATAAAATACTTTTTTCTGAGCATTTTATTTTTTTTCATTCACTTTGGTCCCAGTATCTCTTTTCTATTTTCTTCTGCAGTGGCCTGATAACCTGGGGAGTTGGGTTTGATTCCTATGGTACCCTTTTGTGACTTTGGGCAAGTCACTTAACCATTCATTGTCCCAGGTACAAAATAAGTACCTGTTTATAATATGTAAACCGCTTTGATTATAACCACAGAAATGTGGTATATCAAGTCCCATCCACTTTCCCTTTCCCTTTCCACCATCCATCTTCCCTCTGTGTCCCTATTTGTCCCGCCCTGCATTTCCCTTCTGTGTCCTTGTGCATATCTCTTCCCATGTTACACATCTCCCCTCGCACTGTCCTCATTTCACCTGTTTTCCAGCATCACCCCTCTGTGTCCCCCATTGCCCCCATTCTCCAGCATCACACCTCAGGGTCCCCATTGTCTCACTTTTCCAGCATCTCCCCTCTGGGTCCCTGTCCCTGCCCTCCCTGCATGTTCACCATCTGCCCTCTCAGTATTCCTATCTTCTCCCTTTTCAGCATTGCTCCTATGTGTCCCTATCTCCCCCCCTTTTTTGGCATTGTCCCCTCTATGTCTCTGTGTCCCCCTTTTCAGTATTTCCCCCCTCTGTGTCTCTAGCCCCCCTTTTTCAGCATTATCCCCTCTAGGTTCCTATCTGCCCCCTGTTTTCAGCATTGCCCTCTCTGGGTCTTTATCTTTCCCCCTTTTTCTGTATTGCCCACTCTAGATCCCTGTCTCCACTCCCCTTTATTTCAACATTGCACCTCTTTGTGTCCCTATCTACCCTCTTTCAGCATTTCCCTCTTCTGTGTCTCTAACTACACATTCATTTCAGCATTTAACCCTCTGTGTTCCTTTCTCCCCCTCCTTTTTCAGCATTGCTCACTCTCCAGCTCATAATCGAAAGTGATCGCCGGCCATTTCCCGACACAAATCGGGAGATGGCCGTCGATCTCGGAAAAGTGGCGAAATCGGTATAATCAAAAGCTGTTTTTTTTTCAGCATTGCCGCTTTCCCGTCGCCTCGCCGGCGAAAGTTCAAAGGGATGTGTCGGCGGTGAAGCGAAGGTGGGACATGGGCGGGTATGGGTGTGGCTACCAGATAGCCGGCTTTTGCTGATAATGGAAAAAAAAATACAGCGTTAAGCAGTATTTCGCCGGGTTTACTTGGTCCTTTTATTTTCACAACCAAGCCTCAAAAAGGTGCCCAAACTGACCACATGACCACCGGAAGGAAGCAGAGATGACCTCCCTGTACTCCCCCAGTGGTCACTAACCCCCTCCCACCCAAAAAACCCCACTTTAAGCACTTTTTTCCAGCCTGTATGCCAGCCTCAAATGCCGTACCCACCTCCATGACAGCAGAATGTGTTCTGTCCTCCGACAGCCTTTTCCTGCTTGTGATGTGGCTCTGGGGTGAGTGTGACACCTTTTCTGTTATTTCCACTGCAGAGTCACATCAGCAATGCATTGTGGTGGGTGTAGGTATTGGTAGTTGGTAGGCTCTACTCCCCTGGTGCTTTCCCCCTGCTTACTGGGTCAGAGTGTGCCCTGTTTTGTTTCCTGTTGTAGTCCAAGCGGTAGTGGCCATTTTTGTAAGTCAGTTTTAGTTCCCTTTCCTGTGTTACCCACGTTAGAGAATGTAGTTCTTACCTTGAATGGTGCTGAAAGAGGGCATTGTACACCATTGTGCCAGCTCTGACCTACTGCTTATCTTAGTACCAGGGGACTCTTTGCCAGTGGGGCACAACCTCTGATCTGCAGTTAACTGTGAGTAAACGTGCTTATTCAAATAAAGGACTTTTTCAAAGAGATTAGTCTTCAGGTGTCAACTGCTGTGCCAAAGTTATACAGCAGCAATAAGTCCTAGAGGCTGTATGCAGGTCCCTGGAGCAGTTTTAGTGGGTGCAGTACATTTGTGGGTAGTGGGTTTTGGGGGGGGGGGGGGGGGTTGAGGGGCTCAGCTCCCAAAGTAAGGGAGCTATGCACGTGGGAGCTTTTCTGAAGTCCACCGCAGTGATCCCTAGGGAGCCTGGTTGGTGTCCTGGCATGTCAGGGGGGCCAGTGCACCAGGGGCGTATCTGAGGTTCGGCGGTAGGGGGGGCAGGGGCTAGAGTGAGGGGGCACATTATAACCCCCCGGGCCGCCACCCCCCCTACCGCCGCCCCCCTCACCGCCATCAACCCTTCCCCCCCTACCGCCGTTAACCCTCTCCCGCCTACCACCAACCCTTTCCCCGCCTACCGCCGTCACCTACTCCCGAGGTCTGCTCCTTCCGGTTTTTTAAAATATTACTTCAGCTGGCGGGGGACCCCAACCCCCGCCAGCCCAGCCGAAGTCTTCTTTAACTTCTTCATCCTCGTGCTGTTAAAGCTGCATGATACATCCTTCCAGTTGGACGGAGTTTGACGTCGCAGTACGTTGACGTCCTGCACGTACAACGTGCTGCGACGTCAAACTCCGTCCAACTGGAAGGATGCATCATGCAGCTTTAACAGCACAAGGATGAAGAAGTTAAAGAAGACCTCGGCTGAGCTGGCGGGGGTTTGGGTCCCCCACCAGCTGAAGTAATATTTTTAAAAAACCGGCAGGAGCGGACCTCAGGAGTAGGTGATGGTGGTAGGCGGGGAAAGGGTTGGCGGTAGGCGGGGGAGGGTTAACGGCGGTAGGGGGGTCCAGGGCGAAATCTGCGGGGCCCAGGCCCCTGTGGCCCCACGCAGATACGCCCCTGCAGTGCACTAAAAATGCTGGCTCCTCCATTATCGCTAAAAAACGACGCCGGCCATCTCAAACCCTGGCCAAATCCAAGGCATTTGGCTGTCCGGAACCGTATTATCGAAACAAAAGATGGCTGGCCATCTTTTTCGAAAATACGGGTCTGTCCAGTTGTTTGCGGCACAGCCAAAATACATAGTCGGCCATGTATTTCGCCGGTGCCGTTCGATTATTCCCCTCTCTGTGTCCCTATATCCCCCATTTTCAGTTTTCCCCCCTCTGTGTCCCTATCTAACTTCCCACATTCAGCATTTCTCCCCCCTCTGTCCCATCTACTCCCCCTTTCAGCATGGCCAATTTTTTGTCCCTAGGACCACTCATCACTGGAGCTGAAAATATATCCACCTTGCTCTTATTTTGATATTTTACCCATACGAGCTAAAGCAAAGCTCCCAGGCCACCGTGTCCCAAAGTGGCACTGAAGAGGCGCCAAAGGGGTCATGCTCCTTCAGCTGAGCATTCATGGCCATGCCACAGAAGGGCTTGAATTTTTTGAGGGTGTTAATGAATATGTAGATAAGAATGGGAAAGTTGATACACAGGCCTATTTTATAAAAAACGTTGAAATAGAAATTGAGACATCCAGGCTAGGACATGCTGAATGCTGGTGATATTTTACAAAAGGCTCTGCTCAGTCCAGACATTGGCCAGCACATGTACACTCTTGTATGTCTGGACTGAGCAGAGCCTTTTGTAAAATATCACCAGAATTCAGCATGTCCCAGCCTGGATGTCTCAATTTCTATTTCAATGTTAAAAATATTAATGAGGAGAACATGAGCAGCATAGACCTGACAGTTTCCATATGATACTGCTGGCAGCAATTTTACAACATGTATGTGGTGGCACTTCCACACTTAGCCATTCCATTTTACAATCATATCTATCTATCTATCTATCTATCTATCTACCACCGGAATCCGCGATGGGCCGGTGGTAGTTCTGGGATAACATGCAGTAAGCCCGCACTGGGCTTACCCACGCTTTGTAAAAAGGCCGCTTAACCGGTTAGCGGACTGAATATAGCCGCTAACCAGTTAAGTGATGATTCTGCCCCCAGACTGTCCCTAACATAACTCGATACCATGGTTCAATGACGAATTGAAAAAACTAAAAACACAATCCAGGAAACTCGAACGAGCTTGGAACAAAATCAAAGATGAACACTCACTCAATGCATGGAATCAAACACAAAGAAAATACAAATACGCAATAAGACAAACTAAAAGGTTCTACTACAAAACTAAAATAGGACCAGATTACAAGGACACGGAGAAACTATACCAACTCGTTAACAAATTACTAGTCACAACCCCGATCACCACAACCAACACAGACATCCCATCTGCAGATAAACTCACCAAATACTTCAATGAAAAAATTGTAAACTTACGCAAAACACTACCCCAGGACAACACTAATACTGAAAACTTCATCAACAATTTGAACCCAACTACCGGAGGATACCCAGCGGACCGAATCTGCACTAACTTCGTTCTCCTCTCCGCCAAAACAGTTACCCAGGCGATTTATAGGTTCTCCAACACTCACTGCAAACTGGACACCTGCCCCAGCTACCTTATAAAATCCGCCCCTTACCGCTTCATAGAGGACCTCACATTCCACCTCAACTACATGCTTCAACAAGGCCTCTTCCCTAAGGAAAAAGGCAACATCCTACTCATCCCAATACCAAAAGATACTAAGAAAAAGACAAACAAACTTACAAACTACCGCCCAATAGCATCTATCCCATTGGCTGTCAAATTGATGGAAAGTATGGTAACCAAACAACTTAATGACTACATAAATTCTCAATTTTACATGAAGCACAATCAGGTTTTCGCCCCCTCCATAGCACCGAAACAGTACTAGTCACTCTCCTAGCCAAATTCAAACAGGAAATAGCAACAGGCAAAAGCATACTTCTCCTCCAATTCGACATGTCTAGCACATTCGATATGGTAAATCACAATATACTATTACGACTCCTAGACTACTTCAGGATAGGTGGAAACATGCTCAGCTGGATCAAGGGTTTCCTAACCACCAGAACATACCAAGTGAAATCAAATTCAAAAATATCACCACCATGGAAAGCAGATTGCGGAGTACCCCAAGGATCACCACTATCACCTATCCTGTTCAACCTAATGATGACTCCACTAGTCAAGTCCCTAGCCAATCGAGGCCTCAACCCTTTCATCTACGCAGACGATGTCACAATATATATTCCTTATAAACATGATCTGACTGAAATCACCAACGAAATTAAACTCAGCATAAACATCATGAACTCATGGGTTAATGCATTTCAACTAAAACTAAATACAGAAAAAGCATATTGCCTTATCCTCTCTTCCCAACACAACACATACAAACCCTCAAATATAAACACCCCGGATTACACTCTCCCGATCTCAGATAGCCTGAAAATCCTCAGCGTTACAATCGATCGTAACCTTACACTCGAGAGCCAAGTGAAATCCACTCAATGTGGAAACTCAAACGAGTGAAACCATTTTTCCCCAGGGAAACATTTCACAATTTGATACAATCAATGGTACTAAGCCATGCTGACTACTGCAACGGAATCTATGCAGGATGCAAAGAACAACTCATAAAAAAACTTCAAACCGCTCAAAACATGGCAGCCAGGCTCAAATTTGGAAAACATGATTCGAACGCGCCAAACCCCTCCGAGAAAAACTACACTGGCTCCCAATAAAAGAGCGCATTGCTTTCAAAATCTGCACTCTGGTTCACAGAATTATCTACGGCGAAGCCCCGGAATACATAGACCTACCAACCGGAAACACAATCGGATCAACACGAGCATACCTAAACCTCCACTACCCAAACTGCAAAGGACTCAAATACAAATCAACATATGCATCCAGCTTCTCCTATATAAGCACACAACTGTCAAAACAACTTATAACTACCTAAATTTCCAAAAATTACTAAAAACCAACATGTTCAAAAAGACTTACCCCACTGACCCAACTTAAATATCTAAACCCTGCGACACAACAAAACCAAGCAACTAATGATCATAAACTAACCCTTCTGCTCCTCTTTATGATTCCTTAATGTGTCTGCACACATGTACTTTATTCGACCGCAACATCTGAATGCATTTGTTTCTTTACCGGAGTTGGCGAACGCCTCTCGGTATTATGTAAGCCACATTGAACCTGCAAAAAGGTGTGAAAATGTGGGATACAAATGCAACAATTAAATAAATAAATAATTGAGCTGGTTAGTGCTTTGGCATTCAGAGGGATTGTTTTGCAGCACCGTCCAGTTAAGTGCTGCTGAATATCTGGGAATGGCAAGCTCAGCAGAGGTTAATAAGGCAGGAGCCTTTCCTGCCCAGTTAAACCGCTTTGAACATTGACCCCTATATTTATAAATGGCCTGGAAAATGGAGCAATGAAGACAACTCACATTAGATGATGAGTTGTCAAATCCTTTTTTTTTTAAATTAGCATTTCAAAACTGCAATTTTGTCAACCTGAGAAGCAAAAAAGAGTGTAGTATGTTGAGATATGTAGACCTGTGAGAATTCTAGGAACTTTGTCAAATCAAATTCTTTTTTCTCCAAAATATCAGAGGATTCACCCTCTTCATTTTTGTTAACCTTCCTAGATGGTAAGTAATAGAAATATCTGATCTGATCTGCCTTGGGTAATAATAATACTTTCTTAAAGTAATTACACATATATCTCTGATATATATATATATATTAATTCTGTATATACAGATTTCTTGAATTTTAAATTTTTCAAGTGCTTCAAATTTCCTGCCTAGCATTAAGCTATCATTAATACTAGAAAACCCTGTAGCTTGCTGTTTTAACTTTGGACTCTGGGGACTCAACTGCTTATCTAATAATTCAAGCTTGCAATCGACAGCCTGAAATATAATGGAAATCTGGCTGGAAAAGTCACACAGCTGCGAAACAGAGATCTTAACCATAGCCTCCACTCTTGAGACAGATCTTCAAATAACAGGCAACAAAGAGGCGGCTGAAGGGGGATATGATTGAGGTCTATAAAATCTTGAGTGGTATAGAACAAGTAGAAGTGAATCAATTTTTTTACTCATTCCAAAGTACAAAGACTAGGGGACACTCAAGGAAGTTACATGGAAACTCTTTGTCGGAGGCTGTAGTAACAGCAGTTAGCGTATCTGGATTTAGAAAAGATTTGGACAGGTTCCTGGAGAAAATGTCCATAGTCTGCTACAGAGAGAGAGACATGGGGAAGCCACTGCTTGCCCTGGGATTGGTAGCATGGAATGTTGCCGCTATTTGGGTTTCTACCAGGTACTTTTGACCTGGCTTGGCCACTGTTGGAAGCAGGATACTGGGCTAGATGGACCATTATGTCTATTCTTATGTTCTAAAACCACTCTGCAAAGTTTGAATATTTTTATCGGTCTTTGCACTACAGAATCAGCAGGTAAACTCTACTTTTATATTGATATTCCAGGTTGTTTCTGTGAAGATTTTAAATCCCCAATTCCCTTAGGCATGTGCCTAAGGCTGTGCACCTGTGACCACTCAGCACATTCTATTCTGCCCAAATAAGTGGTCCAGGCGGTGTCAATGATGCCACACAGATCTAAGACCTTTTATGTTGTTATGGATCTTGTCAGCTGGTCTACAAGATGGTCCTCTCAACTGCTATGGACACCAACGCAAAGTTCCAACAGGAAACAGGCTCTGCTGCTTAAATAGATGGTCCAGGCAACATCAACGATGTCACACTGGTCCTACAACGTCTCAGGCTGTCCTGGGTCTTTCTTTCTGCTTCATCCCATGGGCCTCTTGTCTGCAGGAATAATGCCAACCATTTTTGTGGTCAGAAACTTCAAATATTTCCTGATATGGCTAGGTCCACACAATTAAGACAAAAGCTTTTCTTTCTTTAAAATCTAGGACACTTGCACTGGGGGGGGGGGGGGGGCTTCATTTTATTTGAAATTCCCTTGCAAATGTTTAGTTAAACTAATTGATAATTATGCCTTTTTTGATTGTACTCAGTTTTGTGACAGAAAATGTGGTTTAATCTAGGCAAATGATGTTTGGCTGGAAATATATTAAACAGGGCAATTTGAAATACAGTTCAATAATTAGTACTTGGTTTGTACATTTAAAATTTTCTTTTCTGCTTAAATTTCCTTGATTTGACTCTAACTCTGTTGTGATGAGAACTTGTTTTGTTATCTTATGCTGTGCAGTACTTTTGTAATAATTAGCATTGCTTGTTTATTTCCTGTGTTTCTTTTTAAATTATGAATACATTGGGAGAAGTTGCAGGAGGACCTGGCAAATCTGGGGTACTGGGCATCTAAATGGCAGATGTCATTTAACGTGAATATGTGCAGTGATACATAGAGGGGAATTAATCCAAACTGTAAGCATACAATGCAAAGGCAAAGCCAGGAAAATGATCTTGGTGTCACTGTGGAGAAAATATCGAAATTGTTAGTCAGTGTGCAGAAGAGATCAAAAAGCGGATAGAATGCTAGGAATTACTAGGAAAAGAATAAAGAACAAAAAAGGAGATTATCATAGTCTGTTATTGAGATAGACATTGTGGATGCCACTGCTTGCCCTGGGATTGGTAGCATGGAATGTTGCTACTTTTTCGGTTTCTGCCAGGTACTTGTAACCTGGATTGGCCCCTGTTGGAGGCAGGATACTGGGCTAGATGAGTCATTGCTCTGACCCAGTATGGCTATTCTTATGTTCTTATAATCCCTCTGTATCAATCCATGGTGTGACTCCTTTCATCAGATAACATTAAAAGAATGTCGTTCTTCAGTTTTTTATATGGAAGGGGCAACTCTTTGTATTGCTCTTCTGTCTGAGCTGTGCAAAATTGCTTCAATAATTCAATTCAGAAAATCTCTGAAAGTGCATCTATTTGTGCAGGCTTTTGCTGCTGTTTAATCTTGCTGTGTAAGGCTTCATTTTACTAAGGGGGTTGTTTACTAAAGCTTAGCTTCAGTTATCTGCATCAGGGCCCATTTTATTCCTATGGACCCTGATGCAGATAACTCGAGCTAAGCTTTACTAAACAATAAGTCTTGTAGAATTTGTCACTCTGTAATGAGCTTTATGTACATTATCCTGTATTTTAAATACGTTGTTTTATCTTATGTTATGTTTGTTCATTTTATTATGTATGTTTTTGGTATTATCCTCCTGGAAATGTGAGATAGAACAGATTATACATTTTTAAATGAAATAAAATAAATAAAAATATTGTGAAGGTGGAGGTATTGAGAGTGAGTGGGAAAATGGGCACCAATAGGAATAAAATGATCACACAGATACGTCGGAACACCTGAAAAAATATTGCATGTATCAACAACAGTATCTTAACTTGGACTCTACCTGTGCATGTTAAAACCCATGGGTAGATAAACAGCAAAAGGATATGGTCCTTGTGGTGATAAAACATGGATAAAAAAAAGCAAGGAAATACAACAAATGACGGAAAGACTGTATATCACATCATTCAGTCTTTATTTAAACATGTAGTCTAGAGTGACAAAAGTCTATAATGCTAAATGAAGTCAATCCGTGGCACAGAAGACTTGACACGGCTGTGCTTCAGCACTAGGCCTGCGTCAGGAGTCAGCAGTATCAAAATGCACTCAATGATTATTATGAGCCGGTTATAGACAGTGTTTCACTGCAATATCGGTACACCTTGAATACTTAGGTCTATTTTTCTCTACGTTTTTGGTATAAAAGTGTAATATCAATATCCAGATCCCATATTGCACATTGGTAGGAAATTGTGGTTGATTTTCTTGTTTTATTCCTATTGTCTCTCTTTTGACTTTTTGTATCACAGTCTTACCCTATCCATCATACAGCCCAGACTTAGTGCCATGTGGTTTCCATCTTTTTCCATCAACTCAAATGAAGAGGTGGAAAGGACAGTGGGCAAGTGGTTGGTAAGAGACAAGATGTACAGTTCTTTTGTGACAGCTTTCAAAAACTTGTCCATCATTGGCAGAAATGTGCAGTGAATGGTGGTGATTATGTAAAAAAATAAATATATGTAACAACAGGAAATTTCAAGCATTATTTTCATCTTTTATTCATTTCAATATCTTCATTTAAACAAAGGTTATGGAGGTGGAGGTATTACTTTTCATTTAACCCTTGTAGAAATACATAAGACCCTCTTTTTATTTTTTTATTCAGTTTTACATACTTCCTCCATAACAAACCTACATGCTAGCTAAGCATATATTTATCTTGTCTATGGCAGTGGGCTGCTCAGAGTTCATATAAATGATGGGAAGGGTTATTAGAGAGAGCCAGGGAGGATAATGGAAGGTGGGGGGTGGGGTGAGGAAAAGAAGAGAATAGAATGCAAGAGAATGTCTGGAAATCAGAGTGAATCAGGGAGAGAATAATTGTGGAGCATGATGGGGCAATTGTATGGGAGGGCATCAGAATGGGACTGATAGTGTGCCTGATTCAGATTAGAAGGTAGGGGAGGACAAGAGAAAGGGCTTGCCCTAATGAACACTGTGTACCAATAAGGGAACTGATATTTTGAACAACTTCCCTAAGTGAACTGTTTCATAGTATTATATATTGGTGCCACAGATTAATTGCAAAGTTGTCACAATATATTTGTAATAGGACTGCTGTAGCATAACATGATCTGATATGTTCAGAAGTCCCAGTTCTGTACAAAAGCTATACTTTTCTTTTAACTCAGTTTAACATGATCTGTTATAGAACACTGGGCAGCATGCTACATTAACTCTGCTGCCACTATACTACAGCACTGTATGGTCTGCAAAATAGTAAGGCAGGTGTAAATCCTCAAGGCTGCTGGCAGCAGCTGTGCAATCACATTTAGCATATGGTATCTAATGAGTAAATTGAGGACAACAATTTGTTCTGGAAGCAATATGCAGTTGTGTGAAATCTGCATTAAGAAAGCTGGATGACTTATCTGGACATCTTTATACAGGTTGAGGGGCATTTTCGATGTGACATCCAAGTCCAATTTTAGACGTTATGCTGAAAACTCTAAAATTCTCAACCTGAACACAGCAATTTTCAAACTGAAAAAACGTCTAATTTTTGTGTTTAGAAAATTACTGTTTTCTAGACATTTTTGTGCTCAGTACATGTTTCTTTCGGTACCATTAAGAAAAAAATCTCCTAGAGAAAAATGCACAAAAACAAGCCATAGGGATGACTGTGTGGCACTATTTCCAGTAAACTGGCCACATAGATGTCCCAGGAGAGCAGAGTGGCAGCCTAATGGTCAGTGCAGTAGACGTCACATTAAGGGACCAAGGTACAAATCCCACCTTAACAATCTTAGGGGTTTGTTTACTAAAGCTTAGCTGGAGTTATCTGCAGCAGGGCCCATTTTATTCTTATGGGTCCTGAGGCAGCTCGAGCTAAGCTTTAGTAAACGATCCCCTTATTTTGTATTGTGAGCCCTTCAGGAACACATAAAAACCTACTTTACTTAATAATACACCACTACAAAAGCCCGCAGGTCTTCAGGTTTCTCCTATCTATAGGCACAGTTGGTATTTTGTGGATTTTGGAAGGCTAACAATTTCTACCACAAGTGTACTGGAGTGGGATATGAACCTGGGTCCCTTTCTCTTCAGTCCACTGCACTGACACTAGCCTACTCCAGGGACCAGCTTTCTGCTCTAATAGGAATGGCCATAACATCTGAAGCTGTCACAGAACCTGGTATGTACTGTCACTGTCACCTCTTAGTGGAGTGGGAGGCGGTTAGTGACCACTATGGAATTAAGGGGGTCTTGCCTTAATCCATCCAGTGGTCAGTTAGGGCACCTTTCTGTGACTTACTCATGATTGAAACAGGTCCAGATAAAAACATCCCAATTTTTGCTCTAATTGTTTTTATCTTATTCCATTGTCCCAGGAAAATGTCCAAATTCTGGGCTCCCCCAAAACCTGCCTAAAACACGCACCCATGCAATTTAGATGAACTGTGGAGAAAACCGTTTCAAATCTGAAGTTTGAAAACCACGACTTGGATCTTTTCCTGTGAAAAACGTCCATCTGCCACTTTGCGCCACTTTTGAGAAATTTTTCTCTTTTGACAATGAGTGCCATGGTCAAAGAAATATCATGGATCAGAGATGTACAGATATCTTATCTGGATATCTTTAGGCCTGAGGTAACTGCAGTCAAGATAACCAGATAAAGTTGCTGTTATCCAGCTAACTTCAAACCCTACTCTTGAATCATCCATGGCCCTTCTTTATAAACTTTTGGTTGGACATTGACTTGTCAGGCCAAAACATAAGTGAAGGAAGCTGGCTGAGTTAAAAAAAAAAATGAGGGGCTTATCCTAGTATGAGCAGGGTTTGTAGGCTGAATAAAACTGTGTTGCATACTTCTTCTAAGAGATATTTATTTATTTTTATTGATTTTATTAATTTATATTCTGCCTAAAACTAGGCGGGTCACAATAAAAATATCCATAAAACTTTAAACACACATCATCAATATCAAACATAAAAACAAAAGAAATAGGCTTCAAAACCGCTCTGCACCATATCTGTACTATCTTACACTAGCGGATGTACCATCAGAAACAAATGAGTCTTCAGCAGCCTGTTAAATTGAATCACATTCATGGCAAGCTATAAGTACCCAGGCAAATGTGGACCTGTAATAGAAAATGGAGCTGCCCTAGTATCTACATAATGTACCTTCCTCAAATTTACAGTTTCCAAATATGTTAAATCTACTGACCGCAATATGAATGCTGGTTGGTATGCCTTTAAAATCTGTGAAAAATATCAGGGAGTTGTCTCAGAAATGATCTGGTAAATGAGAGTCTGTACCTCAAATGAGATTCTACTAGACAATAGCAACCAAGGAAGCTGCTTCATTATTGGAGATATATGCACATAGCTAGAGGCCCCAGTGATCAGCCACGCCACAGCATTCTGAATTTCCTGTAATGCGAGAAACGGAAACCCCTAGGTGCAGTGCATTACAATAATCCGAGTTACTGAGCACTAAACTCTGAGGGCCCAATAGTCATAGAGGGGCATAATCGAACGGGGACGACCATCTCTAAGGACGCCCATCTCTAAGGACGTCCCGGTGAAGGGGCGGGGAATCCGCTATTATTGAAACAAGATGGGCGTCCTTCTTTCGTTTTGATAATAAGGTCAGGGACGCCCAAATCTCAACATTTAGGTCGACCTTAGAGATGGTCGTCCTTGATTTTCGGCCATAATGGAAACCGAGGATGCCTATCTCAAAAACGACCAAATCCAAGCCATTTGGTCATGGGAGGAGCCAGCATTCGTAGTGCACTGGTCCCCCTGACATGCCAGGACACCAACTGGGTACCCTAGGGGGCATTGCAGTGGACTTCACAAATTGCTCCTAGGTGCATAGCTCCCTTACCTTTGGTGCTGAGCCCCCCAACCTCCCCCCCCAAACCGCACTCTCCACAACTGTACACCACTACCATAGCCCTAAGGGGCGAAGGGGGGCACCTAGATGTGGGTACAGTGGGTTTCGGGTGGGTTTTGAAGGGCTCACATTTACCAGCACAACTGTAACAGGTGGGGGGATGGGCCTGGGTCTGCCTGCCTGAAGTGCACTGCATCCACTAAAACAGCTCCAGGGACCTGCATAATACTGTCAGGGAGCTGGGTATGACATGTGAGGCTGGGAAACATTTTTTAAAGTTTTTTTTTAGGGTGGGAGGAGGTTGGTGACCACTGGGGGAGTAAGGGGAGGTCATCTCCGATTCCCTCCGGTGGTCATCTGGTGAGTTTGGGCACCTTTTTGAGGCTTGGTCATGAAAACAATGGTTACTAAACAACTAATGTACTATAGGGATTTTTTGTGTAGAAAAACCAGAGTCAGTTCTAATATATACTCACTAAAGACTCCAGAACTTATAAACAAACTATTACTTTATTAACAATAAATATCAATCACTCACACTCAATTGCATACATAATAATGCATTATCTCACTTAGACATCCACACGTTACCGCCATCCATACAGAGGTGTAGTGACAATATGAAACTGTCAAAATTAACCTCAACCATGATACACCAAATAATACATAAATTCTATTATGATGCTAAATAATCAATCACTGCTTTCATTGTGTATATAGGGTCTGTAAATAGAAACCCGCGTATAGTCTTATGTCCATTAGTCCATTATAGCATCAATGATTTTATGTACATCCAAACAGGCGCGTGAAGGATTGGACAGTTCCACCTTCCGCAGAGATGTTTCTTGTTGAGAGAAAAATGTCACTGAAAATGCTTGAAATCCACAAATAATGGTGGCAAGGAACGTGTGTCCAAGTTTGAAAGCATCAGCTTGCCGGTTCCTCAACAAATGAAGCTGAGAAAAAGATGAACGAATCACCTGTCCTATCTGTTCTTGCATACATAAACCAGAATCCAGTGCAACACCCAAACTCTTCACACACATTTCTTCATCAGTAACCATACATCACATACCACCAATTCCCTTGGTACCGTCTAATCTATACATCAACTTACCAACATAAGTTCTGATTTCTCCACATTCATCACCAAATGATTGACTCCAATCCATATACCAATCTTTTCAAAACACAACTCCAACTGCTGAACACACTGTCCCCATTGACCTCTAATGGGGAAAAAAAAACTCCAGATCATCCACATAAAGTCGATGGGCCACTCTCAAATCCTGAAACACCTTCCCTGCTGGGGCCATGTAAATATTAAACAAAAGAGTAATAATGTCAACCATTGTGGTACTCCCATAACCTCAGGGTATACCGGAGACAACATATCTCAATCTTCACTTGCATTGATCTTCCTGTCAAATAAGACACTAACCACTCATAAACACATCCTCACAGACCTAACTCAGACAATCTCATCAACAGCAACTCAGTGTTCACAGACTCAAATGGTGAGGAAACATCCAGGGTCACAAAGCAATAAGTGCTTCTCTCATCCATACCACGTCACAATTCATCCACAGTAGACACCAACAATCACTCTTCACTGTGCTTTTCCTGAAACCTAAACTGAAATGGATCTAGCTCACCAATCCTATCAACATATTCACTTAGTTGCCCCAACACTATTTTCTTCATAATTTTCGTCACAACCGGCAACACAGAAATGGGACGATAATTATTCATCATCAACTGATCCAAACCCATTTTTTTCAACAAGGGTTTCACTGTTGCCAACTTCAGTGACACTGGAATACCCCCTTAGTAAGGGACATATTCAACAATAATTGCAACACTGGTGTAAGCTTGTGCACTAGCTGCCTCAAAATTCCTGAAGAACACGGGTCCATTACTGCCTTAGTAGGTTTCAATGGCTGGATCACTGACACCATCTCAGGCTAAGGACACTCTGAAATGTATCCCACATCTCCCCCTCCACTACCATCATGGACTGTGCTTTCACATTCACACTCAGCTGACTCACTTTCCCAACCAGAGCTACAGTTGTATCCTTCAAAAATTCTCCATAGTCCTATGCACCAAACACAAGATTCACAGCCCCAACGTTCTTTCCTACCAAATTATTCACAACATAAAACAATCCCTTCGGGCAATTTAATGCCTCTCTCGCCTTTTTCCGATCATTCCTAACATTTTTGTAAATAACCAAATATTCCTTCAATTTTATTCTATAACTTTCATTCTCCGAGGACAAGCAGGCTGCTTGTTCTCACTGATGGGTTGACGTCCTCGGCAGCCCCCTCCATCGGAAACTTACTAGCAAAAGCCTTTGCTAGTCCTCGCGCGCCCATGCGCGGCCGTCTTCCCGCCCGAAACCAGCTCGAGCCGGCCAGTCTTCTTTCGTCCGCGCTCGGTACGGTCGTGTTACGCCGTTCGTGCCCCGGAGAGTCGACCTCGCGCGTCCGTTTCGACGTATTTTCTTCTGTTTTCTCTAAAAAAGAGTTCGGGAAGCGCTCCGGAAGTGCTCCGGAGGACCCTTTCGGGTTTTCTACCCTTCCCGTAATTTCTAGGTTTTCGCCCCGTAAGTTTTCTTTCGTCGTCGGGGTAGGCCTCTTTTGGCCTCGGTCGAGATTTTTCTCCCTCTAAATTTTGGTGCTACATTTTCGCCATTTCGGCTTTTGATTTCGCCGGCGTGATTTTTCCGCCCATGACATCGAAGCCTTCCAGCGGCTTCAAGAAGTGCACCCAGTGCGCCCGGGTAATCTCGCTCACTGATAGGCACTCTGCGTGCCTTCAGTGTCTAGGGGCCCAGCACCGCCCTCAGAACTGCAGTCTGTGTTCCCTGTTACAAAGGCGGACTCAGGTAGCGAGATTAGCCCAGTGGAACGTTTTGTTCTCGGGCTCTTCGTCGGCATCGGCACCGGAGGCATCGAGTGCATCGACGTTGTCAGCGTCCGGACCATCTTCCTTGGCCGCCACTTCATCGACTGCATCAAGGCATCGGACCTCTGCATCGGCGCCGAGGCATCGGGCGACTGCATCGACGTCGGTGGTACCGAGACTCCGTCTGCTGATGTCGTCGGACGGAGGTGCATCGTCAGGAGTGCAGGTGAGGGCTGTCCATTCCCCTGCTGGTGGCGGTGAGCCTTCGGGTGGGTCTCCTCCTACCCTGAGGGCTCCTGCGGTACAGCCCCCCCGAGATCGACCTTCTTCGGTCTCGGCCCCGAGGAAGCGACGGATGGATTCTACGTCCTCCTCGTCGGTGCAGGGGAGCTCCGGTGACATGCTTCGGAAGAAGTCGAAGAAGCATCGACACCGGTCTCCTCCCCGTGTCGGCACCGAGAGCTCTGGGTCACCGAGGGATCCGGCACCCAGCAGGCATCGGCACCGAGAGGACCGCTCACCCTCTGTTCAGGAGGTGTCGATGCGCTCCACTCTGGACAGCCCAGAACAGCCTCCTCGCCCGGAACAGGTTCTGACGTCGACGCCTGCATCGACCTCTCAGCCTTTCTCTGCAGCTGCTCTAAACGAGAGCCTCCGGGCCGTTCTCCCAGAGATTCTGGGGGAGCTGTTGCGCCCTACCCCTCCGGTACAGGCGGTGCTTGCGCCTCCGGTACCGTCGAGTGTGGCGCCGGCTGGTCCATCGCCCAGGTTGAGGTCCCCGACGTCGGTACCGCGTGCGGTGCCGACCGCGGCCACCTCCCAGGAAGGCTCCCCGACTACGTCGGCGGAGGGAGCTTCGCCGATGCGGGCGAGGGAGTCTACCTCTCGACGCCCCCACCGTGGACGGGGTTCCACTGAGTCGAGCAGGGCGAGGTTGCAGACACAGGTTCGTGAACTTGTGTCTGACACCGAGGGTGAGGCCTCGTGGGAGGAAGAGGAAGACCCCAGATATTTCTCTGACGAGGAGTCTGAGGGTCTTCCTTCTGATCCCACTCCCTCTCCTGAAAGGCAGCTTTCTCCTCCTGAGAGTCTGTCTTTCGCTTCCTTTGTCCGGGAGATGTCTACGGCCATCCCCTTCCCGGTGGTTGTGGAGGACGAGCCCAGGGCTGAAATGTTTGAGCTCCTGGACTATCCTTCTCCACCTAAGGAAGCGTCCACAGTACCCATGCACCATGTCCTCAAAAAGACATTGCTGGCGAACTGGACAAAACCTCTAACTAATCCCCACATTCCCAAGAAGATTGAGTCCCAGTACCGAATCCATGGGGACCCAGAGCTGATGCGCACTCAGTTGCCTCACGACTCTGGAGTTGTGGATTTGGCCCTAAAGAAGGCTAAGAGTTCTAGGGAGCATGCTTCGGCGCCCCCGGGCAAAGACCCTAGAACCTTAGACTCCTTTGGGAGGAAGGCCTACCATTCTTCTATGCTCGTGGCCAAGATCCAATCTTACCAGCTCTACACGAGCATACACATGCGGAACAATGTGCGGCAGTTGGCGGGCTTGGTTGATGCTCTTCCCCCTGAGCAAGCCAAGCCTTTTCAGGAGGTGGTCAGGCAGCTGAAGGCGTGCAGGAAATTCCTGGCCAGAGGAGTGTATGACACTTTTGATGTTGCGTCCAGGGCCGCTGCTCAAGGTGTGGTGATGCGCAGGCTCTCATGGCTGCGTGCCGCCGACCTGGAGAATAGACTCCAGCAGTGGATTGCGGACTCGCCTTGCCGTGCGGACAACATTTTTGGAGAAAAAGTCGAGCAGGTGGTAGAGCATCTCCACCAGCGGGACACCGCATTCGACAAGTTCTCCCGCCGGCAGCCTTCAGCATCTACCTCTACAGGTAGAAGATTTTTCGGGGGAAGGAAGACTGTTCCCTATGCTTCTGGTAAGCGTAGGTACAATCCTCCTTCCCGACAGCCTGCGGCCCAGGCTAAGCCCCAGCGCGCTCGCTCTCGTCAGCAGCGTGCGCCTCAGCAAGGCCCCGCGGCTCCCCAGCAAAAGCAGGGGGTGAGCTTTTGACTGGCTCCAGCAGAGCATAGCCGCAGTACAAGTATCAGTGCCGGGCGACCTGCCAGTCGGGGGGAGGTTAAAAGCTTTTCACCAAAGGTGGCCTCTCATAACCTCCGACCAGTGGGTTCTTCAAATAGTCCGGCAAGGATACACCCTCAATTTGGCCTCAACACCTCCAAATTGTCCACCGGGAGCTCAGTCTTACAGCTTCCAACACAAGCAGGTACTTGCAGAGGAACTCTCCGCCCTTCTCAGCGCCAATGCGGTCGAGCCCGTGCCATCCGGGCAAGAAGGGCTGGGATTCTATTCCAGGTACTTCCTTGTGGAAAAGAAAACAGGGGGGATGCGTCCCATCCTAGACCTAAGGGCCCTGAACAAATATCTCGTAAAAGAAAAGTTCAGGATGCTTTCCCTGGGCACCCTTCTCCCCATGATTCAGCAAAACGATTGGCTATGCTCTCTGGACTTGAAGGATGCCTACACACACATCCCGATACTGCCAGCTCACAGACAGTATCTGCGATTTCGGCTGGGCACACGTCACTTCCAGTACTGTGTGCTACCCTTTGGGCTCGCCTCTGCGCCCAGGGTGTTCACGAAGTGCCTGGCTGTGGTAGCAGCGGCACTTCGCAGGCTGGGGGTGCACGTGTTCCCATATCTCGACGATTGGCTGGTGAAGAACACATCCGAGGCAGGAGCCCTGCAGTCCATGCAGATGACTATTCGCCTCCTGGAACTACTGGGGTTTGTGATAAATTATCCAAAGTCCCATCTTCTCCCAGTACAGAGACTCGAATTCATAGGAGCTCTGCTGGATTCTCGGACGGCTTGCGCCTATCTTCCAGAGACAAGGGCCAACAACTTGTTGTCCCTCGTCTCGCGGGTGCGAGCGTCCCAGCAGATCACAGCTCGGCAGATGTTGAGATTGCTGGGCCACATGGCCTCCACAGTTCATGTGACTCCCATGGCCCGTCTTCACATGAGATCTGCTCAATGGACCCTAGCCTCCCAGTGGTATCAGGCTGCTGGGGGTCTAGAGGACGTGATCCACCTGTCCACGAGTTTTCTCAAATCCCTGTATTGGTGGACGATTTGGCCCAATTTGACTCTGGGACGTTCTTTCCAAATTCCTCAGCCACAAAAAGTGCTGACCACGGATGCGTCTCTCCTGGGATGGGGAGCTCATGTCGATGGGCTTCACACCCAAGGAATGTGGTCCCTCCAGGAACGCGATCTACAGATCAATCTTCTGGAGTTGCGAGCGATCTGGAACGCTCTGAAGGCTTTCAGAGATCGGCTGTCCCACCAAATTATCCAAATTCAGACAGACAACCAGGTTGCCATGTATTATGTCAACAAGCAGGGGGGCACCGGATCTCGCCCCCTGTGTCAGGAAGCCATCAGCATGTGGCTCTGGGCTCGCCGGCACGGCATGGTGCTCCAAGCCACATACCTGGCAGGCGTAAACAACAGTCTGGCCGACAGATTGAGCAGGATCATGCAACCTCACGAGTGGTCGCTCAGTTCCAAAGTAGTGCGACAGATCTTCCAGGCGTGGGGCACCCCCCTGGTGGATCTCTTTGCATCTCGAGTGAACCACAAAGTCCCTCAGTTCTGTTCCAGGCTTCAGGCCCACGGCAGACTGGCATCGGATGCCTTCCTCCTGCACTGGGGGGAGGGTCTGCTGTATGCTTATCCTCCCATTCCTCTGGTGGGGAAGACTTTGTTGAAACTCAAGCAAGACCGAGGCACCATGATTCTGATTGCTCCTTTTTGGCCGCGTCAGATCTGGTTCCCCCTTCTTCTGGAGTTGTCCTCCGAAGAACCGTGGAGATTGGAGTGTTTTCCGACCCTCATCACACAGGACGAAGGGGCGCTTCTGCATCCCAGCCTCCAGTCTCTGGCTCTCACGGCCTGGATGTTGAGAGCGTAGACTTTGCCTCTTTGGGTCTGTCAGAGGGTGTCTCCCGCATCTTGCTTGCTTCCAGGAAAGATTCCACTAAGAGGAGTTACTTCTTTCAGTGGAGGAGGTTTGCCGTCTGGTGTGACAGCAAGGCCCTAGATCCTCGCTCTTGTCCTACACAGACCCTGCTTGAATACCTTCTGCACTTGTCTGAGTCTGGTCTCAAGACCAACTCTGTAAGGGTTCACCTTAGTGCAATCAGTGCATACCATTACCGTGTGGAAGGAAAGCCAATCTCAGGACAGCCTTTAGTTGTTCGCTTCATGAGAGGTTTGCTTTTGTCAAAGCCCCCTGTCAAGCCTCCTACAGTGTCATGGGATCTCAATGTTGTTCTCACCCAGCTGATGAAACCTCCTTTTGAGCCACTGGATTCCTGCCATCTGAAGTACTTGACCTGGAAGGTCATTTTCTTGGTGGCAGTTACTTCAGCTCGTAGAGTCAGTGAGCTTCAGGCCCTGGTAGCCCAGGCCCCTTACACCAAATTTCATCATAACAGAGTAGTCCTCCGTACTCACCCTAAGTTCCTGCCAAAGGTTGTGTCGGAGTTCCATCTGAACCAGTCAATTGTCTTGCCAACATTCTTTCCCCGTCCTCATTCCTGCCCTGCTGAACGTCAGCTGCACACATTGGACTGCAAGAGAGCATTGGCCTTCTATCTGGAGCGGACACAGCCCAACAGACAGTCCGCCCAATTGTTTATTTCTTTTGATCCCAATAGGAGGGGAGTGGCTGTAGGGAAACGCACCATATCCAATTGGCTAGCAGATTGCATTTCCTTCACTTATGCCCAGGCTGGGCTGGCTCTTGAGGGTCATGTCACGGCTCATAATGTTAGAGCCATGGCTGCGTCGGTAGCCCACTTGAAGTCAGCCACTATTGAAGAAATTTGCAAAGCTGCGACGTGGTCTTCTGTCCATACATTCACATCTCATTACTGCCTGCAGCAGGATACCCGACGCGACAGTCGGTTCGGGCAGTCAGTTCTTCAGAACCTGTTTGGGCTTTAGGATCCAACTCCATCCCCCGAGGGCCCTGTTTGTTCTGTTCCAGGCTGCACTCTCAGTTAGTTGGTAAATTTTTTAGGTCAATCTCAGTTATGTCCTCGCCGTTGCGAGGCCCAATTGACCATGGTTGTTGTTTTGAGTGAGCCTGGGGGCTAGGGATACCCCATCAGTGAGAACAAGCAGCCTGCTTGTCCTCGGAGAAAGCGAATGCTACATACCCGTAGAAGGTATTCTCCGAGGACAGCAGGCTGATTGTTCTCACAAACCCGCCCGCCTCCCCTTTGGAGTTGTGTCTTCCCTTGTATTGTCTTGCTACATACTGGACTGGCCGGCTCGAGCCGGTTTCGGGCGGGAAGACGGCCGCGCATGCGCGGTGCGCATGGGCGCGCGAGGACTAGCAAAGGCTTTTGCTAGTAAGTTTCCGATGGAGGGGGCTGCCGAGGACGTCAACCCATCAGTGAGAACAATCAGCCTGCTGTCCTCGGAGAATACCTTCTACAGGTATGTAGCATTCGCTTAATCCTCCTTATCCTTAGATTTCCTCCACAGCCTCTCAGTACATCTCAACTCCTGCCGCAACATAATCATAGCACCCGATTTTGAAGGATATGATACATAATGCTCATGCAGCACAACTGTACTCTCCAGGGCAATCACATCCAACGACTATGCCAGTGACTGATATCATAGATCAGTCATCTCCTCAACTGTTCCCAGATCCTCAGTATCTAACCTAGGCAACCACTCCAGTTTCAAATTAGCAATGGCAAACCGAGGACTCATCTTCACCAACCTCGAACTCCGCAGCTCCTTCTTTATCATTCGCTTAACATTCACACTAAATGACAAAACACAATGATAAGACTAACCCACCTTCATAACCTACACTGGATCTAACATATTCATCCTTATCTTATGTGACAAAAAATAAAGTCCAACATATGACTTGCTTCATGTGTCATCTCATATACCACTTGCTGTAAAGAACGGCGCATGACTAACAGCATCTTGCAAATTCACACCAAGCATACAATGGGAAATTTAAATCTCTTAAAACACATAACTTCTCCATATTCACATCTAAAGACAAAATAAAATCCAACAATGATGAAATCTGCCAACAAAATGCCCAGAGGGCAATAAACCACACAACAAACAATATTAGCATTACCTACCACTACCACTTCCTCCCATTCCACAGACTGACTTAACACAAATTTAAAACTCAAACTCTGGTTTAAAAAAAAAAACACTACCCCTCCTCCTCTTTTAGAATCTCTACAAGCTTACTCCCAAATATACCCCACAGGACAACATTGCTACCCCAACACTATATCAGTTTCAATCAACCAAAATTGAGTCATACACAACACATCAAAATCATTCAACAGTAAAAGATCATAAACCACAGCCATCTGATTCCTAACTGACCTTGCATTCACCAGCCTTACTTTCAACCTTTCCCTCCCAACCCATACCTCAGAACCCACCCATTCCAATACATAAATTACCCCTGGACAGGAACAAACATAGAGGGGAGCATAAAAAGATGTCCAACAGGCCATAAGGCAGCAGAACTGGTAGGACAATCCTTTTCCCTCCAGAGCTGCCCTGCTTCTCTTCATCCCGCACACATGAGTGATGTCATTCAAGGGGCAGGGCCAGCAGATGTCCTGAAGCAGAATGCAGATGATAGAACAAGCACATTGGAGAGCCCTGAAAGATGTCAAACAGGCCAAAAGGCAGCATAACTGGTGGCACAAAGCAGGTACAACAGCACAATATATGATATTTTTCTGGTCACAGATGGGAGCTAGGATGTAAATTATTATATTTATTTATTGCATTTGTATCCCACATTTCCCCACCTCTTTGCAGGCTCAATGTGGCTTACAATACATCATGTGTAGTGGGAATATGCTAAAAAATAGACATTTAGTGTTACAGAAGGATATTGGGCAACATGATAATGATAAAACATAAAAATAATATAACAATCAGATATTGTAACACAGTTGTAATATCTGTAGGAGTTGTGTATATTCACATTGGTTGGTCTTTGAGGTATGCCTTGTTAAAGAGATGAGTCTTCAGCAGTTTGCGGAAGTTCGTTAGTTCGTGGATCGCTTTTAAGTTGTGCGGCAGTGCGTTCCATAGCTGTGTGCTCAGGTAGTTTGACACGTGCATTAGTTTGTATTTTAGACCTTTGCAGTTAGGAAAGTGTAGATCAAGGAATGTGCGGGATGATCTTCTGGCATTCCTGGGTGGTAAGTCTATCAGGTCTGACATGTAGGCTGGTGCGTCTCCGTGAATGATTTTGTGAACTAGGGAGCATATTTTGAACGTGATAGGTTCTTTGAGTGGGAGCCAGTGTAGTTTTTCTTGTAGGGGCTTAGCACTTTCATATTTTGTTTTGCCGAATATGAGTCTAGCTGCAGTATTCTGGGCTGTCTGAAGTTTCTTGATTATTTGCTCTTTGCAGCCAGCGTAGAGTGCGTTGCAGTAATCCAGATGACTGAGCACCATTGATTGTACCAGGCCACGGAAAACGTTTCTTGGGAAGAAAGGTCTTACTCTTTTTAATTTCCACATTGAGTGGAACATCTTCTTGGTTGTGTTTTTTGCGTGGCTCTCGAGTGTTCGGTGTCGATCAATGGTAACTCCAAGAATTTTTAGGGTGTCCGAAATTGGAAGGTTCAGGTTTGGTGTATTAATGGCGGTGAATTTCTTCTTGTTATGTTGAGAGGTGAGTATTAGGCACTGGGTTTTTTCTGCATTGAGTTTCAATCGAAATGCATCCACCCATGAGTGCATGATATGGAGACTTTGGTTAATGTCATTGGAAATTTCCTTTAGATCTTGTTTGAATGGGATGTATATCGTTAAGTCGTCTGAGTAAATTATACTGACTGATTTTCCTGAACAACCCCCATGTGTGGTTTTTTACACACCCCAAACCTTACAGATATTGATCTTTCAACAGTAAGTTCTACAGGATAAGTCATTTTCTTTCTCTGAGTATAGCTGTGTGTGACTTGTATCACTCATTTACTGAAACCCTCCCAACCGTTGATTTATTTGTGCTGGGGCCGCTGCTTTTTAACATATTTATAAATGATTTAGAGATGTGAATAACTAGTAAGGTAATTAAATTTGCTGAAGTCACAAAGTTAAAGTTGTTAATTCACAACAGGATTGTGAAAAATTGCAAGAGGACCGTACAAGACTGGGAGACTGGGCATCCAAATGGCAGATGACATTTAATGTGAGCAAGTGCAAAATGATGCATGTGGGAAAGAGGAACCTGAACTATAGCTATGTGATGCAAGGTTTCACATTAGGAGTCACCAATCAGGAAAGGGATCTAGGGGCCATCATTGATGGTATGTTGAAACCCTCTGCTCAGTTTGCAGCAGCAGCTAAGAAATCAAATAGAATGTTAGGAATTATTAGGAAAAGAAAGGAAAACAAAACTGAGAATATTATAATGCTCTTGTATTGCTCCATGGTGCAACCTCACCTCGAATACTGTGTGGAATTCTCGTCACCTTATCTATAAAAATATATATTGGAATTAGAAATGATAAAGGGGACCGGATGACTTCCCTCTGAGGAAAGACTAAAGAGGCTAGGACTCTTCAGCTTGGAGAAGAGATGACTAAGGAGAGATATGATAAGAGATCGATAAAATACTGAATGGAGTGGAACAGGTAGATGTGAATCACTTATTTACTCTTACTAGGGGGCACACAATGAAGCTACTATGTAGTAAATTTAAAACAAATTGGAGAAAACATTTCTTCACGCAACGTGTAACTAAACTCTGGAATTCACTACCAGAGAATGTTGTAGGAGCACTTAGCAGGGTTTAAAAAAGTTTGGATAATTTCCTTTAAAAGAAAAGTTCATAAGCCATTATTAAGACAGATTTGGAAAAATCCACTGCTTCTTTCTAGGACAAGCAGCATAAAATCTGTTTTACTCTTTTTGGGATCTTGCCAGGTACTTGTGACCTAAATTGTCCATTGTTGGAAACATGATACTAGGCTTGATGGACCTTCATTCTGTCCCAGTATGGCAAGATATATGTTCTTATGTTCTTATATAAAGTTTGTTCAAACCCAAGTACAGTGTCAGCACTGTGAAATTAAGGTACAATAGTACCTAAAACAAAACATGGATAAAGTAGTGTGGTTGCCATGTCGGGTCCACTTGAAATGTATAGCAATAAAGCTTAATAAAAACAAACCAAAAAAATTCAGAGAATGTCAGGTAAATATCACATTTTTATTGGTCTAACAACACATTTTTAAATAACATTTGGGAGTTAAAACTCCTCACATCGGGACTGAATGAGCACAAATGACAAATATTACACAATATAAGTGAACCTTGAAAAACAGCATTGTAAATTCCACCCACAGAGGTGTCACTTTGGTCTGCTTTGTGGTGTCTGATATTATATCCATATGAACCTCTGGCTTATTTCCTTAACGTAACACCACAAGAACATAAGAATAGCCATACTGGGTCAGACCAATGGTCCATCTAGCCCAGTATCTTGCTTTCAACAGTGGCCAATCCAGGTAACAAGTACCTGGCAGAAACCCAAATAGTAACAACATTCCATGCTACCAGTCCCAGGGCAAGCTGTGGCTTCCCCCATCTCTTTCTCAATAGTAGACTATGGACTTTTCCTCCAGGAACTAGTCCAATTCTTTTTGCATTGAATAATATATGCTAATTTAGAGGAGGAACATGAGTAGGGTCCTCTTTCCCATTTGGGAAATTGTGGGTCCTACATGTGCAGGACGCACCATCTTTGAATCTGTGCATCTTGCAGCATTGCCAAAAGCACAAAACAGGTAGAAACCTCTATGTGCAGTCCATAGTCCAAAGCAAGAGTAGAGGATACCACAAAACACAACCGGCCAACGGGATGAAGTCAAAGAGTCCTTCATTCAAAGCAACAGTAACTGGACCTGACACGGTCTGTAAATCCACCTGCTTCAGGGGTCACAATGCAACTTGCCAAGCAAAGGTTAAAAAAACAGGGAATCCTGGTGCAAACACTAGCATAGCCAAATAAATCTGTCTGTAGTGTCCATGGACGCAGAAGCGCCTGACAAACAAACAGCAATCCAATATGGAATGGCATCTTGTAGCATTTGTACATAGGGAAAGGGGATGGGACCTGATAAACTTCCTTCCTGTGGTTACAATCAAAGCGGTTTACATATTATATACAGGTTCTTATTTTGCACCTAGGGCAATGGAGGGTTAAGTGACTTGACCAAAATCAGAAGGAGTTGCAGTGGGAATTAAACCCAGTTTTACAGGTTCTCAGGCTGTTGCACTAACCACTAGGCTACTCCTCTACTCATAGGGGTATTATAAACATTGACATTTACTTATATGTGTCATTCATATGTGTAAATACCATTATTTACAGATGCAAATGCCATGCAAGGCTTCTTAATTGTCCTCAAGGCTGCATTGTTAGTGCAATGAAAAGCTATCACCATATGTTTTTTTTTGTTTTTTTATTTATTAACCTTTATTTGTATTAAAACAAAACTGAATGAAGAAAGACAGTATTCTTCAACTGTTCTGAGCTCTTCATTTGATGTTTCATTTAAGATATGTCAACATCAGCTTATAGAACCAAAAATATTTACAGAATCCTTCAAAAGAATAATAAGGTGATGTAGTGTGACCAGTAGAAAATAGAGCTTAGTTTTGATTTTGACGTTAACTTAGCTTGATCTACAATAATATTTTCACACCGATTAAGCAAACAAATTTTTCTCTGTGCGCCATCGAACTAATATACAAGGATCATAAATCACAAACGTTACACCCCCCCAGATGAAGGCCACATAATTTGAGGATGGAATGTGTAAACATTTGGTGACGATATAGAAAACATAAACAAAGTGTCTGTTTGTTTGTCTAGCTGCCTACTCGTTGGAGAGCCACAGAGAAACATGGAAAGGCCCTGTGAGAGCTTGTTAGAGTTTATGTTTGCAAATAAGACCCAGAGGACATAGAACAAAGGGTTTTCTATTTATAGCTGAAACTGGATTAATACAATATAGGAAATACATTTTATCATGGACTTTTTAAAGAATAATAGTAATAATAAAATTATCAGTGTCTAGTTTGTCCAAGTTTCTTTCTGGAAGGTAAAATAAAAATGTTCTCTTCTTCTATCCTCCAAAAGCAAGAATAACAGGCCTGTACCCTAAAAAGAGACTGCAGGCACACACCAGGGGCTGCAACTCATTCAGCACTGGAGCCCACAGCCACTGGGTATCAGGGTTCTTTGGGTGGGGTCAGTTATCTCTGGGAGGCCATTGGCCGAGGGACCACTCACTCCTCCCACTCTCCACGCCAATAGAATGCATAATCCAGTCCAGATGTCTGTTCCGAATGTTTATGTTTATTAAAAGTTTTGACATACCGCCTTTTCTGTAAAAACAGGCCAAAGAGGTTTACAATAAAATCAATAAGTTAATTAGAAAAAGAATGCCAATTATTGATAGGACAAAATGCAGTCAAACCCAATGTACTATTTACAAAATAAGAAAAAATTATATAGAGAGAAAGTCACTGCATCAGTCCTCTACCTTGCACCCCTTAACACCAGCTGGAAAAAATAGGTCTTTAATAGGGTTTTATTTATTTATTTATTACATTTGTACCCTGCGCTTTCCCACACAACGCAGGTTCAATGCGGCTTACATAGTAAAAATTTAAATTTATAGCCTTCTTTTTATTTTCCATTCCTTTCTTTTCCTAATAATACCCAACATTCTGTTTGCTTTTTTTGAGGCCACTGCACACTGAGCAGAGGCTTTCAAAGTATCATCAACGATGACTCCTAGATCCTTTTCCTGGTCGGTGACTCCTAACGTGGAACTTTGCATCATGTAACTATAGTTCGGGTTCCTCTTTCCCACATGCATCACTTTGCACTTGCTTGCATGAAACATCATCTGCCATTTGGATGCCCAGTCTCCCAGTCCATTAAGGTCGTCTTGCAATTTTTCACAATCCTGTTGCAATTAAACAACTTTGAATAACTTTGTGTCAACGACAAATTTAATTACCTCAATAGTTATTCTCATCTAGATCATCTATAAATATGTTAAAAAGCAGCAGTCCTAACACAGACCCCTGCAGAACCCCACTATCTACCCTTCTACATTGAACATTTTGACCATTTAACTCTACTCTCTGTTTCCTATCCTTTAAACAGATTTTAATCCACAATAGAATACTACCTCCTATCCCATGACTTTCCAATTTTCTCTGGAGTCTTTGTCAAATACCTTTTGAAAATCTAGATACACAATATCGAGTGGCTCACCTTTACCCACATGTTTGTTGATTTCCCTTCACTAAATCCATGTTGGCTTTGTCTCATTAATCTATGCTTTTGAATATGCTCTGTAATTTTGTTCTTAAAAACATTTTGTCATCTATAGTTTTATTTTTACTGTGGCATGTTTATGATGGCCTGGACATTTCTATTGTCCATTTATGTCTTTTTAGGCTAAAGTTTCCTCGTGGTATGTTAAAAGTTTGCACACAATAAACCAGTATTTTCTACAATTTATTTTGGCTCAGTTTTACCTAATTCCCTCTGTTACCAGTTTGTACTGTTATCACAATTTTCTAAATTGGTACCACAAAAATTTCCTGAACAGTCCTGTGAAATGATTTTGTTCCTGAAAGACGTCCAAATGGGAGTCAGTGACAAAAATGACACCCAAATAGAGCACGAGAGGTACAAAGTCTGGCTTTCTTTTTGTTTAGCACTAACTGCCAAAAACCCTGCTGATGAATCCACCTTTCCAAAGTATTAGGCATCAATCATTTCAGAAAACTTTTCCACTCCTATTGAGAGAGGGTCATGGTCTCCCTTTCTATTCACAGGCCAGTATTCAATTGGAGCTGTCAGAACTTTTTTTTTTTTAATGACGGTTGAGGTGTTTATATATATATTCAGTGCCATTACCTGCACATTGAATGTGTTTGAATATCTATTTATATCTATCTATCTATATATATATATATACATATTTATTTATTTATTAATTATTAGGATTTATTTACCGCCTTTTGAGGAAATTCACTCAAGGCAGTGCACAGTATATATATATATATATATATATATATATAGAGAGAGAGAGAGAGAGAGAGAGAGAGATTTTAGAGACTAGTGACCGTGCTGGCTCTATAGACAGAGGTGATATTCTACTTATTTTGCTGGCCTAAATTAAACCCCAAAGCTATATGGATAGCAGTTAAACATCGATGATTATTCATAGAGTTAGACTGAATCATAGGTGCCAATATTTTGAAATGATTGAGGGGGCCAAACACAATATAATTTACCCTTCCCTGGATAAAGTGAAGGAGCTTGCTCAATATGGGGGGGGGGGGGGGGTCCTCTGCACCTATCGGCACCCACAGAGCTGGCTCCTATGTGTGGAATCCTCACACTCTACCCATGCTGCACTCCAGCATTATCCAGATAATGTCAAGGTGGTCTGCAAGAATTTTCAGTGAATATTGGGGGGGGGGGGGGGGGTCTGTAAGAATTTCCAGTGGCACTATCCGGATGTTGCCATTGAAAATTCATAAGTGGGGCACTTATCGGTACAGTAGTTGCTGCCTTATGGACAAGTGCTTTTGAATAGAATCATTGCACAGTTAGAGCATTGCATATAAAGAAAACTGAAAGTCTGAATTAAATTCAATCTAGGGGATTTTGCATAATTAGAACTCAATCAGGACAAGTTGTGAATCAAATCTCAGAAATCTGAGAAAGTCACAGCTCAGGTAGTATAAATATGAACAATTTGCAGAGTTACTCAGTTCTCGATTATATCTTTTTGACAAGTCATATAAGAATGTTCAAAATATGTACCTATTCTCACAATTATCAACAGATTTATATTATTTGTTAATATCCTGGATTCATCTACATCTGTGAATATCTGTATAACTCCAGGATTTAAAAAAATGGATTAAGATTTGAATCAGGGCAAAAATGGGCTCTATTTATTCAATTAACATTTGTGTCAAATACTTTCAATTCTGAATATAGATTAGAACTAATTCAGAAGTTCGCCCATCCCCACTTGTAGTATGGTTTACTATTATGACTAAAGCAACAAGACAGGAAAAAACACTCTACAGTATCAACACAGACAGCAACAAACAGCAGATGTGGTCCAGTGGAAAAGACAATCGTTGATTTGCCACAGTGCAGTTTTGTTATGCGACGACCACTATACCTTCACCAAGGGTCTAAAAACATATATAAAATACAAAAATGAATAAAAAGAACTTATAACAATAAATAGCACAACATTGACATAGCAAATAAAGATAATCACCAACACATTACCAGGACAATCTTCTTTTTCTAAATATTGGTGATGATCTTTATTTGATCTTAGTCTGGCTGTGAGCCCTTGGGCCCTGGCCAATGCTTAGTATAGGGGTTAGGCCAAGGCTCAGGGTGGGCAGAGCAGGCACTACACACTACCCCAGTTACCGAGCCCTGTACACACACGCAGCAACCAACTTGCACCTCCAGAAGTTTTCCTGAGAACGTCTTCACAGGACGTCCTGGTGAAGGAGCAGGGAAACCCGTATTATCAAAACAAGATGGGCGTCCATCTTTCGTTTTGATAATACGGTCAGGGACGCCCAAATCGCAAAATTTAGGTCGACCTTAGAGATGGTCGTCCTTGATTTTCGGCGATAATGGAAACCGAGGACGCCCATCTCAGAAATGACCAAATCCAAGCCCTTTTGTTGTGGAAGGAGCCAGCTTTCGTAGTGCACTGATCCCCCTGACATGCCAAGACACCAGACGGGCACCCTAGGGGGCACTGCAGTGGACTTCAGAAATTGCTCCCAGGTGCACAGCTACCTAACATTGTGTGCTGAGCCCCCCAAACCCCTTAAAACCCACTCCCCACAACTGTATACCACTACCATAGCTCTTATGGGTGAAGGGGGCACCTACATGTGAGTACAGTAGGTTTCTGGTGGGTTTTGAAGGGCTCACATTTACCACCACGAGTGTAACAGGTAGGGGGGGATGGGCCTGGGTCCACCTGCCTGAAGTGCACTGCACCCACTAAAACTGCTCCAGGGACCTGCATACTGCTGTCATGGAGCTGGGTATGATATTTGAGGCTGGCATAGAGGCTGGAAAAAATATTTAAAAAATTTTTTTTTAGGGTGGGAGGGGGTTAGTGACCACTGGGGGAGTAAGGGGATGTCATCCCTGATTCCTTCCGGTGGTCATCTGGTCATTTAGGGCACATTTTTGTGGCTTGGTCGTAAGAACAAAAGGACCAGGTAAAGTCGCCCAAGTGTTCGTCAGGGACGCCCTTCTTTTTTCCATTATCGGTCGAGGACGCCCATGTGTTAGGCACACCCCAGTCCTGCCTTCGCTACCCCTCCAACACGCCCCCGTGAACTTTGGTCGTCCCCATGACGGAAAGCAGTTGAGGACACCCAAAATCGGCTTTTGATTATGCCAATTTGGGCGACCCTGTGAGAAGGACGCCCATCTTGAGATTTGTGTCAAAAGATGGGCGCCCATCTCTTTCGAAAATAAGCCTGATGATTTTTCCCCCAATCTTTAATGAAGGGCATGACTGTTTTCCTTCCTTCTCATGGGGAGAAGGAAAGGAGATAAACTAGAAAACAGCCCTTTTATCACTGACCAGAAACGGGGACCGAAGAATTATTTAGAGAACCATTTACTCGAAAGGAACTCTCTAGCTTGACTGTGGGAGTGAAAAGAAAGGCTTTGTGGTCAATGAACAATTTCGCTGGGGGACTTCCTTTTCTGGGGAAAGGTTTACAGCTCTCTTGCACCTCCTGTTGGAAGGAGAAGGAGTTGGGCAGCTATTGCTTAGAGAAAAGCAGAAGTAGCTGGTGACAGTTCTCCAACTGGAAACCTAGGGTAGAGGAGAGAGTCCCTGGAGGAACCCAGGTGTCATTTCCTTATCAGTGGGGAATATGTTACATCTATATGCGTTTTTATGCCCCTGATGAATGTATAGTATCACAACTTGGCTTAGTCAGGCCATTGCACAATAAAGTTGCATGTGGCAAATCAACAATTGTCCTCTCCTTCTCTAGACTATCTCTGCTGTTTGTTGCTTACTATTATGACTAAATTGTAATCCCATTTTGCCCCATGTTAACCTATCTTTTCATGTCACTAGCAGTTCTCTTATGGGGGCAATCTCTCCAAATGGGTTAGTTTTATACATGCCATGACATAGTAACATAGTAGATGACGGCAGAAAAAGACCTGCACGGTCCATCCAGTCTGCCCAACAAGATAAACTCACATGTGCTACTTTTTGTGTATACCTTACCTTGACAGTTTATAAGGTTCTGTGTTGTATCCAGAGTAA
Organism: Microcaecilia unicolor; assembly: GCF_901765095.1. Classification (NCBI taxonomy): domain Eukaryota; kingdom Metazoa; phylum Chordata; class Amphibia; order Gymnophiona; family Siphonopidae; genus Microcaecilia; species Microcaecilia unicolor. Next base: position 404,788,146 of record NC_044033.1, read on the forward strand.
TTTCCTCATCCAAAATACAGCACAATATTATTGTTTTGTTTGTGCAATCTCCATATTTATCAGGTAGGAAAAGGGACGTGAGTCATAGAAACCTCTTGACTGATACCACTACATAACTCCTTTGTGAATGGAAAGTCCCACAGAGTCATCAGCTGGAGATGGAAATCCAGTGGAAAAGAAAACTCAAGAATAGTTCCAGGGAATCAAACTCCTTCTGGTCAGGGAGTCTATCATCATAAGAATAGATTTAGGAGCTGGAATAGAGAGCAATGAGGCAGTTCAGTACAGTGGCGTAGCCACAGGTGGGCCTGGGTGGGCTGGGGCCCACCCACTTAGGGCTCAGGCCCACCTAACAGTAGCACACATTTAGCGGTAAATCTGTTGTCTGGCTACGCCCCTGGTTCAGTATCTATGATTATACAAGCAAAAAATAGAGAAAACAAACTGGAACACAAGAGTATGCTAACTCAAATCAGTTTGTTAATAAAGACGACACCCATTCACAATTCCTTTAAATTACAAAATTAAATCTCAAACCTCCAAGTAGGGGAATTCACATAGGGTTTATATACCCTCTACTATCTCAGGAGTCGAGTCTTATCATTGGTTTCCATAATGAATGAAAAAAAAGAACTAATGGAAAAAACTCCAAAAAGGAGAAATACAATTGGTTCCAAAAAATTCTCCCAAACTGTAATTGAACAATAATCAGGAATTAGTGAATGAATGCGCTTTAATCAAAATGAAAAATTTATAACAAAGTTCTTCACACAAAGAACAATATACCAAAAAACAAGCAAGCTTGCATTAAATATAAAAATACAAAATTTAGTAAAATAGTATTAATTAGTATTAATATAAAAATGGCTTTAGTTTATATGGTAAATTGTGTGATTTATTTAGTGTTTTCTTCTTAGAAAGTAATGAAATGTAATTAAAACTCTGTAAGAACACTCCTCACTTGTTATCCTAATGACAGTAACTGACTATAAATGAAGAGTTGTGCTAGTGGTGGGTGGGTGTTGGGGAGGGTGGGCAGAATGAAGACTAAACTAGATCCTACAGTGCCTGCTAGAGACTATCTGTTATTGTCGTGGTACAAAGTTCAAGTTTTAAAACTAGGAGGAAAAGAGTATGGAGATTAGTTGATAAAGTTTGCTTTTTTACATTTTTATTCTGCCTATCACTAGCCTACAATTCCTCCTTTAAATCCCAATCTCTATGTTCCCAAAGCACAATGCAAAATAATGTTCACTTACCAGAAAAAATGTCCTCTTCTCTCAGAACTTCTCAGAAAGAAAGTTAAGTGGGATCATTCCTCTTTATATAGTTTTGAATCTAAGGGGACTGCTTCAAACAGACCCTTTCAAGCTAACTCGGTAATCAGATTGCCTTTAGTAACCTCTGCAAATATTCTACTTCCTCACACCTTAATTAGCACCTAATTCAGGTCAGTAGCAGTGCTACCTCTCCAGCAACCAAAGAACAGAAATTAACTGTTTTTTAAAACAAGATTTGAGCCTTCCTACTATCCTTTTAAAGTTCGTTGAATGTTAAATTTCTACCTCTAGAAAAAGTTTCAGTTTAAAACTATGGGAAAAGTGTCTACTTCTAGAGAAAATTTCAACTTAGGTCACCCTCAGGGGGAAGAATGCTGGCTTTGGCTTTACCCCTGGTAAGCCTTTCCTTGGCTGAGAGGTGCCCAGCTCTCCCACCAGCTGCCTTCCAGGTGCTGTGGAGGACTTGCAGGCCATCTGCATATCCTCATAGCCTTCTCTGGGGTAACTCCCAGGTCCACCCTGATTCTCCCAGGGCCCTCGCTCCAGGTGTCTTTTGGCTAAGATCAGGTAACCCTCAGGGGGAGGAATGCTGGCTTCAGCCTAACTCCTGGTAAGCCTTTCTTTGGCTGAGAGGTGCCCAGCTCTCCCACCAGCTGCCTTCTAGGTGCTGTGGAGAATTTGCAGCTCATCTGCATATCCTCACAGCCTTCTCCAGGGTGACTCTCAAGTCCACTCCGATCCACTCAGGGCCTTCGTTCAAGGTGCCCAGCGCTCCCACCAGCTGCCTTCCAGATGCTGTGGAGAACTTGCAGCCCATCTGCATATCCTCACAGCCTTCTCCAGGGTGACTCCCAGGTCCACCCTGATTCTTCGAGAGTCCTTGCAGCACATGGAGCATTTTCTCTATACATTTTATATTTTCTCCCAGTTACTACTTATGGATCCAGTACACTTTCTCTTCTTGGCACTGTCTCTTCCTAATCTGTTTTTCCATCTGAAACCACTGAATACTGTAGGAACACATTGCCCACCCTCTGCTTTCATCATCTCACCATCTCTTCTGTCTTATTCCTTCTTCTCAGCTCTAAACCTTCAACATTTCCTTCTTTCCATTCAACCATCTCCATTCTATCTGAGTACATTTCACCTTCATTGCTGTCATCATACCTCTCCTACTCTTCTCCTCTCTTGCTCCATTTCCTGCTCTCCACTGGGGACATCAATCTCAATCCTGGTACTCCACATCAGCTCTCATCCTATTCATGCAGGTCACACTGTGATGTCTCAAATCTAATTTCTGTTCCTCTTCTCCACCCTTCTTCCCTGCCTTTCTCATGTGCTCTGTGGAATGCCTGCTCTGTCCGCAACAAACTTTCCTACATCCATGACCTTTTTATCTCTTGTACTCTCCATCTGCTTGCCCTAACTGAAACTTGGCTTTGCCCTGAAGACTCTGCTTCAGCCGCAGGCCTGTCCCATGGAGGTTATCTTTTTTCCCATACTCCTTGCCTAGCTGGCCCCGGAGGTGGTGTCAGGCTACTACTTTCAACCTCCTGTAGATGTCAACCTCTTCTTCCACCTCAGTCTCACTGCTTTTCTTCCTTCAAAGTCCACTCCGTCTGTCTATTCACTCCTCTACCTCTCAGAGTAGCAGTAATTTATCGACCCCTTGATAAGTCCCTTTCTTCCTTTCTCACTGACTTTGACACCTGGCTTTCTTTCTTTCTTGAACCTTCATCTCTTTCCCTCACTCTTGGGGATTTTAACATTCATGCTAATGATCCCTCTGACTCTTATGCTTCTCAGTTTCTCGCTTTAACATCCTCTTTCAATCTTCAACTGTTCTCCACTACCCCCACTTGCCAGAATGGCCACTGTCTTGATCTTATCGTCTTCTCAGACTGCTCACTCTCCAGTTTCTGTGCCTTAGCTCTTCTCCTCTCTGACCATCATCTGATAACTTTCACACAAACACCCTCTCTCCAGTCCCATCCAATCCCAACCAATACATTTAGGAATCTTCAGGCTATTGACCTTTCTACTCTGTCCCCCTGTGTTTCAAGCCTCTTCTCAACCACTATGTTATCCAAGCCTGTCAATGAGGCTGTCTCTTCCTATAATACTATTCTCTCCTCTGCTCTGGATACTCTCACTCCTCCCATTCCCCATTCTGTGAGGCATACCAAACCCCAGCCTTGGCTGATCTCTAGGATCTGCTACCTATGATCTTGTGCCCGCTCTGCCGAACGTCTTTGACTGAAATCCCATGCCCATGCTGACTTCAGACATTTCAAATTCTTGCTGACCTCCTTCCAGTCTGCTCTTTTACTTGCCAAAAAGGACTACTACATCCACTTGGCAAATTCTCTTGGTTCAAACCCTCGACGTCTCTTTGCCACACTGAACTCTCTCCTCAAAGTGCCTTCACCTCCAACTCCCCCTTCACTTTCTTCCCACACTCTGGCTGAGTACTTTCATGATAAGGTTCACAAGATTAAACTTGAATTCTCAACCAAGTCACCTCCACCTCTCCTTCCCTTAGTCCCTTCTCTCAACCCTCCAACCCCTGCCTCCTTTTCTTCCTTTTCTGAAATCACTGAAGAGGAAACTGCACATTTTCTTTCCTCCTCGAAACTATCTGTTCCTCTGATCCTCTTTCCACCCATCTACTTAGCAGATGCAAAACAGTAACAGAATTCAAGAAATCAAGGGATAAGCACAAACTATCTTTAGGTATAAGGAAGTCAGGTTAAAGCCTGAAGTCAGGTATAGACTAGCATCAGGAATGCCATGTCCTTATCTGCCATGTCTGTGTTGCTGTGCTTTTATGTATCTACAATTTCCCTTGCTCTTTGTACATTTCCATATTCTCCTTTTTACCTCTTATCCTTTAGATTTTATTTCTTTCATTTCTTAACATTTTTTCTGAATGTCAATAAGTAGTCATGGTCTTTTATCTTGTTTCATGGACTTTATCTGTGCCTAAGTAATGTCAGCTGGCTGGTGAATTTGAATAGCTTTCTCTAGCATGGGTTTCATTTCCCCCCAAAGTCATTTTCTAAACATATGAGCTCTGATCCTAATCAGTTATCTGTCTCTAATTATACAGTCAGCATCCCTACACAGTTTCACAGCTTGCTCTTAAATATAAAATCTGCATAAATGCTTCTATAGATTCTCCTTCAGGTTCCACTCAAAGATTAACATTAACTTGAAAAAGATTCTCATTTCAGAGTTGTGAACTTACTCTGTTCCAAGAGAGACTTGTTAGGCCACTTCTGTATTTCAAGTAACTCCATCCTGATGCATTATTTATTTATAAAACCTAAATATACTGCCAAATTTGGCCACAGCATTCAAGGTGGTCTATAATAATGAAAACCACAAAAAGAGTGGAAGATAAACCAAAACAGACCAGAGAAGGACCATAGGGAGTAAGAGCACCAGAAAAGTTTATTAGGACCCTACACGGTCCATGTTTCGGCCAACAGGCCTTCCTCAGGGGTCTTAAATTTGACTTTATAGATGCGCCTCCGAGATTTTCATGAAACGATGAACAAAATACGCTGGTGCTGTCTGGTAGCGAGCATAAAAACGCTAAACATAGACACTTCTTCAACTGCAAGAGAAAATTTCTGCCTCACCTCCAGACCCTGTTACCTCCCTCTGTGGAATGGAAGATGCAGAAGAAGACATGGTAAGAGATGAATGACAAATTTCATTGTAAAATGTGGATAAGAAGGTGCCTGACATGCCCATGTTTCGCCCTGCCGGGCTGCTTCTGGGGCGATAGAATTCTAGTAAACATAAAAACAAAAATCTATAAATTAAAATATGCATAAAACCATATACATAGGCTTATAAACTATCTGGGAAACCATATATACCATATATGTTCCAAATAAAAAAGGAAATGAAAGTCTTACCGGAGCATTCAGATTTCCACTTTCTTTTTGATTTGGAACATATATGGTATTTACTTTTTTAAAATCTAACTCTACCATTTACACTCATTTGTTTCAGTTTTCCTGGGTGTTGATAGTACTTTACCCTAGGTTTTCCACCTTGAGGATAGTGACAGGATTAGTTATTTATTTATTTAACGCATTTGATGTACCGTTTGAGCCTACACATAGGTTCACACACACAAATATCTGTACATATACTTCCTGTCCCAAATGATCTCACAATCTATGTATTCCTTGAGGGTATGTAATGATATTGCAAGTGGCTTCCCAGACATTTTGTATGTACTTACTTGTTTATATATCTATGTCACTATGTATTTGTTGGTTTAAGTAACTTTATTTTTTTATTTATTTGTGTATTTATTTATCCATTTGATGTATATATATATATATATATTGTAAAGCGGACCCTCCTTTCTCCTGAGTTGCAGCTCCAAAAAACAACCCACAATGCTACACCGTGCAGGCTTCAACCGCTGCTTTCTCTCCCAGTCCCCGGGAGAGTAGCAGTAAAAAGAAAAAAAAAAACACACACAGCACAAATCAGCCCTGGTTTCCAAACACAGTTCAATTTGATCCAAGCTTAAATAACCCAGCTCGGTCCAGCTAGGCTTTCAGAACACCGTGCACATTTAGCCAAGCTTCCAAAACACTGCTCAGTCCAGCTAGGCTTTCAAAACACAGTTCAAATTTAGCCCAGCTTCAAACACAGCTCAGTCCAGCCATGCTTTCAAAAAAAAACACAGTTCACTTTGAGCCAGGCCTTAAACACAGCTCAGTCCAGCCAGGCTTTCAAAACACAGTTCAAATTTAGCCCAGCTTCAAAACACAGCTCAGTTCAGCTAGGCTTTCAAAACACAGTTCCATTTTAGCCAAGCTTCAAAATACAGCTCAGTTCAGCTAGGCTTTCCAAACACAGTTCAATTTTAGCCAAGCTTCACAATACAGCTCAGTTCAGCTAGGCTTTCCAAACACAGTTCAATTTTAGCCCAGCTTTAAACACAGCTCAGTCCAGCCATGCTTTCAAAAAAAAACACAGTTCACTTTGAGCCAGGCCTTAAACACAGCTCAGTCCAGCCAGGCTTTCAACAACACATTAATGGCTTTGCGCGGGCTCAAAGCCTAGGGTCCCACCCTCTTGGTCAGTCATACTCCTACCTGACCTCCTCCCGCTTGACCCGGCTTGGCCCCGCTACTTCCTTGGCTTTCGCTGAGCCAGAGCTGAAAAGTCCATCGGCTCTTCCAGGGTGTTCTCCGGTTCAGTCAACTCCATAGGGCAAGGTTCACCCTCTGCCTCTCTCTCCTCAGGAGCCCAATCCATATTCTCCTCGCCCCTCCCTTCTCCCAGCTGCTCACCCTTTCTTTCATTAAAGCCCTTTGGTGTCTCTTCTTTCTCCACCCACCTGTTCCACCACCTCTTCCACCAGGTTGGAGAATCAGCCTTAGTCCTTCCCCTGCGGCCCTCCTCTGGAGACTCCTGGGAATGCACATAGTTTCTCTTATCCCCGGTCTCCCTTGGGGCATGCTGGGAGTTGTAGTTCCTTATTTCTAGTTTTTTTCTGGGGAATGCCTGCCTATACCGGGGGTATTCTGGCCTAACCCAGGGTTCCTTTGGGGCCTTTCCTACATACTCTTTACAATATATATATATATATATATATATATATATATATATATATATATATATATATATATATATATTGCAATCCGCTTAAGTGCAAGGGTCTGGGACCAAAGAAATGCATGCAGTTAACCGGAGCATGCACTTAACCTTTGTGACACAAAGAAGCTTGACATCTGATAAACATATGTACAGTACTGTTTATTATATGTACAGTATTTATTTATTTATTACATTTGTATCCCACATTTCCCCACCTATTTGCAGGCTCAATGTGGCTTACGTGGAGAGGCATTTTCGAACGGGCCTGACCATCTCTAAGGGCGCCCATCTCCAAGGACGGTGCCGTGAAGGGGCGGGGCCAACCGTATTTTCGAACAAGATGGCCGGCCATCTTTCATTTCGATAAAACGGTTGGGGCCGGCCAAATGTCAGAGATGGCCAGGTTTGAGATGGCCTGCCTCGGTTTTTGCTGATAATGGAAACCGAGGCCGGTCACCTCAAACCCGGCCAAATCCAAGGCATTTGGTCGTGGGAGGGGCCAGCATTTGTAGTGCACTGGTCCCCCTGACGTGCCAGGACACCAACCGAGCACCCTAGGGGGCACTTCTAAAAATTAAAAAACATTTTTTAAATAGCTCCCAGGTGCATAGCTCCCTTACCTTGGGTGCTGAGCCCCCCAAATCCCCCCCAAACCCACTCCCCACAACTCTACACCATTACCATAGCCCTTATGGGTGAAGGGGGGCTCCTACATGTGGGTACAGTGGGTTTTGGGGGGGTTTGGAGGGCTCCCATTTACCACCACAAGTGTAACAGGTAGGGGAGCGGTGGGCCTGGGTCCACCTGCCTGAAGTGCACTGCACCCACTAAAAGCTGCTCCAGAGACCTGCATACTGCTGTCAGGGAGCTGGGTATGACATTTGAGGGTGGCATAGAGGCTGGCAAAAAAAGTTTTTAAAGTTGTTTTTTTGAGGGTGGGAGGGGGTTAGTGACCACTGGGGGAGTCAGTGGAGGTGATCCCCGATTCCCTCCGGTGGTCATCTGGTCAGTTCGGGCACTTTTTTGGGACCAGGTATAGTCGGCCAAATACTCGTCAGGGCCGGCTTTCTTTTTTCCATTATCGGGCTAAGCCGGCCATCTCGTAGCACGTCCTCGTCCCGCCTTCTGTACCCTGCCGACACGCCCCCTTGAAGTTTGGTTGGCTCCGCGACGGACTTCGATTATGCCAATTTCGCCGGCCTTGAGAGATGGCCGGCCATCCTCCGATTTGTGTCGGAAGATGGCCGGCCTTCTCTTTCGAAAATAAGCTGGATAGTACCGTAAAGGCGATCACCAAGTCTGGTATGGAAACAAATACAATTTGATGTTAGGTTGGGTAGGTTGGTATATTCAGGTACATAGGGGTCGAAGGTAGGAGGAATATATAGAGGGGCATAATCGAACGCAAACGCCCATCTCCATGGGCGCCTATCTCCGAGGACGGATCCGCGAAGGGGCAGGACAGACCATATTTTTGAAAAGATGGGTGTCCATATTTTGTTTCGATAATATGGTTGGTGCCGGGCAAATGCATTGGATTTGTACGGATTTGAGCTGGGTGGTATTGGTTTTCAGTGATAATGGAAACCGAAGGCGACCAGTTCAAAAACGAACAACTCCAAGGCATTTGGTCATGGGAGGGGCCAGGAATCGTAGTGCACTGGTCCCGCTCACATGTCAGGACACCAACCGGGCACCCTAGGGGGCACTTGTAAAAAGTAACAAAATTAAAATACCTCCCAAGTCCATAGCTCCCTTCCCTTGGGTGCTGAGCCCCCCAAATTCCCCCCCAAACCCACTCCCCACAACTCTACACCATTACCATAGTACATATGGGTGAAGGGGGCCACCTAGATGTGGGTACAGTGGGTTTTGGGGGCGGTTTGGAGCGCTCCCATTTACCAGCACAAGTGTAACAGGCAGGGGGGGGGATGGGCCTGGGTCCACCTGCCTGAAGTCCACTGCACCCACTAACAACTACTCCAGGTACCTGCATACTGCTGTGATGGAGCTGGGTACATTTGAGGCTGGCATACAGGCTGGGAAAAAAGCTCTTTTTTTTTTTTTGGTGGGAGGGGGTTAGTGACCACTGGGGGCATCAGAGGAGGTCATCCCCGATTCCCTCCAGTGGTCAGCTGGGCAGTTGGGGCACTTTTTGGGGATTTATTAGTGGAAAAAAGGGTCCAAAAAAAGCGGCCCAAATTCTCGCTTCTGCCGCCCATCTTTTTTCCATTATCGGCTGAGCGCGCCCATCTCTCCTCGGCCGATAAACACGGCCCAGTCCCGCCTTCACTATGCCTCCAACACACTCCCGTCAACTTTGTTCATTCCCACGACAGACTGCAGTTGGAGGCGCCTAAAAACAGCTTTTGATTATACCGATTTGGGCGCCCATCTCCCGATTTGGATCGAAATATGGGCGTCTTTGTCTTTCGAAAATAAGCTGGATAGTGTCCAGTACAGTCTAAGGTTTTGCTGTGTTGCAGAGTTGATGCATCTAATTTATGTTGGTGGGGAATGCTTTTCTGAATAAGTAGGTCTTTAATGATCTCCTGAAGCTTAGATGGTCGTAAATTGTTTTCACAGACTTTGGCAGTGCATGCCATAATTGTGTGCCTATGTAGGAGAAGTTGGATGCATGAGCATGAGCTAATTTGTATCTGAGTCCTTTGCAGCTTGGGTAGTGGAGATTTAAGTAGATACGTGATGCTTTGGTTCTGTTTCTGGTTGGGAGATCGATCAGGTCGACCATATATCCTGGGACTACACCATAGATAATCGTACAGTCTCCGTTAACTGACGTTATGCAGTCTCCGTTAACTGACGTTAGGCTTACTTGAAGTAATCAGTCCTAGTCCCTTGTACACTCTTGTATCTGTGAGTTCCATAGACTACGTCTGCCAGACGGTAAACACTGTCATAGCACTGACATCCAGTGGCCTCCAGATAGGCCCGCACGGTGTTGAGACTCTCCAGCACTCTTGCAAAAGTGACAGGAGGTTGTTGAATTTCGTCAGCATGTGCCTCGCTGCTCATTTCATCATCTATTTCATCATCAGCCTTTGCCCTCGTGTAGGCACATATCTGGACATCAGTGCTGTTGTCAGCTGTTTGTAGATCGTAATCAACAGCTACGTAGTGATGAAACTCCTCTTCAGTAACACCGGCTGGGATGTCAATAGCCTGTTCATCTGACGAGTTTGCAACAGCTGCATCTGTTTTGTCCCTCTCCACATCCCTAACAAAGCTTGCCTGCTTGTAGCAATTCACAATGGTTGCCTGTGTAACATGATTCCAGGATTCTTTCTGCATATGTAAGGAATCCAACAGTGATAGATTATGAGCCAGGTGAACAGCACGTTTATCCTTGCCAGTCTGGTCATCCATAATGCTCATCAGACGACGTAGCACAATGTTGTTTCAAATTGGCTATTATGCCCTGATCCAGAGGTTGGATCAGAGAGCTAGTGTTTGGTGGCAGGAAGATCACCTTGACGTTAGACAGCCTGACATCATCACTGTGTGCAGCACAATTATCACAAAGCAACAAAATCTGATGTTTTTGTGCCCGCATTCTAGTGTCTAACTTCTTTAGCCACTGCTTCCAAATTTCCCCAGTCATCCATGAATTTGCATTAGCCTGGTATGACACAGGAAGTCACTTAAAATTCTTGAAGCAACGGGGCTGTTTGCTCTTTCCAATGACGAGTGGTTCCAACTTCTTACTCCCATCCATATTGCAACAAAGGAGGATCGTCAGTCGGTCCTTCGACATTTTACCGCCTGTAGTTTCAACTTGTTTGAATGCAAGTGTTCCATCAGGAATGGCTCGCCAGTAGAGACCATTTTCATCAGCATTGAAAATGTCACGAGGTGCAAACTCGTTCAAGATGGTAGGAAGAACTGAAACAACCCAATTTTCAGCAGCAAAGTCATCAGCGTCTTGTTTTTCACCATGCTGTTTCTTGAATTTTATGTTGTTCCTCTCCTTCCATCTTTCTAACCATCCAACAGTGGCTTTGAATTCAGTTAGTCCAAGACTTTCAGCTAGCTGTTTAGCTTTCTCCATAAGCAGTGGACCACTGACAGGAAACTGTCTGCTCCTGACTTGAGAAAACCACTGAAGAAGAGTATCTTCTACCTCCTCAACGTTTCCTGCCCGTTTTCGTTTCCGGTGTGGATTTGTATTGTTTTGCCAGTATTCCAGAAGCTGGTCTTTCTGCTTCAAGATACGTGAAATTTGACTGGATTGACACCATATTCTTTAGCAATAGATGCTTGACTTTGTTTGTTTTCTAATTTTTTAAGAACTTCTATTCGTTCAGCCAGTGTTAAAGTCTTACAGTTGCGCCACGACGACGACCCCAGTGTACACTCTAACAACATTCTTTCGCTTATTCTGCCTGTGGCAGTTAAAGGGGCGGTAAATTTGAAATGTCGTTGGTTGTCATGCTCCAATCGGCTTCCATATTGCGTGCGCGCGCTTATGCAGAGTCTTTCCTGCAGAGGAGCAGTCTTAAACCATGCATATAAGCGAATCTCGCACTTATCAGTGGTTCGCTAAACCGAAGTTTGTCCCCATTGAAATTGATGGCGCCAAAAACGGGACCGAAGTACGGCATACAGTTAAACAGAGCATGTGCTTATCCGACGTGCACTTAAATGGAGTGCACTTTATATATTTATGGTTTTATTCATATTTTAATTTATGTAGCTATGTTTTTATGTTTACTAGTATTGTCTCTCCCCTGAAGCAGCCCAGCATGGCGAAACATGACTGTGTTGGGCATCCTTTTACAATGAAGGTTGTCATTCATCTCTCACCATGTCTGCTGCTGCATCTTCCTTTCTCATGGGACTCATGGACCATTTGCCAACTTGTTTTCTAGGACCTCCCTCTGTGGACCAGAATCAGGCCTCATTAAAATTACCACAAATACAATGGGGTTGATCTTCAGTGTGATTTATGGAGGTAGGAGAGTGCTGCAGAATATCAGCACAGACTGCTACAGCACACTCTAGTTAGTACCAGGGAGGTCCAGGAGTGGAGCAGAGACTGAGCCAGAAGTTGTCTGGGCGGCTGCCAGTGTTCAGTGTCGGTACCCCGATAACTAATTGGGAAAGTAGGATCGCATACATAGCTGTCCTGACGTGCCTGGATAGGTATCTTTGTGTTGCCCCTGAATATCAGCGGTAGAAAATGACACAGGGATAAAATTTGTCCCTGTCCCCTCTGTCTCTGTCCCCACCCCATCCCCGCAGGCCCCATCTCCATCCCCATCCTGTCCCTGCAGGCCCTGTCTCCATCCCCGCAGGTTCTACCTCCATCTCCGCCCCATCACCGTGGGCTCTGTTCTCATCTGCAGAAGCCTCGAACATTTATGATTTTATATTTAAATCTTTCTATTAAAGTATTAAAAGGAACAATATGCTGTGCAACTGTTGTGTATAAATTACAAATAGAAAACAATAATAACAATGAGCAACTACAATAAACCATCCCACCACCACCACACTCTAACCTTCCAACTCCAACAATAGCTGACTTCTTCTACCCGAAGGAATCCTAATCCACCCTGTTAAAATGTCCAGGGGTATGAATTACAACGTTTTTTATATGCTCTAGAGGGAAGAAATATGCCCTATGAAGCACAGTTACGATTTTGTAATCTGTGGATGAATAAGAAATCATCAACAATCTCAGGATTCAGTCTAGCTCTCCTGTCTTCCACAGTCCCACCTGCAATAAAAGATGTCTTCTTAGAAGATGTGCTGGTAGCAGGATGTACAGGATCCCCCAAGCAAATTTTGCTAGCTGTGTCTAGCATGCTTGCTTGTTTTTCCAAAACCTACAAATATTGTTGTCGGCATCAATCAAACATAAATAACAGTCCAGTTGAGTAACAGGCTTCAAAGTAGAAAGTGTCACAGAGACAAAGTTTGTCCCCATCCTCATGGGATCTCTCCCCGTCCCCACCCCATCCCAACGGGATCTGTCCCCCACCCGGTCCCCGTGGGCTCTGTCCCTGTCCCCATCCCTGCAGTCACCGCGGGTCCCTGTTCCCGTGTCATTCTCTAATCAGTGGTACCCAGATAACTTCTGGCAGCTGCCCAAGACCTGTATATTCAGTGTTGGTAGCTGGAAATAACCTGGCACTGAATTTTCGGGTCTAAATTAGCTAGTGGCAGTCGGCATTTAAAAAACAAAACACTGACTGCCTTGGGATGAATATTGCCTGAAATATTTAGCTGCTTTGTAAAAGAAATCAAGGAGCTCATCGCTCATAGTTCTCACAGAAAAGCATTCCGTTGCTCGGCTGCCACTGCTATCAATGCCCTAGCTTGCTATTTCATTGTTTCGTATGATTTAGTTGGTGGGATGCTTAACCAAATCTCCTGAAAGGACCGAAGATGTTTGCTTTTCTCTCAGATATCCTGCTTTTTCAGCGTTTAAGACCTTAAAAGTACTCACTGGGATTTTAAATCTATATTCTCTCCTTCAATAGGATCTACAGCATCGATGTCAGTGGATAGAATGAAGGACTACAAGTACCACAAAAGGGGAGAGCCAACAGTTCTGGTTCTTTTACTTTTCCTGCCCTCTCCCCCACCCCTCCACCTCCCCTTTTTTCCCTTGTCCCCCACTTCCCATTTTCTATGAAATAACTCCTGAGTTTGCTCTTTCTTCCGAAAATGGGAATTTATTATAAAGGCAGCAGAAATACAACAATTGATTTCTTACTAACATGTAACTTACTCAACATTATATCACAATTCAACTTCCTAAATAATACCATAACATCCTGCCTAAAACTGCCCTATGCTGTCCTTGTCACCTGTAAACCCACGAGCCACTTCACTTGTCAGTGTTTCTGGAGACCATTCTCATGTGCGTTACATAGTTCATGCAATAGCCATTATCAGTTGGTATGTCTGAGCCCTGCTATACAAGCTGAGGCTCAGCTGTGTTCTGTTTCATGTATCGGGCCACCGCAGAAGTGTACCAGAACCCGATGTTCCCTCCCAGCTGTTCAAATGCTGGGAGGAGTTCCGTGGCTTGCTTCTAATATGTTGGACCCCTCCGCCTCCGTGTAAGAGTTGGGGTCATCATTTCTGTGTCTGTGTATGTGTCCTTCACTGTAGAGGACATCTTGTAACATACATTAATGGCGCCGAATGGCCCCCATTCACTACTGGCTTTCTGGGTATCTCTTGCCAAGGCCCGTGACAGTGAAACCTCACTTGTCATGGGACCCCCAACATTGCAGGGCTTAAACGCTGCGACCCTGTCTGATCAGTAAACTTTCAACAGCCTCTTGCAAGTCATTATTTAAAATATCTAACCTGTTGTCTGATTGGTGCATGCCATCTCAATGGTTTAAGCCTGGACAGTTCTCGCTAAGCATCTTGTGTGTGATCTCTGAGCAATGAAATGTAATGCTTGCATGAACCGCTTTCAATGAAGCACGATTCGTCCTGCCCTGGGTACTTATGTAACCAAGGCAACATGACATTCAAGTCAATAGACGTTGGAGCTAAAGGTGAATGGGCAATATGTACTGAGATGCTAGCATGCGTGGGTTCTACTATATTAAATGTTGCTTCTCACTGGCTGTTTGGGTTGATGAATGGCGTTTTACATATACGATTGTCTTTATGGGGTCTACACTGGGAAGCAGGGTGCAGGTTGCCACAGTGGGAACAGGCATGCAAATATTTGTTAAATTGTCTGCAAATCCTTTTGCTGTGGGGTTTGTTGGGCATGGCACTGTAGTTATTGGAGCATGGAAATCTATCCAGGCTAAAGGGTCTTGCGGAAAATATCTTCTCTAACCAGAGATCCATGACTCTATGCTTCCAGGAGATAGCGGGGTCCTCTGCTGTGTTCTTATGGATCTATGTCGTAACTCAGCCAGGCCCGCTTGCCATATTTCTTATGTACCTTAGTAATAATATCCAGATACCTTATCAGATAATGGCTCAAATCCAGTTCTTTCTCCACCACCACACTCATGAATATATGGAAGGCGGACACCCAATTGGTGATAAAAATCCTGGGCTTGTGCTCTCTATCTTGGCATCTGTGTTCCTTCTGTGCTAATTCCCTCTTGGTCTCGTATAAGCAAGGTGAATATATCAAAGAACTCTCTATTCCAAATCTTCTGCTTCAATTTAAGAGACACCCTTTTTGCTAATGAATTAACCCCACATAAAACATCCTTGGTATCCCTGAGCTTTGCATTACATTTGACAGAAGTGTGGGAAGGTGTAGTCATGTGTACAGCAGTCTAATTCCCACAAGTAGTTGCCACTGTGCAATTGAAGAGTGGGCAATACCAGATGAACCACTCGAGGTAGAGATACCTGGTAAACTAGAAGCACCACAAGAGGTAGAAGTACCTGGTGCACTGAGTTCACCAGTTGCATATGGGGAGGTTACACATTTGGGGTTCTCGCTGGCTGCCACCATTGGTGCTTGCCACATGCTCTGAAGTTGCCTTGACCTATCAGCTGATTGTTGCTGTTGAAACATGTCAGTGGCAGCTTTAATAACCTCTGCTAGGGACAACTGCAGGACTCTACCACCAAATGGTCCAAAAAGATAGATGCACTGAGGACAACAATGTCTATCAAATGGCCATCTACGAAACAAAAAGATAGACTTTTCAGCAAAATGTCCAAAATCGGATTGCTCTTTGGGTTTCCAAGTGCGGAGGCCAGTTTTCTTCTGTGTTTGTCGTGCTCTTCTGTTGAAGAACGACATGGCTTTCGACCCCTTGGGGAGACGTCCTAAGTTTCTCAGAAGATAGACTTCAGAGACTACTACAAGAACCAACACCAGATGAAGAAGTATTTACAACAGATCAAGAAAATCTGGAAGACATCTGATCAGAAATGATATACCTTAATAAGAACTTTATACAAAATGAATTACACTATGTGACTATCTTACAATATCTGTGCATCCAGCGTATCCCCAGGGGACTTCACATCATGAAAGAGCCCCGTCTCTTTCAAGATGATGCTCATTTTTTTCACCAGTGGTGTTTGATTCTTAACAAATGTGCATTGGACCTTATGATTCTCATAGTTGAAACGTCCAAAAAAAAGAATGATAATTTGAAACCATTGGTAGAAAAAAAACGAATTACTAAAGTGATAAAGTTATACTCATAAGTACATAAGTATTGCCATACTGGGAAAGACCAAAGGTCCATCGAGCCCAGCATCCTGTTTCCAACAGTGGCCAATCCAAGTCACAAATACCCGGCAAGATCCCAAAAATGTACAAAACATTTTATACTGCTTATCCCAGAAATAGTGGATTTTCCCCAAGTTCATTTAATAACGGTCTATGGACTTTTCCTTTAGGAAGCCGTCCAAACCTTTTTTAAACTCCACTAAGCTAACCGCCTTTACCATTCTCAACGTCAATAAACGTTTGTCTAACTTTAAAAATGACATTAAAAAAGTAAAAATGAACAAAATACATAGAGATGATAACGACTACAAGAAAGGGTCCATCTATCCGTGGTCTAAACCAAAGGTATTCCAGAATAGAAAGCCACCATGATCCCTTTCTAGGACAAAGAGACAAACCAATAATTTAGAAAATGTTGGCACTGAAAAAACTTTAGAATGTGCGATACACAATTTAGAAGGAAACTCACAAAATAAGAGTAGAAAGAGAATAAGAAGTGATTCTGGGGAACGGTTTAGGTTACCATTGACAAGCCCCATCCACTCACCAGAAAGTCCAGACACTAGGGCTTTTTTAGACAGAGTTCTACCGGAACCACACAACAGAAAAAAACCTGTGTTAAAGGAAGACAATTTCCAACGGATACCAGAACAAAGCAACCAAGAATACCAAGACTATTCGCACCATTCGGCCCAGTGGTCCAGAGGCCACTGTAAAGGCAGGGGAAGAGGAAGAGGCAGAGGAGGAAACCAATGAAGAAGCAGTTACAGACCAAGACCCTGGTAGCCCCGCCCCATCTCAATACAGAAGAAATCCCCATCTTCAATATGTCAAGCATGAACTTATCGATCAATCAAAAGGCAGTACTACAGAAAGGCCTTTCCTTTGTGCCTACTCCCCGCTCTGACCCTTTGCAAACACGTATAGACCTGTTTCGGTTTAATAGAAAGCTCCAAAATCAACATTTTTTCCTCAGATAAATTATCAGTTCCAGATAGATCTACCATCAAGAAGTGTTCCAAATGGATCCCACCAGGGACATCAGATCCTGCGATTTCCACCTTCTACAAATGTGTTCTTCAATATGTGGAAATTATAGAGACCACAAAACCAAAAAAAAGCTTCCACAGTAGCTCTGAGATAGACCGGGAGGGGGGGAGGTTCCAGAGAGAAGAGGGAGCACTGAAGAATTTTGGGTACCTCATGGGCTGCTGACTGGGTGGGCCTGAGGCAGGGATGGTTGGGCCTGTGCCCATCCAGGCACACCCTTAGCTATGCCACAGTAGACATCCCTGATAGTGTGGATAAGAAGCTTAAAGAATGGTTCAGAATTTGGCAGCTGAGAGTTAATGCTAATAAGTACAGAGTCATGCATTTGGGCTACTAAAACCTGAGGGAGCAAGTACTTTGAGCACAAAAGAGGAATGGGTTTTGAGTGTGATCGTATGTGATGACCTTAAGGTGCTACTATTATAGACTCCTACAGCATCATAGATTGGTTCTTGCTCTCACTGTGGACTTTTTTTGAGGACGGTTTGTGACAAATTGCTTATTTAATTGGACTTGATTAAATCTTATGGTGCATGCAACAGGACTTCTGAGGAAGGCTGGAAAGATGGAATTTGTAATCACCAGAACTGTACATTTGGATTTACCCATTACTTTTGGACTCTATACAAGCACCTTTTTAATAAAAGATGTTTATTGGTTTGGATCATCTTGTGAGTTGGTCACCTCCATTCCTGTTTTGTTTTGTGTTTTTCATGATCTTAAGGTGGCCAAACAGGTAGAAAAGGTGATAATAATGAACCTGAAATAAATAAATAAATAAATAAATAAATAAATAAACGAAGGTCACACCAAAAGCCAGAAGGATGCTTAGGCATAAAAATTTTCAGTGTCCACAGGAGCAGGCACAGAAATATAGTTTATCACTGAGAGTAGACAAAGGAACACATCTTGAGACTGGATTGTGGTGGCTTTGTAGTAGCATGGAAGATGTCATCTGCTCCCAGATTGGGTTCTTGGAGAGTGGTTGATTGAAGAATTTGCTTTTAATGTTAAAGAGAAAATGGCTGTAACTTTTTGAGAGTTAGAAGGTGAGGTGAAGTATAAGGTGTGGGGGGGGGGGGGGGTGGGCAATGGTGCAGGTGAGAGTAATGAGTCTATTACCTGCTGGCTGCATTAAGCACGTAGTGCTGTATGGTTGCTCAGAGAAGTAAGGGGGAAAAGTTGTTGACATGGAAAGCTAGGGGCTGTTTGCCTGGTTATCACTGACTTTTGCAGTGTCTTGGATCAATGTCCTTCCTCAGTTTGTCATACTATATGGTCACATGCCATCATACATGTTAGACCTTGTGATTTTTCCAAATGCAAACTGAAGTTGTGGACCTAGATGACAATTAATATTTCATTTTCCAAGTTCAAAATGGGTGAGATTTAGACCAGTGTTGATGAAGAGTTTTCCTTACCAGCCAAATTGTGGAATGCCCTTGCTGGAAGATATTACATTAATAAATAACTACAAAATGTTTTGGAAGTCTTAAAAAACATACTTATTCCAGAAGCCATTACTCTGTAAGCACTGAATACTGTGTTTGAAAGATCACAAGGATGTAAAACCGCATTGAACTGTATATGGTATATAAGTAATCTCATGCAATGTAATGGTAACAATGATCAGAGAGATGGTAAACACCACCTTAATACAAAGAATGTTTCCTGATTGTTTGAAAAAGGCAATTATAAGACCCCTTCTTAAGAAACTGGCATGCGATCCTGTAGTGTTGAGCTATAGGCTAGTCTTCAGTCCACCTTTTTTTAGATAAAGTCTTAGAGGAAATGGTGTTACATCAGTTGTAAGATTTTTTGGAAATGAATAGAGTGCTGCAGAAATATCAGTCTGGTTTTCAGAAATATTGCAGAACTGAAACCCTGTTAATCTCTCTTTTGGATGAGATTTATAGCGAAGTAGGTAAAGGACTGAATGTAGCTCTGGTTTGTTTGAAATTGACAACACAACATTTGACCTGTACATCATTACTTGTTGAATCCTTTTTTCAGGTCACATTGTTTAAGTAGAGTGGAGGAATAGCCTAATGGCTGGAGGAGCAGATTGAGAACCAGGGAAGCCAGGGATCATATCCTGCTTTTCCCACTGATGATCCTTGTGTCCTTGGGGAAGTCAATTCACTCTCCATTACTTCAGGTACATCATAGATTGTAAGTCCACTTGGACAGGGAAATAATTTGTGCATCTGTTAATAAATCACTATGAACTTGGGCTTGGAAAGAGCAAGTAATTAAAACTTAAATCCAATGAATTTGTGGGTCAGGAAAAAAGACACCTTGTGAGTAGGCAAGGGGGAGGCACATTCTGATTAATGGTCAATATATTTATTGGAAGCAGAAGCAGCTTGAAATCTGACAGTTTGCATAGATTTGTCTCTATAGTTTGATACTCAGATTTCTAACAGGCCCTTTTACAAAGCCGCGTAAGCGCCTACATGCATCCAACGTGCACCAATTCCAAGTTACTGCCCGACTACTGTGTGGCCCTTGTGGTAGTTTATTTTTTTTATTTTTGTTACATTTGTACCCTGCACTTTCCCACTTATGGCAGGCTCAATGTGGCTTACATATTGTATACAGGTACTTATTTGTACCTGGGGCAATGGAGGGTTAAGTGACTTGCCCAGAGTCACAAGGAGCTGCCTGTGCCTGAAGTGGGAATCGAACTCAGTTCCTCAGGACCAAAGTCCACCACCCTAACCACTAGGCCACTCCTCCACTCCTTTCATTTTTGGTGCACGTCTGCTACATGCGTCCAAAAAATATTTTGTATTTTCTGGCGTGCATCAGCTATGCTTGTCAGGTGACATTTGACACGTGTAGGTCATTACCGCCCGGTTACCATGTGAGACTTTACCACTAGGCAAATGGCTGGCAGTAAGGTCTCATTTTGCTGCAGGTCCATTTTCGGCAAAAATAAAAAAAGGCATTTTTTACAGGTGGGCTAAAAAATGATTCTGCGTGTGCCCAAAAAAAGTGTCTATACTGTCGCAGGCCATTTTTCAGTGCACCTTAGTAAAAGGACCCCTAATGTAGTTAAAGGAGCTTTTCTAGAATTACCTCATTTGACCCAGATTAGAGAATACAATTCAAGTACTTGTGAGATTAAGGATTTAGTATTGTAATACAGTATACTGTATGTCCACAATGAGAAGTGGCTATTCACTATTTGTAACATTTGCAGATTATGGCGGTAAGGATGATAATCCTTGGAACATAGGAACCGTGTATTGCCAGCTTTGAAAGAACTCTGCTGGTTAATAGTGCAGCTCAGGGGGACATTTAAACTTCTTATATTGTTGTTCAATATAAGATAAGGAATTACCTGCAATATTTGAATGATTTGGTCAAGCCCTATACGCCATTAATTTATGAAAGATCTGGTGATTGTTCCCTTTATAAAAGAAGCTTACCTTCAAAGTACTAGAAAAAGAGGGCATTTTTTTAAAAAATGGTTGCCCCACAGCTCTGGAATGTTCTCCCATCAGAGAACAAAGGGCTTACTAATACTGTATGTTTTTGCAAGGAGATGAAGACATGCGTTTTCTGTCAAGGGTATGGAAAGAGATGAAATGTTTAGGATATTGCTTGAAGGCAAATGGTTTTGGAAAGATATGGTAGGGTTAGTTTTTTAGGGTGGTGGATTGGTTTATAACTTGCTTATACAGTTTGATAATTGGATTTTACTATTATGATTTTATGCATTATGGATTGCTTTCAGTGGATTTGTAGAGATGATAAAGAAGTATGAATAATGTGAATTACACAGAGCTCCTGAGTATGGTATCCAGTTCTTCGCACTGGATTCTTGTAAGCAGAGAAGCGTAACAGAATCACCATCCTAGCAGCAGTCTGGCCAAAACCTTTAATATTCAAGTACCTGTGATGCCAATCCTTTTACCCCATTTCTGAACCTATTAATCTAGTCCTACTCACTTCCTCCCTTCCCGCTTATACCTCTAGGAGTGGTGATTAGCATCTCTTCCGGTGTCCAGGGAAAGACTGGATCCCAGTTTGCTCTTTTCTCCAATGGTCAGGCTCTATCTCTGTCTCACATAGGTTGGCATAGTGGGCTGCCCATATCTGGGGCTCCTATCCCTCTCACAGAGTACCAGGGTTGGACAGGATGCTCTCTATATCTCTCATACTTTCTCTCAGGGTCCAGAGGGAGTGATTAGTTGCAGCTTCTGGTCTTCTGTCAGGGCCCATAGAAGCTGGAAAATTTCTTTTTAATGTGCCTTACAGATGATAATAAGCCATCCTTCATCCTCCTCCCGTCTTCTCACCTTCTTCCCTTGCCATTCAGCTCCTGTCTAAATCCCTCACTCTTCACAGATATCTATCTCCATTGTTTTCTTTGCTGTTCTCCTCTTCTTTTATTACTTTCTTCCTTCTTAGTCTGTCTTCCTCCACTTTGCTCATTCCAACTTTTACTTTTATTATTAGCATTTGAATAGTGCTACCAGACGCACGCAGTGCTGAACACCTGATACAAAGAGACAGTCCCTGCTCAAAAGAGCTTACAATCCCTTCCTCTCTTTTTTTTTGCTCTCCTTTCCAGAGCCCCTGGTAGAAAAGGAGATGGAAGCATGCAGGGTAGACACTCTGCTGCTCCCGTGGATACCTGAGCTGGTCCTAGTTCTTTCCCCCTCAGAACACTGCTACACCACAGAAATAAGGTCACTCCTACCATGGCCAACGCTTCTCTGTTCTAAAGTTACTGTGCATCCTCTTTTCAATCAAGAGCTCTTTGCCATGCCACTAAATCACTGTGAGTCTTGAACGCAAATTTGTAAAGTAGTAGAGAAAGTCACCAGTTGGATCTCAGAATGATTAGTCAAGACACAATGTTCACATTTTTGGGCATTTAGCTTTCAGTTTTCTGACTTTTATTTCCCTACCCTCTTGCCCACATGAACATAAAATTTCATGTTAGGTGTTTAATGCAGGATTGAACCTGTGGTAGCAACTTATGCTGCACATCAAGGATTTTTAAAATAAGCATTAAAACCATATTAAACCATATATAGAAACAGAGAAAAGTGAAGGCAAATAAAGACCATTGGAGCTGATATTCAGATCATGGGAGTTAGCCTGGCTAATTCTTGTGGTTTGTCGAGATGCCGGATATTCACTGTCGTGCTGTTTCTGGTAACTGGCACTGAATCCAGTTTATTTTTCGCCGATTTGAACCTAACTGGCCAAGCTGATATTCAGTGCTGGCTTAACCGGTCAAAGATATTCCACCTTTTGATGTGGCCAAGTATAGCCACCAAACTTAGCCAGCGATGCACTGAAAATCAATGGATAGCCAGTTATATTGCGCTATATAACTGGCTATGTGCTAAGCGCTAACTGGCAATATTCAGTGGGTGATAGCCGGCTATCCCCTGTTGAATATCGCTGGGTAGCCAGCTAAGTACCATTTATTGGGAGGCATATGACCAAACTATGCACATCCATGCGATCTACTATCCCTTCCTCTCCCTTAGAGATCCTAAGTACTTATCTCAAGAAAACGTAGCAAAAAAACTACAGAAATATTTTCCATCATATTGGGTGCCACAGACTTCATTAAAAGCAATTTCCAAACACACTTTAATAGGTTGTCTATGCATGTTATAACTTCTCCAGAAGAAAGCTCTCTTTGATACAAAGCCAGTATTATATAGTGAGTGATAGCAATAAATTTGAGAGATCATACTTCACATATCCTGATTTAGGAGTGAGGTTCATTGCTGTCATGCTATGTGAAAAACTAACCCTGCATTTCTTCACCTCCTTCTCTGCCAGGGAAGGCGAAAACTTTGTTCCCAAGAATTCCTTTATAAAGTAGGATTTCTTTTTCTAATTTCACCTTTATTTAGCAGTGCAATTTTATCTAAAATGGTACTTAGATCCTAATTCCAAAATTCCACAAATTTACCTATCTCCACAGATCCATCTGGTACTTACTGTGGCAAGTTTGAAAGATTCGAGGCAGTGGCATAGCCAGACCTGACCTTTTTTAGGGGGGGGGGCTGAGTTAACATGGAGGGGGGCACTAGGCATATAGGTGTGAGTAGTTCTTGATATACTAAATCATGCCATAGAGTACACTTGATAATGGATTTCTAAGTAAACAGTCTGTCCTGCACCAACAATAACCTCGTACACACTTAGAGAAACTTTGGAAACACGAACATTTTAAAATATAGTAGCATTATCCCATAACTTCAACTTTTCCGTTATAGTAGACTTGAGTCTGGTCAACATCTCAGCACACATCGTAGTATCTGGCAAACTAATTACCACAATGACGCATATCCTTCAACTTTGCTTTATAACAAATATAAATTTCTTATAAAACTATATAAATAAAATAGGTAAAATACCTTTGAAGTAGCAGTTTAATTATGTAGCCTGAAAATCTAATATACAAAAAATATCAGCCCTCGACACTTCACACTGCACCATCATGCTGTTAATTTAAACATATATTTTGCATCCACATAAAGCCCCATAATCCCTCCTCTAAGAATGATATTAAAAACATTTAAAAAGATATAGCAGAATTAGAAAAGGTTCAAAGAAGGGTAACCAAAATGATTAAGAGGAGTGAACTTCTCTCATATGAGGAAAGGCTTAAGAGGTTAGGACTCTTCAGCTTAGAGAAGAGACGGCAGAGGGTGGATATGATAGAGTTCTACAAAATCCTGAGTGGAGTAGAACAGGTAAACATGAATTGATAGTTTATTCTTTCAAAAAGTACAAAGACTAGAGGACACTCAATAAAGATAGATGGTAATACTTTAAAAATTAATAGAAGGAAATATTTTTTCACCGAACGAATAAACTCTGGAACTCGCTGCCAGAGAATGTGGCCAGGTACTTGTGACGATCCAGCTGCAGCACAGCAGGGTCCCTCCATTCTGCTGGTGCGGCAGTGCCTCGTGCTCACTCACTCAGTAGCTCTACTCGCTCGGCTCGAGTCGCTCCACCTCTACTCGTCGCTCCCTCCAGCGCTGAGCTGCCTGTCCCCTCTCTGACTCTGTGTGTGTGAGTGAGTCCTCCTGCTCCTGTCCGCCTCTTCTTTTCGACATGCAACTGCGCATGAGCCCTGCTGGATATGCACGAGGCGCATGGCTACTGGCTGCTAAGTCTGACGTCAGTGATGAGGTCAACGGTTCGGCGTACCGCGGCGGGCCCCCCTGAACTCTTTGGGCCCGAGGTGTGGGCCTACTTGGCCTATCCTTTAATCCAGCCCTGGGAAAGTGAGTTTTTCTAAACATTCATTTGCCATCTTGCCATTATATTTTGCTTCCATAGGTTTTTATAAAATACATAAACACGCACGCATAAAAAACTTAGACCGCCTTGTGCTGGGGTGGTCCAGGCGTGGAGCTTGGGTAGAGCCAGGAGTTATCCAATTAGGGCTGGATTATATATAAGGTGAGTAGTGTGCATTAAATTGTGCATGCAGCCAAATGACACACGCTACTCAATTGAGTAACAAACTAATCCTTTCTCTTTTTTCCTTTCCCACCTGTTGTGTTTCTTGCTTCCTATGTTTTTCCATCATTGTTTTCCTGTTATTTGTATTCTTGGAAATTAATAAAATATTTGGAAATAGGAATTTATACATGCTTCTTTTTAGGCGTATTTTAAAAAGAGGCATGGCCATGGGAGGAATGTGGGTGTGTCGGGAGGCATTACTCAAATTTACATGCACTGTTATATAATTCAGGGGAACGTGCTTTCATTTAGGCGCAGGTAGTTACACCAGGTTTTCAGTGGCATAAATGGCCGCGCCTAATTGTAGACATGTTCCCTGGTCCTATGTGCTATTCTACACACCACACCTAAGTTTAGACACATTATATAGAATAGCGCTAGGCGCATTAATACAATGTGTCTAGATTTTAGACCCCATATACAGAATCAGGCTCTTAGTAACAATATTCAGTCCACTAACTGGGTAACTACAAAGATGTAATCTTAGAACACACGAAAGGCTGTCCTAACTTTATCCGGTGACCATTATTTATTTATTTGGGCTTGATATACCCGCAAAATAGATCCAAACAGGAAACTAAGTGGTTTACAGAAAAATTTGCTAGTACAATGCAGATGAATATGCTAGCCAGAGTAAGAGAGGAGGTCAAAAGAGACCTTAAGAGGGGAAGGATTCAAAAACCAGGGAAAAAGCTGAGTCTTAAGAAGGACATTAAATGAAGGAAGGGAGGGGGAGGTCTGAAGGGAGGGGGGAAGAGAGCTCCAAAGATTTGGTCTCAGATAGCTGAAAGCAGTGTCACGAGAGATCATAAGGTGAAGAACGGTAGGTGAAGGGACACACAACATGTGATCAGAAGCAGAGCGCAGGTGACGGATAGGGAGTAGGGAATCAGAAGCTGATGTAAGTAGGCAGGGGAGGCATCCTTTGAAAACTAGCATAAGAAGCTTGAAGAGGATAAAGAAAGAGACAGGTAACTATTGTTCAAGGTAGAGGACAGGAGTGACATTGTTGAAGTGATGTGCATGATGAATAATTTTAACTGCTGTTGATTGGATAAGTTGAAGACACTTCAGGGACTGCAAGGGTAGACCGGCGTAGAGGGAGTTACAGTAGTCTATTTAAAAATTTTATTTCAGGTACCAATCCAGAGAAATTATGCTGGCCAGTTTATACTGGATATTTATTGCCAGCCAGGATCTGGATACTGGAGTCAAATATCTAGGTATAATCAACTCATGGCTGCCAGTGTGGAAAAAAACCCACTGACCAGTGCAGCCTGAATATCGGATGGTGGGGGGAGGGGTATTTTTCAGCTATAGCCTTTTTCTCCTGAAAATCCCTTATATCCTCAGTCATCCAATTGCCCCAACTAACTCCCTTGCAGGTTTTTGTTCTTAATGAGCTTGACATTCAGACCACAGGAGGTAGACAGGCTGCATCCCACTGTCAGTGCTGAGCCTGGAAATTCAATCCTGGACCATTTCTGGTGACCAGTATTGAATATCCAGTTTATTTTTGGCTGGTTTGAACTTAACCGGCCAAGATATTCCATATATTGATGCAGCCAGATCTGGCTATCAAACTTAGCCAGCGATAAGCTGAAAATCAGTGGATAGCTGGTTTTATCGGGTAGTATAACCGGCTATCCACTAAGCGCTAACCGGGAATATTCAGTGGGTGACAGCCAGCTATCTCCTGCTGAATATCGCCGGATAGCCAGCTAAGTACCATTTAACCGTCCAGGTGCCATTCCTGACTGGTGCAGCGGTGGCCAAAAAAGCAAGCAGGATTCTAGGAATTATTAGGAAAGGGATGGTGAATAAGACTGAAAATACTGTAATGCCTTTGTATCGCTCCATGGTGCGTCCGCACCTTGAGTATTGCGTTAACTTCTGGTCCACCATATCCAGTGGTGTGCTGGAGCCGGCTCGCACCGGCTCGCAAGAGCCGCTTGTTAAATTTTGACAGCTCTTGAGAGCCAGTTGTTGTACGGGGCGAGCTGGCTCCATTGCACGAGGTAAGCATGGCAGGAGGGTGCCATGCTTACCTCCCCTCCCGCTCCCAACCATGTGTAGCGATGTCCTTCGCTCCCCCATCCTCCCCTGCTGCTCCCATCCGTCAGTTTCAAATACCTGCCTCGAAGTGCCGCCTTATTTAAAGCCCTGCTGCCCGTCTCCAGCTCCCTTCCCTGCTTGCTTCTCAGGAGTTCGGTTCGCGCCCTTAGTCCCGCCTTCTGACGTCATTCTGACGTCATTTCCTTTTCCCGCGGCGGGACTAATGGCGCAAACCGAACTCCTGAGAAGCAAGCAGGGAAGGCAGCTGGAGACGGGCAGCAGGCAGGCCTTAAATAATGCGGTGCTTCGAGGCAGGTAATTGAAACTGATGGATGGGAGCGGCAGGGGAGGTTGGGGGGCGAAGGACATCGCTACACATGGATGGGAGCGGGAGGGCAGGGGAGGGAGGAGAACTGCTGGGCATGGATGGGCAGAGGGGGGCAGGGGAGAGAATTGCTGGGCATGGATGGGCAGAGGGAGGCAGGGGAGAGAATTGCTGGGCATGGATGGCCAGGGGAGAGAATTTCTGGGCATGGATGGGCAGAGGGGGGCAGGAGAGAGAACTGCTGGGCATGGATGGGCAGAGGGAGGCAGGGGAGAGAATTGCTGGCCATGGATGGGCAGGGGAGAGAATTGCTGGGCATGGATGGGCAGAGGGGGGCAGGGGAGAGAATTGCTGGGCATGGATGGGCAGAGGGAGGCAGTGGAGAGAATTGCTGGGCAGAGGGGGGCAGGGGAGAGAATTGCTGGGCATGGATGGGCAGAGGGAGGCAGGGGAGAGAATTGCTGGGCATGGATGGGCAGAGGGGGGCAGGGGAGAGAGGAGAGTTTCAGGACATGGATGGCGAGGAGAGCAAGAGAAATTCTGGACATGGAGGGAAGATAGAGGAAGGAGATTAGATGAGGGAAAAGGAAGTGAGGAGAGAAACTGCACATGGATGGAGAAAATAGGCAGAAGC
Source organism: Microcaecilia unicolor (assembly GCF_901765095.1). Classification (NCBI taxonomy): domain Eukaryota; kingdom Metazoa; phylum Chordata; class Amphibia; order Gymnophiona; family Siphonopidae; genus Microcaecilia; species Microcaecilia unicolor. Next base: position 404,815,838 of record NC_044033.1, read on the forward strand.
TGGATCCACTATACAGTCAAGTATGCAGAGGACCAGAAATGAAGAAGAAAGGAGGAAAGAAAAGAAATAAATGGAAAGGAAGCCCTGGAAACGGAGTCAAGGGAACAGATAGAGAGCAGCAGAATCAGATACTGGACCAGCATGATCAGAGAAACAAAGTCACCAGACAACAAAGGCAGAAAAAAAATAATTTTATTTTCATTATAGTGTTTGGAATATGTCCACTTTGAGAATCAGGTGCTGAACGTTAAAAGTTTATGTTTATTTACTTATTTATGGCATTTTATCCCATATTAAACATGAATTAGATTGGAACCTGGGATCATTTAATTTTTTTTTTCCTGGAGAGAGTAATGTGTTGGCCGCCCCCGCCCCCCCCCCGGGTATAGCCAGCTCTGCAATTTATTTTTGGGGGGGGGCGCAGAGGTGGGTGGGGGGTGCAGTGGTGGACGGGGGGGGGGGCGCAGAGGTGGATGGGGGGCGCCGAGGTGGACGGGGGGGGGACGCCGAGGTGGACTGGGGAGAGAGCCTGTTGTTAAAAATTTACCAACACACCACTGACCATATCTCAAAAAAGGTAAGGTGGAATTAGAAAAGGTTCAAAGAAGAGCGACTAAAATGATAAAAGGGATGGAACTCCTCTCATATGAGGAAAAGCTAAAGAGGTTAGGGCTCTGTAGCTTGGAAAAGAGATGGATGAGGGGAGATATGATTGAGGTCTACAAAATCCTGAGTGGTGTAGAATGAATAGAAGTAAATCGATTTTTTACTAGTTCCAAAGTACAAAGACAAGGGGGCACTCGAGGAAGTTACATGGAAATACTTTTAAAACAAATAGGAAGAAATATTTTTTTACTCAACGAATAGTTGAGCTCTGGAACTCTTTGCTGGATGATGTGGTAACAGCAGTTAGCGTATATGGGTTTAAAAAAGATTTGGACAAATTCCCGGAGGAAAAGTCCATAGTCTGCTATGGAGACAGCCATGGGAAGCAACTGCTTGCCCTGGGATTTGTAGTATGGAGTGTTGCCATGATTTGGGTTTCTGCCAGGTATTTGTGACCTGGCTTGGCCACTGTTTGGAAAACAGAATACTAGGCTAGATGGACCATTGGTCTGACCCAGTATGGCTACTCTTATGTTCTTATGTTTTGAATATCAGCCAGAATATATTCAACAAAGGTTTTATTATTATCTTTTACTGCTTTGGCATGTCTCTCCTGGCCTGCTTTATTAGTGATTTACATCTAATTTGCTAGTGCTGATGCACCTTCCCATTTTCCTCATTTGGTCCCACTTTCCATTTTTTATTTGGTGCTTTTTTTTTATTTTTATAGCATCATTTAGTTACCCTGCAGATGCTTAGGGGCCCTTTTTACTAAAAATGGCAAAATGTACATTTGCCATGGTTTAATGTGGGACTTTAGCCCACAGTACCTGCAAATTTTAACATGGGAACCATTGGGAGCATTCCCACTACTTTATACTGTAGGTCATTAACATTTTAGATTAATGTGTGGTACCTACATTAACTCTGCATTACGCAGTTAGAACGCAGTAAGGATTAGATTTTGTATATGGTGCCTAAAAAATTGGTGCCGAAAAAATGCTTTCGTAAGTGGTATTCTATAACCCACACCTAACGTTTGGCACAGTTTATAGAATAACCACTTAAGCAGAGAGAATGTGCGTAAATGTAGGCACCATGATTTGCAGCAACGAAGATGTGGTGCAAATGTCCACGCCTAAATTTGTGTGTGGAGCACCCATATGCTGTAATTACTCACGTAACTCAAAACCATGCCCTGTTCTGCCCCATTTGCCTCCCATTTCTGCACCCCCTTTTATAGAGTTCATATAAATTTTAGACGCGGATCCCGTGGCTAACTTTAGGCCCCTTTTACAAAGGCACATAAGGACCTATACGTGTCCAGTGCACACCAAATTGGCATTACCACCTGGCTACCATGTGGCCCGGGCAGTAGTTCCAAATTTGGCACACGCTGAAAACACATGGTAGAAAATAATTTTCTACTGCGGGGGCGTTCCCGTCGGTAATTGGCAGATGGCATACGCTGGATGGTTACCACATGGATAATGAGTAAGCCCTTACTGCTAAGTCAATGGGTGGCATTAAGGGCTCAGGCAAAAAATAAATGTGTGCTGGTTTTCATTTTGCCTCATATGCATTTCCTGGCCCAACCCCCCCTTTTTTCCCAGATGCGGTTGAGAAATGGTCCAGTACATCTACCCACACTACCGCAAGACACTTTTTAGTGCATCATTAGTCCCAATTAAATCTAATTAGTGCCAATAATTGCTTGTTAGGCTCATTCTTTGCATGTGCAAATTGGGAACATGCCTAAATTTGCGTGTGCATCTTTGGCAGCCTTTATAGTATAAGGGGGTAAGTGCAATGTGTTTACTGCCAAACATCTTCCATGCCCACTTTCTGCCCAAGCCACAGTCCCTAGCAATAAAAAAGTACCACAAAGCCCATTACCCCCAGATTTTATATCTCGCACATAGATTTCCACGCGTAACACTAAGCATATTCCCTAACAGTGCACCAGTGGCGTAGCTACAGGGGGCCACAGGGGCCTGGGCCCCCCAAATTGGCTCTGGGGCCCCCAGATTAACTGGCAGGGTCCCCAACCCCCGCTAGCTGAAGCGTTTGTCCTGCACTGGTCTCACTGCATTGCCTACCCTGCTCTTTTTAGTCACGCAATGCATACCCGTTTTAGTGAAACTGAGTATGTGCGGCATTTCGCGCACTCTCAGTTTCATTAAAATGAGCGTGCATGGTACGACTGAGAACAGAGCAGGGCAGGCAATGCTAGACCAGCGCGGGACAAACGCTTCAGTTGGTGGGAGTTGGGGACCCCTGCCAGCTAAGGTACCATCATGCAGCGAAAGCTGGGGCAGCAGTGGCAGTGGGGAGTGGCGGTGGGGAGGCAGGCCAAAATGTGCCCCCCCACTTTGGGCTCTGGTCCCCCCTCCCATCCAGGTTTGGCTACGCCCCTGCAGTGCGTATAACCTAATTGGTTAACAAGTCAATCAGTCCTGTTAATTGGATGGTAATGAAAAATTATCAGCACTAATGGGAATTAATAGAACTTATATGCAGAATTCGCTAAGCACATTCTATAATGAGGTGCGTGTAAATTCTAATGTGTGTTGTCTAAAAGGGGGTGTGGCCATGGGCGTTCCAAAAAGTTACAGGCACGGTTATAGAATATACCTGCTCTATACCTAACTTAGGTGCCGGTATTTACACCAGGTTTTACTTGGCTTAACTCCTCGCAACTAAATATAGTCGTGCGGATCAGCATGACAGTATTCTATAAACTGCGCAGAAATTTTATAGAATACACTTAGGTGGAAATGTTTTCAGGCACCATATCTAGAATCTCCCCCTTAATGTGTCTCTGCACTAGCAACATTTAGGGGTAGATTCAGTAACTGACTTCCAAAATTAGGCAGTGGGAAGATGTGTGCTAAGTGCAAATTCTATAAAGACAGTTCTACCTGGAACTGTTTTTGTAGAACACTAGCTTTAGTCATCTTCATGTCTAACTTTCGGCACAAGCATTTATGCCTGCCAAAGGCTGGTGTAAATGCTCGCAGCGAACTACTGATAGGTGCGGTAAAGGAAGTCAGTGGCATAGCTACGGGGGGCCACGGGGGCCTGGGGTCTCCCAAATTGACTCTGGACCCCTGGTTTGGCTGGCGGGGGTCTCCAACCCCTGCAAGCTGAAGCATTTGTCTAGCGCTGGTCTCCATTGCATTGCCTGCCTGCCCTGCTCTTCCCCTCATGTCACTGCATGCTCGTTTTAGTGAAACTGAGCATGCGCAACATTTTGCGCATACTCAGTTTCACCAAAACAAGCGTGCTGGATGTGATGGAAAGAGAGAGCAGGGCAGGAAATGTGGCAGAGACCAGTGCTGGACAAACATTTCAGCTGGCGGGGGTTGGGGACTCCCGCTAGCCAAGGTATGTGCGGCAGCGGCAATGATGCTTCAGCTGGCGGGGGTTGGGGATCCCTGCCAGCCAAGGTATGTGCAGTGGCGGCGGTGGGTGGGGAGCGGCAGCGGTGACAGTGGGGGGGAGGGGGTAGTGGGGAGGTGGACCAAAATGTGCCCCCCCATTTTGGGCTCTGGCCCCCTCTCATCTCGAGGTCTACCTACGCCCCTGATGGAAGTTTTCTATAACCTCTCACCTACATCTGGGAATGTCCATGACCTAACCATGCCCCTCCTTTAGTCACTTCCCCTTTGGTGTTACGTATGAGAGAACTTAGGTGCTCAGTTTACAGAATAGGGATGTAAGTCAGTTACGGGAACAACTGCTAATTAGTGCCAATTAGTGTTTATAAAGGGCCAAATATTGCTACTTATCTCCAATTAAGTGCCAATTTAGCACCAATTAGCTAGTTATGTTATACATGTAACTGACCCAGTTCTATAATGCATGCCCAACGTTTGGCACCGTTTATAGAATTTGATGGTTAGTGATTAACATGGTATAGTAAAAGGAACACTTAGGGGCTCATTTTCAAAACAGAAAAACATCCCAAAAAATGGCACAAAGTGGCATTTAGCCGTTTATTCCCCCGCAAAAACGTCTAAATTGCTATTTTCAAAACTCATTTTTAAGACACTTTTTTATGCAGTTTATCTAAATTTCAAAGGGGTGTGTTGGAGGCGTGTTTTGGGCAGGACTTAGGCAGGCTTACAATTGGGATGTTTTTCTGCAATAAAGGAACATTATAAAAATGTCCAGGGCAAAAAATAGGAAGTTTTTGACTAGACCTGTTTCAGTTACAACTAAGTGCCAAAAAGATGCCCAAACTGACTAGATGCCCACTGGAGGGATAAAAGCATGACCCCCTTAAACTCCTAGTGGTCACTGACCCTCCCTCCCATCCCCCTAAGATGTGAAAGTGAGAGTATATACCAGGATCTATGACCGCTGCAGATATAATGGTCATTCGTCTTAGAGCATCAAGCAGGTCCCTGGAGTAGCCTAATGGTCAGTGCAGTGGACTGTAGAGAATGGAACCGAGGCCCTTTTCCTACTCTAACTAGTACACTTGCTAGGGGAGGTGGAGGTGAACTATGTGTTAATACAATCATCCCCAGATCCTGCTTTTCTTTCTAAAATTATTTTTTAAATGTGTAAATGATGAATAGGGCTTCTAAAATAGGGGCCATGGGCTCCAAACTGTATTCTTAGGTCTGAGTGTACACTAACAGAGTTCCATGTAATTCCCCTCATTTTTCATGTAAACACATGCCTGGCCTTGAAGACAAAAGTTTGGCGTTGAGCACTCATGTTTAACTTTTGGTCCTCTATTACACCCAGAGCTTTTCCATGATTTGTTTTGGCAACCACTGAACCCACTCAAGTAAATAAGTTGTTTGTCTTTCATTGTAGCCTACATGAATTACAATTTGTGCTTTTATCCACATCCAACCTCATCAGTCAATGATCTGCCCAGTTTCCAAAGGTGCCAGATCATTTTGCAGTGTTAGTATGCACTCTGCTGCATTTGTAAACAACATGGCTTTAAATCTGGTACCAAATTAACACACAGTAACTACACAAAACCCATTAAATTAATGCAGATTTTTTTAAAACATAGACTTGTAGAAAATGATGGTAGATAGAGACACGTGGCTTATCTAGTTTGTCCCTACATACCATCTACTGATCTCCAGTGGTGTTCCTAGGTCGGCTGTCACTCAAGACGGATCGCCGCTGCGCCCCCCCTGGCGTATCATCCCCACCCCCATTGAATCACCCCCTCTGCAAATCAGAACACCCCTTTTGGTGCATCACCTTCACCCCTCCAAGTGCATTGCTCTTACTTCCTGGGGGTGCAGGGAGCAGTTGCACAGCTGTCGGCTCCACCAGTTCCCTGCCCCGGAACAGGAAGTAACATCAGAGGGAGCAGGGAACCGGCGGAGTCAACAGCCGCTCAGCTGCTTCCTGCACACCCTTGCAGTGTGCACCTGGGGTGGACTGCCCCCACCGTCCCATACTTGGTACACCACTGTAGATCTCTGCTATGCTTTCCTTTCCCTTAAAGATTCTCCATTCTTGACCCATGCTTTCTTGAAATCAGATACAGTCTTGGTCTCCACCACCTTATATTACTCCTCAATCTATCCCCTTTCACCTTCAACCTATGCTCCCTTGTTCCAGTTGAATGAGCTTTGCTTCTTGTGCATTTATGCCTCAAAGGTATTTAATTGCCTCTACCAGTTCTCCCCTCTCCCACCTTTTTTCCAAAGTATACATATTGAGATCTTTAAGTCTGTCCCCCCTATGCTTTATGATGAATACCACTGACCATTTCAGTAGTTGTCCTTTGAACCATCTCCATACTTGTTTATATCTTTTTGAAGATGTGAGCTCCAGAATTGTACACAATACTCTAAATTAGGTCTCGCCAGAGACTTATACAGAGGATCTATCACCTCAATTTTCCTGCTGATCATTCCTTTCCCTATGCACTCAAGTGTCCTTCTGACTTTTGCTCTTACCTGTTTGGCCACCTTAAGATAATCAGATACAATCAACCCCAGATCCTGCTCTTCTTTCGTGTACAAAATTACTTCACCTCCTATACTAAACTATTTCTACTTTGTGTAGTCCAAATGCATGACCCTCATTTTTTAGCATTAAATCTTAGTGCTAAATTCTAGACTATTCTTCAAGCTTCAATAGATCCCTCCTCATATTATTCACAACATCAGGGGTGTCTATTTCCAAACCTTATGAGACAGCTCTTCTGCAATATTGCTTACAAAAATGTTAACAAGAAACTGACCAAGAGCCTATCCTTGAAGAACACCACTAAAATGCACCCTTTGTTGGAGTGAACTCAATTTGCTACTACCCTTTGTCACGTTCCACTCAACAAGTTTCTAAGCCCATAGTGAGGGTGCTCAATGTATTTATGAATGATCAATGTAGATCTGTGCTAATATTTAAGTACATGATGTCAAACGCTCTCCAACTCTCTGGTCCCAGCTAAACAGAAGAACCACCCACTCAAGCACTAAGAGAACCAAACAGAGAGGACACTCAGGGCTGTGCTAGATCCACATCTATAAACGAATAATCCTAACCAAGTCAAACAGAAATCACACACAGAGGTAGCTCAAGGCTGAGTTAGTAGTCCCAGCTAACAGAAGAACCACCCACTCAAACAGAATCAAACAGAGAGGATGCACAGAACTGTGCTAGTAGACACAGCTAAATGGAAGAACGGCCCACTCGTGCCACACAGAGAGACTGCTCAAGGCTGCGCTAATAGTCACAGCTAAATGAAAAAGCAATCTACTCAAACACAACCAAAAACCTCACAGAGAGAACTCAAACAGAAAGCACACAGGGAAAACTCGAGACAAGACCACACAAAGGAACACTCATGGCTATGCCACACAGCACTCAATGATAAGGGAAGCCACTCATTAAAGAACTCTCTAAGCTGTACCATACAGCACTCAGGGAAGAGGGAAGCCACTCAAAGGAATAATCAAGGGTGTGCCATCAGGCACTCAAGTAAAAAGGGAAGCCACTCATAGGAATACACAAGGCTGTGCCACACGGCACTCAAGGATAAGGGAAGCCACTCATGAAGGAACACTCTAAGCTGTACCATACAGCACTCAAGGAAGAGGGAAGCCACTCAAAGGAATACTCAAGGGTGTGCCACCAGGCACTCAAGGGAAAAAAGGGAAGCCACTCATAGAAATACACTAGGCTGTGCCACACAGCACTCAAGGGAGAAGGGAAGCCACTCATAGGAACACTCTAGGCTGTACCATACAGCACTCAAGGGTAAAGGGAAGCCATCTATAGGAATACACAAGGCTGTGCCACACAGCAATCAAGGGAGAAGGGAAGCCACTCATAGGAACACTCTAGGCTGTACCATACAGCACTCAAGGGTAAAGGGAAGCCACCGATAGGAATACACAAGGCTGTGCCACTCAGCACTCAAGGGTCAAGGGAATCCACTCACAAGAATACACAAAGCTGGCTATACAGGACTCAAAGGTAAAGGGAAGCCACTCATAAGAATAAACAAGGCTGGCCATACAGAACTCAAAGGTAAAGGGAAGTCACTCATAAGAATACACAAGGCTGTGCCACAGAGTCAAATAACAGACACTAGAGACAAAGGGAAAAGCAAACAAACAGGGAAAGCTGCCTTTACATACACAAATCAGATAAGGAGCAATGCTCACAAGAATCAGGAGACAGACACAGCAGACAAAGAGTTAAAGCAGGCTAAAGGGAAAGGCTGCTTCTAAAACACAAATCAGCAAGAAGCAGGGCTTACACTGCAGTCAAAGGTTTAAAGCAAACAAAGGGATAAACAAACAATGTTCTTACCAGAACTCAGCCAGGAAGGAAAAGGAAAGGCAGGCAGAGACAGAGCACACCCACCTGCATGGAAGCAAGGTAATCAAGGAAAGCAGCTAGACTAGGGAAGCAAAGTAATCAGGGAACGCAGCTGGGCTGGCAACAACTATCTTTCTGAACAGTGAAAGGTAACAAGGGAAACCACACAAGGAAACAGAACAGGCTTATTCTGGAGAGCCTAGATAACAAGGAAGGAATCTATTTAGGTTGAAACCAGAACCACACACAGAAAAACAGAACAGGGCTTTGCTTGGAAGTAAAGTTAACAGGCTAGTAATCCATACAGGTTTAAAGACCGGTTCCCTCAGAATCAAGCAACAATACAACAAGAAAAGGAAAATAGACCTGTTGCAAAGGCAATGCAGGGAAGCTCCCTGGGTCCTTATAAAGGAGTAGGCTGATGATGTCACAAGTAGGAAATGAAGCAGAAGCAGGGAGACCAGGGACACCAAAGCGATGTTTGGCTAACAGGAAGAACATCAACAGGGAAAAAGGCAGACTGGAGAGGTCATAGAGCTAGATACAGAGAAACAGTAGGTCTGGATGTAAGGCCGTGGCCACAACCGTGACAGTGTATGGGGATAGACTTTTAGACCTCAATATGTATACTGTCAAAGAAAAGAGGGAGAGAGGGGATATAGAAACATAGAAACATAACAGCAGATAAAGGCCACATAACCCATCCAGTCTGTAACCCCTAACTCTTCCTTTATATGATAGAGATGTTTAAATATTTCCATGGCATTAATATCTGGAAGTGAGCCTTTTTCAAATGAAGGAAAACTCTGGAATGAGAAGGCATAGGATGAAGTTAAGAGGTTATAGGCTCAGGAGTAATCTAAGGAAATACTTTTTCACTGAAAAGGTGGCGGACATATGGAATGACCTCCCAGTGGAGGTGGTGGTAGAGACAAGGACTGTTTCTGAAATTAAGAAAGCATGGGACAGGAATGTGGGATCTCTTAGGGAAATGAGGAGATAGTGGTTGCTCAGGATAGACAGACTGGATGGACCATTTGGCTCTCATTTGCCATCATGTTTCTATAACTCCTCTTCAATCTGTTCAAAATTCTGCCTCACGACTAATATTCCGCCAGTGTTGTTATGCTCATATTAGCCCTCTCCTCAATTCACTTCACTGGCTTCCTATCCATTTCCGTATACAGTTCAAACTCCTCTTATTGACCTATAAGTGCATTCACTTTGCAGCTCCTCAGTATCTCTCCACTCTCATCTCTCCCTACATTCCTCCCCGGGAACTCCATTCACTGGGTAAATCTCTCTTATCTGCACCCTTCTCCTCCACCGCTAACTCCAGACTCTGTTTCTTTTATCTTGCTGCACCATATGCCTGGAATAGACTTCCTGAGGCGGTACGTCAAGCTCCATCTCTGGCCATCTTCAAATCTAAGCTAAAAGCCCATCTTTTTGATGCTGCTTTTAACTCCTAACCCTTATTCACTTGTTCAGAACCCTTATTTTATCATCCTCACTTTAATATTCCCTTATCTCTTGTTTGTCCTGTTTGTCTGTCCTAATTAGATTGTAAGCTCTGTCGAGCAGGGACTGTCTCTTCATGTTCAAGTGTACAGTGCTGCGTTTGTCTAGTAGCACTATAGAAATTATAAGTAGTAGTAGTAGTAGTAGTATAACTGGGATCCTGTTAGAAGCCTGATTTATAAAACAACAGAAGTGTGTGTGCCTAAATTGCAGTAATACACTTGTAACTTGTAGTATTCTTCAGCAAAAAGGCTGTCCTAAGTTGCCGGCGCTAAATATCAACAATACCTTGATAATAATGCTGGGAATTTCTATACCCAGATTTTTATCACCTCTATCCACATACCCCAGGATTCCATATATGGCGCCGAAGGATTGGTGCTGAAATTTAGATATGAATCCAAGGTATGTGTGCAACCAAATTAGTTTAATGAGCTATCAAGTATGAATTAATGGGACTTAATCAATAATTGCACTTAAGTGGCACTAATTTGGATTTGTATGTGCATTTGCTTCTGCACTATTCTTTGATCATGAGCATCTACATTCCATAGCGTGAAACTCAAAAGGAAGTGAGGCTAGGAGAGGGGTATGGGTGGGTCATGGGCATTTCAAATATTTGTGCACAGTGAGCACCATTTTCATGCCAAAATGCTACAAGTTGAGTGCCGGCTTTTACACTAAGTTTCAGCTGGTGTAAATACCAGCGCTCAACTTTAGACGCAAAAATTGGCTCTAGGCGGTATATCTCGGTGTGCCCTTTATGGAATACTGATTAACGCCAGTTTTTTTACAGTGTCAATTTTTGAGTGCCATGCATAGAATTTCCCCATAGTGACTGCTGCTGAAATTCCAGTTACGTCTTTAAACGCTGCAGTTGGCAATTAAGAGAGAGGTCAACTGCGAAGATTTTTTTTTGCACACTCACACTGAGTTTCTTGTGAGCCTTTTCACATGAGTATGCGCAGTGTTTCATCATATGCCATATCCCAGGGATGCAGTGCCATAGAGTTTCAGACTAATACATTACAATTAGGGTGCATGGATTCTGTCATGGTTCATCTACAGCCGGTACCCATAGAGCAGAAGCAATTAAATGTAATAGTGTGTAAAAATATTTAAAGTCAAGAGGATGAATGCCAAATAACTATGCTCAGAATGTCTTCTGTTACCTAATGATTTTTACACAAGCCATCCATCTACAATGCTTTATGAAACTCAAGCACAGTTTCGCATTACCTCTAAGAAGATACATTTTTCATTCTTAAGACTGGTTCAGATCTCTTCTAACAAGTTACATTCTGTATTTTATCCCTTCTATCTGGCTGCTTTCCAGCAGCAGTCCTTGAAATTCCTTTATGGCTTAACTGGAAAATACAAGCCCTTGTTTACTGCTGGATCCAATCTTAAAATAATAATAATAAAAAAAGTAATTTTACAGGCCTGAATAGTTTTTAGGGGTCCTAAGCCTGATTTATGGCAGTAGCCGGCAAACTAGGCTGGTGAAATATTTGCTGCCACTCACACTGATCTGGAAAAATGAAGTGTGAAGTTCTGAGGAGAGTAGGCAGTGGCCCTCTAGTCACTAAACACTTCCAAGGACTTGGCAAGGGAACAGAGCAGTGGTTTGAAAGATGAACCTCAAAGAAGCAGTGGAGGATAGCAGTGCTGTGTACAGCATCAAAGTATAGCCTTGCTCCAAGCTTTCCTCATAGCATATTGCCTGCAGACGGCAACACTCTCTTGATCATGCATTTTCTCTCTTTTTGTGTTCTGGTTGCTTCCGGTAGCACCAACCAAATATGAGGAAAAATTACAAGTAACAGCAGACACAGAAGAAGTCAGTTTCAGCCCACCTTAAAAGACAAATGCTGAATTTGAAACATATGATTCCGTTTGGTGAAGTGATGCCTTTCTCTGTTGCCATGAGGTGACTGGTGCAAGTCGGCAGTGGGTTTTCCAAAACATCAAAGTTGCCAGTTTGTCTAAAACTGTAGGTGTGGAATCTGTGACTTTCATTCCAATGGAAAGGGAATTTCCTTGAGGTGAAAAAATAGATGAGGTGGGGAGTTTTCTGAATATTTCTGAAATGAACCCCTGGGATATATGCCAAGTAAAAATCTTTAGGGGGTGAGGGTACCCAGATAAAATCAGCAGAATAGTATGAAATGTTTTTTCCATAATGAAATGAAACATGTTTTCTCTAGATCTGCATGATTTGACCATCCAAGGGGCTATACATATTGAAAGTGATTGAGGATTATGCAGTCAAAACTGAACTATTTACCATCAGATTTAATGAAGGGAACTTCCAGAGAGGTTTTCAAATAAATTGTACAATGTTTACTTGACCTGGTAGTTCCATCTTTCTCCTTCTTGGAACCAGTACTGAGATCTTGAAATCATGATCTTTCCTTTGCAACCACCTGGTGCCAGGGCTATCCCCCTTCTTTTACTAGACCTGCCCACTTTCATAGTCTGACTAGAGCAGCAAAAGTCCTGAAGTTGGGAGATTTGCACCAGGGATACTTCCAGGACCCTGTATCATGGATTCTAAATAAAACCATCCCAGGTGGTGCCCTGGTTGATGTCCATGATCCACCATCTTTCACTACCCCTGCTGTATCTACAACTTCAGCCTGTCTGGAATGCAGAAGAGACGATTTGGGAATCCATCCAGTGACTTTCTTATGGAAATGAACAGCACTTGTCACCGAGCCACTGGACTGTCCCCAACTAGGCATATGTTTAAACTGCTAAAGAGTATACAGACATGTATACAAGAGAATCAATAGTAGTTGTCTAGAAATGTGAAAGCAAAAGACATGTTGTTTTTTTAATTCTCAGAATAAGGGGTCAAGTTTCCAAACTGAAGCTAGAAAGAAGGCTATATAGCAGTTATTTGGCAAGATCAGAAAATAACAAAACTTGAACTACATGCCAACCTCAAAAAGTGTGTTTCATAATTCAATGACCTACATTTTTGTGTCTTGGAGTAGCTTCTAAGTAGGTGGGTGAGGAGGTGCATGTGTTTAGGTCAGTGTGTTTGTTATGTGTGTAGGGAATGTATATGGGTGTGTTTTGGAGGGGAGGGCATGCATGGGTATGTGTAGGTGTGGAGAAAAGGTAGGTGAGGGTGGTAAGAGGTATTCAAATCCGTAGGATGTGTGAGTGGTTTACAACAGTGCAGTAGTGTTCCTAGGTCGACTGCTACCAGGACGGATCACCACTGTATCCCTCTGGTGAATCACCCCCCCTGCGAATCACCCCCCCTGGCGCATCACCTCCACCTCCCAAGTGCATTGCTTTTACCTCTTGGGGGTGCAGGGAGCAGTCACATGGCTGTTGGCTCTGCCGGTTCCCTGCCCCGGAACAGGAAGTAACATCAGAGGGAGCAGGAAACCGGTGGAGCTGACAGTCGCACAGCTGCTCCCTGCACCCCCTTGCAGCGTGCAACCAGGACGGACCTCCCCCACCGCCCCACGTACGCCACTGCAACAGTGGTTTTCAACCCAGTCCTCAGGGACCACCTGGCCAGTCGGGTTATCATGATACCCAAAATGAATATGTATGAGAGATATTTGCATGTAGTGGAGGAAGTTTACACAGTCTGAAGGTGAATGACTGCTAGAGCGCTATCACCAGCTGAAGAACATAAACTGGTTGAGCAGCTTGCCATTGTGTAGGTGGTAGACTTCCTTGGATTTTGTTGCCCTTTGTAAGTACACACTGATGTGCAGATGCTCAAAACTCTGGCGCTGTTCTGAATAGTGACTGAAAAATACTACCAGATTGGTGCGGCGAAGGAACTCAGCACTAATGAGATGCAACTTTAGGTGCACTCCACATTAGGGAGTTCAGCGGGAGGAGGATGCCTGGTGCATGTTCTTAAGAGTTGTGTGTTAAGCACAGCTTGAGCAGTAGCGTAGCCAGATTGAGGGCATGGGGGAGGGGGGGAAGGGAGTGGAAAGCAGACTGCTGACGGTACCGGTGCATATTTTAAATGTGACAGATTGTGTGAAAAATAGGCGCCAGTACCATTGGAAGTCTGTTTAAAGAAGCAGCCGCTCCCCTGTCGATCAACCTAGCTATGCCTTTGCTCTTGAGCGCATGCCCAGAACACCAGAGGGAGAGGAGGGAAGACATGCCAGCTCTGAAATTTGCCTAGGTCTCAGTACTCTTGCTTTGTGTCTTTTGCCTTGAAGTACAGGGTTTATCCAGAAGCTCAAGGGATTAAAGTATATGATTTTATGTGATTATGTCCCAGTACAGCAGCAGGGCCTCAGAATGAGTTTAGGGTGGCCACAAAATAGTCTGCAGATATGTATTTTAGTGCAAGTTCTTCAGAAACTCTACCAAGCACTTAAAATTGGAATCTCTGCTTTCCACAAATTTTAATTTACAGATGTCCAAAATAGCATGTGCTGCAAAATTGCTGCATTTTAAGAAAGATGTGCTGAATACTTAACTATGGTTCATACCACAGTTGTTCACTTGCTTTGGTTTGATTATTAGTATCAGACTCCAGGATTTATTCAAAGAGGTTCTGAAGGGCTATATATGTGCGAGGAGAATCCTGTTCCCTAGTGCTCCGAGCTGGCATAGGGTTTTCAGCAGCAAGTGTGCCCTTGTTTGGTGAGCTGTCCACTGAGTATTGGGGAGGAACACAGAAAAACCCCATCGGCATGCATTTGCATGCTCATCGCGCTTGGAACCGGCAAACTTGTTGGTTCAGATGCTCACCGACTGAGCATTCAGCACCAGCAAATGATGGTACTAGTCTGGCGTTAATGGCCTCTAGCGCCTACATTTGCTTCTGAGCATAGGGGCCTGAGTGTGAAAGGAGCAGATGACTCTCAGGAGGAAAGAGGTGGTGGTGTTAGAGGGAATTATTTGTAGTTCAGTATTGTGGTCTTCTGGGACATTTTCTGTGGGGGGGGGGGGGGGGAGAATCTGGCCATATTTTTAGTGTTTGCATGTGTGTCCAGTCTGCAGCCTCAGCAGGAGTGAGCCCTTTGTAGAAACAAACAGATGAACCAACAATAGCAAAGGTCTATGAAAGGAGGAACAGTTGTTCACCTGCTAATCCCCCAGCTGGTCTTATGCTTTGATTTTGATCATTAGCATTCTGTTACTCCCCAGTGTGACATCAGTGTTGGAGACAGGATAGAGAGAAGGACAGACTAAAGTAAAACCAATTCAAAGTAGCTTTCAAAAAAAGTAAGAGAATGGTTTAAAAAAAAGTGCTCTGTCTTGACTTACTGTCACGCCCCTTACCTCCGGTCCGGTGGGACGTCTCGGCTGCCGGGAACACCCGCTATCGTAGCAGGACCAGCGCTCTCTTTGACGGCGCGGTGCTAGACCGACGCTCCTCTGGCGACACTGCACCCACGCCGACATTGCCGTCCTTCTCTGATGCTGGGAGCGCAACGGTCTATCTTGGGCCGTGACCATTCCTCTCTGCTCCGCGGGGATTGGCTCCCCACTCCCGTACTGCCATTGGTCCTTAGACTGCTCGCCTCCTCAGCTGGCCCTGGTTGATGTCACACGCCAGCACTATTTCAGGGAGACTCCTCCTCAGCTACTTTGCTTTGGCTTCTAATCGGTAAGCGTTCCTCTACTCTGTATTTGTTTATGTTTCCGGCTCCTGACCTTCCTAGTTTCTAGTCTACTCTCTATTGCCTGCTGCCTGCCTGTACGACGCTGCCTGGACCTGGTCTACTCTCTATTGCCTGCTGCCTGCCTGTGTGACACTGCCTGGACCTGGTCTACTCTCTATTGCCTGCTGCCTGCCTGTACTATGTTGCCTGGACCTGGTCAACTTTCTTGTCTGCTGCCTGCTTGTGACACATTGCCCAGACCGGATCCACTCTCTAATCCCCCACCTACCCATTATCCGCGACCTGTTCCTGGATCTGCTCCCTCTGCTCTCCATCAGCTAGCCGCTTGGCACCCGCTTCTGCCTTCTCAGTGTAAGTCCTGTCGGCCGCCCGCACCTGGGGGCTCAACCCCTGGGGAACGGTGGTCACCACAGGTGAACTTCAGGGTTGCTCGGCCGCCAAGTGGAATCCGGGTCCGAACCTCTCGCACCTGGCACCACTACTCGGCACAGGAACTCACAGAGCTGACATTTACTTCCATGCCATGGGGCATCTTCAACAGAAAAAAAAAACCTCCTGAAAAAGAGGAGATTTGAAGCAGTTAAGAGAAAGATGATGAAAATGATATGGAGTCTGCACCAAAAGATGTATGAGAAGAGACCATGAATGTTAAAATCCCCAAGAATGAGAGAAGGAGATGAGGGTTTGAGAACGAAGGAAAGCCAGGAGTTAGTCAGTTTCTTGCTACTCCACTACCCCTACTTACCAGAATGGCCACTGTCTTGATCTTGTCTTCTTTTCCAACCACTCACTCTCCAGTTTCTGCACCTCAGATCATCCCCTCTCTGACCATCTTCTGGTAACTTTCACACTTAAACATCCCCCCACCCCAAGTCCCTTCCAATCTCCACAAATACATTTAGGAATCTTCAGGCTATTGACTCCCGCACTCTTTCCACCAGTGTTTAATCCCTCTTCTCAGCCACTATTGGGCTTATTTTTGAAAGAGAAGGATGCCCATCTTTCGACATAAATCGGAAGATGGGCGTCCTTCTCACAGGGTCGTCCAAATCAGTATAATTGAAAGCCAATTTTGGATGTCCCCAACTGCACTCCGTTGCAGGGATGGCCAAAGTTCAAGGGGGTGTATCGGAGGTGTAGTGAAGGCGGGACTTGGGCGTGCCTAACACTAGGATGTCCTCGACCCATAATCGAAAAAAAACAAGGACGTCCCTGATGAACACTTGGATGACTTTATCTGGTCGTGTTTTTCTTACAACCAAGGCACAAAAAGGTGGCTGAACTGACCAGATGACCACCGGAGAGAATCGGGGATGACATCCCCTTACTCTCCCAGTGGTCACTAACCCCTCCCATCCTCAGAAAACATCTTTAAAAATATTGATTGCCAGCCTCTATGCCAGCATCAGATGTCATACTCAGGTTCATCACAGCAGTATGCATGTACCTGGAGCAGTTTTAGTGGATGAAGTGCACTTCAGGCAGGCGGACCCAAGCCCATCCCCCCCTACCTGTTACATTTGTGGAGGAAACAGTGAGCCCTCCAAAACCCACCAGAAACCCACTGTACCCACATCTAGGTGCCCCCTTCACCCATAAGGGCTATGGTAATGGTGTACAGTTGTGGCTAGTGGGTTTTGGGGGGTTTGGGGGGCTCAGCACTCAAGGTAAGGGAGCTATGTACCTGGGAGCAATTTATGAAGTCCACTGCAGTGCCCCCTAGGGTGCCCGGTTGGTGTCCTGGCATGTCAGGGGGACCAGTGCACTACAAATGCTGGCTCCTCCCATGACCAAATGGCTTGCATTTGGTCGTTACTGAGATGGATGTCCTTGGTTTCCATTATCGCTGAAAATCAGAAATGACCAATTCTAGGGATGACCATCTCTAAGGATGACCAAATTTCAGGATTTGGGCATCCCTGACCATATTATCGAAATGAAAGATGGACGTCTAGCTTGTTTTGAAAATATGGGTTTCCCCGCCCCTGGATGGGGACGTTTTGCGAGGACGTCCTCATCAAAACTTGGACGTCTCTTTCGATTATGCCCCTCCATGTTATCGAAGTATGTCAATGAGGCCGTCTCTTTCTATAATACTATTCTCTCCTGTGCTCTGGATACGGTTGCTCCTCCCATTTCCTGTTCTGTAAGGCGTACCAAACCCCAGCCTTGGCTGACCTCTAGAATCCACTATCTACATTCCTGTGCCCGATCTGCTGAATGTCTTTGGCTGAAATCCCATGCCCATGTTGACTTCATACATTTCAAATTCTTGCTGACCTCCTTCCAGTCTGCTTTTTCACTTGCCAAAGAGGACTACTACATCCACATGGCAAACTGTCTTGGCTCAAACTCTTGACGTCTCTTTGCCACACTGAACTCTCTCCTCAAAGTACCTTCGTCTCCAACCCCCCTTCCCTTCCCTTTCTCCCCAGACTATGGCTGAGTACTTTCATGATGATGTTCACAAGATTAACCTTGAGTTCTCAACCAAGTCACCTCCACCTCTCCTTCCCTTAGTCCCTTCTCTCAACCCTCCTTCCAACTCTTCCTTCTTTTCTGAAATCACTGAAGAGGAAACAGCACATTTTCTTTCCTCCTCCAAACTGACTACCTGTTCCTCTGATCCTATTCCCATCCATGTGTCAGCAATTGTTGTCTAGGTTTGGTCCTGGGGTCCAGTTCACAGAGGCAGTGAGTTTGTAGAGGCAGTAGGTACCCAAAGAATACACAATCCACACGAGTTTGGATATATAAAGTATATTATATTTGCAGATATGTATAGGCTCACAGCACTTAGTACAAGTATATGATACAAGGCTGTCTCTGTGTGTGTGTTTAGAGAAAGAGAAAGAACAGCTAAGCCAGCAGAGCCATGTGCAGAGAGAGGCAAAGAGAGAAAAACTGCCAGCCCCCAGAGCCCTGTGCTGTGGGGCTCAAGATGGTGGTAGGCAGAGGGAAAGAAAGAGAGAGAAGTGCAAGCAGAGCTCTATGCTCTGCTGCCCAGAGAAAGACAGAGAGAGAGACATAGTGCCCCCCAAAACTGAGCCCTGTGCAGAGAGAAGTACTGCTTTATACCTCATAAGAACAGAGAGGGAACAGGAGCAGAAAGAGATCAAATAACTTCTCTCCTTCCCAGTTATTTCCTTTACAAAACTCCAGATTACTTTCTGAAGTCAGGAAAGGTGAGCATTTTCACAGGTTCTCCTGTTTGAAGTCCCTAGTGATGGAGCCTCTATGTCTAGCTTCGGTTGTTCTTAGAGCTCTGGTCAAAAGGTATGTTAATCAGGAGTAATTGAGAAACAAAAGGGCTATCAGGCCTCTGAGCACCATTTGGTCCATTTTGCCATCCTCAGTGATTCCTGAGGGAGGGGGGAGTTCTCAGAGGTCAGAAGCTGGTTTAATATTACTCTATATTAATTTTAAGTATGTCCAGCGTATGTCCAGCCATCCTGACACCATGTACTCAGCACTATCTCTCCTACTGTAACTTTCCACTGCAACTGTTCTTGATGCCTTCAAACATGCCATAGTTACACCACTCCTCTAGAAACCTTTGTTGGACCCTTCCTGCCCTTCCTGCTCTTCCAGCTATCTCCGTCCTCCCTTTCCTATCCAAGATACTTGAATGTGCTGTTTACTGTGGTTGTCTTTACTTTCTTTTATCTCAAGCTATTCTTGACCCACTTCAATCTGGCTTTTGCCCTCTACATTCAACTGAAATAGCCCTTGCTGAAGTCTCCAATGACCTGTTCCTGGCCAGATCCAAAGGTCTCTATCCTATCCTCATCTTTCTTAATCTATCTGATGCGTTTGACACTGTTGATCCTCACTTACTCCTTGATACACTGTCCTCACTTGGATTTCAGGGCTCTGTTCTTTCTTGGTTTTCTTCTTATCTCTCCTATTGCACTTTTAGTGTATGCTCTGGTGCTTCCTCCTCCACTTCTATCCCACTATCAGTTGGTGTACCTCAGGGATCTGTCTTGGGACCTTGTCTGTTCTCCATCTATACTTCTTCCCTTGGTGCTCTGATCCCCTCCCATGGTTTTCACTATTGCCTTTATGCTGATGACTCCCAGATCAACCTCTCCACACCAGAAATTTCAACAGGAATACAGACCCAAGACTCAGCCTACCTGTCTGACATTACTGCCTGGATGTCTCACCACCATCTGAAACTAAACATTGCCAAGACTGAGCTTCTTATCTTTTCCTCTAAACCCACCTCTCCTCTTCCCCCACTTCCCCCATTCTCAGCTTCTGTGGATAACACTCTCATCCTCCCTGTCTCATTAGCTTGAAACCTCAGGGTCATCTTTGACTCCTCTTTCTTTTTCTCTGCACATATCCAACAGACTGCTAAAACATATCATTTCTTCCTCTATATCATCACCAAAATGTTTCCCTTATAAGTACATAAGTATTGCCATGCTGAGACAGACCAAAGATCCATCAAGCCCAGCATCCTATTTTCAACAGTGGCCAATCCAGGTGACAAATACCTGGCAAGATCCCGAAAAGTTCAGTATTTTCTGAGCTCAGTACCAAAACCCTTATCCACACTCTTATTACCTCTCACTTAGATTACTGCAACTTGCTTGTCACAGGCCTCCCTCTAAGCCATTTCTCTCCCCTTCAATCTGTTCAAAATTCTTCTGCACAGCTTACATTCCTCCAGTGTAGCTATGCTCAAATTAGCCCTCTTCTCAAGTCACTTCATTAGCTCCCTATACATTTCCACATACCATTCAAACTCCCCTTATTGACTTACAAGTGCATTCATTCTGCAGCTCTTCAATACCTCTCCATTCTTATCTTTCCCTACACTCCTCCCCGGGATCTCTGGTCATCGAGTACATCTCTCTTATCTGTACCCTTCTCCTCCACTGCCAACTCTAGACTCTGTTCCTGTTATCTTGCTACACCATATGCCTGGAATAGAATTCCTGAATCAGAGGCTACTCCTCTGATCTGATTGCTGCCTTGTTCAGAATGGCCATAATACCTGCAGCTGACATAGAGACTGGGCTTCCATTCCAGTTTCACTTTCAGGATAGAAGGAAGGAGAGAGCAACCACTGGGAGACTAACGAGGGGTCATGCCTTGATCCCTCCAGTGGTTAGCTGCTCAATTAGAGCAACTATTTGTAACTTGGATGTGACTGAAACAGATCTAGATACTTCTTCCCAGTCTCAGGAATCCTTTTACTAAGGTGCGCAGAAAAATGGGCTGTGCTAGTGTAGACGCGTGCTTTGGGATCACGCAGATCCATTTTTCAGTGTGCCTGTTAAAAAGGCTTTTTTGGCAAAATAAAAATTGGCTCATGTCCATTTTGGGTCTGAGACCTTATTGCCACCCATTGACTTAATGGTAAGGTCTTACTGCGGGAGTGTGCAAACGTATGGAAAAGTATTGTCATAAAGTGTCACAGTAATTTTGAAAACATTCTTTGAAAAGATGCACAAAATATAAAGAATGAGAGAAGAATTACAAGAAAAAATTGAGCAGTTGCTCAGTTTTAGTACTCCAGAGGATGTGTGGATTGATGAGAGATGAATTTAGCGAGTGTCATAAGAACATAAGAACATAGTGTTGCCATACTGGGACAGACCGAAGGTCCATCAAGCCCAGCATTCTGTTTCCAACAGTGGCCAATCCAGGTTACAAGTATCTGGCAAGATCCAAAACAGTACATTTTATGCCGCGTATCCTAGAAATAAATAGTGGATTTTCTACAAGTCCATCTTAATAATGGTTTATGGACTTAAGTACCTACGTACATAAGTATTGCCACACTGGGACAGACCAAAGGTCCATCAAGCCCAGCATCTTTTTAAGGAAGCTATTCAAACCTTTTTTAAATCCTGCTAAGCTAACTGCTCATACCACATTCTCTGGCAACAAATTCCAGAGTTTAAATATACATTGAGTGAAAAAAGTCTTTTCTCCGATTTATTTGAAATTTACTACTTTGTAGCTTCATTGCATGACCCCTAGTCCTAGTATTTTTGGAAAGAGTAAACAAGCGATTCATGTCTACTTGTTCCATTCCACTCATTATTTTATAGACCTCTATCATATGTCTCCTCAACTGTCTTTTGTCCAAGCTGAAGAGCCCTAGCCACTTTAGCCTTTCCTTATAGGAAAGTCATCCCATCCCCTTTATCATTTTCACCACCCTTCTCTGTACCTTTTCTAATTCCACTATATCTTTTTTTTTTAAGATGTGGTGACCAGAATTGCACACAATATTTGAGGTGTGATCTTAACCTTGGAGCAATACAAATGCATTATAACATCCTCATTTTTGTTTTCCATTCTTTTCCTAATAATATCTAACATTCTGTTTGCTTTCTTAGCTGCCGCTGCACACTGGCCAGAAGGTTTCAACATGTCATCAACGATGACACCTAGATCCCCTTTCCTGGTCGGCAGCTCCTAATGTGAAACCTTGCATCACGTAAGTATAGTCCTAAGGAAAACTTCTGATTTACTTTAAAGTGCTGAAATATCAGTAATATTAATTAAACTAATTAGATAGGGACAGTATATATAGACAAATAAGCTTGACATTGAGGATTAATGAGGGGAAATCATAAGGTTTTCCTTTACTGAGTCATTCCTAGGTAGGCTAGTGGGATGATACTTTCAGAGCAGTGGATCATATCTATGGGAAAAAAAATCCAAAAAGCATCACACAGAAGACTGACACTGAGCAGTTACAGCAAAATAAGAGAAGCGTGAACACTTGCATGAACTGGCCAGCGGTAATTAATGCAAAACAGTTTGAAAACTAAAGTATTGATCTCAGAGACATATTAGGGTAATTCTACAAATTTTACAAATACTTATCTGAAAAGTGTTGCATTAAAATCCAGTAGGTAGATCCTGTAAGAGAAAAGCGTTATTATTACTAAGTGAAAAGCCTTAGAAGCAGGGCCTTTTTTGAGGGGGTACTTGGGGGTACTGAGTACAGGCACCTTTTTCCATTGTCTGCCAAAATTGACCCATGGTCCCCGAGTTTTAATGAAAGAGCTCAGGCTCTACACACCAATTCTGCCTTGTCATAGATTCTGTGACTGGTTGCAGGGGGCCTGGCTATTATGGGATGGGTCCCACAGTGATCACCCCCACCCCTGAAGGGTGGCCTGGCATTTGAGTACCGGCACCTTTTTCGCTAGAAAAAAATGCACTGCTTAGAAGTATTAACAAATTTTATGCAGTGTGTTTTTAATTTACCTGAAGGAGGACATAATTGTATTGCTTCTTAACACTGCTGTCTGTCGAACAATTGTAGATGCTGGCTTAGTTTAACATCTGAATAAAGCTACTTGGATTTAAACCAAACATCTGCTTATTTTATTTCACAATTAGAAAGAAAACTCAGAGTTAGAATTATTTTATCCCTGCTTCCCCTCCCTATCTCAAGGAGCAATACTGGCTGATGTTAATAAAAGAACCCCCTTTGTGAAGAGGGCGTTATATGAACTCAGGGTAACATCTGGAGAATCTAAGCACATCATTCATTTCTCTGTACACCCAAGGCCACCCGCAAGAGGGCTCCCAGCTCAGAAGCTTTAGTTTGTGTAGTAACTGTGTTCTTTGGGTTTTATAAATATGTTTTGCTTGTAAGTCATTTTATTTCTTAGGATGTACAGTGATTAATCAAATAAACTAAACCTTAAACACAAAGGCAGTTATTTTTGAAGCCCTATTTGTGAATTGCATGTGTAAATCCTGGCATTTACACATCCATATTAATTAAATGTAGAAACCCCAGTTTTAGAAAGCCAGGATTTACTCAGGCAAATTGCAAATTTGTATATAAGGCAAGGGGATGAGATTAGGGCAGGATTAAGGTGGGACCAAAATTACATGTGTATTCCCAGTTTCAGAAGGAGAATGCATATCTATGCTTGCTGTTATGAAAAGTCAGGATTTACAGCTGCTCCCAGTGATGTATAGGTTTTGTGAACATGTTCATTTTGGGCAGCTCTCTAGAGGAAGGATTAGAGGAGGTGCCCCCCCCTTAATCCCCCTGTTCCTCCACTCCAAAATTGATTTTGACAAATGATTGCAGACTCTGTTCTTAATTGGGTGCATATGGGCTGTGTAGGTTTCTAAAATGGAAAACATAAAGATCTAAGAGTCGGCACTTACATGTGTCTGGTCTGAAATACTGACGGACACGTATGTTGGCAAGTTGCTTCTATTGATAATGTAGACACTGACAATTACAAAATGAATACTGCCACTGCATGTCCATTTCTGCACACATTTTAGAAAAGGCTTTTTATCAGCAGATCCTTTTCAATAATATTATTGGAATTGTACATGTCCTGACCTGGTTGTCTCAATTCTGACTTGTGTGTTCTTTCTAAAATCTGCCGTATAATCTCAAACAGATTCTGCAGAGCACTGACAGCCAGCGCAACAACTTTAATGCGGGAGAAATGTGGTTGTAGAACAACAAACCAAAAGAGATGCAAGCTGCTATCTTCTGTATGTATTTGTAACGCCCCTTTACCTGGGTGCTTCTGGGTTCGGGATTCGACCTGGTGGAAGCCTCCCAAAGGAAGTCTCCATCGGAGCCCTAACTCTTGGTGCTCGGTGCCTCTACCAGGGGAAGGAGGCATTGGTGGGTGGTTTCACCCTCTCCTCCCCCCCCCCCCCCCAGGAAACTCAGAAACAAGTGCAATTTATACTGTGGGATGATAAAGCTGGCTGTTAGGTTAAATAGGCTTGGAAAACCTTTGTATTCTCTCAGATTCACAAACCACTCTGGAGTCAGCAGTTTATGCAAACTCAAACTGTTTATCCTCAAACTCTTGAAACATTCAGGAACATAACCAAGGATTAATTCTCCAACATTTAAGGCAAGTCTTTTAAAACCACAATCCTTCTGGTATTCCTCAATGGGACTCCTGTATTCTCCTTCCTTGTATTTATGTACAGAGTCTTTTCAGCAGGATTATTTACACTTTGTACAAACTCCTGTCCATGCCTACCCCAGAGAATAGTCCCAATGGCTGTGCTCCTCTCACTTTTACATATCCAGAACCTCCTGGCCTGACCTTCTTCCAAAGTGACCTTTGCGTTGGCTCACCCTGGTCCTGGGATAGGCAATCCCTGGCTCCTATCCCATGCTCCTGGGCTCCTCTCCCTACCCATAGCTCTCCACTTTAGTTACCGCTTTGCTGAGCCACAGCTCCTCTTTACAGCCAATGCTTTTACTTCTCCTTATTGGGATTCCTCTTTTACACCTCCAGGTCAGTGGCAGGGGGCCACTAGGCTACCAAAGACTCCCATGAAGGGCAAACACTTCTCTATCTCTCTCCCATCTCCTCTCCCTCGTCTGCCACTCTTCATTCTCAAGACACTATCTCTCTGCATTCTATCCCAAAACTACTCCACCTGGACTGGGCTTCCCCCCACCCAGGGACCTCCCAGTCACTCCCCCCAGTGACTCTCTCTTAGTAATCCCAACCTAACAGGGGATTACGTATTTTAATGCATGCAGTTGAGCTAAATTTAGACCATGATAAAGTGAGTTGCAATAGCCCAGGCAGTTCATAATGATAGCCTGGGTCACAAAAGCTAGAGTATTGCAAGAAAGATAGGAGCAGAGATTCCTTAATGGTGACAGAACCCACGAGGGGGGGAGCGATGCTGGATCTGGTGCTCACAAATGGGGACAGCATGTCAAATATCCGAGTGGGTGCCCACCTTGGCAGCAGTGACCATCAAACGGTTTGGTTTGATATTACAGCTAAAGTGGAGAGCAGCCACTCAAAACTCAAAGTTCTGGATTTCAAGCGTGCTGACTTTAGTAAAATGGGGGAATACCTGAGGAAGGAGATGATGGGCTGGGAGGAAATACGAGAAGTGGAAGGACAGTGGTCCAGGTTGAAAGAAGCTATAAATAGGGCCATGAACCTTTATGTAAGGAAAGTAAATAAAAGCAAGAGAAAAAGGAAACCGATATGGTTCTCCAAGCAAGTGGCTGAGAAAATAAAGGCTAAAGAGTTGGCGTTCCAGAAATACAAAAAAACTCAAGAAAAGGAACACGAGGAGGAATACTACTACTACTACTACTTAGCATTTCTATAGCGCTGCCAGGGTTACGCAGCGCTGTACAAGTTTAGCATGGGGAAGGACAGTCCCTGCTCAAGAGAGCTTACAATCTAAATGTTACAAACTATGTAGTCAGTGTAGGTAACTTACAAATTATGTAGTCAATGTAGGTAGCTTACAATCTAAAGGTTATAAACTATGTAGGGAAACTGAAAGAAGCCAAGAGAGAGATACATCTGGTGAAAGCGCAAGCGGAAGAACAAATGGCTAGAAATGTAAGAAGGGGTGACAAAAATTTCTTCAGGTATATTAGTGAAAGGAGAATGACTAAAAAGGGAATTGTGAGACTAAAAGATACTGCGAACCACTATGTGGATAATGATGAAGAAAAAGCAAATTTGCTAAATAGATACTTTTGTTCTGTTTTCACAGAATAAAATCCTGGAGAAGGACCGCGATGGACTGCAAAAAGTACAAATGAGATTGAAGTGGATAGAGCACCGTTCATGGAACAGAGTGTGTATGAACAACTTGAAAAGCTAAAGGTGGACAAAGCCATGGGACCGGATGGGATCCACCCCAGGATATTGAGGGAGCTCAGAGAGGTTCTGGAGGGTCCTCTTAAAGATTTGTTTAATATATCCTTGCAGACGGGAGAGGTTCCGAGGGATTGGAGAACGGCGGAGGTGGTCCCTCTTCACAAAAGTGGTGAAAGGGAAGAAGCTGGAAACTACAGGCCGGTAAGCCTCACTTCGATTATTGGAAAAGTAATGGAAGCGATGCTGAAGGAAAGGATGGTGAATTTCCTGGAAGCCAATAAGTTGCAAGATCTGAGACAGCATGGTTTTACCAAAGGGAAATCGTGCCAAACGAATCTCATTGAATTCTTTGATTGGGTGACAGGAGAATTGAATCAGGGACGAGCTATAGATGTAATCTACTTAGATTTCAGCAAAGCTTTTGACACGGTTCCCCACAGGAGGCTCTTAAATAAACTGGATGGGCTGAAGATAGGACCAGAAGTGGTGAACTGGATTAGGAACTGGTTGACGGACAGAGGGTGGTGGTGAATGGAATTCGCTCGGAGGAGGGAAAGGTGAGTAGTGGTGTGCCTCAAGGATCGGTGCTGGGACCGATTCTGTTCAATATATTTGTGAGTGACATTGCTGAAGGGTTAGAAGGTAAAATTTGCCTATTTGCGGATGATACTAAGATCTGTAACAGAGTGGACACCCGGGAGGGAGTGGAAAACATGAAAAAGGATCTGAGGAAGCTAGAAGAATGGTCTAAGGTTTGGCAATTAAAATTCAATGCGAAGAAATGCAAAGTGATGCACTTAGGGAATAGAAATCCTCGGGAGACGTATGCAGTGGTGTGCTGGAGCAGGCTCTCACAGGCTCGCAAGAGCCGGTTGTTAAGTTTTTAAGAATTTTGGGAGCCGGTTGTTAAAGTAGGGCCCTCCATGGCTACTTTAACAACTGGCTCCCAAAATGTGGGCTTGGGCCCCCTGCTGAATTCACTTTTACCTTTCTGGTGGGGATGCTGAGCCCTGCCAGCCAAGTAAATAGACTGCTGCTGCTCCCCACATCTTGTTTCCAGCTCTGAGCAGCAGGCTGGCACTTCTCCAGCATGTGTGAGAAGTTTCAGCATGCTGCTCAGAGCAAGACGTTGGGAGTGGTGGCAATCCATTTATTGGCTGCCAGCAAAGGTATGCCTAGCGTGCCTGCACGAAGGGAGGGAGGAGAGAGAGGCAAGTGTTGCTCCTCCCCCCCCCCCCCGGTCACCCCTGGCCCTTCCAACTGCAGAGCTGGCTACGTCCGGAGAAAGAGCCTGTTGTTACAAATTTACCAGCACACCCCTGGACGTATGTGTTAGGCAGGGAGAGTCTGATAGGAACGGATGGGGAGAGGGATCTTGGGGTGATAGTATCTGAGGATCTGAAGGTGACGAAATAGTGTGACAAGGCGGTGGCCGTAGCTAGAAGGTTGTTAGGCTGTATAGAGAGAGGTGTGACCAGCAGAAGAAAGGAGGTGTTGATGCCCCTGTATAAGTTGTTGGTGAGGCCCCACCTGGAGTATTGTGTTCAGTTCTGGAGGCCGTACCTTGCGAAGGATGTAAAAAGAATTGAAGCGGTGCAAAGAAAAGCTACGAGAATGGTAAGGGATTTGCGTTACAAGACGTATGAGGAGAGACTTGATGACCTGAACATGTATACTCTGGAAGAAAGGAGAAACAGGGGTGATATGATACAGACGTTCAAATATTTGAAAAGTATTAATCCGCAAACGAACCTTTTCCGGAGATGCGAAGGAGGTAGAACGAGAGGACATGAAATGAGATTGAAGGGGGGCAGACTCAAGAAAAATGTCAGGAAGTATTTTTTCACGGAGAGAGTAGTGGATGCTTGGAATGCCCTCCCGTGAGAGGTGGTGGAATTGAAAACGGTAACAGAATTCAAGCACACGTGGGATAAACATAAAGGAATCCTGTTCAGAAGGAATGGATCCTAAGGAGCTTAGCCAAGATTGGGTGGCAGAGCCGGTGGCGGGAGGCGGGGATAGTGCTGGGCAGACTTATAAGGTCTGTGCCAGAGCCGGTGGTGGAAGGCGGGACTGGTGGTTGGGAGGCGGGGATAGTGCTGGGCAGACTTATAAGGTCTGTCCCAGAGCCGGTGGTTGGGAGGTGGGGATAGTGCTGGGCAGACTTACACGGTCAGTGCTCTGAAAAGGACAGGTACAAATCAAGGTAAGGTATACACAAAAAGTAGCACATATGAGTTTATCTTGTTGGGCAGACTGGATGGACCATGCAGATCTTTTTCTGCCGTCAACTACTATGTTACTATCTATCTATCTATCTATCTATCTATCTATCTATCTATCTATCTATCTATCTATCTATAAACAAGACGGTTTCCTAAAGGACAAGTCCATAAACCACTACTAAATGGGAAAAATCCACAATTCCAGGAATAACATGTATAGAATGTTTGTACGTTTGGGAAGCTTGCCAGGTGCCCTTGGCCTGGATTGGCCGCTGTTGTGGACAGGATGCTGGGCTCGATGGACCCTTGGTCTTTTCCCAGTGTGGCATTACTTATGTACTTATGTAACAACACTGGAGTTGTGCATATTTAACATTAACTCATAATTCACCAAAACACCTAAAACCCAGTGTTCGGATTTCAAAAATGGACCAAGTCATCAAAACTAGTTTGTGGAGGTTCTACCAGCATAGCTGTTTTTATTCTCCAGATATCTCAGTGATGAGGAGATTGAGTTATCTTATTTACATTCAACCATTTCATAATAACTTATAAAACCTGTGCTAGTTTTTGGCTA
Organism: Microcaecilia unicolor; assembly: GCF_901765095.1. Classification (NCBI taxonomy): domain Eukaryota; kingdom Metazoa; phylum Chordata; class Amphibia; order Gymnophiona; family Siphonopidae; genus Microcaecilia; species Microcaecilia unicolor. Next base: position 404,844,816 of record NC_044033.1, read on the forward strand.
GCAGTATCAAATGAAGGGAACAATTCACACTTTAACTGAAAGTTATCTACGTAATTATAACAATCAAGCAGCAGTTAAAATTAAATATTGGGGGTCAGTATTCAGTGATGGTGGTCACCATATTTATTTAAATGCCAGCCGCAGCATTTATATAAGTTCATATATTCAGCATGTACATAAGTACCCTAAGTGCTATTCTATAAGAGCACACACAAGTTCTGTAGTACGTAATTGCAAGGGGGTGTATACCTGGGAGGAGCATGGGCAGTATATGCGCAACTTACAGAATTCTGTAAGTTATGAGTACCCTTGCTGCATGTGGATGGACGCAGTTACACCAGGTCTATGCTGATGCTAGGCTATGCTAGCCAGTGGCGTAGCTATGGGAGGGGGGGCCCAAATTGGCTCTGGGGCTCCTGGTTTGGCTGGCAGGGGTCCCCAACCCACGCCATCTGAAGCGCTTGTCCCTTGCTGGTCTCACTGCATTGCCTACCCTACTCTTCTCAGTCGCGCCATGCATGCTCGTTTTAGTGAAACTGAGCATGCGCGACACTTCACGCATGCTCAGTTTCATTAAAATGAGTGTGCACGGTGTGACTCAGAACAGAGCATGGCAGGCAATACGAGACCAGCGCAGGAGAAATGCTTTCGCTGGTGGTGTTTGGGGACCTCTACCAGCCAAGGTGCCATCATGTAGCAGTGGCTGGGGGGGGGGGGCAGCAGCAGGGAGGTGGGTCAAAATATGCCCCCCCCACCTTGGGCTTTGGTCCCCCTCCCGTCAAGGTCTGGCTATGCCCCTAATCCTATCATTGTATAATGGGATCTACGCACTCAAATGCCATTATGGGTTAAATTCAGTAAATGGCACCCAAATTTGGGCACTGAACAAAATGAGTGCTGAGCACTATTCTATAAATGGTGGTCCAAGTTGGGCGCTGTTTAGAGAATAACGCTTAGTGCCAGGGTCCACACCTAATTTTGGGCATGAGGATTTACACCAACTGAAACCTGATGTAAACCCCCATGCCGAATTTAGGCAGGGATCTCCCGAATTCTCTAATACTGCGCACATCTTTGGTAAACATCCCTGACCCTACCATGCCCCTCCTATGGCCAAACCCCCTTTTAAGTTGTGTGCAAAATAAATGTATGCAAGCATCTTTATAGAATACTGCCTAGCAAAATGTTCGCATAAATCCAAACTGTTGCACATTAGCGCCAATAATTGATTGCTTTATTGGCACTAATAGGCTCCTTACTCATTTGATTTGTTCATGCAAATGGGACATGCATCCAAATTTGCATGCTTGATTTTAAGCACCATTTAAAGAATTCCCCTATATATGTTCATGTTCACTTTATTTGATATACCGCCTATATAAAAATACAAGTCTAAGTGGTTTACACAATACATATATGTGCATATCTATATGGGGGGGGGACAAATAATATCACAACAGAGACAAATAGATAATAATCCATAGACAGGCACAGAGTGATAAATGAGGAATGGGAAGATTACAATTAAAAGCAAGGAGAGGTGGGAGGGCCACGACACAAAGTAGGGCATACAAAACTCTTTGTCTATTATAGAATAGTCTCACCGCTCAGCACTGGGGCACCTGGAAGGAGATGCCCAGCCTCCATAGTCAGCAACACCGAAATATGTATTTGCAGCTGATTGTAGGTGCCACTATCCATTTAGGGGTGAACAGCCGAACAGCAGATATACATTTGTCCTCTGTAATAGGTGCGTAACCGCTATATTTTTTAATATCTGGGGGCCTTGTAGGGGTAATTGTGTAAATGCCAACATTTACACACCAGTACTTGTGTAAATGTTCAAAATACTGGCATATACATGCATCCATTTGCACACCTACATGTTATTCTATATGTTATGCCTTACATATACCCCTGGATTCTATTATCAGGCACCCAAAATCGGGTACTGAATTTTGGCGTGCATCAGGCATATTCCAAATTGCAATGATGATGCACAGCACTCCAAAACTGAGTAGCCTCAACTGTAACTGCACAGACCACATATTTGCCACACTTTCTATGATCTTTATATCCAGAATCATATTTTGTCCAAATATCTGAACGACATAACGTCAACTAAATTTGTGTTACGAGAGTATCATCTCATACAGTGAGCCTTCTCAATAATATCGGAACATCCTTGCAGTACATGATATTGTTGAGAAGGCTCACTGTATGAGATGATACTCTCGTAACACAAATTTAGTTGACGTGATTCTGAATATAAAGGTTGTAGAAAGTGTGGCAAATGTGTGATCTGTGCAGTTACAGTTGAGGTTACCCAATTTTGGAGTGCTAAACATCATCGAATGTTTTCTTTACATTTTTCTACTTCCTGCATTTCAAAAGTGGTTATAAATATGATTACTTGTCCATGCAAATTGAAATACATTGGCCAAACTAAACAGATCTTAAAGACTAGAATAATTGAACACATTGAGTGGAGGTCCCTAGTACAGAGAAGAGTGAACTAAAAATCCTCTAACATCTAGTTCTCTTGTGCAGCAGAGAGAAGAGGTATAATTGTTTCCTGAGTCTTTTGGATTGGACTAAACATAGTGCTGATATATTAATTAAGAGACCTGATGTGATACCATATAGAATGTAAAAAACTATACATGCAGCTTTGAACCTGATTCTTTCCACCATGGGGAGCCAGTGCAGTTTAACCTGATACACTTATACCTTTTTAGTTTGAAAATCAATCGTACTGCAGTATTCTGCATTATTTACAGTTTACCTGGGTATTAAGACTTGATGCCAAGAAATAGAATGTTGCAATAGTCAAGGTATGGCAAGACCAGCATTTGGATCAATAGTATGAATGATTTCTCATCAATGGACAATCGAACTAGTCATAGTTGTCTCATTTAAACAATGTTTTTTCTAGAGATGATTGGTGTGGGAGGAGAAAGATAAGGTGGAATCCACAATTACTCCAAGCACTCTAGCTTCTGATTCTACTGCAAATGTTTTATTGCCGTACAGTATTATTAAAGAAGGGACGTCTACCCCAGGGTTATGGAACCTCAAAATCTTAGTTTTCATCTAATTCAGTTTTAGTTTATTTGCTAGGGCCCAGTTCTGGATAGCATCCATCCCAGCTGTTACTACCCTGGTAAGATCGTGGTTGGGGGGAATAATGGTAGAAGAATATCATCAGTATAAGATAGAAGAAGCTCGCCTAGTCCCAAGTAAATTGAGCCAAGCATGGACATAAAGAAGTTAAACAGAATTGGAGAGAACGCGGAGCCCTGCAGGACCCCACAGTCCAGCAACCAGTAGCAGGAGAGGTGATGATTTTGTTTGTCCAAATAGGTCCTGTTAGATAAGAATTCACTGAACCATGCGAGGATGATCCAGAAATGACAATTTGATCCAACCACTCGAGCATCAGGACATGATCAACTGCAAGGAAGGCTGCTGAAATGTTGAACTGGAGCAATAACACTTTATTGCCCTTGCATAGGTGTTGTTTAACGTATGTGGTGAGTGTGAGCAATAAGGATTTGGTACTAAGTGCTGCCCTGAACCCGAATTGATACCAGTGTAGAGTAGAGAAGCGCTCTAAGCACGTGGAAAATTGTCTACTGATATAGATTTCCAATATCTTCATGAAGAGAGGTATGCTGACCACCAGGCAGTAGTTTGCAGCTGATGTCATGTCAAGACCTGGGTTTTTCAGTAAGGGGGTAAGGACAATTTTGCCCATGTCAAGAGGAAGCAAACCTGTCTTCAAGAGCCCATTAAGTTCTGCCGTTATGCACTGAATCGCCTCTGTGGGGATTGCAGGGAACAGGGAAATGGGACTTTAAGATGCAGTGGGATTTCGAGCATGTCATCAGGAGTGATTTTACTGTGAAGGCAGTTGAAAAGAGGACCAACTTTGGTCTGACTTGGCTACCTGAGTAGGGCCACTTCCAGTTGCAGGCTGCATCTTGGGGTTTGGGGTTTTTTTTCCCCAGAGAAGGGTTAACTATGGAAATGTCAGACTGATTTATGCAATTTTATTGGCAAAGAAATCTGCTAGGATCTGGGCGAATGGAGTGAGTTGCTGTAGACAGTCGGCCTCTGCAGTGGTTGTTAATCTTCTTAGTAGAGTGAATAGCCTTTTGTTATCTAGGATGTCTTGGCCTACTAAGCTACTGTAGTATGTTAGATTTGTAGAGACAAAAGGCAAGTCTCCAGGTAAGTTTGTCAGAAGAGGTATGAGTTATTCTCCATTGTTTTTCAAGCAAATTTCACATTCTAACTGCCAAGGATTTATAGTTGTCTCTGCTATGTAAGCACCAGATTGGAGGTTCTTTCCTCCTTTCTCCTCCCAATATGGCGTCCTTCTCCTCTTTTCTGCTATGTTGACTGAGGGCGAATGAAGCGACAGAAAAGGTTCCACAAATCTCAGAACAAAAATCAAACTGCTTATTTCCAATTTCCAAATCCAAATGCTAACAGGATCTCCCTTATGTAAGACAGGTCTCTTTAGGAACTGAGGCCATCTTGAAGTAGGTTACCAGATGCTCAAATTTTCAAGGATAGCTCCTGATTTTGGAGCAGTGTCCTTGGCTCCACAGTTAACAACAACCTCCTTTCCCTGACTCTTCTTGTCTGTCCTTTCAGACTATCTGACTTTTAACCTTTCTCCTCAGACAAGCAGGGGAATGCAGGGACACCTCTTGGTGATGTCACCAGTGGAGGCAGAGCACTCCTTCTGCCCACAGAAGTCTATTTTTTAGACTGCTCTGAGCCTTGGCAGGGGTTCCTGTGCTTCCCTTAGTGCCCTTCCTCCTTCATCTCTTCATCCACCGACAGATGTAGATGTGGTTTTCCTCCTCTCTTCTCACTGTAAGCAGACAGCAAGCTCTATTTAAATAATTACACAGTGGCTTTGGTTACTTTAAAAAAAAGGGAGGGGGAGTCACATACAAGTGTCAGCTGCCTTCATTCTCCTCACTGTGGACCATTCAGTTGGTGGTTGGAACAAATCAGCTCATTACGGTTCTCTTCTAGCTGCTTACCCAGAGGTGAGGTAAACATTTGAAAAGGTTTTTGTCCAATGTTCCTCCTCTGCCTTGGGCACTCCCTTCATCACAGATCTATGCCCCTCTCTTTCTTGTCCTCAGGCTTATATTAACATAACCATAATGCATCCAAAGTAATTATAAACCTCTGAAGAGTGACTTCATGACACGGGATTGAAAACCTCCCCACAACCCTTCCCCCACCTCAAGAAAAAAAAGCAAATGACCTGACCACAACAAAGGCCACACATCTTTTTTTTTCTTTCTGGGAAATAAGCACAAGCAAAATATAAATACAATAATTGTTGAACAAAGGAAAGGCAAGCCAGGAATTAAAATAGTGGAACAGGGAAAGAGATAGGCACATGCTGACTTTTTCAAATGTAAACTTTTTTCCCAGGCTGCTGATTTGGTATACAATGAAGAAAAAAAAATAGTGTTTGGTGTACTAATAATCAATGAAAATTATGAATTACAATTTTTGAAATAACTGGCTCCCAAGTAAAGGAACCAGCTCTGTGGGTGCCGGTGGATGCTCAGCATCCTCAATATTGAGAAAGCTCCTTATTTTACTACCACTACTACTACTACAACAACAAATCATTTCTATAGCGCTACCAGTCATACGCAGCGCTTCACAATTGAACATGAAGAAAAGACAGTCCCTGCTCAAAAGATCTTACAATCTAATTCAGGACGGACAGACAGACAGGACAAACAAGGGATAAGGGTAGGACAGACAGATAGGACACAGAGGGAAAGGGACTATTGAAGAGAGGAAGACAAGATAAAGGTTACGAGCAGGTGACAAGTTAGGAATTAAAAGCAGCATCAAACAGGTAAGCCTTTAGCCTGGATTTGAAGGCGGCCAGGGATGGAGCTTGATGTAATGGCTCAGGAAGTCTATTCCAGGCGTAAGGTCCAGAGAAGGGTAATTTGTATTCAGTTTGGCACTCGCAAACATTTTCAAATGCTCCCAAGTGCAAACAGTCAATGGGCCCTGCTTGCTAAGCCGTGCTAAGGGCATGCTAGCATTTTGCGTGTGCTAATGATTACCTTAGTAAACGAGGCCCAATATGTCTTCCGTGATATTTTCCTGAAACAAGCAAAAAGTTGAAATGGATTTATATAGCTATATATACATATAAAAAATGAATAATTGTTTTTGACAGCAAGTATACAAATGTAACATTTAATTATGGTAATTATATATACATATGCATATATATATAGATGCTGCTGTTAAAACATATAATTCTGCCAAGGGAAGCACTGCCCTGCTTTGCTGCGTGACCCAATCGCTGATATTCTGCACAATAAACAAAAAGACTGAAAAACTGTAAAATTGTTTAAAAAAAAAAAAGAGATGGCCTGGTGGAATTACAAAACCTAAGTATTAGTTTGCACGTGCTGTTATGATTAAAGAGGCCCCTGTGACGCAGTGCATTTCACTAGCCCAACGTTTTATGCCTGTAAAAACACACGTGCTGTGAAAAGCATGTATATTTCCACCCGCACAAGAATATGATAATCAAACTACATTTTTATGTGGGTAAACACAAGTTTACCCACATAAACACATATGATTATTGTACCCAGAGAGTGCAACCGACCATACAAAATTTTCCATCTACTGCTCTGTAGCCTCATGATCTGCAGACAAAAATTCTCAGTAGCTCCCAGGTAACAAATATTGTGGTGACACTAAAACTTATGAAGTGAGCCAGCATTACCGAGGTACTTTCAACATCATAAAATGCTGTTTGACCAACACCATACTCTTGCTGGATTTTAACCATTTTTACTTCCTGATGGTTATTGGACAGAGAACAGAGGATACGATTAAATGACCATTTTTTTTTTCAATGGAGGAGGAGGGTGAATAGTGGAGTGCTGCAGGAATCTGTCCTGGGACCAGTGTTGTTTAACATATTTATAAATGATCTGGAAATGGGAACGACAAGTGAGGTGATTAAATTTGCAGATGACACAAAACTATTCAAAGTTGTCAAAACACATGCGGATTGTGAAAAATTACAGGAAGATTTTTAGGAAACTGGAAGATTGGGTATCCAAATGGCAGATGAAATTTAATGTGGACAAATGCAAAGTGATGCACATTGGGAAGAATAATCCAAATCATAGTTACCTGATGCTGGGTCCAATTTAGGAGTCAGCAGTAAAGAAAAAGGTCATTGTAGACAGTACGCTGAAATCTTTTGCTCAGTGTGCTGCAGCTGTCAAAAGAGCAAACAAAATACTAGAAATTATTAGGAAAGGGATGCAAAATAAGACCAAGAATATTATAATGCCATTGTATCACTCCATGCTGCAACCTCACCTTGAGTATATACCAGTAAGTGCATGGGCACTGGATCCCATATATTACATAATCAGAATTGCAATCAGAACTGATTTCAAAATGTAATATCGATTAAGCTGCCGGATCCAAATTTTCTCGATGTCCAGTGCATACTGGCTGTACACATATCTACTGCATTTACCATGATTACCCTTCACTAAATCTTTCCTCTCTAAATTTCTATTTCTACCTAATACTTCTCCCAGATTAGATCTTCTACTATATGCAAAACTAGGGGAATGCTCAAACCATTTGTGATATGAAAGCAGAGGCCAATATTTTATGAGGAGCTGTTGTACCTAGTAGACTTGTGTGTAATATGGCAAAACACAGGTTAACCGCGACTCAGAGCATTATTACTCAAGGCTTTAAAAAAGTAAAATCAAAATATTGAAACTGTATTGTCCATGATATATAAAACAGACTTAACAAATAACGCCGAGAGAACAAAAACAGAAAGTTATGTTGCCAATAGTAAGTCAAATCCAAAGGATAATTTCTTGTAGAGCCCGTAACTCAGTCTTCAAGTTATGATTGGCTATCCAAAACAAAACCTTATAAAGCTATTTGCTATTTAATTGTCTAAAAAAAAAGCACTTAATGAAGGTAATAAAAAGTTATTCCTCAAGGAGCCCTTTTGCAAAGCTGCAGTAAGCCCACCACGCATGCCAATCCGGAACTACCGCAGGAGCCTGGTGATAGTTACCACCACTAGTGTGCCCTATTTTTGTAGCGCCGGAACTTAACCCACTAGTGCCTGATGTTGCCATATGGCTTATTATGGGGACATTGGGCACTTATGGGTTAACCGGTGGTAATTAGCGCTGCCCGGTTACTGCCGTGTTAGCATGGGATCCCTTACCGCTATCTCAATGGGTGGCAGAAGGGGCTCCCCACTGAAATGGCCATGTGGTTACTTACTACACAGCCATTTCTGTTTCCCAAAAATAGACAGGCTTTTACCCGCTGTGGTAAAAGGGAGTCTCAGCACACATCAAAAACATGCGCTGATTCTAGTGTAGTCCCCCTTCTACTGCAGCTTAGTAAAAGGACCCCCAAGTGAACAATTTTGTACTTAGCTGGATAGTAAAGTAAAGTAAAAAAAAAAAGCAGTACCTATATCAAGAACTTCTTCTTTCCTCAGTTACAGAAACAGAAGCCACCACCTTCTTGCCTGTGTAGACTTTGCCTCTTCAGGAAACCTACGGATTTTGAAACCACAAAAAGAAAGCTAGGAAAAATGCCCAAACACTGCATTTCAAACTGGCATCATTAGAAATGAAAACAGAGTAAAGGTTTAGGAGAAAGTAGAGCACAAGACTACCAAGCATATACTCTCACACTGTGGGATTTTATGGCCACAGAATTAAACCACGTTCTAACAAAAAAAAAAAAAGTAATCAAAATGCCATGTTTCAGCAAATCTTTCTGCTCTGAGTAAATGGCGGCTGAGAGGAGATATGATAGAGGTCTATAAAATAATGAGTGGAGTTGAACAGGTAAATGTGAAGTGTCTGTTTACGCTTTCCAAAAATACTAGGACTAGGGGTCATGAGATGAAGCTACAACGTAGTACATTTAAAACAATTCACTCAACGTGTAATTAAACTCTGGAATTCGTTGCCAGAGAATGTGGTAAAGGTGGTTAGCTTAGTGGAGTTTAAAAAAGGTTTGTACGGCTGCCTGATCATGAGAAATATTTAAGACAGAAAGCATATCCACTTGTTCTTTTTGTTCTGATACTACAGGGCAAAAGCAGAGGGATGTAGCAATTTTATTTGCCAGGGATGTTCCGGTGTGAATACAGAAGGTTAAGAGGAACTCTCAGGGAAAGTATCTTTTTGTCCAGCTAGCTACTGCAGAACAGCTTTATACCTTAGTGAAAGTACACACCCCTAATGAGGGTCAGGATAAATTATTTACCACCTTGTTGCATTTAATTATTCCCTTTGTGCAGGGTGCCTTGGTTTTGGGAGGTGACTTTAATGCCTGTATGCACCCTGTTTAGGATTCCATTAGCAGCGGATCTAGTGCTCAGCATACAATTTCTAGGGCTTTGCAGGGCATGGTCAAGGACTTGGGCCTCTTTGATGCTTGACGTAAGATTAATGTTAGAAAGCGTGATTACATTTTTTTATTCTGTACCGTATAGGATTTATAGCAGGATTGATTACATATTTGTAGTTTATCCCCTGCAGGGGCAGGTGCTATCTGCTAAGATTGGTAGCATTACACTCGCTGATCACTCTCCTTGCTGGGTGACTTTTATGGGATCATTAACAACTCTCCCTTGCAAGATGATAAACTTCAGAATGCTTATAGAGAGATGCCGCATTTATTTATTTACAGACTAATTGTATTTATTTATTCATGACATTTATGCCCCACATTAGCCCGAAATAGGCTCAAGTTCAATGCGGCTTACAAACAAACAATAAAGTGAATAAAACATAATGTACATTCTTCATTCTGGTTCCTCTATTGGGCTTGTTTGGGATGCCTTAAAGGCTGTTTCTTAGGGGCTTTTTATTTAAAAGGTCTCTGAGTACAAGCAGGCAAGGCTACATAAGCGGGAACAGTTGCTTTCACCAATCTTAGCATTGGAGCAGCAACATAAGGTTTCAGGTTCTCCTTCCATCTATAGGGCATTAGAAGTGGCCCGTCTAGAACTTGATTCTTTACTTGTGAGTGATGTTGAATACTTGGCTGAGCATTTAAAGGTATGTCAGTATGAGTGCAGTAATAAATCTGGCACATTCTCTGAGGAGGCAACAGGTTGAGTGTTTTGTGCCTAAGATTAAAAATGACCATGGACAGCTTTTGACTTCTAACAGTGACGTTACAGCGTGTTTTAAAAGTTTTATCAAGAACTTTATATACATGACTCTTTTATTGATGGGCAGGCCACTGCAAATTATCTGGCTGGGATGGATTTCCCTGCATTGTCCAAAGCTTTGAGACAGAATGTGGATATACCTATTACTGCCAAAGAGGTCTGGCAGAGTATTAAAACATTGAAGGCTGGTAAGGCTCCTTGCATTGATAGCTATACAGAGGAATTTTATAAGCTTTTTGGAATTGAATTGGGTCCTCTATTAGCTCAGTTGCTTAACCTGGTACGTGAGGGTGAGCCCCTGCCAACATCCATGCTTGAAGTTTGGATCTCTGTCATTCCCAAGGATGGGAAGGATTGTGTGGATTGTCACTCCTACCATCCTGTATATGTTCTGAATATGGATGTTAAAATATTTTCTGTGGTTCTGCCTTCTTTAGTGCATGCAGATCAAATTGGCTTTGTGCCATGTTGTCAGGCCTCGGACAATGTTAGATGGGTTCTGAACTTGATGCATCTTGCCATGACCACCAAGAAGCCCTTAGCCAATCTGAGCAACAATGTAGAAAAAGTGACCAATCACATTCACCAAGCAGCCCTTGGCCATTCTGAGCATCAATGCAGAAAAAGCACTCAATTGCATTCATTGGGGCTTTGTGGAACAGGTTCTGACCAAAGTTGGTGTAGATGTTCAATGTTTAATTTCAGGTGGGGTGAGGGCCCTGTATAGCCATCCTAAAGCTTGTGTTATGGTCAATAGGGTAGCTCTGAGTTGTTTGAGCTAGGTAGGGGGACACAACAGGGGTGCTCATTGTTGTCCCTTCTATTTGTTCTTCTCATGAAGCCATTTACTGCTTTTGTGTGCTCTGTACCTGATGTTTCAGGCATATGAGTGGCTGCTACTCAGCACAAAATTGCCTTAGTTGCAGATGATGTACTGATGTTTGTGACTAACCCCACTGTTTCTTTCCCCAACCTGTTAGCTGAGAAGCCACATTATTCTAGTCTTGGGTTTTAAAGCTGATTTGTGTAAATCGATAGTTTTGAATGTTAATTTGCCTGCTGTGTTGCAGAGTGTCTTGCAATCTTCTTTTTCATTTTGCTGGGCTGTTGGTAGTATCAAATATCTCACTTTTATGTTAACTCCATGTTATTCAGATTTGTTCTGAGCTATCTAAGCTTCTTTCGAAGATTTAGGCTGACCTGGAGCGATGGTCCTTCCTTCCATTGTTTTGGTTTGGGAAAATAGCTACAGTGCACATGAATATATTGCTGAGGCTGCTCTATCTTTTCCAAGTTTTACCAATTGTGGTGCCGAGTAAGTTTTTGTAGGCAACTCAGGCTAGTTTTCTCAGGTTTGTTTGGGACAATCGCCCTCCTCACTTGGCAAGGTAGGTGCTTTATCAAGACAGAAAGATTGGTGGTTTGGGACAGTGGTGTGCTGGAGCGGGCTCTCACGGGCTCGCGAGAGCCATTTGTTAAGTTTTTAAGAATTTTGGGAGCCGGTTGTTAAAGTAGGCCTCCCCATGGCTACTTTAACAACTGACTCCCAAAATGTGGGCTTGGGCCCCCTCCTGAATTCTCTTTTACATTGCTGGCAGTGATGCTGGCCCCACTAGCCAAGTAAATAGACTGCTGCTGCTGCTCCCTGTTTCTGACTCTGAGCATCAGGCTGAGACTTTTCATGCAAGCGCAAGAAGGTTCCATCATGCTGCTCAGAGCCAGAAACAAGCAGCAGAGAATGGTGGCAGTCCATTTATTGGCTGGTGGGGTGCAGCAAAGGTATGCTTAGCGTGCCCGCACAAGGGAGGGGAGAGAGAGACATGTACTCCCCCCCCCCCACACACACCCACACCCACACACACAAAATTTCAGGGCCAGCTATGCCCGGAGAGAGAGCCCGTTGTTAAAAATTTACCAGCACACCCCTGGTTTGGGAGTACCTAATATTCATCTTTATTATAAAGCTGCTCAAGCTAGAGTAACAGTGGAGTGCCAACAGGCTTTAGACTACAAGTAATGAACTGCGTTGGAGCAAAGTTTGGTGGAGGCAATGAAGTTGTCTCAATTGCTTTGCCCTTTCCTTTCTGAGCACACTACCAGAACCCTCATCCACACTCTTATCACCTCTCGCTTAGACTATTGCAACTTGCTTCTCACAGGTCTCCCACTTAGCCATCTCTCTCCTCTTCAATCTGTTCAAAATTCTGCTGCACAACTAATATTCCACCAGTGTTGTTATGCTCATATTAGCCCTCTCCTCAAGTCACTTCACTGGCTTCCTATCTGTTTCCGCATACAGTTCAAACTCCTCTTATTGACCTATAAGTGCATTCACTCTGCAGCTCCTCAGCACCTCTCCACTCTCATCTCTCCCTACATTCCTCCCCGGGAACTCCGTTCACTGGGTAAATCTCTCTTATCTGCAACTTTCTCCTCCACTGCTAACTCCAGACTCCGTTCCTTTTATCTTGCTGCACTATATGCCTGGAATAGACTTCCTGAGGCGGTACGTCAAGTTCCATCTCTGGCCATCTTCAAATCTAAGTTAAAAGTCCACCTTTTTGATGCTGCTTTTAACTCCTAACCCTTATTCACTTGTTCAGAACCCTTATTTTATCATCCTCGCTTTAATATTCCTTTATCTCTTATTTGTCCTGTTTGTCTGTCCTAATTAGCAGGGCCGTGCTAACACGGTAAGCGAGGTAAGCACCGCAGGGGGGCGCCGACCTCTGGAGGGTGCCTACCGTTTCCTGAGGTCAGCTGACTTGCAAAATATTTTACCTGAAGCTGTGATTCTCCTCTTTCCCCTGCCCTCCCCTCTTCGACCACAGTGCTCACTGAGGCAGGCAGGCTCTGCTAAAGCTGTTTGAAAGAATACAACCAGTGCTATTTATGTCTTTGTTGTGGGACGAACTCCTCATTCAGGGTGAGCTTGAACAACATTCAAATTAAAGAGAACAGCCAGGTTTGGAGGGAGGTGTGCAAGTGAGACTGGGGAGAAATAAAAACTAAATAGTGTAATTGTTAAAATCTGTAAGTGGTTCAAAGTTTTTGGTTTTTTTTCTCTGAGCTTGTACACCGAGAGGAGGGCATGACTGCAATGATGTTTACATAATTGTCAGGTAACCCGATAGCTACAGCTAAAAGCCATTTCATTGGCTGATGGTTCCAACAGTAGTTTCAGAGGAAGTTTAGCTGACGTAGTCTAGTAGAGCTGGTAACTGAAAATCTAATTGGTTTTTTTTGGTGTTTGTTTTATATAAAAGATTCTCCTTGGATAGGGAAAAGTCTGTGATATGTGAAAATATATTTTGCTTTAATGAAATTGCTAAACTTTAGAGTCAGAGACTTATCAATGATCAGAAAAAGAAAGTCACCAGACAACAAAGGTAGAGAAAAATCATTTTATTTTCATTTTAGTGTTTGGAATATGTCCACTTTGAGAATTTACATCTGCTATCTTATTTTGCAATGTATAGCAATTTGTTTCTAAGAATATTGCTGACAATTCCTGTCAGTGTGGCAAGTGGTGAGCGATCATTTTCACGGTTAAAAATAATAAAAAACTAGTAAAAAATGCCCGTTTCAAAAGGGAAGGAAACGGGCACTAGCAAGGCCATCCCCCACCCTCCCTCCCTCCCTTGCTGTTCCAGACTCTGCCGTCCCTCCGTTTTCACCCCCCCTTTCCGCGACCCAGTCAACCCCCCTTCTTGGTGAAAACCGTCCCCTGCTGCCGTCCAGTACCTGTGCTGATGGGGGACCCCAACCCCCATCAGCCGAAGTCCTGTGCTGGCCTTCGAGGTGTTGCTTCTTCAATGATTTTGTGACCAAGCTGCTCTGCGTGCATCTGACATCAGATGCACGCAGAGGAACTTGAACCGAAGATCATTGAAGAAGCAATGGCGCAAAGGCCAGCACAGGACTTCGGCTGACGGGGGTTGGGGTCCCCCGTCAGCACAGGTACTGGACAGCGGCGGGGGACGGTTTTCGCCGAGAAGGGGAGGTCGACTGGGTCATGGAAGGGGAGTGCAGTGGGCTGTAACACAGGGGGAGGAGTAGGGAAACACGCGGAGCTTTGGTATCAGCTGCCACTAACGTCAGTGCGTGCCTGCCTAGCAGACCACCTCTGAGGGAGGCACGGTCCCAGGCACATCTTGTTGGAGGTGAGAATTATTATATAGGATTATTTGCGATCAAGTATACCTTTTATTAAATTTAGATATTAGATATGTATCATATGTCAAAGAATAAAGTGGTTGCTCAAAGCATATTCTAAGCACAATCACTCAACTGCAAAACACTATGTACAACTTTGTGCAAAAACACGCTCAGAACCTTACTGTACCATAAATATTACACTGGGCAGAACCTAATACACCAATATACCACCCATACGGAAAATGCAGACCGTCAACAATATGAAACAAGGGATCATACCATCACAATTCTCATGTAGAGCCACAAAACACCCTAATTCATGTTTAATGTGGGATAAAATGCCATAAATAAGTAAATAAATATAAACTTTTAATGTTGAGCACCTGATTCTCAAAGTGGACATATTCCAAACACTATAATGAAAATAAAATGATCTTTTCTACCTTTGTTATCTAGTGACTTTTTCTGATCATGCTGGCCCAGTATCCAATTCTGCTGCTATCTGTCCTCAGTGCAGGTCAGGAAGTCATCCTCGTTAAATATCTCCCTGGCAATCCAGGACACCTCCAGCCAACCCCCCTGCTCTACGAGCAGTAAGGTAAACAAACCATAAACCAATTTCTACAACTGGTTACACAAGGCTAGAGGGCTTTCACTGCAGCTCCTGCTGTGAGGATGGAGGTAAATCAACAATTTAAACCCCTCAGAGCACAGCAGGAGAGGCTTAGCCTCTCCAAGCCTCTTATACCGGGCGCCTATGATTTAAACCACACCTAATGCATGGTTGAAGAAGCTTCTTTGGTTTGTCACTGAACATCTAGGGGACATTCTTTGGAGGATCTGAAATTTGTGGTGTTTTAATTATTGTCCCTTCCCAAAGGGGGTGATCTAACACTCCATCTGTGGCAGAAAGAACAGCAATAGATATTTCAGTGGCGAACAATGGCCCCCCCTGGGTTTGAACTGCGAAGTGGAGTGGTGGGAATTTTTAGAACTTTGTGTATTTGATTGGACAACTTAGACTTTATTCATCTTTCTTTACCCTATGGTATGAGTTTTTGTGGAGCATGTTCCTTTGAGTGTGTTTTTATTTTATTTTATTTTATTTTATTTGTTACATTTGTATCCCACATTTTCCCACCTATTTGCAGGCTGAATGTGGCTTACATAGTACTGTAAAGGTGTTCGCCAATTCCAGTATGAACAAATACAGTAAAGTTGTGGTAGAATAAGGTTCATGTATAACAGACACATTAGGGAATCGTAGAGAGGAAGAGAATCATAGAGAGGAAGAGTTCTTATATGTCCATTTCGAGTTTTGGTTTTGTTGTGTTGCAGGGTACAGGCATTTAAGTTGGGTCGGTAGGGTATGTCTTTTTGAACAGGTTGGTTTTTAATGTTCTTCCCTCATATTCATGGAGGCATGTTGTTTTTGTTTTATATGAATATGTTGGACATTGTTATATCAGATTGCATTGCCTGTAACAATTTACATTGCTTGTGCCTTTACAAAAGGCAGGAAGTGCCTTTACAGGTATACATGCCTATTGTATGGCGAAAAACGTAAACTATCTGTAGTGGTGCCAAAGTGTACATAGAGAGTTAGAGCATGGGTCGCAGGAGCAGACAGCTCTGATCCCTAGGCTCCTGCTGTACCAGTTGCAGGTGGTAGGAAGCAGCAGCAACAGCCCAAGTTTACAATATTAGCATTCAAGTGTGTCTTTTATTTTTTGTTAAATTCATCACCCTCACCAACTGGAATTTCACTTCCCCTCCTAGAGCGGATTCACAGAGGACACTTCCCTTTGTGGGCTCCTCTGACTCATCATTAAGCATGTTAGAGGAAGCAGGGCTAGGACCACCTGGAGCTGGCCGAGGGGCAGAGCGAAAGCAGCTCTGGGACTACAATTGCTGTGAGAGCACACTGCTCTGTTAGCAGCATCAATGCATTGTTATGTGTCTGGCGTCAAGGGCTTGAACTCTGCAACTTCTTCAGGGAGATCTTCCATTGAGTTGTTGTCCTATTCTGGAAGGCAGGCAGGCTCATTGGCATAGGCACCAACATTTCAGAATGATTGGGGTTGCCAAAGCTCAATACAAATTAAACGTCCCTGGACACAGTGGAGTTTTCTCAAATTGGGGGTGCTCAGCACCTCCTGGCACATATAAAGCTCGCTTCTGTGCTCAGTGGAGACTTATGGTACACCTTCTGCATCTTGCAACTCCTTTTTTTGCTCACCCTGGGCTGATAGCTCCATTCCCCTTCAGGAGTCTATGCTGCTGATGCCTTATGGTGTACTTTGCTCAGACCAGAAGACCCTGCCATCCTTCGTTATGTTGAGCATGTTCCCATGAAGACAAGGACAAAACAAAATCAAGTGGTCATTTCACTGTATTAAGAACTCAAAGATTCTGGCAATTTCCTAGGGTCATTTGATTGTGGTCCCCTTGCAAAGTTTAGGGAAGGAGCTGAAAAACTCAGAGGTTTTGAAGGTTTCACAAAGGAGCCAGATTTCAATGTGAGAGGTGTGGATATTCCTTAATTCTTTTCTTTCAGTATTATTTTTAGAAAACAATTCTTGGAAGTAAAGACATCAGTGTGCTTTAAGCTGTCTCACAGTGCAGTTTCTAATGCAATTCCCGACATTTACTGCTTGGATATAAATATGCAATGGGGTCACCTTCATCATGGGGGGGGGGGGGGGGGGGGGGGGTTGGAAGGTCTTGATCTAGAAGCGTCTTGGGGGTCTTGATCTGGTGGGAGGACCTTGGGGGTCTTGATCTGGGGGCTGGTTTTCCTTGGGGGCCATGATGGAGGGGGGGGGTTAAGAGGAGCACAGTTGCCCCTTTAACATTGGGAATAGGAGCATCAGGCCATAGCTTTCAGAATAACGCTGCTTGTGAAATGGCTCTCAAGCAGGGTTTTCTTTTACCACAAGATTCAGCAACTTGCAGTTCTGAGACACTGAAGGTAGCTGAATCCTGTGGTAAATCAATGTGTGGTAAAAGCTTGCTTTTACCACACCTTATTTTCCCCCTAAATATGCACCTACTTGCATATATGCTAGTATTCTACACATTTATGAGTGCAAATGTTTAGCACCTAGCTTATAGAATTGTCCTTTGTATCTGCAAAACTTCTGCATTTATTGTTCAGGATGTTCCAACACTTTGCCATTCAATTAATGCAGAGAAAAGTTCTGTAGCATGTACTAACTGAATGGCAGTTTGCTACACCTATTCAAAGGCACTAACTGTCCAGTGTTATCTACCAGATCAATAGTGACTGTGCAGTAACTTCATGTGTGTTAACTGTAAGGTGCAGTCTCCGCCCCTTTTCTACATATTCTGCACCCTATACTATGTTTGTGGTTATCACAGAAATTACTGTGCCTTAACGGCTGCTAAGAAACTGTGTTAACAGCATGGCACTCATGGTTTTTTTTTTTACTGTGCATTAATTGCTGCATTAATAGCCAATAAACTTAGTAAATAGGGTCCTTAGACTTTTTCAGAGGATATTCTTCTAAACGTAAGCCTGATATCTGAGGAAATTCTTCATGGTACTCACTTCAGGTTGAGTTTCATGTAGTAGTACAGATATACACGGTATCACAGTAGTTGTCTATTCATGCCCTGATGCTCAGAACTCCCATGGTAAACCAACAGCACAGCATCTATACCGCTAGAGCTGTGCAGAAAATTAGCTCGCCAATGCTCAAAGGAAATGGTATGCAAATCATATGCGTGCTGTTAAAGCGAAAGCAAGGAGGAGGTTGTGCTTGCGCATGCACAGAACAGTTTCACAGTAAGCCCAGCTCCTGTGCGCATGTGTCAGGCAAATCCGAATATGAAGCACACATTGATGTCTGTTTTCTGTGCCTTTAAATATAAGCTTTTCATTTTTTTTTTTTTTACTTGGAAGGCTTATATTTAAACACAGGAAACAGGCGCCAATGTGTGCTTTCACTTTCGGGTTCACTTTGCGCACATTTGTTTCTCACTACCGGCTCTTGGGGGCTTGCACAGGCTTCTCTCTGCTTCTAAATGAAAGAAAAAACCAACAAATTTTAAAGACAGAATCGGGAGAAATCCTCTCTTCAAACACCCTAACGCCTGCTCTGAGCCGGCATAAGGTTTTCACTGGTAAGGGTGGCTTTGTTTGTGTCTTCTCTGAGCAGTGGGAAGGAAAAAGGAAATTACCTCATGAACATCCATTTGACTACATTAGCATGATATTTGTGCAAATCTTTGATCCTCTCATTGTTTCCTCTCACTAGAGACTTTGAACATTCTGCGCTCACTAATGTGAGTTCTAGTCCAGCACTAATGGCTTCTAGCGCCTGCACTTACTTCTGAGCATTGGGGCCTAAGAGCATTATCTAGTCTGTCCTCTAGTCCCTGCTTAATGTGTTAAAATAGACTTCGCTACTACTGTCTTCTTCCTTTGTACTTATCATGCGCTCCCCGTATATGTCCCAAGCATGCTTGACTAATGATCAATACTTTGGTTGCTATCACCTTTTCTGATAGGTTTATTCCAGACAGTGATTATTTTATCTGTAAAGTAGGAAAAATAAAGTAGCAACATAAAGAATGATTTCCAGTTGAGTGTTCAACCCCAGTTCTGATGGCAGTAAACATACAGTACTTTTACTATTTAAAGAACACTAAAAGATGAAACTATTCACATCACAACAGGAGGCTTTCCAGTGCCGTGAAATGAATCAGCAGCAAGTTACAACATGATTGACAAAAAGGTATAGACTTAAGTAAAACAAAAAAGGCATTAAGCATATGTCTGGGAAAAACAACAGAGGTTCTGTTCTCATTGAATGAATAAGCCATTGTAGATGCCTCGGAAAAAAAAATGTTGTATATAAACACCAGGAAAATCCAATCAAGATTAATTTTAAGAAATGGTAAGGGACAAACTTTATGATTAAAAAATCTTTGTGATACAGAGTATGTCTCTGTCATCAATATATGAAAGATTCTCACACACAGTATGTCCTTCCACAACATTTGCATGTGAAGCCTACTAGAAAACAATTTTTAATCTTTGTGGTTTATAGATATGATAGCAGTGGATACAATTTATTGTCAATCTAATCTAAAAGATAATATAATATTTCACATACATCTCATTGACCAACAAACAATATCTTCAGCTGTCTGAAAGTGATAGCAGATATATGAAATGCTTAGGTTTTGGCCTGGACCTACCTGTGACCTGGGATAGGGGCAGAAAGACAGGACCCTACAAAAAGAACCCCTTTCCATGGGGCAGAGCCTGAGATCCAAGTAGGCCAGCCTCTTGTGAGATGTGCTACGAAAGTTGGCCACAGAAAGAACAAAAAGGATAACACCAGCAGAAAAGACATCATTAGAGAACATAAGCATCACCATACCAGGACAGACTGAAGGTCCATCAAGTCTCTAACAGTGGCCAATCCAGGTCACAAGTACCTGGCAAAATCCCAAAAGAGTAAAATAGATTTTATGTTGTTTATCCCAGAAATAAGCAGATGATTTTCCCAAGTCCATCTTAATGGACGTTTATTTTAGGAACTTGTTCAAAGTTTTTAAAAACCCTGCTATACTAATTGCTTTTAACACATTCTCTGACAACAAATTCCAGAGTTTAATTACATTTTGAGTGAAGAAATATTTTCTTTGATTTATTTTAAATTTACTACTGTTATGTGCTCCCCTAGTCCATGTGTTTTTGGAAAGAGAAAACAAGCGATTCACATCTGTTCATTCTACTCCACTCAATATTTTCTAGACCTCTATCATATCTCCCCTCAGTCCTAGCCCTAGCCTCTTTAGGCTTTCCTGATAGGGAAGTTGTCCCATCCGCCTTACCATTTTGACGCAACAACAAAGGACATAAGAAAATATCAAACACAAGGAAGAAGGAGAGGAGTTCCCAGGAAAGGTTACCTGGTACATTCTTGGAACATTCTTGGGCGAGAGAAATCCATGACTATGTATATTTTTTGAGTTTGTTAGCAATTTTAGGGTCCTTTTACTAAGCTGCAGTCGTTGTTGTCTAGGCTAGACTAATGTAATATGTATATTTGTTTGCACTAAAGCTTTGATTAAAAGATTACAGTTAGTCCAGAATATAACCAGCTATCTGCTAGGAGCTGACTAGAGTGTTAGGAATATACATGACACAATAAAACCAATGGCAGAATATCGCTGGTCTCCAGGTAACTCCCTGTTCTGCCCCGGTACTATCTCCCGCTTAATATCAGCAGATAGCCGGCTAAGTAACATTTAACCGGCCAGGTACCATTCCTGGCTGGTTAAATGGTTTTGAATATCAGAGGGATAGTAAATGACAGTAGATTAAGACATGCATGATTAAACCCTGGCATTACATTCATAAAATATGAATGTCTCATCTCTACAAATCTACCTCTACAAATCTACAAAAGCTAACAACGTCCCACCTCTACTAATCTACCTCATCAAAAGCCTTCAGAAAACCACACAAACTATCGTCCTACCTCTATCAACGTCCCACCTCTACAAACCTACCACATCAAAACTCTTCAGAAAACTACATATAGTCCTTTCTCCTTAAAACAGTCCCTCAGAAAATTCTAAAGACTGTCGATATCCTCTCCATGTAATAACAGTTAAATACTGATGTAACTGTCAACCGAAATGTAAATTGTAAGCCACTTTGAACCAAAACTTGTTTTTGGATACCAGTAGGATACAAGAACGCATAAATAAATAAAATAAATGTGATAAAGTACACATACTTGATCCTGATCTGTCTCTGCCATTTTTGGGACACAGGCCATAGAAGTCTGCCTGGTACTGACCTTTTACTTCTCCACTACTGGAGATGCTGAATAAGCAACACTCCTGCCCATCATAAATCAGCAGCCATGAGGTCATTTAAGTTTTGCTTTTATTCCATCCTCTTTCTATTTAGAAATCATCTGTGCTTATCCCATGCAGTTTTGAATTCCATTACTGTTTTTGTCTCCACCATCTCCACTGGAGGGGTTTTCCAAGCATCCAGCACCCTGTCCATGAAAAAGTATTTCCAGATGTTAGAAGGCTGATAAAAAGAATGGAGGAACACTGTGATTTGTTGGTTTGAATGTGATTTTGTTGACTTGAAGATATTAAACTGTTTTCAGTAAGATATCTATGGAGTCTCGCTGATGATGAGATGTATGGTGTTAGGGCCAAGTTACTGTGCTATAACATTCAGTGAATTATGTTTCCTATATGGGTAGCATTATAGAGACAATATGAGTTCCACAAACTCTGCGACTCATACACCCTTGATTATACTAGTAATAATATTCAATACTGTGTCACATATCAGCTAATGTATAGCTTATAAAAGGGGTCTTTTCCAAAGGTGTGGTAGTGTTTTTAGCGTGCACCAAAAATAAGCATGCGCTAAATGCTAGAGATACTCATATATTCCTATCTGCGTCTCTAGCATTTAGCATGTGCTAATCATTAGCACACACTAAAAATGCTAATGCGCCTTTGAAAGGGACCCCCCAAAATGACAAAGCAATTTCACAATAATTAGTAGATCCCACACTTATCCCATAGTCCCCCAGATTCTGCATATCACACCAAGATTTCTGTATGGAAATCGAAGCATATTCCACAACAATGTGCATAACCTAATTGGTATGAGCCAATCAGCGCTGATAATTGCCAATTAACGACACTAATTGACATTAATTAGAATTTACATGCAGAACTGTCTAAGCGTATTCTATAATGTGCTGCACGTAAATTCTAAGTCACATGGTTGAAAAGGGGGCATGGCTATGGGCGTAGAATGGGCGGGTCATGGGCATTTCTAAAAGCTATGCTTGTTGTTATAGAATACTCCTGGTTCACACATAATTTAGGCAATGGCATTTATACCAGGTTTTACTTGACGTAATTGCCCGTAACTAAATTTAGTTATGCAGTGCTTCACTCGGCATATTCTATAAACCGTGCAGAAATTTAGGCTTATTCTGTAAAGTATGCCTAAATTAAGGTGTACTTTATAGAATGCGCTTAAGCGAATTTCATTTCTGTGCCAAATTTATAGGCGTGATATATAGAATCTAGTCCAATGTGTGTACTTATATATTCTCAATAAAGATGTCTCTCTCCCTTCCCTCTCTAAGTGGAAGCCTCTCACCATGGCCCAGAGCCAATCTGTAGTTGATCTTTCCATTTCTACTTCTGAAACTTCCTTATCTATTCCTGCTGATCGGCATTGGAATGCCTTTTCTCTGGTTAGTACCATGGAAGTTAGGAGTTTATTACCTAAACATTCTGCTTCCGCTTGTTTACTGGATAGTTGCCCTTCATATCTTATGAAATCTTCACCATCCATAATTATTACTTGGCTTACATCTCTTATTAACTTTCTACTACAACAGGACCTCCATCCAGGTGAATTAGGGGGAATCATTCTTACTCCTTTGCTTAAAACATTTAAATTGGACCCTATGCTTCCAGATAATTTTAGACCAGAAGCCAGTATTCCACTATTGGCTAAACTTCTAGAGTCTATTGTAGCCTCTCAACTGACTTCTTATCTAGATAAACACAACTGCTTAAGTCCATTACAATTTGGATTCTGATCTTTTCGTAGTACAGAGTTGGCCTTGCTTTCTCTTACTTCAGATGCCAGGTCTCCTCTGGCCAGAGGTATTCCACTTATTTTACTTCAATTAGATCTCACCACTGCATTTGATACATTTGATTATGATATTCTTCTTTTTAAGCTTAATTCTATTGGTATCTCAGATATTGTATTACATTGGTTTAAAGAATTTTTGATCAGTAGATGTTATAGAGTCAAAATGAAAGATATGCTTTCAGAAGCTTGGTATCAACCATGCAGACTCCCGCAGGACTCCCCATTGTCACCCATCTTGTTCAATATTTATATGAGCCAGATAGACTTTGGTTTCTCTTTCCTAGGTGTAAAATACTACTCTTATGCAGATGATATGTTTCTATTAATTCCAGTTGAGAAGGGACTGAGCAATATTTCATCAATGGTGGCATCCTGTATTTCTAAAATGAATAACTATAATTTTATCCACAGGTTTAAATTGAACACTGATAAGACAAAGGGCATATTTTACTAAGGCATTCTCACATTTTTAGCGTGCGCTAAAATTGTGGCCACGCTAAATGTTAGAGATGTCCATAGGAATGCATTGGCATCTCTAACATTTAGCGTGCCTGCAATTTTAGCGCGTGCCAAAAATGTGAGCACGCCTTAGTAAAAGACCCCCCTAAATTTGTCTGGTTGGATAGAAGTTTTGTTTTTGTTCCTGTCTCTCTAACTATTTCTGATAATCTTCCTCTAAAGGTTGACAGAACGACAAAGGTTCTTGGCATCATCTTAGATTTATTTATTTATTTTATTTATTTTGCACATTTATACCCCACGTGTTTCCCACAGTTTTGCAGGCTCAAAGTGGCTTACAATGCACTGAATGACTATTGCTAGATCAAAGATGAGATGGTTACAATCAAATTAGATAGAATAGAGGAAACAGGGGAAAGTAGATAACAGGGAAAGGGTAAATGAGTCTAAAATGGTCCGTAGATATGCTGGTAGGAAGAGCTGCAGGTTATAAGTTGAGTCTGGGGAGTAGGCTGAACCTCTTCTGGCTGGAAGAGAGGTACATCAACTGGACACACCAAGATGTCCCAGCTTGATGGAAATGGAGTCCATTAACCGCCATTCCTGCTCCCATGGCAACTGGCGCAGCGACCCACACACTCTCCGACCTCTTCAACGAGAAACAACGAGAACCTCAAGTAAATCATATCTCACAAGTTGTATTTTTTTATGCTTTGTCAGCTACATCAAATTTGTCATTTTTCATACTCATCATTTTGCTACTTTGATGGAGGCTACTGTTTTATCTCATGTTGACAACTGTAATATTTTATATCTATCCATTACTGCTAAACTTCGCTCAAAACTACAGATCTTGCAAAACACTGCAGACAAATTAATATTGGGTCTTAAATGATCAGATACCTCTTCTTCAGCTCTTTGTTTCTCTTCATTGGTTCCCATTTCAAGCTTGTGTTCTATTAAAACAGTCTTACATAATATTCAAAATGTTTGATGGTTTTGTTTCTGCTTATATTCTTGATTTTTTTTCCATTTCCTTCTGTTAGCAGTTTCAGTAGAAAGAGGGACCCATTTCATTGTTTCTGCCTTCATTTTTAGGAGTCAGATACAAGCGTTATCTTGAGGCTTCTTTTATTTATCAAGCTCCTAATTTTTGGTCATCTCTTCCATTAGAATTATGTTTTTTGGGTTCTTATTATTCTTTTCATAAAACCTTAAAACATTTTTTATTTAAGAAATTTATGAGTTAACTTTTCATTTTTGGTTACCCGCTTTGAACCACTTTTGTGGGAGTTAGCTGGATACATTACATTACATCCTTCCGGTCTTCTGCTGGAGATCTCCTTCAATTGGCTAGTATCCAGACTACCACTTTAGGGTTTGTGTCTATAGGCAGTAATGTCATTGCCTGTCCTTTGTCTGTAGTCAAGTAGGTGCAGTGGCTTGCTAAAACTTCATGAATGATCCAGGTCTTAGAGATAGAATGGCCTGACATTATCATGGCCTCAGCATCTGCTGTGGTTGTGCAGGACCAGAACATGAATGTGAAAAGTGCAGCTTATCATGTGCCTCCTCCTGACATATAACATTAGTTGTTTACTTCTAGAGATGACTGAAACATTTTTGTCAGTTCACTTTATATTCATTTTAAGGCCTAGTATAGAAACTTCAACTCCCTTGTCCTAACTGTCTTATGTCTACAAACCTAATACCTATTACCACCCAAGCTCTATCATAACAATAGTTCTGATGGAATCTATGCCTCTGATACAGTCCATATCGTTGACATTGACTCTTAATCCATTTTGATTGTAATTTGTTTTCTATTAATTTGTTGATTTGGTTAGCTATGTATATTTTGCATTTTTTTTATGAATATGGTTTTCGTAATAGTGATTTAATGGGCACACATATATGAGGAAGCCCTTGTCTGGCAAAATATCATCCATGGCAGAGTTGGATAGCCTATGCTCAGTACATTTGATTTTATCAAGTCTCATGAGAATTACAGTTCTTATTTTTGCAAGACTTCTGATGTAGACTGTCTTTAATTAGAACAAGAGCATGATGTTGATGCTTTGGGTTTGACAACCTATATTTGTTTTTGGTTTTTTAGAACAGTATAAAACTCTACTATTTTTACCTGAATTTAGAAGAACATTGGTCAGGTTTGCTCTTGCACAACTTTTGAAGGAATGTTTCTTGCTCAACACCCTCTATATGTGAAAGTCCATACTTTCTGATGGACTTGTTACAATTGATTGGATCATTTGTGCAACTGTGAATCCTTTTGTGTAATGCAGTGCCAATGTGGTTTATGTTTTGATTAACTAGCAAGTGTCTTTGTTTTGTGTAATTTGTGCCCTTAAGCTGTTAAGATGAGCAATTGTCTGACAATTAGAATTATTCAGCTTTTAGATGCCTTTATAAAATAGGCACATTTTTGAAAATCTTTATAGATGCTTTGCTTTAAAATTATGCACTAACCCCTAAATTCTATAAAAAATCACTAAAAATTGCATGCACTAACTTGGGTGTGTGCCCAATTTGCTTGCACAATTTATTTAATTTAATTTATTATTAGGATTTATGTACCGTCTTTTTGAAGGAATTCACTCAAGGTGGTGTACAGTAAGAATAAATCAAACATAAGCAATAGACAATTACAGCAGTAAAAATAGTAAAATAAAAATACAAAGTATGGTATAGTATACTACTTACAATGTCAACACAATAAGTAATAAAACATTTAATTGAATAATGAGCTAATTAGTGCTTCTTAATAAGTAATTATTGGCACTAATTAGATTTAATTGAAATATACATGCATAAAATTAGGCATGGTATCTGCACCTAAATTTTGCATGTGAGCTCAAAAAGGGGGTGTGGAAATGAGAGGATCATGGGTGGAATGGGGGTATCCCTAAAATTTTCATGCATAGTTATAGAATAAGGTGGATATACACCTAATGTAAGCACAATGACTTCCACCATGCTTGAGTTAGTGTAAACGACTGTGTCTAAAGTTAGGCATGATTTCTGGGTGTAAGCACTATTCTATAAACCGCGCCTAACTTTAAGTGCAGTTTATAGAATAGTGCTTTTTTTCAGTGCCAAATGTTTGGGTACAATTCACCCCTACATCTAAGATTTTTAAAAAGCTTACTTTTTTACTAATGCATGGGGTGATTTAACTGTAATATACTTAAATTTGCTATGTATTTTTTTCTCTACCATGAGAGGCATTGGTCTTGGCTTCATTTCTATTATATCAGTCTTAAAAACTTTTAGCAACAGAACTGAAACAGTCTAGAAATGATTGTGGCCAAACTATACAGTGGGACTCCATATTTCAACTCTGAATCTGTTGTCTGGATGCATGGAAGGCTAAACATGTGCTGGTAGGTCAAGCTATAAGTTTACTAATATTTTTACCAGTAAGCCATTGGGATTACATTAGCAAATGGTATGCAGAAGTAAACATATACTTTTTTTTTTTTGCTGTATAAAGTGAAGTTTGCTGTACTGAGGTGTTTAATTTATTGCTCCCTGGCTCCTGCTTATTAATCTGTCGGCTGAAGGCCTTCTAATTATAACATAGCAGAGAGCAGGATATGAAGCTCATATGGGAAAAAGATCATACAGGTTTATTATTCTGTTGTTAAAATTCCATTAGAACATAAAATGGGGGAAAGAAAATGCTCACAGGAGCAAAAAAATGTTCAAGAGGAAATTTGTCTTCCTAATTGTACTTTTGATTATCTTACATTAAGAATCTGAGCATGCCACAAGATTTAAAATGAATTCACAAAGGAAGGTATCTAGCTGCTTACTGAACACAAAGTAACATTTATTACCTGGCTATTAATGCACCCCATTCATGTCTCAGTATCTATGTTGGTTGAAAAAAATGGTCTTTTGCTAATTGATTCCTTCAGATCAAAGAGACATTGTTGGGGTTTTGGAATACAGGGATTTGAACCCTAATATCTCTTTTGCTGCCCTTTGAATTATGTTTCCCCTGAAAGTTTCTCTTGATGAAATCAGGCACTCCACCAAGTTAACTCCACTCCCCATGCATGAAAAATGAAAGAACGCTGACTGACTAAAAGGCCCTGATATGGACTCCAATGAGTCCACAATTGGACCACATGAAACTGTGCAAACCATGTATAAAACATAAGTATATGGTGTCTGTTTCAAGGGAACAGGCTGTGCCAGAATTACTCATTTGTAATATATTAAGCATTAGTGCTCCAAGTAAATTACATATTGATCAAGTGCCAAAATGTCTGCTAACTTAAGAAAAAAAAACTTAAAGCAGCTGCAGTACATTTTTCTTAGGTTTATTGATTCAATACAAAAAAAAACTAAAAAGAAAGAAAATCTCAGGTATGTGAATCAGTAGCAATTTACCATGCATTTTAAAATGACACTTAAAGGAGCCCTTCTACAAAATGCTTTTTAAGCAGTTAGCTCATGAATTCACACACGCTGTTAGTGCATGGGAGCATTAAGTATCACAACGCTGGTCTGACAGTCTGTAGTGTTCATTTTTGAGTGGAAAACAAACTAGCAGATCAGTATAATGTCAAGATACCATACGTGAGACAAATGCCCGACACAGGCCTTGTTTCGCCCAACAATAGGGCTGCGTCAGGGGCTATAATGTTCAACAAACATATCAAATTATAAAACGTGTCAAATTATAAAATGCTGTTCATTATAGCCCCTGGGCATTTGTCTCACGTATGGTATCTTCAATAAAGTCTTTTGGACATTATACTGATCTGCTAGTTTGTTTTTCACGTTGGATTTTGCAGATAGTTTGCCTTGTTGTTTTCTGGGTGTTCATTTTTGAAGCAGATGGACATCTCAAAATGGCCAAAAAAGTGTCCATCTGCCGAAAACATCCAAATCCCGATTTTCCAAAGGCAGAATTTGGATGTTTTACACTGGAGTTCATTCAACTAACAAGGACATGTATTGGAGGAGTGTTTTGGGCGGGACTAGGGTGGGCTCAAATCAGGACATCTTTCAGCAATAATGGAACAGAAACATTCAAGGCAAAAAAGAAGGATGACTTTATCTAGACCTGTTTCAATCATGTCCAGGGTACAAAAAGGTGCCCTGACTGAGCAGCTGACCACTGGAAGGATGAAGGCACGACGCTTCCTTAACCTCCTAGTGGTTACTGACCACCTCCTACCCCTCTAAGAAGTAAAAGTGGCAATGGATACCAGAATTTATGACAGCTTCAAGCAGTGGCGTTCCTAGCCTGGCTGACATCCGGGGCGGATCGCCGATGCGGCCCCCCCGGGTGCAGCGCCCCCCCCGGTGAAACTACCCCCAGGTGCATTTTTACCTGCTGGGGGGTGCCGCGCGCCTGTTAGCTCCGAGTCTGCTCGTTCCCTCCCTGCTGCTCCCTCTGCCCGGGAACAGGAAGTAACCTGTTCCACGCAGACGGAGCAGCAGGGAGGGAACAAGCAGACTCGGACCAACAGGCATGCGGCACCCCCCCCAGCGGCATGCACCCGGGGTGGACCGCCCCCATCACCCCCCCCCCCCTTGGTACGCCACTGGCTTCAAGTATTGTGATCATTCCTAATAGAACAGCAAGCAAGTGTAAGGAGTAGCCTAGTGGTCAGTACAGTGAACAGGACCCAGGTGTAACTTCCACTTTAATTCTTTTATTTCTGTTCAAATATGTAAGCCCTCTTAGCACATAGAAATACCTACTGTACCTGCATTTATAATATACCTGCAAGCATGATGGCTATTATAGTGGTGTACCTTTAGATACAGTAGGATTTGATCTGTTCCTGAAGAGCTCACAATAACATATAAATGAATTAAGGTGGGATCTGTACCTGGGTTCTGTGGCTTAAAATCCACTGCACTAACCACTAGGCAACCCCTCTCCTCTGCAGAGACATCTGTGTGGCCATTTTTGTACAAATGATGCAAGACAGAGGTTTTAGTGCCTGCTTTTCTTGCGTTCACATTTTGAACATTTTATTTTCAAAATGGCTGTTCATTTTGGAAGTTTTCAGCACAAGAACATCCTTCCCGTGTACTTTCAAAGAGGAATTCTCAACATTTTTCCTGTTCGAAAATGGTTTTGAGATGGATGGGGGTTTGTTTTAGACATTTTGAGCTGGACATCCCAATTCTGACTTAGACGTTCTTTCGAAAATGCCCTTTTGTGTGTATTTAATTCATGCACTAATTCACACATTCTATAACAGGTCACCAACATTTAAGTGGCTGTTACACACTTCAATTTATAGAATACTGGCAGTTATGCACATGTGTATACTTATACATGTAAATGGTAGTTGTGCAAAGACTGTTATTGAGACAGATATAGGGAAGCCACTGCTTGTTCTGGGATTGGTAGCATAGAATGTTGCTACTATTTGGGACTCTGGAATCTTGCTATTATTTGGGATTCTGTCAGGTACTTGTGACCTGGATTGGCCACTATTGGAAACAGGATACTGGGCTAGATGGACTATTGGTCTGGGCCAGAATGGCTATTTTTATGTTCTATAATTGAGCACTAAAATGACCTAGCCCATAAGTGTAAGGGTCGGGAGGATTCGCAGGGGACAGGCATGGGATGGCAGAGACGGGCTAACATTTAACCATATAATTTACAGAATACTATAAGTTATGTGTATAACTGCTGCATTTAGGTGCTAACATTTATATTAGCCATAGGCCTGGAATAAATATTCATGCCTAAATGTAGTCAAGCTCAAGCTTTCTTAAACAATATTTTAAGTAAACGTGCTGGTAAAGCTCTCTTTCAACAAGCAGCTTCGTATTACACTGAACAGGATAAATCTGGGCATCTGTTAGCCAACTATTTAAAAACTAAAACAGAGAGAACTAATACCTCCAGTATTTGAAATCCAGATGGTGATACTCAAGTACTTTTACAACTTTTATAAAGACCTGTATACTGCTCAATCTGCTAATGATATGTCTTCCTCCCCGTTCCTAGCAGACATACCTCATCCTATCATTGATGAACAAGACAATGACATCCTAACACAACACCTAAAAGATGATGAGATCTTGGAAGTTCTTTTGAATATGGCTAAAAGGAAAACACCTGGGCCTGATGGCCTGCCAGTAGAGTTCTACCTTGAATTTAAGTCAGTTCTTATACCTAAATTGTCTGCTTTCTGTAACTATCTTATACAACCACATAATTTTTCAAGTACAATTAGAAAAGCGACACTAGTCATTTTACCTAAACCAGGAAAAGATCAGCTTCAAGTTCAAAGCTATAGACCTTTATCAATGATCAATGTGGATGCTAAAAGTTTTGCAAAGCTATTAGCAACTCATCTTCAAAACATTTTAGCAAAAAATAATTTCTTCTGATCAGAATAGTTTTATAAACTGTAGATCATTTTCAGATAACACCAAATTATTTATTCATCTGATAACTGAAGCAGCACGATCAATGTGGCCCTTGGCACTAGATGCTGTAAAAGCATTTGATCACATTGAATGGACCTTCCTGTTTCATATTTTGGCTTGGTTTTAACCAATCTGCAATCACCATCTTCAGGGTCCTATATCATGCTCCGACTATGGCTATTCAAACTAATAATAAACTATCCAGGAAATTCTACCCCTTAAGAGGCACAAGACAAGGCTGCCCTTTATCTCCACTGCTCTTTAATATTGCACTTGAGCTGCTTTTGCTAGCAATTAAAAATCAATTGGTGATACTACAGTGAAATTATCAGCTTATGCAGATGAAAATGCACTGCTTATTTCTGGGATAGCAGCATAAAATGTATTGAGCTTTTTTGGGATCTTGCCAGGTATTTGTGATCTGGATTGGCCACTGTTGGAAACAGGATGCTGGGCTTGATGGACCTTTGGAGGGGCATAATTGAACGAAAACGTCTATCTCCATGGGCGTTTATCTCCGAGAATGGGTCCATGAAGGGGCGGACCGAACCGTATTTTCGGAAAAAATAGACGTCCATGTTTTATTCGACAATTTGTGAGCTGGGCTTTTTTGTTTTTCAGCGATAACGGAAAATGAAAGCGCCCAGCTCAAAAACGAATAAATCCAAGGCATTTGTTCGTGGGAGGGGCCAGGATTTGTAGTGAACTGGTCCCCCTCACATGCCAGGACATCAACCGGGCACCCTAGGGGGCACTTTTACAAAACCAAAAAAACAGGTAAAAGAGCTCCCAGGTGCATAGCACCCTTCCCTTGTGTGTTGAGCCCCCCAAATCCCCCTCAAAACCCACTGCCCACAAGTCTACACTATTACTATAGCCCTAAGGGGTGAAGGGGGGCACCTACAAGTGGGTACAGTGGGGTTTGGGGGGGGTTGGACGACTAATAAGCATTAAGCAGCACAATTGTAACAGGTAGGGGGGATGGGCCTGGGTCCATCTGCCTGAAGTCCACTGCACCCCCTAACAACTCCTCCAGTGAGCTGCATACTGCTGCCAGGGAGCTGGGTATGACATTTGAGGGTGAAAATAAAAGTTGTGAAACATCATTTTTTTTGTGGTGGGAGGGGGTTAGTGACCACTGGGGGAGTCAGGGGAGGTCATCCCCGATTCCCTCCAGTGGTCATCTGGTCATTTAGGGCACTTTTTGGGGCCTTATTCGTGAAAAAACAGGGTCCAGGAAAAGTGTCCTAAATTCTAGCTACAAACGCATACTTTTTTCCCATTATCGGTGAAATGCGCCCATCTTTGTTCGGCAGATAACCAAGCCCCAGTTCCGCCTTCGCCACACCTCTGACACGCCTCCATCAACTTTGTCCGCATCCGCGACGGAGTGCAGTTGAAAACGTCCAAAAAACGGCTTTCGATTATACCGCTTTATTCGTTTTTGTGAGATAAACGTCCATCTCCCGATTTGGGTCGCAATATAGGCGTTTTTCTTTTTCAATTATAAGCAGGTTGGTCTGTCCCAGTGTGGCAATACTTAAGTACTTATGTACTCTAGTCCTGACTCCATTTCTCTGCCTATTTTTTGGAAGGTATCCACTATTAAGCCATTGTTAAAAACAATCTACTTCTGACCCTTACATACCTGCCAATCGTTTCATTCCTCACTAAAATCACAAAGAAAGCAGTTTTCCAGCAAGTCACTTGTTTTTGGAGTGGGAACAATACCTTCC
Source organism: Microcaecilia unicolor (assembly GCF_901765095.1). Taxonomy (NCBI): domain Eukaryota; kingdom Metazoa; phylum Chordata; class Amphibia; order Gymnophiona; family Siphonopidae; genus Microcaecilia; species Microcaecilia unicolor. Next base: position 404,877,556 of record NC_044033.1, read on the forward strand.
ACCTCAATCAGTTAGGATTCCAAGAAGATCACAGGACAGAGAGAGAGTTCTACTAACGCTTCTGAATGATCTTATTTATTTATTGCATTTGATATACTGCTAGGGCCTGCACATAGGCATCTAAGAGGTGTACATCTTAAAATAAGCAGAAAGCAAGAAGGAGGAGGACGAGAGAGAGAGAGAGAGACAGAGAGAGAGAGAGAGAGAGAGAGAGAGAGAGAGAGAGAGGTGAGTATTAGTGAAAACATTTCCATAAAGAGGTTGGTTTTCAGTTGTTCCTTAAAGGCTGCTACACTTGGCTGGTTCCTAATAAGAATGGAAAGATCATTCCAGAGTTTGAGACCCAAATATCTAAAAGCAGAGTCTCATGAGATATTGAGGTGAAGACTAGATAATGAAGGAAGGGTAAGGAGGTTATTGTTTGCTGAGTGAAGGAAACGGAGAGGTTTATAGGTGTTTGTCACCTAGATGCATCTAAAGATGCCCTCTTAGGTCATTTAGATTTAAGTTCTACATTTAATACAGTAGATCATTCACTTCTGCTTCAGCTTTGAGAAACTGGACTAAATTGATTCCACCCCTATTTCTCATCCCACACCTTCCAAGTTCTTTCTAATGATGTTTCTTCATCTCCTTTTCCTTTCCCCTGTGGAGTTCCTCAGAGCTTTATTCTAGCTCCTATACTTTTCCAACATATACCTGGTGCCTTTTGTACTCTGGTTCAGGAGCTGGGCATTTCCTTCTATACTGGATGTAACCAATTACTGTCCTTTTGCATCCATTCCTCTATTTGTTAAGATGAAGGGATTAGTAACAAGGCAGTTGAATGAGTTTTTATTAGCTTATGATTTACTTCATGATTCTCAGTCCATTTTTCGGAAGTGCTTCAGCACAGCAACAGTGCTCGGTGCTTTATTAGCAGAGGGTAGGTTACTCTTGGGGAAAGGTCTAAGGGCTATTATATTACAATTTGACCTCTCATGCTCTTTCAATCTAGTGGATCACTGTTTGCTGTTGGAAATTCTGGATGTTTGGTGTTGGAGGTAATGTTTTATCCTGATTAAAGTGTTTTCGTATCTCTAGGGCATACAGTGTGAAATTTATGGGGTCCCATTCGGAGTCATGGAAAGCCACTTGCGGTGTTCTGCCTCCCTTATCTCCAACCCTGTTTAATGTATTAATGTCTGCTTTAGGCCAAGTCTTAAGCTCTGCCAGTTTCAAGATTTTTAGTTATGCAGACGACATTTCTACTTCCTGACTCTCAGACACAGCAGGATACAGCAATCAGAATAAGATACTGTATTTATCTCCTTGAAACTTGGATTAAAACTCATGGCCCTAAAGCTTAATAAGGACAACCTACTAATATATAGAATGATAATATGTTGAAGTTAAGTAGTCCACACTTCACTTTTGAAGAGAACATTAAGATCCTTGGCGTCGCTGTAACAGGAACTCTGTCATTAGACTCACAGGTGAATTTACTCATTAAGTAATCATTTTTGATGGTGAGAAAAGTAGGAGGAATGCAATTGCTATGATACCCATACTTTCAGATTGGATGTTCAAAGCCTATTTCTATCTGTTCTAGATTACAGTAACACCATATATGCAGGTTGTCAGAAAGGCCTTCTGAGGAAGATTCAGACTATCCAAAATATAGCCAAGCATTTAATTTTTCTGCTCATAAATATGATAGTGTTTCTCCGTTGTTGTGGGACTTCCACCGCTAGAGGCTTGAATTCAGTTTAAGGTTTGCACAATAGCTCATAAGGTCCTTTATGGATTAATTCTGGAAATATTTGCTTGGTTGGGTTCAAATGGCCAACAAAGACAGAGGCCTTTGAGACAGCTTACTTTTTTACTATCCTAATCCTAGTAAATTGAAAAATAAGACCATTTATTTTGCTGGCCCCTATGTTATAGAATTCCCTTCCTTTACAATTGAGAAAATTCAGAGTTTCCCTGATTTCAAAAAAGTTTTGAAAACTTTTCTATTTAAGAAGCTTTATAATTAGAATGTGTTATTAACTCTCTTTTATATTAACATGAATTAATTGAATGGTTGTTAATTTGCAGGGTTTGCCTGCTTGCTACTTGTTCTGATCCGCACTGAACTCTATGGGTAGAAGTAGAATATAAGAAGTAAAGTACAAGTAATGTAAAGTAAAGAAAATATTTATGCTGATGATATTCAGCTGCTTATAATCCATGATCACTGGGATACATCATTACAGAATATGTTTTTTAAGAATTTGGACAGCATCTTTTCTTGGTTTAAATAACAGAAATTGTCTTTCAACCCTTATAAGTTTGAGGTTATTTGGTTCCTCAGTCATGAGATCTCTCTAACCTTTCAACCCTTGATTGGTGGTGCCCCATTGCCATTCAGGGACTCCATCTGTTCATTAGGGGTGATCACTTATTCCAAGCTCTCATTCGCTTTCCATATCTCTAAAGTAGTCCAACAGTCATTTTTTGCCCTTAGGTAACCCATTCTTTGAAACCTTTTTTTGGATAATAGAGCACTCTGTATGCTGTCTCATTCCCTGGTTCTGAATTGTCTGGACTACTGCGACTAACTCTTGACAGGCCTTCCTTCATATCAGATCTGTTGTCTCCATTTAGTTCAGGACCACTGCTGTGAGAATCTTGTATAATGCCAACAAATATGATCATGTCTTCCCACTGTTTTTTGAAATTGTTGCTTCTGACTCATCATGCTTATTACTCCATGACCTCCCCTTGTTTGGCTTCTATTTTAACTCCATATTGTGCCTCTTGGACACTTAGGTCAACAGGCTCTAAATTTCTGGTAATCCCCATCGCTTCTCATTTTAGACTTGACATTTCTCGTGAGATGGCCTTTTGCTGTGCTGTGCCATTGCTCTGGAATCATCTTATTCTGGATCTTCAATCCATATCCTCATGTCCTACATTCAACACTGGAAGCAGCAGTATGTCAGCCAATGTTGGCATCGCTGGCACCCCTGCTAAGAAGGCACTGGGCAGTCTACCCCCACCCCTTTACCACACTACTGCATAGATGTACTATTATAGAATCATGGGGCAAATCTATAATTTAGCATTTTTGCCATTCAATCCCTTCAATTGTTTGACTCCTCCAGTCTTCTTACATTTCTCATTTACTCCTTCAGGGATGTCTGTTCTGTTGCAGAACTTAGTATCATCTGCAGAAATGCAAACATACATGCTGTACAGAACTATTAATGCAGCGCAAGAATCTCATTTTTCAAGTGAGTTTTAGCTCCAGAGGGACTGTAACATGACTTTAAGATAACAGAGAGTATTGCTTTCTTTTTTTGCTTGAGGGTATTTTCCTTGTCGAAACAGCATCCATGTCCTCCTCCTCCCCCCCCCCTCAAAAAAAAGAGTATGACGCTTGGCACAAACACTGAAAAATATTACATTATTTTGAAATTATTGTGCTGAGGCCTTTCAGTCACGCTTAGTGACAGCAAATTGAGTGTGCCATTGAATATCTTATTGAATGAACTCTGGACTGCTCAAAAAGACATTTGGGTTCTTTGTGTTCTCAGTGCAGGCACTTCTCTTTCTCTCTCTCTTTCTTTCATCTCTTTCTTTTAACATAGCCATTATTTCATGGTCTTAATACAAAACATGCAAGTTGCAAACATACTATGGGCTATGTTCACTAAACTGCTCTAAGCATTTACCCCCAGGTTCTATTAAAGTTGGGCACCCAAATTTCTGACTAGTGCACAAACTTGGGTGTGTAATTTATAAAATGGTGCCAGTTGCATGCCTAACTTAATTTGATACATTAGGTCAGGAGTTCTCAAACATTTTCTGTTCACGGCAAACCCCCAGCTACATGGGTCTCCGCAGCACCCCCGGCCACATGGGTCTTCGCGACACCCTCCCCCCAGTCAAATGAGTCTCCATGCCCTAGGCCACATGGTATCTGAAACTCCCCCCCCCACACATAGGTCTCCCTTTCCCTGCAGACCCCTCCTCTCACACCAGCACACCGCCACCTTCCAGGATTGCTTCCGTCTCCTTCCCCGGCCGTCGCTGCAATGCTTGCAGCTTACATTTTCGGGCTGTCCACGATTCACACAGGCACTCTGGGGCCTTCCCAGTCTGCCAAGTCTGGCCCTCTCTGAAGCAACTTCCTGTTGCAAGGGCCAGAGGCAGCAGAGGGAAGTCCCCACAGTGCCTGTATGAATCGCCTATGCCCGAAAATGTAAGCTGCAAGCATTGCAGCGGCGGCGGGGGAAGAAGCAGGAAGCGGCAGATACCAGACCTGTGGGAGGAGAATGTAGGGAGTGATGCGCTGTGGCACCCCTGAGAGTTCGCTGCAGTGCACCAGGGTGCCACAGTGCAGTTTGGGAACTACTGCATTAGGTGCTAATTGGCATCCCCCAAATTCTATAAATGACATCTTAAGTTGTGCGTGCTAATTTGGCCGCATGACCTATTGCATGCACAATTTAATTGATTAACAAGACAATCACTGATAATTGGTACTTAATCAATTAGCAGCACTAATTGGCTTTAATTAAAATATGTGTGCACAACTTTCTAGGCATATTCTATAACAGGGTGTGAATAAATTCTAATGCATGCTGCCCAAAAGGGGGTGAGAATATGGGCATGGGCAGATTGTGGGCGTTTCAAAAGACTATGCACACTATTATGGAATACACCCGATCCGCGCCTAAATTAGGCTCAGGTATTTAGGCCTGGTTTTAGGTGGCCTAAATGGATGCTTCTAAATTTGAGGCACAAGAAAGGCATGTGAAGCATATTCTATAAACTACTCCTAACTGTAGGTGTAGTTTATAGAACTGTGCTAAACACATGGTTTTTTGGCGCCGATTTTAAGGCGTCATGTATAGAATTTGGCCCATTAAGTACAAATAAGCACTCAAGTGTGTTAATTGGTGCTAATTTGTAGTTATGCACAGAAACTGCACTTAGGGTCTATATAAATATAGAGCCGATATTCAACTGGCAGCGGGCAGTGCCATTCACTGTTCTCCAACAGCGTTGAATCCAGATATTCAATGCCTGGTCATATCCGGCGACCAGCATTGAATGTCCAGGTTTATTTTGTCTGCTGAAAGTTAACCGGCTAGCGCCAAATATTGGCATAACACGTTAACTTTTTAGTGGTCAAAGTTAGGCCTGCTATTTAAGTGGTCTATTTTGACTGGTCAACATAAGATTAGTCGGTTAGGCATTGAATATCCATGCCTAAATGGATATGTTGCGCGATACTGCCGGTTAGCAGCTAACCATATTCAGTGAGCGATAACTGGTTATCTCCCACTGAATATCCACAGTTAAGCCCATAAACCCTATTTAAACTGGCCAGAAACTGTTCCTGGCTGGGTATTTCCTGGCCAGTTAAATAATTTTGAATGATGTTATTAGTGTGTATTATTTGCCTAAGGGGATAAAGCAGACCAATCAGGAGGGAGAGTTTGAAGTCTCCTGACAGCTTGGATCTAACAAAATTTTTAGAATCATCTCAGGAAAATATTTATTTATTTATTTATTTGTTACATTTAATTCCAAGTATGCAAAAGAAAAACAGAGGGAAACTCCACTCAAAATCACCTCAATGGTAAAACAAATGAGCGAGTCCAAATTCTAGATGTGTTGAACACCCCTCAAATCACAATGTGAAAGAAAGAAAAGAAAACAGGGGGACAAGACCTCATAACTTGCTACTGCAAGTCTAGAGCAATCCGACCATCTTGGTCATATATATGCAATTCTTAATCATTGGTCAAGAAACCCCCAACCAACCAAAGAGGTTGTCAGAATTACTCTGTTCTTTTCTCAAGTTTATCGTAAAAAAGTTTTTTTGTAGATTTTATCAATTTATATCCCACATTTTCCCACCTATTTGTAGGCTCAATGTGGCTTTCATAGTACAGCGAGGCGTTACAGACTCCGGTGTAAACAAATACAAAGTGATGTTGTGGTAAGATAAAGTTCATGTGGCTTAGCCCACTTGGGAATCGTACAACGGTAGAGTTATGTTATGTCCATTACAGTCTTGTTTTGTAGTATTGCAGAGATCAGGCATTGATGTTGGTTCGGTAGGGTCTCTACCTTTTTAACAGGTTAGATTTTAGTGTTTTCTGGAAGTTAGTGGTCGTTCAAGTTTTCAAGGCTTTGGTAATGTGTTCCACAGTTGATGTGTCTTATGGGGGAAAAAACTGACGCGTAGGTTATTTGCAGCTTGAGTAGTGCAGATTTAGGTATGTTTGTGTTGATTCGGAGTGTTTTCTAGTTGGTAGGTCGATTAAGTCTGTCATGTATCCTGGAGCTTCACCGTAGATAATTTTGTGAACCAGAGTGCAGATTTTGAAAGCAATGCATTCTTTGATTGAGAGCCAGTTAGTTTTTCGCGAAGGGGTTTGCACTTTCGAATCCATTTTTCCGAAGATAAGCCTAGCTGCCGTGTTTTGAGCGGTCTGAAGTTTCTTTAAGGTTTGCTCTTTGCATCCCGTCATAAATTCAATCACAGTAGTCTACATGGCTTAGTACAATTGATTGTATCAGGTTGCGAAATGTTCCCCTCGGGAAGAATGTTTTCACACGTTTGAGTTTCACATTGAGTGGAACATTTTCTTTTATTGTGGATGTCACTTGGCTTTCTAGTGTTAAGTTACGATCCATTGTAATGCCGTGGAATTTTTCAGGCGTCTGAGATAGGGAGGGTGTAATCAGGGGTGTTGATAATTGTGGGGTTATCCGCACTGTGTTGGGATGAGAGGATAAGACAGTGTGTTTTTTCTTTGTTTAGTTTTAGTTGAAATGCATTTGCCCAAGAGTCCATGTTCAAGCTGATCTTGATTTTATTGGTGATTTCTGGCAGTTTAGATTTGTAAGGAATTGCGACATCATCTGCATAGATGAAAGGGTTAAGGCCTTGGTTGGATAAGGACTTGGCTAGTGAGGTCATCATTAGGTTGAAAAGGATCGGTGATAGCGGTGATCCTTGTGGTACTCCGCAGTCTGCTTTCCTCGGTGATGATATGTTTGAGTTTGATTTTACTTGATATGTTTTTGTGGTTAGGAAACCCTTGATCCAGCTAAGTATGTTTCCACCAATTCCGAACTTATCTAGTAATTTTATTAATATATTATGGTTACCATGTCGAATGCACTAGACATGTCAAATTGGAGGAGGAGGATACTTTTGGCCCATTGCTATTTCCTGCTTGAATTTGGCTAGGAGAGTGAGTAGTACTGTTTCTGTGCTGTGGAGGGGGCGAAACCTGACTGTGATCTAGTTAAAAGAGCTACTTTGTTAGTAACAATATCTTCTGTTGAAAAAACTATACTCACATTTTTGGTTGTTTCTAAACATACCAGAGTCATTGGCATTACTACTTCATTCATTCATTCATTGATTAAAGAGGCTTGAATGTATCTCTAGGCTAAATTAAGACCAGGAACATAGGGTATAGTGCCAAATAGACCTGTCATTGATATCTAATTTGAATTTATTTATTTGTGACATTTATATCCACATTATCCCAAACAAGTTTGATTTCAGTGCGGCTTACAATAAACAGTATAAGATACATAACAAAGAATAATGCATAAGAAAGTAATTTTGTTGTAAGAATCCAATTTTACAATACAGTGTCATAAACATACTGGGATAACTATGAATGTTTAACATTTATAAAATCTATTCTGAATGAGAAATTGTACATGAAGCAAAGAGAAAGTTAATGGTAAGTAATAACCAAATTCAGGTAATAATTGTTTTGAAATATAGTTGTTCTTTGTGAGGGTTTGTTTGAATAGGAACGATTTGAGGATTCTTGCGGAATCTAGTATATTCCTGTATATTTCTATTTTGGGTGGTAAGGAGTTCCACCATTGGGTTCCTAGGGTAAGTGAAGTTTGCAGAGTGGACAGTTTTGCTAGATCACTTTTTTGCAATTTCAGAGGTGTAGTCTGAGATAGTTTCTTGCCTCATATTAGTATTTCTTTGAGGTAAGTTTATTAATGGTAACATATGGTCTAGAGCTGTGCCATTTAGTATTTGAAAGAAAAATGATACCTAATTTGAAGGTGATTCTTGCTTTTGATTGGGAAGCCAGTTGTAATTTGATTAATAAAGGGGAGACACTTTCAAAATGAGAGATTTTGTATATGAACCTGGCTGCAGTGTTTTGAGCTGTTTTGGAGTTTTTAACAGGTACTCCTTACAGCCAGCATATATGGCATTACAATAATCATACTGGGATAATGTTAATGATTGTACCAATAGTCTGAATGTTTCTGATGAGAAATAGGGTCTTATCCATTTTAGTTTCCAAAGTGACCTGAACGAGTTTGTGATTACTGAGGAACTGAGTATCAAATGTTAAATGTTTGTCTATAATTATACCTAGAACAATGTGGATCATAAAAAGTTTCAGATCATATCAAAAATAAAATAAGGATCAGTTACTTTAAGAAAGAGTCCAAAGAATACTTGAAATGATTATTAAGAGGACTTTACAGTTTTTTTTTCTTGCATGATCTCAGATCTGCCAAATAATTGTGGTATGAAGAAGTCATAAAGACTGCTGGTGGTCCCTGCCTCAAGGGTTCTGCTCACATATCTGAGAGAATAGTACAAACTGTGTCAGAAATGTTTGATCTATAAAATAAGCATCTAAATTGTCTTTAGAAATATATTAAATATGCTAAAGGTATATTTCAGATGATCTGAGGGAGTCCAGGAGTTTTCACCCTAGGCATTGCTCATGTGTAATTACACTGCCTTTAATCTGATCTTCATCTACTGGCTTTTGTATAATGAAGATGCGTCTATGTGTTTCATGAGACGACAAGGCATTTCTCCCTTTGCTTCTGTGGAGCAATGCACTATACCGTTAAGGATGTGCATATCTTTTTGTCACTTTAAACAACTGTCCAACTGCATATCACAGACTAGTTGACCCTGATGTTTCTGTCTGAGGTATATGTATAATTATTAAAATGGCATTTATATAGAAGTTACTAACCTGTGATAACTCAATAGCAAGTTAGTGACTTCTGTGATAAAGAATAACATCTCGTGATCAACTACACAAGCTGTATTATTCAACTCCTGTGAGCATGGAGTTGCTAATGCGTGACCTATAACTCCCAGGAAGCAAACATAAAAAATGATGGTAGATAAAGATCTGTGGCCTATCCAATCTGCCCATCCATACCATCTACTTAGCTCTACCACTCCCTTAAAATCTCTGAGATTTCTTGAAGCCACATTTCATCTTCACTGCGTCCTTCGAGAGGCCACGCATCCATCACCCTTTCCGTAAAGAGGTTTTCCTATCACCTTTACATTCATACTATGCCACTTATTCCAGAGCTTTCTTTCAGATGAAAGAGGCCCACCCAGTGGCAGTACTACTGTGGGGCCTGAGGGGGGCCGGGCCCCCCGCACGTATTCGCCCCCGGACCCCCCTCCAGCGAACCCCGCCCCGCCTACCTTTACTTTTGCTGGCGGGGGATCCCACTCCCCACCAGCCGACGTCTTCTCAGTCCTTCCTGCTCTTAATTTGTTTGCTGACGTCCTGCACGTTGTACGTGCAGGACGTCAGACTCAGAGAACAGTTCTGTTCTCTGAGTCTGATGTCAGCAAACAATTGAAGAGCCGGAAGTCGGCTGGCGGGGGAGCTGGGATCCCCCGCCAGCAAAGTAAAGGTAGGCTGCAGCGGCGGCGGTTTCGCGGCGGGAGGGGGGGCGGGCAATGTCGGGAGGGGCGGCGCCGGGGGATGGGCTAAAATGTGCCCCCTCCCCCTGGGCTCTGGACCCCTCCCCCACGGAGGCTGGCTACGCCCCTGGGCCACCTTATATACATGTATGCCATGGTAGTATTTAAATATCTCTATCATATCTCCCTGTAATAACCTGGGTTGAGGGTTGTGGGATGGCCCTGTAAATAACACAGCTAGACAGGTTATATAAATGTGAAATAAATGGTTTATTTCACATTTATATACCTTCACAGGCCAGGAACAATGGGTGTAAAAGTCTATGGTTTAATAAACAGTCCTGAGCAGACCTCTGGCTGGCAGGCCAAATAGTCTGTGGTTGGTGGGACTGCCATACCCCAAACACAGCCTGTAAGTTCTCAGATTCACTGAGACCCAGGTCTAGCTTCAGCCAGACTTCAAAGCAAGGTTTGTTTAAGTCTTAAACAAGCAGTAAAATTGGCTTACCGCAGCCAGGTCACACTTAGTACACAGGAACTGCAGCAACATCTGCTGGGCTTCTAGTCTTCCTTCCCTGGGCCTCCTTAACCTCAGTTAGGTCCTGTCTCATATACTTCCTGGTTCCGGTTCCACCCCTCCTCCCACTTCACTTCCTCTCTGGCGGAACTACTACTACTTAACATTTCTAGAGCGCTACTAGGGTTACGCAGCGTTGTACAGTTTAACAAAGAAGGACAGTCCATGCTCAAAGGAGCTTACAATCTAAAGGACGAAATGTCAAGTTGGGGCAGTCAAGATTTCCTGAATAGAGGTCTAGTGGTTAAGTGCCGAAGGCGACATTGAAGAGGTGGGCTTTGAGCAAGGAATTGAAGATAGGCAGGGAGGGGGCCTGGCGTATGGGCTCAGGGAGTTTATTCCAAGCATGGGGTGAGGCGAGGCAGAAAGGGTTAAGGTAGGTTTGTCTATGGGACTATTATTAAGGGTGAGGGACAAAGATCTATAAACCCTCTCACACTCCCCTTTGTGTTTTTCTTCCAAAGTATATATAGCGGAAAGATTGAATGAATTCTTTGCTTCTGTTGTTACGTAAGAAAATGTAAGAGATCTACCTATGCAAGAATGGTTTTCAGGATGACAATATGAAGGAAGTGAAAGAAATCTCTGTGAACTTGGAAGATGTACTGAGCCAAATTTAAAAGTTAAAGAGTGATAAATCACCTGAAACCGGATGGTATACACCCCAGGATATTGAAAGAACTCAAACATGAGATTGATGATCTGCCTGCTAGTGATCTGTAACCTGTCATTATAATTGTCTGTAGTACCTGAAGGACTGGAGAGTGGGCAATGTGAAGCCGATTTTTAAAAAGGGTACCAGGGTGATCCAGGAAATTACAGACTGGTAACCTTGACTTCAGTGCCAGGCAAAAGAGTGGGAACTATTATAAAGAATAAAATTACAGAACACATATGCAACACAATTTAATGGGACAGAGTCAGAATGGAAAATGTAAGGGAGGACTTGCCTCACCAATTTGTTTCATTTCTTTGAAGACATGAATAACATGTCGATAAAGGTGAGCTGGTTGATTAGTGAATCTAGATTTTCAGAAAGCTTGTGACAAAGTACCTCATGAGAGACTCCTGAGAAAATTAAGGAGTCATGGGATAGGAGGCAATGTCCTTCTGTGGATTAAGAATTGGTTATTGGACAAAAAACAGAGGGTAGGGTTTAAATGGCCATCATTCTAATGGAGAAGGGTGAATAGTGGCGTACCTCAGGAATCTGTACTGGGGCCGATGCTATTTAATATATTATAAATGATCTAGAAATTGGAACAATGAGTGAGGTTATTAAATTTGCAGATGACATGAAACTATTCAAAGTTGTCAAGACATAAGTGTTAGCAAAAAAAACAGCACAAAGGGCCTTTAAAAACAAAAGGGACACAGTTCTTGTATTAAAAAAAATCCTTTTAATAATGAATTTTGGTTGAAGAGAGACCCGACACGGGCCGTGTTTTGGTGCTACCCGCACCTGCGTTAGGGGTCACACCAATGACGAGGAGGCTCATACAGACAAATTCAAAACATCTGATGATTTTCAAGCTTGTCTATAATATATTTCTCCATGTATCCCACAATATAGAGCTCACGCACACCTTCAGTATGAGTGTCAAAAAGACATAAGTGTGTCATACTGGGTCAGACCAAAGGTCCATCAAACCCTGTATGCTGTTTCCAACAGTGGCCAATCCAGGTCACAAGTACCTGGCAAGATCCCAAAACAGTATAATACATTTTATGCTGCTTATCCTAGAAATAAGCAGTGGATTTTCTCAAATCCATCTTAATAATGGTCTATGGACTTTTCTTTTAAAAGATAGAAAAAACCTTTTTTAAACCCCTGCTTTTACCACAACCTCTGGCAACAACTCCAGAGTTTAATTACACATTGAGTGGAGAAATATTTTCTCTGATTGTTTTAAATGTACTACTTTGTTGCTTCATTGGTGCCCCCTAGTCCTAGTATTTTTGGAAAGAGTAAACAAGTGATTCACGTCTACCCGTTTCAGTCCTCTCATTATTTTATATACCTCTATCATATCTCTCCTCAGATGTCTTTTCTCCAAGCTGAAGAGTCCTAGCCACTTCAACTTGTCTTCATAGGGAAATCATCCCATCCCTTTTATCATTTTCGTCACCCTTCTCTCTACCTGTTCTAATCCAACTATATCTTTTTCAGATGCGGTACCAGAATTGCACACAGTATTCAAGGTGCGGTTGTACTATGGAGTGATACAAAGGCATTATAACATCCTCATTTTTGTTTTCCATTCCTTTCCTAATAATACCTAACATTCTATTTGCTTTCTTCGCCACCGCTGCACACTAAGCAAAGGGTTTCAATGTATCATCAATGATGACAACTAGATCCTTTCCTGGTTGGTGACTCCTAATGTGAAACGTTGCATTGAGTAGCTATAGTTCGGATTCCTCTTTCCCACATGCATCACTTTGCATGTGCTCACATTAAACATCATCTGCCATTTGGATGCCCAGTCTCTCAGTCTCGTAAGGTCCTCTTGCAATTTTTCACAATCCTCTTGTGATTTAACAACTTTGAATAACTGTGTCATCAGCAAATTTAATTACCTCACTAGTTACTCCCATCTCTAGATCATTTATAAATATGTTAAAAATCAGTGATCCCAACACAGACCTTTGTGAAACCCCACTATCAACCCTTCTCCATTGAGAATACTGACCATTTAATCCTATTCTCTGTTTTCTATCTTTTAACCAGTTTTTAATCCACAATAGAACACTACCTTTTATCCCATGACCTTCCACATTCCTCTGGAGTCTTTCATGAAGTACTTTTTCAAATGCCTTTTGAAAATTCAGATACAGAATATTGAGCAGGTTTGTTCAGCCCTTCAAAGAAATACAGTAGATTGGTGAGGCAAGATTTCCCTTCACTAAATCCATGTTGGCTCAGGTCTCATTAATCCATGCTTATGTATATGTGCTATGCATGCAGAAATAGGGACTTACAAAATGGATAAACATACGAGCTGCTGATTCATAGTAAATACTTTTATTCAGTATCCCCCTAATTCTACATATAACGCTCAAAATTGCACATGCAAATTTGGGTGCTTGCCCAATTTGTTCATGTAATTTAATTACTTAGCGAGCCAATTAGCACTGATAATTGGACATTAAAATCAGTTATTGGCACTAATCGTTAATAATTTGAATTTATGTGTGCATCTTTATAGTCACTATTCTATAAAGATGTGAGTGTAAAATTTTCCACGTGGATCCAGATAGGGGGTGTAGCCATACAAAGGGCATGGGCAGGTCAGGAACATTTCTAGGATTTACACGCAGTGTTATAGAATTTAGGGGATCTGTGACTAATTTAGACATGGGGATTTACACCAGGGTTCAGTTGGTGTAAATCCTCACACCCAAAATTGGGCACAGAAGTAGTGCTCCTCACCTGCTTTTGAAAAATCTAATTTGCACATTTTTGACAGATGACCACACCCACTTCTGGTCCCAACAGACAATCAGAACTGAGAACTTGCCGAAGACTCATTCACACTCCACCCATGCCCCATCCTCACCCACCCACGTCCTGCCCATACCCACCTACACCCTGTCCCATTCTTTAAAAGCAGATGGACCTAACACAATCCAGCTTAAAAGAGAGAGATAAAAATAAAAAGCAAGAAATCATGAGTCTGGGGCTAGAAAATGCATTTTCTTTCCAGTGAGAAAAAAGTGAACCTGCGCATGTGCAAATAAATTCTGCCGAAGGTATAAGGTGGCTATGTCAAGGGTTTTTGATATCTTATCCCATCACATGACCCCCATCCAAGATGGTGACCAGTAGTGGAAACAAGAAGTGATGTAGGGTGACCACTGGTAGCTGCCATCTTGGAAAATGGGTGTGGCTATGACAACATTCCCTGTTATATCACCAAAAGGGGTGGGGCTTGGGGCAGGGTTATGTGAAAAAGATTGGAGTTTGGGACAGAGCTATGCAAATAAGGTGAGGTTAGGGGTAGAGGTATGCAAAAGGAATGTGGCTTGTGTGGGGTTGCAAAGTCACATCTGGTGACACCATCAAGGGGAGCGGAGTGTGAGTGGGGCAGGGGTAGGTATGGGCAGGGCATGGATGGGATATGGGTGGAGCTTGGGTGTGTCCTCAAATTTGATTGGCTGTTGAGACCAGAAATGAGTGTGACCTCCTGTCAAAATATGCACATTAGCTTTGACAAAAGCAGGTGAGACACACTATTCGCGGTTCCTGGCACAAAGCATTATTCTATAAATGTTACCCAACTTGGAGCACCATTTATAGAATAGCGCTTACTGTGCATTTTTTTGGTACCCAAATTTCAGTGCCATTTACAAACTGGAGTCCTATATGTGTAGGATGTTCTTGGGGGCAGAACTGTGGGAGTCTGGCTAGTTTTATATACATAAAGTGGAGTGGAGGTGTGGCCTAGTGGTTCAAGCACTGGGGTCTTGACATCCAGAGGTGGCAGGTTCAAATCCCACTACTACTTGTGATCTTGGGCAAGTCACTTATCCTCCATTGCCTCAGGTACAAACTTAGATTTGAGCCCACCTGGAACAGGGAACTACCTAATGTAACTCACTTTGAGCTACTAATGAAAAAAGTGTGAGCAAAATCCAAATAAATAATAATTTTGTCTTCTGTTTTATAGGGTGTTATTTAATTTTGATTAAGGGCTTCTTTTACAAAGTCACACTACCGATTCTTGGTGCGGCAAATGAGAGAAAGCCCATTCAATTCCTATGAGCTTCTTCTCATTTGCTGCACGGGAATCACTAACGTGGCTTTGTAAAAGAAGACCTTAATTTCTCATTTACATACTGCATTTTTCACAACTATAGTGGACAAAGTAGAATATACAAAAGATAAAAACAATAAAATCAAAAACCTTTTTAATAAAACCTCCACCCAATGTAATATAGTTTAACTAAATTCAAGCATTTTTACCTTAATAGCTCAAGGCAGATCACAAAACTGATTAAACTGTACAAAACACAGTGTAACAACTCATTAAAACAAACAAAGGAAGTCATAAGATGAATCAAGGTACAGCTAAAACTATACCCACTAAACCAGTCAGAGCATCTTACAGGATAGCCATGTTTTCAATGCTTTTATAAAATCTTAGTAAATAACTCAGGAGCCCTTTGAATAAGTTGTGCCAAAATCTAGGCTTAGCAAAACAATCTCTCTAGTACAGGTGGCAAAATACTTTTACAAAACTATAGTTCTGAGTAGTGCAATAGAACCTTAAATAAGAAAAAGGGAAAAAGCCTCTGAACCCAGCCCAGCCTCCAACCTGGTTTAGTAGTATCAGGACTCTCTATTCCTTGTTGTGATTGATATATTAAAATCTAGGCTTAGTGCATGCTAACATGGGACTTTTCTACACGCTAAGCCCAGATTTACTGTGGCATAAAAGTCAGGCATTTCTTTAATGTTTTTTTTTTACAGATCATACACTAATGTCCAGATTAGCCCACAGTACGTGCAAAAAAATAACCCAGGAACACTTACCCTATCCTATTTAGGAGGTGCTAAGTGTTCTCACGTTAAATCCATGTTATGCAGTTAGTGTGAGCCAATGCAAACGCACTAGTTGGATAATGCTTCCATGCCCATACCCCCTCTCAAAAATATTTTAAAAAATAAAGTACGTGCGATTAGAGTGTCCTGAGTCAAACTACTGCAAAGTTCTTTTTGTCCCATGATAAGCATATGTTAGCACTTAATACATTTAGTAAAAGCCCCCCCCCCCCTCCAATTTTAGTAGATCCAGAATATGCATATTAAAATAAAATTTAGGTCCATAAAATGTCCTGCTTCAGGAATTTGCAGATTGGAGAACTGTCATTTCCAGCTGCTTCTGAAATGCTGCGTACTCTGAACATAAGTTTAAGTAACCTTTATCTTGTCTTCCTTTCTTCAATATCCCATTTCCCTATGTGTCCTACCCTTATCCCTTATTTGTCCTGTCTTCCTCTCTTCAATAATCCCCTTTTTCCCTATGTGTCCTATCTGTCTGTCCTACCCTTATCCCTTATTTGTCCTGTCTGTCCGTCCTGATTTAGATTGTAAGCTCTTTTGGGCAGGGACTGTCTTTTCCTCATGTTCAATTGTGAAGCGCTGCGTACGACTGGTAGCACTGTAGAAATGATTTGTAGGAGTAGTTGTAATAAGTGGGACCGGTATGTGATTCAAAAATAGAGGCACACAGCGAACACAAAAGTAAGGAACAAACAAAGGTCCACGGAAATCAAGTCTTAAAGGTTCATTGCATTTATTCAAAGTACATCAAAATCTGGTGCAATAGAAGGTGTGATTTTGGCAACACTATCTGCATCAGGAGTGCAATCCTCTGCTATAGCACCGTGAGGGTATTTTACAAAGGTGCATTAGTGTTTTTAGTGTGTGCTAATGATTAGCATGCGTAAAACTCTAGAGACACCCATAGGAATATATGGGCATCTCTAGTGATTACCACACGCTTATTTTTAGCACGCGCTAAAAATGCTAGAGCGTCTTAATAAAAGAACCCCTGTGTCTCTCAGCTATAAACTAAATTCATAAATACAGAAAAGCACCAGGTTTCAAAGTACCCAAGAGGCACACTCTTTAGGTTTAGAGATCACACTGCCAAAGAGGCACCTCGGATCTGCACCCGAAACAGAAAAGACAAGAAGCGGGTCCAATAAAACAGAGTTTTTTTATTAAAATGTCACCCCTCGAAAGAAAGCTTCCTTTGGGAGGAGGTCTTGTAGCACTTCATCTCCAAAGCTTACGGTGTTCCTTCAAGCGAAAAAGACATGGCCTCAGCAGTCAGCAACACAAGTTGCTGCAAAACCTCCTCCCGAAAGACCCAACGTAATAGAATGCACAATTCCTACTCTTTGTATTGTGGAATCTTTTAGAATGTTGTAAACTGTCACATAGCCTTAAGGAATATCTGAATAAATAAATTAATGTTTTAAAATATATTTCTATCTGTGCAAACATAGGTAGAAAAGTAGGGACTGGATGGTGCTGGGACAGAACTATTTCTGGAGCTCTCTGGATAGCATCGATATTCAGCCCACTATCCAGACCATTTAGGGCAATAAAAAGGCTGAGTATCTGGATTTTTTAAACAACCATGGCCACTGCATAATTAATTGCTGAACATAATGGCTCAAACATTTAAATATCTCAGGGGCAATAATGTACAGGAAGAGAGCCTTTTCTGGATAGAATATTTCATAAAGGCAATGCGCGTGCACAGATATTGCCTTTATAAAATAGCTGCCGCATACGCTAGGTATGCAGTTAGAACATTACTTGCCACCACCTTGCAAGTGTAGTTTACCTCTTTAGTGCTTCTGCTGGACTACATTGTATAATGATGCCTGTAAGTGGTAGATGACATCTTTGCTACCTGGCTTTCTTTACTTCAATTGAACATGGACTGCTTGCATTTGGTAGTGTTAGTGCTTCATTTGGTCACAGGCCACTGCCACTAGCATTGCATAAATGTGCCCCCCCATCCCATATCATACCCTGAAAAGAAAACAAGTGTGTGATCTCCCTATTTAGCCCTTATGGATATACACATTAATCTCTCAATAAATGATATTTGATTACAATACACAAAAAAAGCTTGGTTGGATAGAGAATAAAAAAAGAAGCTTTGGTTGGGGTGTCACATATTTGCTTTTTGGCCAGAGGCATGAACTCCCTTTTGTCTTTGCATTCCTTTCTCTTTTCTTTTGATCTGCTGCAGGAGATGCAGATAGCATGTGATCTATGATTCTGCACTCACTTCTGGTGCCAGGAATGCTATATCCTACTGCTACTACTACTTAACATTTCTAAAGCGCTACTAGGGTTACGCAGCGCTGTACAGTTTAACGAAGAAGGACAGTCCCTGCTCAAAGGAGCTTACAATCTAAAGGATGAAATGTCAAGTTGGGGCAGTCTAGATTTCCTGAATAGAGGTAAAATGGTTAGGTGCCAAATGCGACATTGAAGACGTGTGCTTTGAGCAAGGATTTGAAGATGGGCAAGGAGGGGTCTTGACGTATGGTGGCATTATACCGTATAGTATAAAATAAATGATGTCCAAAACAAATATTATACCCATGCAAATAGAAAAAGATGACAATTGAAGTGTAGCAAATCATCTGGACCAGATGGTGTACTTCCCAGAGTACTGAAAGAATTGAAAAATGAATTTACAGAGCTATTGTTAGTAAAATCAAGCAAAGTACAGGAAGATTGGAGGGTGGCCAATGTAATGCCGATTTTTTAAAAGGGTTCCAGAGGTGATCCGGGAAATTATAGGCCAGTGAGCTTGATGTTGGTACCGGGCAAAATGGTAGAAATTATTATAAAGAACAAAAGTATAGAGCATATTAATAAGCCTAGATTAATTAGACAAAGCCATGGGTGGTCAAGGGAAATCTTGCCTCATAAATCTACTATATTTTTTGAAGGAGTGAATAAACGTGGAAAAAGGTGAACTGGTTGATATTTTGTATCTGGCTTTTCAAAAGGCATTTGTTAAAGTACCTCATGAAAGACTTATGAGCAAATTAGAAAATCATGGGATAGGAGGTAAAGTCCTGTGGTGGATTAAGAACTGGTTAAAAGATAGAAAACAGACAGTAGGGTTAAATGGTCAATATTCTCAATGGAGAAAGGTAAACAGTAGAGTTCCACAGGGGTCAGTGCTGGGACCACTGCTTTTTAACATATTTATAAATGATCTAGAGATGGGAATAACTAGTGAGATAATTAAATTTGCTGATGACACAAAGAGGGGCATAATTGAAAGGGGCACCCAAGTTTTCCTCAGGACGTCTTCGCAGGACGTCCCGGCGAAGGGGCGGGGAAACCCGTATTATCGAAACAAGATGGACGTCCATCTTTCGTTTCGATAATACGGTCATGGACGCCCAAATCTTGATATTTAGGTCATCATTTAAATGACATTAACATACCAGAAGCTGGTGCTTACTGTGGTGTGCCTAACGGCAATGTGAGGTCGCTTAAAGTCTCCTAATGAAGTGATAAGGAAACACGGCCAGTGTTGGGACCAAAGACAGATTGAATATTTGTTTGTTGGAGCGTGTGAAAATATTATCCAGGTGATGTCCGACATCAAGATTGTTGAATGAAGTGGTGATATTTCTCAGCTGTTGGACACCTCACTACTGGATGCAGAGAGTTTGGGATACGTCAAGTTATAAGGTTACAAGACTTTTGCTGTTTATAAATACACGTTCTTTGGTGTGTATAATCATTGCAGCTGTGATTGGAACTTTCCTAGGGAAAAGAGAAAATGTTGGATATTATTTGAGCTGATTTCAAAGAGTTGTGTTGGTTGGAACAAATATGAAAATGTATATTACATAATGTATGTGTGATTAAATAGGTTGGTAAAATGTATAGATTGTATTAGTCAAGTGATATGGAGAATCAATGTTAAAAGGACTAATTATTGTAGGTTTACCCCATATGTTTGTACTAAAAGCAAATGCTATGAGACAATAATATTTGTCTCATAGCATTTGCTTTCTTTCAAGGCAAGACCTACGACTAAATGTACCTCTTCAGGGCATACCATACCCCAATCATATATCTATCTATTTATTGCTGCTCTTTTTTTCAACTTTAGGGCCCCTTTTACTAAGGCACATAGGTGCCTAAGTGCACCCAACGCACACCAAATTCGAGTTACTGTCTGACTACTGCGTGACTCTTGCGGTAATTTCATTTTTGGGGTGCGTCCGATAGGCGCGTCTGAAAAATATTTTTTACTTTCTGGTGTGCATACCGGACACGCGCCAAGTGGCATCTGACGTAAGTAGGTCATTACCAGCCAAATTCTTTACTGCTAGGTCTATGGCTGGCGGTAAGGTCTCAGACCCAAAATGAATGCGTGGCAATTTTGATTTTGCTGCACATCCATTTTCAGCCCCCCAAAAAAGGCATTTCTTGTAGGTGTGCTGAAAAGTAATTCTGTGTGTGCCCAAAACACGTGTCTACACTACCGCTGGCCGTTTTTCAGCGCACCTTAGTAAAAGGACCCCTTAATTTTTTATTTACTTATAAACAAAGATATAGCATGATCAGTGTCAAACATGACATATTGCTGCTCTATTTGAGCAAAAGTTTAGAAAACTTGCCCTCTCTACGAGCAACATGTTCCACAACAAAAACACATTGATCTGAAAGCATATGATTGACTTGCCGTCTGTGCTTAACAAGAATGACTGAGGTAAGTTCAATAATTCTAATGCTAATCTTACAAATAGTTTTATATAGATAAGTGAAGAAGGTATATTATGGCATAAATCACTCCTTCTGATTGCCAATCTCTAATGTGATTGTAAAGCAGGAGCAATTTTAAACGTGGAAAAAAATCAATAGAGAAAACTCAGCATCACTTAACACATATCAGTTTTGAAATAACTTACACATATAAATGCTCACACTATTTTGCAAACCTACACATGTTGCCTGCAGCTAAACCTGCAATCTTTTTTTGTACTATTTGAAGGGGGGAAATAACTATGGGAGATCAAGGTTAGCTCTCTTGGATGGGACATTATCAATGTGGACTACCATTAAGACATGTTAGTTTACTGCTAACCTCAGCTATTAGTAATTAGGTCTCATTGAATAAAATGGGATCTGTGTTAAAATAGTATGAGTTATAGTAAAATAACACGTTAGTGGTAGCTCACTAATAACTATACCCCTTAATCGTTCCTGTAAAGGGCTGGCTAAAATGAGGACTGTTTGAAATGCTATACGTGCTTTTGAGCAGGTGCAAATCCTGGTATGTGATTTTTCTCACATAAATTTCTATATATTCCTATTCTGAAATAGAGAATACATAGGTAGATTTTAGTTCCACCCAAATCATGCCCAAGCCATGCTCTTGAAATATCTACGTAGTATGCATGTGTAAATTCCAGCTTTCTGAAATGGGGATATACACATGAAAATTCTGGTATTTACACATGCAAATTTTTATTTATAGCCCGAAAGCTATTGAAGTGGTTTGCATTCAGGTAAGCCTTCTAAAATAACCACCTATATGTATATTTTGTGCTGCTACTTACATTCATAGTGGTGCTCTCCCATTGTGTTTCTATAGGAAAAAAGTTAGTAAGTGGGGAACTCAATGGGTTGTTCTGATTATACAAAGGAGTCAGGGGCCCTTTTACTAAGCCGCATAAGTGTTTACGCATGCCCAACGCATTCCAAAATGGAGTTACTGCCTGGCTACCATGTGGCTCTTGCGGTAATTTCATTTTTGGTGCGCATCCGATACGCACGTCTGAAAAATATTTTCAACATGCGTATCGGACGCGAGTCAAGTGGCATTTGACTTGCGTAGGTCATTACTGCCTGGTTACCGCATGAGACTTTACCACTAGGACAATGGCTGGCGGTAAGGTCTCAGACCCAAAATAGATACGCGCCAATTTTCATTTTGCCGCACGTCCATTTTCAGCAAAAATTTTGAAAAGGCATTTTTTACAGGTGTGCTGAAAAATGATTTTGCACACGCCCAAAACACGCGTCTACACTACCGCAGGCCATTTTTCAGTGCACCTTTGTAAAAGGGCTAGTCAGTCTTTTGACATCAACAAAGACCTTTTCTAGTAAACATATTTAACTTTTGCACAGGGATTTTTTTCAGTTGCTCACGGAAATAGAAACTAGACATGTATAGTTGCATAAAACAGGAATACCAATGATCTTTGTAGTAAAGAAAGTTTTCCACTGTAGGCTCTCACCAACCCTCTTTAACCTCATGATGATACTCCTAGCCATGCTATTAGACAATCAAAATCTCAACCCATACATATATGCAGACGATGTCACGATTTACATCCCGTTCAAACATGACCTAAAAGAAATCACCAACGAAATCAACCAAAGCTTCCAAATCATGCACTCCTGGGCGGATTTATTTCAGCTCAAACTCAACGCAGAAAAAACACAATGTCTTATACTTACCTCACAACACAACACAAATAAATTCACCACCATAACCACCCCAAACTTTTCCCTCCCTATCTCAAACAATTTGAAAGTTCTGGGAGTTACCATCGATCGAAACCTCACACTTGAAAACCACGTGAAGAATACAACTAAGAAAATGTTCCACTCTATGTGGAAACTCAAAAGAGTAAAACCTTTCTTCCCAAGAGCCATTTTCCGGAACCTGGTACAGTCAATGGTACTAAGCCACCTGGACTACTGCAATGCACTCTATGCTGGCTGTAAAGAACAAACCTTCAAGAAACTTCAAACAGCCCAGAATACCGCAGCAAGACTCATATTTGGAAAAACAAAATATGAAAGTGCAAAACCCCTAAGAAAGAAATTACACTGGCTCCCACTTAAAGAATGTATCGCATTCAAGATTTGCACGATTGTTCATAAAATCATTCACGGAGAGGCCCCAACCTACATGCTAGACCTCGTGGACCTCCTAGAAATGCCAAAAGATCTTCTCGCACCTTTCTTAACCTACACTTCCCCAGCTGTAAAGGACTGAAATACAAACTAACACAAGCGACCAGCTTTTCCTACATGAGCACGCAGATGTGGAACGCACTACCAACTCACCTGAAAACGATCAACGAAGTAATAAATTTCCGCAAATCTCTGAAAACCTATCTCTTCAGCAAGGCCTACCACAATAACCCTTAACTAACCATAACACAACACCTACACCTTTAATCAGAAAGTCTCTTTTGATAACTGCTTGACCAAACCCTCGTGTTTGCCTTGATTTCTTTGTAACACCAATTGTACCTTTTTACCCTGGTATGGCGATGCCATAACAGGTCTTTGTAAGCCACATTGAGCCTGCAAATAGGTGGGAAAATGTGGGATACAAGTGCAATAAATAAATAAATAAATAGAATATTGACAAATGTCACATCTTCCCTTTGTGGGGGAAAATGTTAAGATAAGCTATGCTACTGTGAGGTTCATTTTCAAAACAGAAAAATGTCTAGAAAGCGGCACAAAGTGACAGATGGATATTTTTTTGTCCAAGACATCCAAATCATTATTTTCAAAACCCATTTTTAAGACGGTTTTCTATGCAGTTCATCTGCAGCACATCCAAATCACAAGGGAGGCGTGTTGGGGCATATTGGGGGCAGGATTTGGGCATTCCCAGAACTTGGACGTTTTTCTGTCGTAATGGAACAAAACAAAAACGTCCAGGACTAAAAGTTAGATGTTTTGGTCTAGACCTGTTTCAATCATGACTAAATCACAAAAATGTGCCCTAAATGACCAGATGACCACTGGAGAGATTAATGCATGACCCACCCTTACTCCCCCAGTAGTCACTGACCCTCTCTCAGCCTCCTAAGGTGTGACAGTGACAGCTGGGATGTCTGTGTAGCCAGTCTACTAAGACTACTGCCCCCCCCCCCCCCCCCCAAGACGTACCAATGACTTGGTTTTGTGCATTCTTCCCTTGGACATTTTTTTTCAAAACTGGTCACAAAAGAAGAATGCACTGAGCACAAATGTCTAGGAAATAGTCAGTTTTGAAACCAAAAGATAGATGTTTTCAGGTTCAAAAATGGCTATGTTTGTCACTTGATTTTTGGACGTTTTCAGCAAAATGTTCAAAATCAGATTTACATAGTAACATACATAGTAACATAGTAGATGACGGCAGAAAAAGACCTACACGGTCCATCCAGTCTGCCCAACAAGACAAACTCATATGTGCTACTTTTTGTGTATACCTTACCTTGATTTGTACCTGTCCTTTTCAGGGCACAGTCCGTATAAGTCTGCCCAGCACTATCCCTGCCTCCCAACCACCAGCCCTGCCTCCCACCACCGGTTCTGGCACAGACCGTATAAGTCTGCCCAGCACCATCCCCACCTCCCAACATCAGATTTAGACATCATATGGAAAATGTTCCTTCATATCTCCAAACAATCTTGGAAGAGATGAGAAGGTTTGATCCATGGAAAGATGGATTTAGGAAAAATCATAGCATTGTTGTTATAGCTGTCAGTAACAAGGTTGGCAAGGCTTTGATCTAGGACAAACCTTCATTCTGGTCCTGCTTGATATGTTGTCAGCTTTTGATACCTTTGAAACAATTAAGCAGTTGGGACTAGTTACAATTATTTCCTGGTTCAGACTTTTTTTGATGGATAAGACACATGTGAGAGAGAATCCAAGATGGCGACCGAGCAGGAAGCAGGAGTGGAACGCTCTGCTTGAGCTTCATTCCTTATTCTCTTTTTGATACTACGAGCATGCCAAAGAGAAAGGGTAAGCCGAAGGGACCGTCCCTCTCTAGGCTGGAGACCCTCTCTTTGGGCCAAACTTCTATTTCTGCTTTTTTGGTTTCTATGCCGACGGGCGTTTCTGCTGCCGGGGTGGGGAAGAGCCCCGGCTTGGAGAGCGAAACCTCGCTCAGCCCGCTAGGACCTATAGCTCCCCCACCACCACAAGTAGACGGGGCCGGATTACCGAGTGAAGGTATAGACTCGAAGGGACGGCAGACCCCGTCGAAAAAGATGGCAGAAGATCTGACCTTGCTGGGGGACATCCAGATTTCGCCAGGATTGGCGTTAGGAGAAACAACAATGAGGGGGACCCGGAACGGTAGTCTCGAGGAGGAAGCCTCGTTGTGTGCGATGGCGATTCAGCCCCTGGCGAAACCCCAGGAAATATCCCTGGACTCTATTTGGACGGCTCTTGAAGCCCTACATAAGGTCTGTACTTCCTTTATTTCGGTTTCATTGAATAATTCTAGACAAGTAAAAGACCTTAAAGAAAAAGTTGAAGTGATTTCTGCTAAACAAGTTGCAATGGAAACTGATATAGTGAAAACTCAAGAACAGCAATCTCAAATAGCAGGAGATCGTTTGATTATTCACAGAAAACTTGAAAATCTAGAAAATTCTTCAAGAAATTTAAATTTACGTTTATTAAATTTTCCTCAAACACAATATATGTCTGCTAGAGAGCTGTTTAACAAATTTTTGAAGGAGATTTTCAAATATCCAGAGGACTCTTTGCCTCCACTGCAAAAAATATATTACCTTAAACTACAAGGGAAAAATTCTCAATCGTCTCCTATTGAGTTACAAACATCTTCTGAATTTCTGGATGTATCCGGACTATTGGAGCAATCTCAGGAAGAAATTAAAACTCGTGCTACTTTAATAATATCCTTTGTCTTTATACAAGATAAAGAGGCTTTACTAATTTACAGCCTCAATTCATGGGAGATAAGATTTTGATGTTCCCAGATATTTCTAAATGGACTCAGCAAAGGAGAAAGAAATTTCTGGAATTGAAGCAGAAAGTAGTGGAAATAGAAGCTATTTTTCAATTAAGGTTTCCATGCAAATGTTTAATTTTTTTCAAGAATAACAGATATATATTTTATGAACCTGAACAATTGTCTAGATTTTTACTTATGCATGGGAAAAAAGAACTGACCAAATAAATGTTGGAAATAGAGTCAAGATGTAAATTTAGAAACCGCCTGCTCTAACTTAAATGTTAATTATTTCCACTTTAACCAACTTCCTTTGGTGATATTTGGATTCTCTCTAATTTGTGGACTGCTGAAAATCAATGTTTATATAAATTCCTTTTGGAATTTAAAATTTGGAATAATTTACTTTAAAGTTGTTATTTAAAACATTGATGTATTATTCAAAGTGTGTTATCTTTGTTTAAAGCAAAATTAATAAAGAAATTAAAATAAAAAAAAAAAAGACACATGTGAGAACAGGTGATGATGTTTCTTCGTGGGAGCAGATTGTGTCTGGAGTGCCACGAGAATCACTCTTTTCTTCAGTTCTGTTTAATATCTACATGTGGCCTATCGGGAAGGTATTAGGCAAGTTGGGGGTCCTGTATCATTTTATAGGGGAAAAACACAGTTTTTCTTCTAGTGGAATCTCTTTTTGATGAGGCCTTTAATAGGTTGAAATGATGTGTGGACACTCCTTTGACTTGATTGCAAAGGTGCTGATAAGGCACCTTCTACTGTGTATTGCAGGGACAAGTACTTAAAATTGTGCAGGGAATAGAATAGAATGGGTGGGTTATAAATTACTTAAATAAATAAAAATAAATCAGTTTGCTAAATTTTTTTTTTCTTAGACACTGAATGGAAGAAAAGCCTTTATAGAGACCCCTATAGGTTTTTTTTTTTTAACACTGATCACATGAATACAATATCACATCACACAAGAAGGTAGCTTACACTGTAAACACGAGGTATCCCCATATGACCATATAACATTTTATAACTTATGAAAATTACTTCCACCTCCCCCTACCTCCCCCCAACCCCCCCCCCCCCCTTTCTGCTCACCGCGACCCCTACCCCGCCCTCCTCTATTTACCCCTATAGGTTTCTATTAAGGGATTTATCTGTGTATTTTTTATAATGGAAAAGTTTCCAGAAAGAGGACAGTTTTCAACCATGTAAGACATTTTAAGTGATGTAACAGTTCATCTTCAAGGGTAGGGATAGTATATAAAAAGTGACTCCAGGAGTCATAATGGCAGAGAGCTCAGATGGAGAGATACAGCCCAAGTAGGTGCAGTTCTCCAGGCTCCAAGGAGCTGGGAGTCAGCTGTGGGCTGTGTTTAAGGTTTCCATTCAGGATGTGAGATGCTCACTGCCACTGTGGATATGGTTGGAGGAGTTCTAAAAGGGACTCTTTGCTTCTACATGGTCTTGTGGATACCTAGAATGCCCTCCCGCAAGAGATGGTGCAGCCAACAATGGTAATGGAATTCAAGAATAAATGGGATAAGCACAACAGATTCCTATATGGAAAGGATAGTGGCCCAGGCGTTAGGTGGTCACAAACACAAATGGGTGGTAGCCCAGCATGGCCAGCGGGAGTGGGCTTGGAAAGAGGGGATGAGGCTGAGGGAGTTTAAGGAAGGGGACTTAAGGAAGTCAGTTTAGGGATAGGGGAGGGGAACTAGGAAAGGTAGATGAGAGAGGAGGAGATGTAGCCAGAGAGGAAGGGCAGAAGGTGGAGAAAGGAGGTGGCCACTGGAAGCAATAAGGCTGGTGATTGCAGAGGTAGAGTCTCCATTTTGCCTACTGCTCCAACCGCTCACCTATCCCACCTGCCCCATTTCTAGGACATAGGGTTTCATCTCAGCATTTGACAGGTGGTAGGTCCTAGTGGTTGTTGGCCCATGCTAGCAGTGGCCTGGATGATACCAGGGGCAGTTCCTCTCTTGTATGGAGGGGAGGCCAATGCCAGAGTAACAACTGATCCGCGGGGCCTACCTCAGACTTGGACAGAATGGGGAGGCTGAAGGCTTCAAGAAAAAGAGTCAATGATTGAGACGGGGATTCTGCTTTTATGACAATCTCCTGATCAAAAGCTGTGATGTTGGCACCTGGGCATGTCAGCAGTATATGCCCCAGGCAGACCAGAAAATATGCATCGTGACTAAGGTGGAAGTAGAGCGAGCTGTGTGACTCAAAAGGCTAGGCTACTTGCCCCTAAATGCTCTAGAAAGAAATTTGACGCATATAATTTCTTATTACTATAAAATGTATACTTTAATGAAATTGATCAATACTGTGAATCTGTTTATATTTATTAAGTTGTAGAATGCTGCGGCGATAATAAATTCTACTGTTTTGTCGGATAATTTGCCAAGTGTCGATATATGTCATGTATGGTGTGGCACGAAAGGAGAATGCTTAGGTGCTGCCTGGCCAGTGTGGGAGAATGGAATCAAAACAACTTAGCCGTGTATAATTGGCAAATCCAGTAGTTGGGAACTAAAGCAGATTTCTACAGCCTGTGTCCCAGTTATGGCTATATAGATCTGGTAGGGCTGGAGAAGGCTTCAACGGCCACTCCAGTAGTTGAAAGTTAAGCCAGTGCCGGGCAAACCTTTATGGTATGTGCTTAGAAAATAACAAAAACAGCTCAAGATCAAGTATGCATATGTTATCATATCAGATACTAGGAGTTTATGTTGTTGGACAGACTGGATTTATTTATTTTTGTTACAATTGTACCCTGTGCTTTCCCACTTGTGGCAGGCTCAATGCAGCTTACATGGGGCAATGGAGGGTTAAGTGACTTGCCCAGAGTCACAAGGAGCTGCTTGTGCCTGAAGTGGGAATCAAACCCAGCTCCCCAGGACCAAAGTCCACCACCCTACCCACTAGGCCACTCCTCCATGCAGGTCTTTAGCTGCTATCATCTACTATGTTATTCTGTTACTATGTCACAGCAATTTGTCTGGTGACAGAACACATCAACCAGGTATTTTTTGATTTTGATTTTAATAATTTGCTATACTGCTTATTACAGCTGTTTACATTAATAGTAAGGTAAAACATTTGCAAACAATGTAGCATAATATATATATAATATATATATTTAGCAATAAGAATTAAATATAATTCAAATATCAAATCATAATAATAATAGTAGTAGTAATAAAATGTATTTATTACCCACATTATCATAAAATTCTAAGCGAGGAACAAAATCACATATATAATAGAATTTTACAAACAACATAAATCATAAAATAAATCAAAACTCCTAAAAGGGAAGTGTCAGGGAACACTAACATTTCTGCAGCTGCATCTCTGCTTTCAAACTGAAGACCAGACTGTGGAAAATTACAGACTATTTCCTGCAATTTTTCTGCCTTTTATACTCTTTACTTCTACCCTTTGATTTTGACTTCAGTAAAATTATTATCAGATTTTATAATTCCAGGAAGCCTCACAGTATATACTGTTCCCCATCCCAGAAGTCAGACACTGCAGCAAGTTTTACAGTACTCTGCAGCTTCTGAAGGGATGTTCTTGGGTTTGTAAGTAGTAAGGTGATCAAATAATGCAGATAACACAAACTTATTCAAAATTATTAAAAAACACAAGCAAATTGTGAGAAAGTTAGGAGAAACTTGTGAGACTGGGCATCCAGATTACAGATGAGATTTACTCCCGGATTCTCTAATGGTTGCCCAACTTAATACATTTTTTTGATTAACTTTTGAAGGTAGCCGTTCTTCGTCAGATCAGAAATAAGCAAATGAGATCCTGTGACACTGTCACTGAAAAATGCTTTGATGTTTCAGTTATATATACTGCTAGTTACCAACATTTCCTTATTTCTGATCTGACGAAGGGCTACCTTCGAAAGCTAGTAAAAAATGTATTAAGTTAGTCCAATAAAAAAAAGGTATCATCTTATTTTCTTTTCCATGTTTTATTTTATTTCTATTGATTACCTTTAAAAGTGGACTAACTCGGCTACCATATCTCTCCACTCTTAGTTAAAATTTGATTCATCTAAGTCTCAGGTGCATATCCATTCTGAAATGAATCATATGAATGCACATGCAATAGCCACTGCATGGTGGCCAGGCTCTTTGACACTTTTGCTACCTCAAAGTATCTGTCTGTTTTAGATATTTATTTATTTATTGGGATTTATTAAGCGCCTTTACGAAGAGATTCACCTAAGGCAGTGTACAGCAGGTATAGCTTAACATAAAACTTACAATTTTGTTAAAAGCATAACAAAAATAAAATGACCAAATATAAACATAAATAAAATAAATGAGGTAAACTTGAAAACAGCAAATTGACAATAATAGGATTACTATGAAACAGTATCAAAAATATACACATTCCAACATCAAGGCCCAATACCCTAGTTTCTTTGAAGTAACCTAGAATTTAGTTTTACATAGGCCTATGCACCAACATTTTCCTAAAGAGACGAAAAGAGCCTGGTGTCAAATTAGTCTACTGTCTTCTACCAAACCAGTATATTAGAACCTGGCCCTAGCATTAGGAAGCCTTCAGGCACAATTTCTGTGGTCCTCTCTTGATACATCAGCATTGGAATGCTTAAGAATCTGTTAAGACTGCCCTGACAACATTCTCTTCAAGCAAGGACAGTCTATGTGAATATTCTTATCAGTAAGAGAGAGACCCTAAAATGGAGAATTGACTTAACTCCAACTGTAGGATAAAGCACTAGTTCTTGAAGAGTTGTCCCATTCCAGCACCAACAGATTACATCACTCACTTGTGTGGCTGATTATGTCAGAGGTGGTAGTGGTGGAGATAAAAACAGTTTTAATAACATTTAAGTTAAACAAAGGGGTCCTAGTTGTGAACGAGTGAGGGAATGTCAAGAGATAAATTCAGGTGCATTTTGACAGGAAATAAATTGAGCAGACTGTACAGAATCAATTACTGACCTATTGGAGCCTGTTATATATTTAGAAAGCAGTAAAGAGGTTTTTGTTCCTGCAAGGAGCAGACCCTAGTTCACAGGCTTCCATTGCCACTGTGTTAAAAATTACTAGTATCAACAGTAGCTGACTTTTTCTCATCATGGGATATGTATATCCTTAGGACTTTGAAAACTCACTGTTGTGACTGTGATCAGACTGAAGCATGACAGGCTTAAAACTCTGATCTTTGGTCTTATTCAGCTGCCAGTGTAGGGTAGGAGTAGACTGTACTGAGGGATCATATGGTTATACAGCTGTTCTAACATCACAAGTAATCTAATGGTTAGTGCATTGGACCAAGAACATGGGGAACTGGGTTTGATCTTATTACCCTGGGCAAGTCACTTCACTGTCCATTGCCCTAGGTACAAAATTTAGATTATGAGCCCACTAGGGACAGAGAAAGTACCTGCTTATAACATATGCAAACCACTTTGGTTGTAGCATAGAAAGGTGGTATACCAAATCCATGAACCTTTACTATGAAACTTGCAGATGTGACCATTCTGATAGTCTGGGCCGAGCCCTTGTTGGGTGGCCAGCTAAGAGCCCCTTATACTAAGCTGCATAGGCGCCTACACATGCCGAACGCGCCCCAAATTGGAGTTACCGCCCGGTTACCGCATGGCTTTTGCGATAATTTCAATTTTGGCGCACGTCCACTACGTGCCTTTGAAAAATATTTTTATTTTCTGGCGTGCGTGGCATTTGACAAGCATAGGCCATTACTGCCCAGATTCTTTACCGCTAGGTCAATGGCTGGCGGTAAGGTCTCAGACCCAAAATGGATGCGCGGCAATTTTCATTTTGCCGCACGTCCATTTTCAGCAAAAAAAGAGGCCTTTTTTACAGGTGTGCTGAAAAATGGATCGGTGTGCGCCCAAAACCTGTGCCTACACTACCGCAAGCACTTTTTCAGTGTACCTTTGTAAAAGGACCCCTAAGTAAGGTGTTTGCCAGCCAATCAACAATGCAGCCTTCTGGTTCTTCTTTTGTTCCTTGGCATAACAGTGTAGTACTGGTATTTATTTATTTATTTATTTTATTTATTTATTTATTTATTTATTTATTGCATTTGTATCCCACATTTTCCCACCTCCTTGCAGGCTCAATGTGGCTTACAATACATCATGAATAATAGAAATATATTAGAAAATAGACATTTAGTGTAACAGAAGGATCTTGGGTAACATGATAATGAGAAAGAAAAAGCATGATAGTAGTATAACAAGTAGATATTGTAAGACAATTCTGAATATATGTGGAGGGGTTGTGTATATTCACATTAGTTGATCTTTGTGGTATGCCTTGTTAAAGAGATGGGTCTTCAGTAGTTTGCGGAAGTTCGTTAGTTCGTAGATCTTTTTTAAGTTGCGTGGCAGTGCGTTCCATAACTGTGCGCTCAAGTAGGTAAAGTCAGACGCATGCATTAATTTGTATTTTAGACCTTTGCAGTTAGGGAATTGTAGATCTAGGAATGTGTGGGATGATCTTTTGACATTCCTGGGTGGTAGGTCTATCAGGTCTGATATGTAGGCTGGTGCATCTCCGTGAATGATTTTGTGAACTAGGGAGCAAATTTTGAACATGATGCGTTCTTTATTTGGGAGCCAGTGTAGTTTTTCTCTTAGGGGCTTAGCACTTTCATATTTTGTTTTGCCGAATATGAGTCTAGCTGCAGTGTTCTGGGCTGTCTGAAGTTTCTTGATTATCTGCTCTTTACAGCCGGCGTAGAGTGCGTTGCAGTAATCTAGATGGCTAAGCACCATTGATTATACCAGGTTACGGAAAACAGTCCTTGGGAAGAAAGGCTCTTTTTAATTTCCACATTGAGTGGAACATCTTCTTGTTTGTGTTTTTCGTGTGACTCTTGAGTGTTAGGTGTCGATCGATGGTAACTCCAAGACTTTTTAGGGTGTCCGAGATTGGAAGGTTTAGGTTTGGTGTGTTAATGGCTGTGAATTTGTTCTTGTTATGTTGAGAGGTGAGTATTAGTTATTGGGTTTTTTCTGCATTAAGTTTCAACCGAAATGCATCCGCCCATGAATGCATGATATGGAGACTTTGGTTGATTTCATTGGAAATTTCCTTTAGATCTTGTTGAAATGGGATGTAGATCGTAACGTCGTCTGCGTAAATGTATTGGTTTGCTAATAGTTTGGCCAAGGGTATCATCATTAAGTTAAATAGAGTCGGCGAGAGGGGGGATCCCTGTGGGACTCCGCATTCAGGTGTCCATGTGGCTGAAGTAGTCGAGTTAGATGTCACTTGATATGATCGTGTGGTTAGGAATCCTTTGAACCAGTTGAGAATGTTGCCTCCAATTCTGAAGTACTCGAGGATATGTAGTAGTATTCCATGATCAACCATGTCGAAAACGCTTGACATGTCAAATTGTAGGAGTAGTATGTTCTTTCCAGTTGCAATCATTTGTTTGAATTTAGTCATGAGAGTGACTAATAGAGTTTCGGTACTGTGGTTAGACCGAAATCCTGACTGGGAGTCGTGGAGTATTGAGAATTTATTTAGATAGTTTGTGAGTTGTTGATCACTAACCCTTCCGTTAGTTTTGTTATTAAGGGAATGGATGCTACTGGTCTGTAGTTGGTTATTTCACTGGCACTTTTCTTTACGTCTTTGGGTATGGGGGTAAGTAGAATGTTTTCTTTCTCCTTTGGGAAAAGTCCATTTTGTAACATATAGTTCAAGTGTTTCGTTATGTCTGTTATAAATTATTGAGGAACAGATGTCATAAGACTGGACATATATCTAGTTTGCAATGAGATTTGGCAAATCTTTTGAGCTTTTGGGAGATGCTATCCTCTGATAGTGTCTCGAATTTGGTCCAGGTTCTGTCTGCTGGGTAGATGCCAGGATCTGGGTCTAGACAGTCAAGGAGTTCAGCATAGTCGATGGTACTGACAGGAATCTTAAGTCGTAGTTGTACGATTTTCTCATTGAAGTGTTTCGCGAGATTGTCTGCTCCTGGTACGTCTTTACTGTTGGTTGTGACTGGTGTAGTGTCTAGTAGTTTGTTCACGAGTTGAAAGATTTTATGTGTGTCCTTGTAGTTTGGTCCAATTACATTTTTGGATTGTAATGCAATCTTTTAGTTTGTCTTATGGTATATTTGTATTTTCTTTGGAGTCGTTTGCAGGCGTGAAGTGTAGGGTCGTCTTTCTTTTTATTCCATGCTCGTTCTAACCTTCTGACTTGTGTTTTAAGTTTTTTCAGCTCTTCATTGAACCATGGTATTGGATTCTTCCTATGTGAGGTTCTGGTTTGGGTTGGAGCGATTTTGTCTAATATGGATTTGCATCTGTCATCCCATTCTAAGAGGAATTGGATTGTATCTTTTTATTGTCCATTCGTTGTGGTAGATCTGTTGCCAGAATATTACTGGGTCTATTTTTCCTCTCGTGGTGTAGGTTTTCCATTCTTGTTTGTTCGATGAGTCTTTCGTTCTCCTTTGGAGGGAGATGTTTGCTTTATAGTGGTCGGACCATGATGTGGGCGTCCATTTTGTGTCTGTTAGTAAAAGGTTTGAGTCAGAATCAAATTTGTGTGTGACAATGTCTAGTGTGTGTTCTTTGATGTGAGTTGGCTGCGTGCTTGTCCTGTGAAGATCCCATATTTGTAGGAACTCTTCGCATTCTTGGGTGCTTGTTAAGTTGGGATCTTCAAGGTGCAGGTTGATGTCTCCTATTATGATGAGATTTGAGGTAGAGACACAAGTGTTTGAGATAAAGTCCATGAAGTGTGTTTGGGCATCTTGCCAGTTGCCTGGCGGTCTGTAGAGCAGGACTGCGTTAAGGTGTTCCTGCAAGTTAGGGTGATTAATTCTTACCGAGGCGATTTCAAGTTGTGGCAGAATGGATTTGGCTGTGGCTGTGATGGTAAATTCAGATTTGTATATTATGGCTATACCTCCTCCTCTTTTTCCATTTCTTGTCCAGTGGGTAATTTTGTATCCTGGTGGGCATAAGTCTAAGATTATGGGGTCTTTAAGGTCATGAATCCAGATTTCAGTGATGAATAGGAGATCGAGTTTGTCTGTGGTGATCCAATCTGTTATGATCTCTGTTTTATTTACTACTGATCTGGCATTTACGTATCCCATTTGGATTGGTCGGTAAGGTTCAGTTTGTGACATGGTTGTGTTAATTTTTATTATTTGCCTGCTTTCTTGGTATTCTATTATGGAGCAGCCACACAGCACTGCTCATTGCAAGTAAGGAGAGAGAACGAGCCAGAAGCTTGCCACAGGCAGCAGCACAGTTTGATCCCGCTATTACAATAGGTGACTGGTTACACATGAGTTCAGCTCACATAGTACCTGAAAACCCACACTGAAAGCCAGGTCTGGTATTTTGGTGGAGTCTGAGGTTAAGATGGGTGAGCAATAAGCAAAGCAAGGTTGAGGGACCGACTTTTTTACATTTTCAAACTGACACTCTGGATGCAATATTTGCTTGACACTGATGCCATATTGGTCTAGAATCACTTTGCTGTAGATTTGGGACCAGCTTTGTGGTTAAGCTACAGGATTCTTATTTTCCAGGGGAAGGGTTTCCCATACCTGACATGTTGCTCCACTCTCTGGCACTCCCTTACTGACATAAGCCTCAGTTTGAGCAAAATTTCCTCTCTTTCCTTCCTCAAGGCAAGAATAATATGAGCAGTACTAGTACAAGAAAAGCACTTGGACTTGGAAGGGGGCTCTGTGAGTTAAAATCATTTTCTACCACTTTCCTCCCACACGTTCAGGAATTCCCAAGTTGGCCAATGCTCTTCCTTTCTTTCTTCCTCTATTTCTCTTTCTTTGGTCTTTTTTGCCACTCTCCCTC
The DNA here is from genome assembly GCF_901765095.1 of Microcaecilia unicolor. Taxonomy (NCBI): domain Eukaryota; kingdom Metazoa; phylum Chordata; class Amphibia; order Gymnophiona; family Siphonopidae; genus Microcaecilia; species Microcaecilia unicolor. Next base: position 404,913,034 of record NC_044033.1, read on the forward strand.
TGTCCCTCCTTTCTTGAGCTTAGTACAAAATTACTCTTAGTTCCTGTCCCCGCCCCTTTGCTTCCCTCCACCAGTTAGCTTTTTGTACCCATGCAAGAGGCGGTACAACTGGTTAGAGTGATGCTAGGAATGCATGTACCAGCTTTGGGGACTAATGCCTCTGGGTAGATGAATCACTGATGTTTGCTCCCAGATGAGGTGAATAAGTTAGAGCCTGAGTCATTCAACAGCACTGGCATCCTATAACAGCACAAGAGCATGGGAAAACTTACTGCACAAAGAGCCTCAGGAACGTCTGTCAATTGAAGTTCTTTTCTGGCATTAGCAACATAGCCAGAGGTGAACTTTTAATGATGATGAACAATATCTTTTTAAAACAAAAGATTCTCAGAGACTCTATCTTCTATTTGTCTCCTGCTGTTTTTCAAAATATTAAAAAAAAGGAAATAAAAAGCCTTAAGACAATGTTCCAGTAATCCCTTATTTAATTACAACCTGTCACTCATTACACTAATAGGTATTTGCTGTAGTGAAAAATCAACTATATTGTGCAGAACTATTTCTATACAAAGCCTTCCTACCAGCCTCCTGCTGGTCACTGCCGCTCCTTAACGTTATAAAGGAATTAAAGATATGTAACAATACATCACCTTCATAAAAACTAGGGGCCCTAAATTCAGTCTATTTAACCAGCCAGGAATGGCTCCAGGCCAGTTAAATAATGCTTAGCTGGCTAAGCATGAATATTCAACACAAAGTAGCTCAGTGTTTCCCAAGTCAGTCCTGGAGTATCCCCTTGCCAGTCTGCTTTTCAGGATATCCACAATGAATATGCATAAGATTGATTTGCATATATTGCCTTCATACATATTCATTGTGGATATCCTGAAAACCTGACTGGCAAGGGGGCACTCCAGGGCTGACTTAGGAAACACTGAGATAGCGGTTATCTCCGCTGAATATTAGCTCTTAGTACCTAGCTGCTTACTGGCTATATTGCACAATATAACTGACTACCCATGAATATTCAAGCGCTGTCTGGCTCAGTTTAGTAGGCAAATCAGAGTGCATAAATAGCAGTCCTATCTTTGCCCGCTATTAACAACCAGCCAGTGTGGAATATTCCATAGGTTCCATGTTCCTTATCCTCAAGGAATCTACCTTGTTAATAACAGTTTATGGACTTTTCATCCAGGAACTGGTCCAAATGTTTTTTAAACCAACCTATGCTAACCGCTTTTACCCCATCCTCCAGCAATGAATTCCAGAGCTTAATTATGTGGTGAGTAAAAAAATATTTCTCCAATTTGTTTTAAATGTGCTACATAGAGGGGCATAATCGAAACGGATGCCCAAGTTTTCCTGGGGATGTCCTCACAGGACGGCTTCAGCAAGGGGCGGGGAAGCTCGTATTATCGAAACAAGATGGGTGTCCATCTTTTGTTTCAATAATACGGTCGGGGACGCCCAAATCAGCAAATTTAGGTCGACCTTAGAGATGGTCGTCCCCAGCAGAGATGGTCATCCTCAGGACTTGGTCGTTTCTGATTTTCAGTGATAATGGAAAGCTAGGACGCCCATCTCAGAAATGACCAAATCCAAGCCATTTTTTCGTGGGAGGAGCCAGCATTCATAGTGCACTTGTCCCCCTAACATGCCAGGACACCAACCGGCACCCTAGGGGGCACTGCAGTGGACTTCACAAATTGCTCCCAGGTACATAGCTCCCTTACCTTCAGCCAGATGTACTAATTGAAAGGAAAAAGCCCTTTCCTTACCAATCCCGTAGCGATTCGGAAGGAAACAAGAATGCATGAAGGAAATCGCATGCAAATGAGCTGCTCACTGTTAGCTCATTTGCACACAATTACCTTCCTAAGGAGAGGAAGCCAGTGCAGAGCAGCCAAGCATTATGCGTGGCTGCTCTGCGCATGCCAAAGATGGCTTCATACATGCAGACAAGCTGTGTGTATAATAGCCATCTACAACCTTAAATAAATTGCTGTCTGCAACCTTAGAAAAACACAAGTCCAGGTGAAAACATCCAAGTGCTTGTCAGGGATGCCCTTCTTTTTTCCATTATCGCTCGAGGTCGCCCATCTGTTAGGCATGCCCCAGTACTGCCTTCGCTACGCCTCCGACACGCCCCCAGGAACTTTGGTTGTCCCCGCGATGGGAAGCAGTTGAGGACACCCAAAATCGGCTTTTGATTATGCCGATTTGGGTGACCCTGAGAGAAGGACACCTATCTCCCGATTTGTGTTGAAAGATGGTTGCCCTTCTCTTTCGAAAATAAGCCTGATAGTAATTTCATGGCATATCCTCTCTACTCATGATTTTATAGACCTCTATCACACAAGATCTCCGCTCAGCCATCTCTTCTCCAAGCTGAAGAACCCTAATGTCTTTAGCCTTCCTCATATGACAGTTGTTCTATCCCATTAATCATTTTGGTCGCCCTTCTATGTACCTTTTTTAAAAATCCACCATATCATTTTTTAGATGAGATGACCAGAATTTATGTGCCTGAAGCAGTCACGACAGGCCACTTCCCAAGTGAAAAGTCAGTCAAGAAGTACGGCAACACCAGGAAACCTATAGCTGTACACATGCCAGATGTGTCACCCACAGCTATACCACCAACTGATTGTCCTATTAGAGAGGAAGTAGAGGATCCAGAGAGACACTATCCTATACACAAGAATCCTCATCCTCTCAAGCAATGTAGAGGGTTTAGGGAGAAACCCTTAAGAGAACAAAGATCTGTTGAAAAAGTTCAGAATCTGCTACAAGTGTTTCTCTTCATCCAAGCACATGGCTAAAGACAGTAAGGCAGTCATCAAGTGTACAGAGTGCAATAGTGACCAGCATGTCAGTGCTTTACACCCTGACAAGATTAAGCCTACATCTACAGGAACCCCAGCTCTAGAATCAAGCCACAGTGGGGAGAATGAGGTACAGCAAGCATCACCACCAAACATTACTCCAAACTGTGCAGAAGTGTGTGGAAGAGGCTGCAGTGGACAGTCATTAACCAAGATATGTGTAGCTAAAGTATATCCAAAAGAACAACTAGAAAAGGCAGTAAAGATGTATATCATTATAGATGATTTATCAAAGGGAGGAGATATATAAACAATGTAACATCAGCTCAAAAAATACCCTTAAGAACTTCAGGAAAACGTTGCCTCAAGAAGCCCCTGGCTCTAATATAAATCTCTACAGAGCTCATCGGGGCCGAAATTGCTTCATCATCGGCAACGCTAACCTATATCTATATATACAGCAGTCTGTGCCCTACATAGGTCAAATACTTTTTTCTTTTATCTTTAGTTTCTATTTTTCAATTTAAACCTATGAAGGGCATTAGTAGAATCAGCGTATAATGGCTACTTAACTTAATACGGTCCAATCCTTCTTAAAGTAAGTCTATATTTGTGGCGCGACCAGGACCAACATTGGCCAGCGTTTCGTTGCCTGCGTCAGGGTCACAAGGTCTGCATTCCACTTCTTCAGGTAATTAACCTTTGTCCTGAGCAGAAGAACTCCATCTGCTCCTGCTCAGCCTCCTTCATAACAGGAGCAGATGGAGTTCTTCTGCTCAGGACAAAGGTTAATTACCTGAAGAAGTGGAATGCAGACCTTGTGACCCTGACGCAGGCAACGAAACGCTGGCCAATGTTGGTCCTGGTCGCGCCACAAATATAGACTTACTTTAAGAAGGATTGGACCGTATTAAGTTAAGTAGCCATTATACGCTGATTCTACTAATGCCCTTCATAGGTTTAAATTGAAAAATAGAAACTAAAAGATAAAAAGAAAAAAGTATTTCACCTATGTAGGGCACAGACTGCTGTATATATAGATATAGGTTAGCGTTGCCGATGATGAAGCAATTTCGGCCCCGATGAGCTCTGTAGAGATTTATATTAGAGCCAGGGGCTTCTTGAGGCAACGTTTTCCTGAAGTTCTTAAGGGTATTTTTTGAGCTGATGATACATTGTTTATATATCTCCTCCCTTTGATAAATTATTTGTGCAAAAAATAGAAGGAGGTTTCCTTTTGTTTTGTTTATAATTTATCATTATAGATGATCAGAATAATTAGTCTCTGGCAAGGATGGAGTTCTTTGACCTACTTGACATCCAAGGAGCTCACTATCCCTACCACCTCAAGACCTGTTCATGGATGATAAAGAGGATGGGGAGAACAGCAAGTGGATTTATGATAGAAGCGATGGATCTTAGCAACAAGATTCATCTACTGACTCTTATTGAATGTAATCAGATACCTGATACATTCCCACACCAGAGGTTTGCAACACCATTATCATCTCCATCCTATAGTGGAGTATCTGCAGCCTTTGGACCTGAATGCCAAGATCTTACTTTTGCTTGGAAAAATCCACCAACTTTTATCAGAGTTCATGGGTCACGTGCAGGTCCACCCGACGCCCCATATGCCTACTGACTCACCCTGGGATGGTTGATAGTAGGTGATGTCTGCCTTAACAGACTGAGGGTACCAAGTATAGATGTCTACAAAAAGTGCATCTTGGGAAATGGGCACACCACCTTGTTCAAGCCTTGTCATAACCATCTGCAAGTGAAGGAGGTTTGCAGTTGGGAAGAACCAGACCCCTGCTCAACCATTTGTCAGGACACCTCTCCACCGGATTTAGGAGAACATCTGGGGAACACAGTGTTCCAAACCACCAAGGATGATTCTACAAAGAAAGGTCCAACAGCTGGATGGCTCTGCTACCATTCCAACTACCTAACAACAGGGAGCAAGCTCTCTCTCATCTCATTTCATTGAAACAGACTCTGAGCAGGAAACCAGAGAAAAAAACAGCACTATATAACATTCATGCAGAACATGCTGGATAATGGCCATTCAGGGTCACCTCCATCTTTAAAAGACAATGAAGAATGTTGGTACTTACCTACCTTTGGGGGTGTATCACCCACAAAAACCAGACCAGATCAGGATTGTGTTTGATTCCAGTGCTCAATTTCAAGGACTATCACTCAATAATGTTCTGCTTCCAGGGCCTGACATGATAAACAGCCTAATACAAGTCTTGAGTCACTTCAGAAAGAACCCTATTGCCATAACTGCATATATCCAGCAAATGTTCTACTGCTTTGTTGTACACCCAGACTACACAAACTACTTGAGATTCCAGTGGTACCATGATAATGAGCTCAACTAGGAGTGGAGGAGTGGCATAGTGGTTAGGGTGGTGGACTTTGGTCCTGAGGAACTGAGTTCGATTCCCGGCACAGGCAACTCCTTGTGACTCTGGGCAAGTCACTTAACCCTCCATTGCCTGCCGCATTGAGCCTGCCATGAGTGGGAAAGCGCGGGGTACAAATGTAACAAAAATAAAAACTAGGAAACTGTAGAATACAGAATGAGAGTTCACATCTTTGGTACCAGTCCATCCCCTGCCGTAGCAACCTGTGGGTTTAGAAGGACAGCCCAAGAGGGAGAAAGAGAATATGGCAAAGATGCTTCATTGAAAGAGACTTTTACATTGATGATGGTTTGAAATCCTTACCTACTGCAGGAGAAGCCATTGACTTACTAAAAAGAACACAAGCAATGCAGGCAGAGGCCTATCTGAGACTTCATAAAATAACCTCCAACAGACCAGAAATAATGAGAGCATTTCCTGCAGAGGGTCATGTCAAAAATTTAAAGGATTTAGATCGCTGAGTAGATACACCTCTGCTCAGTGGCGTACCAAAGGTGGGGGCGGTCCGCCCCGGGTGCACGCCGCTGGGGTGCTCCCTCTACCCCAGAACAGCATGGAACGAGCAAAGCCGACAGGTGCGCGGCACCCCCCAGCAGGTAAAAATGCACCCGGGGGGGGGGTGTCCTTTCACCGGGGGTGGGTGGGTCGCGCTGCACCTGGGGGGGGGGCGCATCGGCGATCCGCCCCGGGTGTCAAGCACCCTAGGAACGCCACTGCCTCTGCTTCAGAGAAGCCTTGGATTACATTGGGATCTAAAAAGAGACATTTTTACCCTTCATCTCTCCACCCAAGAGAAACTATATACACGCAGAGGTGTCTTGTCCACAGTCAATAGTCTGTATGATCCACTGGGGTTTGTGGCTCCAGTCACCATTCAAGGAAGATCTCCACTGAGAGAACTTTCCAAAGTACGGATGAGTGGGATGTTCCATTTCCACCAGAAATGTGACAAGTCTCTAAAGAGTCTTGAACAACTGCACATCACACGCACTTACATCCCGGTAACAATCAGTACTGCCCATCAGAAAGAGATTTGCATCTTCTCAGTTGATTCTGAAAAGGCCATAGCAGCACTGGCCTACTTGAAAGCTACAGACACAGGTAAGCTTTCTCATGTGGGATTTATCTTTGGAAAGGCCAAGTTAGCACCACAACCTAGACTTACTATTCCATGCTTAGAATTGTGTGGAGCAGTGCTAGCAGTAGAGAAAGCAGAAATTATACTAAATGAAATGGACATTGAAAAAGACACATCAATTTTTACACAAACAGTTGTCCTGGGCTACATTTACAATCAAAGCAGGAGATTTTACATGTACATCAGCAACTGAGTTGAACATACGTGAAAGTCACTATGACCAGAACAGTGGCATGTCCAAAATTCAGCAGATGGTGCCACCAGAGCTGAGCAGTTCTGCGTGTAAATTCTAATTGGCAACTAATGTTAATAATTGCTTGTTAATTGGCAATTATAAGCATTGATTGGCTTGTTAACCATTGCCCCAGGTACAAAAAACTGATTGTGAGCCCCCCTAGGGACAGAGAATGTACCTGTATATAATGTGTACAGCGCTGCATAGGTCTAGTAGTGCTATAGAAATGATTATTATTAGTAGTAGTAGTAGTACATACGTACATAAGTAATGCCACACTGGGAAAAGACCAAGGGTCCATCGAGCCCAGCATCCTGTCCACGACAGCGGCCAATCCAGGCCAAGGGCACCTGGTGAGCTTCCCAAACGTACAAACATTCTATACATGTTATTCCTGGAATTGTGGATTTTTCCCAAGTCCATTTAGTAGTGGTTTATGGACGTGTTCTTTAGGAAACCATCTAACCCCTTTTTAAACTCTGCTAAGCTAACCGCCTTCACCACGTTATGTGCATTCTTATGGAATACGCTTTGATTTCCTCATGGAAATCTCGGCTCAGTATATAGAATCTGGGGGATAATGTGTATACTTGCTTTGCAAATTAGGCAGCTTGCTATAAAATTAACCTTCCTGGGCAGAAAAGATGAGCTGGGTAAAGTGATGCTGAAAGGCCTACTACCTAAAGGGTGTTTTTACTAAGGTGTGATAATAGATTTAGTGCACACTAACAATTATGCTAAATGATAAGACACTAATAGCAATATAATAGGCATGTTATCATTTAGTGCACGCTAATCATTAACACATGCTAAATTCATTAGCACACCTTAGTAAAAGGACCCCTTAGCCATTTACATAGTGGGCATAAGTGGATAAACAACCTATTGTGTACATTGGCCATGTTAAAAATTTGACTTGAAACTAGTCCTTTTTAAATTGGGCAAATATCATTTCATAATGACTACACCTGGATAGCTCTGGATATCTACAAGTTACCCAGATTATCACATTTTTTTAGATGCAAAAATGCCACCTAAGCCTTTGAATATTGATTTCAAAAAGAATATACATTTATTTTTATACTATTACCTACATATAAAATTCACTGAGAGGAGAACAACTGTGTAAGTAACTAACAATCAGGAAAAACAGTGTGTGGATTTAAACAGTGTGTGGGTTTTCAGTAGTAGCAATAGCATAGACAAGCTAATATACTAAGCTGGAGCATCTCACTGACTCATGGGCATTTCCAGACCTGACTCACCAGATCTAACAGATGTACAAATGAACTGTCTCATTTTCTGCATGTCTCATCCCATACAAAACATAAGTAAAGAGAGAGAGCGAGAGCATGAACAGATGCATTTTTCTTCAGTATTTTATTTTTTCCTTATTTGTAAAAGGCTATCACATGTAGTAGAATCTAGGATTTTTCCTCTTTTCCCTCTTGTACATGATCAGAGAGCTATCATGTATTTCTGAATGCTATCACCAGAGCTTTTATTGAGGGAGTACTGAGTACCGGCACCTTTTCCGTTGTCTGCTAAAATTTACCCATGGTCCCCAAGTTTTAATGAAAGAGTTCAGACTCTACACACCAAGTCTGTCTTGCCATAGATTCTGAGACTGGTTGCAGGGGGGTCTGGCTATTGTGGGGTGAATCCTTCAGTGATTACCCCATCCCTGAAAGGTGGTCTATCATTTGAGTACCTGCACCTTTTTCACTGAAAGTATTCTTCTCCTCAAAGACAGTTAAGCAGTTTTCTTAAAAAGCTTCAGATTTGTAACACGTGTGAAGTCCTGGAAGCACTTACTGTAGCTGGGTTTAAAAAAAAATTTTGGACAAATTCCTGGAGATATATACCATACACAGTTATTAATATAGACCTGGGGGTAGGTGGCATGGAATCATTTTTATTATTGTTGTTACATTTTCAGGTATACAACTTTGCAATAGCTATATTTTTGCTATATGTGTTTTATTGTACTTCACCTAGGTTTTAGGCGGAGTGGAGGAGTGGCCTAGTGATTAGTGTGGTGGACTTTGGTCCTGGGGAACTGGGTTCAATTCCCACTGCAGGCACAGGCAGCTCCTTGTGACTCCTGGCAAGTCACTTAACCCTCCATTGCCCCAGGTACAAATAAGTACCTGTATATAATATGTAAGCCACATTGAACCTGCTATGAGTGGGAAAGCGCGAGGTACAAATGTAACAAAAATAAAAATATTAATGAATAAAATAAATAAATACCTGTACAATGAAAAAGAGATAACATATCCCATAGAAAAAAAAAACTATTGCAATATGGCAAATTTTCCATAGGAAAAAAATTACAAATTATTTTGATGTTTAGATTTTTAGTTCAGGTTCTAACCTTATCTATGTTGCATTATTGTAACATAATTTATAACAGTTGTTCAAAGATGCTTGGAAAACGACTGCAACTTATTCATAAAGCAGCACAACTGATATTTTCAGTGGGTAGATTTACATCAGCTACTCCTTTGCTTGTTAGGTAGCTCCCACCACCAGCGCATACCATTTCTGGTGCTACAAAAGTATTTTCTATTTTTGTAGCACCGGTGCTTACCCAGCACTAATCAGGCAGCGCTACGACACTGCCCAGTTAGTGCTGGGTTAGCATGGGAGCCCTTACCACCACCTCAATGGGTGATGGTAAGTGCTCTCCCCCCAAAATGGCTGCGCAGGAAGTAGCTCACTTACCACATGGCCATTTCTTTTTGAGAAGAAAAGACAGCCTTTTTTCCCTCTGTGGTAAAAGGGGCCTCAGCACGCATCAAAAACACACGTTGGCACTTATGCAGGCCCCCTTTTACCACAGTTTAGTAAAAGGACTCTGTAATTCTACTCTTCATTATCTAGTTGCTTCTTTATGCTACCTTTGAAAATGCGTATGCTTAGGAATTATCAGGTATTTCATTAAGCTCTAAAAAAGACCATGTTTCATGAACATGTGGATTGATTGATTAATTGTATTATGATTTGTTTGGTTTTTTTTCATAATTGTGATCATGCTGTTTCAATTATAATGGTATGTAATTTTGGAGTTATGTCTCATCATTCCTGATCTGTGATCCACATCGAACTATGTACTGGAATTTGCGGATAATATAACATAAATAACATATAACATAACATAATATATAACATAACATAACATAACATAACATAACCAGAAGTCCTTTTAGACCATAGTATTGGAAGAAACAAATAACAGAAAATTGAAGAAGGAATCATAGGGGTCCTTTTACTATGGTGCAGTAACGATCAGCGTGCACTAAATGCAAAGAAGCCCCCTAGATATAAAATGGGTTTCTTAGCCTTTAGCTCACACTAAATCCATTAGCATACTTTAGTAAAAGGTCCCCATAAAAAGGAAAAAAACAAGAAAGAAGATTCTCACATGCCCTTGCAGCTAAATAGGTTAACACAAAATAGGTTAACACAAAATAAGCTTAAGGTGTATTATCAGAATTCAGTGGCTTATCAGAAAGAACTCTCTTCAAGTGATCAGGTGTCCAAAAAGTATACCAATTTCCCTGAAATTGCAAAAGACATTTACAGGGGAATCAAAGAAAAATGAGCTCCAGACTGGATAGCCAAACGTTTCAAAGCTAGAAATTCCTGACATCCATTTTATGTAGCTTCAGACATCAGGGAGAATAGAAGGCTTTAAATCTAAAAAAGACGCATAATGCTTATGAAAAAAAGGCATGATCCATGGCCAGAGCGAAAACCATAACTAATGTAGAAGACACAATATCCACCTCCATAGAAGTTTGCATAATCTAGAAAAAACATCTAGGCCTTCAACAGACTCCTGAGAGGCATTTTGCAAAGGCTCTTCCAAAGAGGAAAGTTTTTTAAACACGAATATAAATCTTCTCAATAAGAGATAAAGATACCAGCAGAAAGTCAAAAACCTCAAGTGCTTTTTAAATACCTCTTTAGATGAAACCACTGGATTATGTGGAAATTCAAAATTTTGAAATTAATTCTTCTTTGGTAATTCTCCAAATTCATAAGCTTAGTGGCCAACCTGAAATTATCCTTTATTAAGTTTGAGACAGTGTAGAAAAGTCTATAAATCCTTCTTCAAGACTTTGAATTTTCATAGCGTGTTCCAATAGAATATTATCATACACATCACATTTTCCCTGAAACTCTTTAGTCCCTATCCGTTTTCACATCCTGTTCAAACTTCTTCTACTAACCTATAAATGTACTCACTCTGTTGCTCCCCAGTATCTCTCCACACTCGTCCTTCCCTACACCCCTTCCCGTGGCACTCCGCTCCATGGATAAATCCTTCTTATCTGTTCCCTTCTCCACTACTGCCAACTCCAGACTTCGCGCCTTCTGTCTTGCTGCACCCTACGCCTGGAATAAACTTCCTGAGCCCCTACGTCTTGCCCCATCCTTGGCCACCTTTAAATCTAGACTGAAAGCCCACCTCTTTAACATTGCTTTTGACTCGTAACCACTTGTAACCACTCGCCTCCACCTACCTTCCTCTCCTCCTTTCTGTACACATTAATTGATTTGATTTGCTTACTTAATTTTTTGTCTGTTAGATTGTAAGCTCTTTAAGCAGGGACTGTCTTTCTTCTATGTGCAGTTCTGCGCACGCCTTGTAGCACTATAGAATTGCTAAATAGTAGTAGTAGTAGTAGTAGTAGTAGAGAAGTAAGGTCATCAAATCTCTTATTTAGACTGCTTTGTAAGACTTCAGTAGCTCCCCAGAAGGAGTCTAAAGTGACTACTGCCTGTTTCATCACCCTAAACTGACCTAAGTTATCCACAGGCTTTTTGGTGTTTTTAGGATACCCTGCAGCAAAATCAAGTGTCCTTGATGAAATAAAAATTCCCTCCATCTCCAGCATGAGAAAGTCACCCCCAGATGTTTCAGGGTCTCTCTAGATGCATTTGTTGGACTTAATGAACTCTCTCCCCAACTATCACTGAAGCACAAGCCATTCCAGCAGTCTTCAACAGCATGGTCACTTTTATATGCAGATTAGGGCACTACAGGAGGGCTACATTGCTCTGGCTGAAAGAAGTTTCCTTCTCCCCACTGCCTTCTCTCAGGGCAGCCAACGGAGCACTTCCTGGTTCAGTGCCTCACACCATAAAGCAATCCATTTGAGCCAAAGTGGGAACAGAAGAAGACTCAGTTGGGTAAGTCTGTATCTTCTGCTTCCATTTCCCCATAGCATTGGGTACACTAAAGAGCACAAATCCTCTCTGCATGGCAGCCATTTTGCTTCCTCAGGTAACATGGAATCTTTCTACTTTTGGGGATTATGCCAGATATTTGTCACTGGGCTGGGCCACTGATAGAAGCAGAATACTTGGCTAGACGGATCTTTGATCTCACCCAGTTTGAAAATTCTTACAACTTATGTCCTTCTAAAGGAAACGTTCTCATTTCTGTGTCCCCGGGGGTGGGGGGGTGGAGCTTAGCATGTCTGATCCACTTTGGACTTTTATTCAAACATGTTGAGCTAAGTTTTCCTGTACCTTGGTTTTTCTCTTTAATTTTGAAGTTAGAATGATAGTTAATCATTTTCAAGTAATACAGCATGAATTACCAAAAGTACAGGAAGAATTTTAGTCCACATTTAGGATTCTTCAGGTGCCATTCTCTGCATTTAGTACACAGCACTTACAAGCTGCTCAACCACTTTCTGTAGTTGCCTTTATAACATGTGCATTCAAAGCACCACTTCTCTACCCCTTCTCCTGGTACCTGACAGTTTCCCTGCAGGACATACACTGGGTCACAAAGATAAGTAAAGATTTTGCACAAAGGGCTCAATCTGTATTTTTTCTCTTGCTCCTTTTGGCTTCTGACTGAATCCAAATCAATGTTTACTGGGTTACAGTGCCATTCACAACTACAAAGGGTTCCCCCTTCTAACTTTTATATATCCATCCTCCCAAAACAGTCTATCCATTGTAGTGACAGTTCTTGGCCAGAGGCCACAAATGGTAGTTCACTCTAGAACCGAGCTAATGTGGACAGTCTAGTAACTGAATCACTGCTGAATAATGTCTGAGTCTCCCTAGAGTCACAGTCTGTGAATGCTGCCTCCACAGCATGGTCAACCATGGCCAGTCCAAACAGTACCTGAGTATTCTGCATAGCAGTATACAACACTTGCCCATAAGCAGCGGGATTGGACGGCCATAGAAAATGTGGAAGCATATAGTCAGCCCGATGTCTCTTTCCCCTGTGCACATGCACCAGGTGGGTAAATGGCTTAAGAGAGCTGCCACAACTGTGACAACTTCCACAGGAGGCCCTAAGTGGGGTGAAATCCCTGGCAAAATCCCTGGACATCCCAAGGCAATGGAAGGTTAAATGGGTTGCCTGAGATTACAAGGAGCCACTATCAGATTTGAACCTGGGTCTTTCAGTTTTCAGGCTACTATTATAACCATTAGACTTCTTCTCCTCCACCTGAATCTGACATATCCCTTGTCAGCTCTTGAAACTGGGAAATAAAAACGAGCATAAAAAAAAGCATACTTTAGTAATAGTCCCCAATTGCTTCCTTTTTACCATATACTAAGTTAGGCACCAAGAAGAAAATGTGCAGATATTTTTACATTCTTAAAATAAGCATATGCTATATGATGTACCATGCTTTGTGCAATTTTGCTATGCTTATTTTAAGAATGTATCTTTTTAACCAAATTGCTCAAAACATTGTATACATCATACAGAATAAAAATTCAATTTAGGTACGGAATGAATTGTGAAGTTCATGCATGTACGGCAAGTTTAAACTATTAAAACAAATGTGGAAGATCATTTTTGATATGACATCCAAATCCAATTTTGGACCATTTGCAAAAAACGTCCAAAAATCCAGTGCCAAACATGGTCATTTTTGAACCAGAAAAAAGTCTATCTTTTTGGTTTGAAAATCACCCTATTAGATGCTTTTGTGCTCAGTATGTTTTTATTTAAGGGCCATTTTCAAACCAAAAACATCCAAGGGAAAAACTAAGAAAAACAAGCCATTAGGGCATATGGGTTGCCAGCATTCTTAATAGACTGGCCACACAGACACCCCAGCAGAGCAGTGGGGCAGCCTAGGGGGCACTGCAGTGAACTATATATAATCCCCTTATATTGTATGGTGAACTTAGGCATTCCTTTGACTTATGTTCTTTTTGTAGGTCAGGTTGTTGGTTTTTAACTGGATGTTTTTGTTTTCTTATCTTTCTTGTTCTTCCTGTTTCTTACCTACATAAGTACATAAGTACATAAGTAGTGCCATACTGGGAAAGACCAAAGGTCCATCTAGCCCAGCATCCTGTCACCGACAGTGGCCAATCCAGGTCAAGGGCACCTGGCACGCTCCCCAAACGTAAAAACATTCCAGACAAGTTATACCTAAAAATGCGGAATTTTTCCAAGTCCATTTAATAGCGGTCTATGGACTTGTCCTTTAGGAATCTATCTAACCCCTTTTTAAACTCCGTCAAGCTAACCGCCCGTACCACGTTCTCCGGCAACGAATTCCAGAGTCTAATTACACGTTGGGTGAAGAAAAATTTTCTCCAATTCGTTTTAAATTTACCACACTGTAGCTTCAACTCATGCCCTCTAGTCCTAGTATTTTTGGATAGCGTGAACAGTCGCTTCACATCCACCCGATCCATTCCACTCATTATTTTATACACTTCTATCATATCTCCCCTCAGCCGTCTCTTCTCCAAGCTGAAAAGCCCTAGCCTTCTCAGCCTCTCTTCATAGGAAAGTCGTCCCATCCCCACTATCATTTTCGTCGCCCTTCGCTGTACCTTTTCCAATTCTACTATATCTTTTTTGAGATACGGAGACCAGTACTGAACACAATACTCCAGGTGCGGTCGCACCATGGAGCGATACAACGGCATTATAACATCCGCACACCTGGACTCCATACCCTTCCTAATAACACCCAACATTCTATTCGCTTTCCTAGCCGCAGCAGCACACTGAGCAGAAGGTTTCAGCGTATCATCGACGACGACACCCAGATCCCTTTCTTGATCCGTAACTCCTAACGCGGAACCTTGCAAGACGTAGCTATAATTCGGGTTCCTCTTACCCACATGCATCACTTTGCACTTGTCAACATTGAACTTCATCTGCCACTTGCACGCCCATTCTCCCAGTCTCGCAAGGTCCTCCTGTAATTGTTCACATTCCTCCTGCGACTTGACGACCCTGAATAATTTTGTGTCATCGGCGAATTTAATTACCTCACTAGTTATTCCCATCTCTAGGTAATTTATAAATACATTAAAAAGCAACGGACCCAGCACAGACCCCTGCGGGACCCCACTAACTACCCTCCTCCACTGAGAATACTGGCCACGCAATCCTACTCTCTGCTTCCTATCTTTCAACCAGTTGTTAATCCATAATAATACCCTACCTCCGATTCCATGACTCTGCAATTTCTTCAGGAGTCTTTCGTGCGGCACTTTGTCAAACGCCTTCTGAAAATCCAGATATACAATATCAACCGGCTCCCCATTGTCCACATGTTTGCTTACCCCCTCAAAAAAATGCATTAGATTGGTGAGGCAAGACTTCCCTTCACTAAATCCGTGCTGACTTTGTCTCATCAGTCCATGTTTTTGTATATGCTCTGCAATTTTATTCTTAATAATA
The DNA here is from genome assembly GCF_901765095.1 of Microcaecilia unicolor. Classification (NCBI taxonomy): domain Eukaryota; kingdom Metazoa; phylum Chordata; class Amphibia; order Gymnophiona; family Siphonopidae; genus Microcaecilia; species Microcaecilia unicolor. The sequence continues at coordinate 404,928,365 of NC_044033.1, forward strand.
GCCTCCATCATCTTGCCCGGCACCGACGTCAGACTCACCGGTCTATAATTTCCCGGATCTCCTCTGGAACCCTTCTTAAAAATCGGAGTAACATTGGCTACCCTCCAGTCTTCCGGTACTACACTCGATTTTAGGGACAGATTGCATATTTCTAACAGTAGCTCCGCAAGTTCATTTTTTAGTTCTATTAATACTCTGGGATGAATACCATCAGGTCCCGGTGATTTACTACTCTTCAGCTTGCTGAACTGACCCATTACATCCTCCAAGGTTACAGAGAATTTGTTTAGTTTCTCCGACTCCCCCGCTTCAAATATTCTTTCCGGCACCGGTGTCCCCCCCAAATCCTCCTCGGTGAAGACCGAAGCAAAGAATTCATTTAATTTCTCCGCTACGGCTTTGTCCTCCTTGATCGCCCCTTTAACACCATTTTCGTCCAGCGGCCCAACCGACTCTTTGGCCGGTTTCCTGCTTTTAATGTATCTAAAAAAATTTTTACTATGTATTTTTGCTTTCAACGCTAATTTCTTCTCAAAGTCCTTTTTTGCCCTCCTTATCTCCGCTTTGCATTTGGCTTGGCATTCCTTATGATCTATCCTGTTACTTTCAGTTGGTTCTCTTCTCCACTTTCTGAAGGATTGTTTTTTGGCTCTAATGATTTCCTTTATCTTACTGTTTAGCCACGCCGGCTGACGTTTAGTCTTTTTTCCCTTTTTTCTAATACGTGGAATATATTTGTCCTGAACCTCCAGGATGGTGTTTTTAAACAGCATCCACGCCTGATGCAAGTTTTTTACTCTGCGAGCTGCTCCTTTCAGTCTTTTTTTCACCATTTTTCTCATTTTGTCGTAATCACCTTTTCTATAGTTAAACGCTAGCGTACTTGATTTCCTAGTTTCACTTCCTTCAATGCCAATATCAAAACCGATCATATTATGATCACTGTTATCAAGCGGCCCTCGTATCGTTACCCCCTGCACTAGATCATGAGCACCACTAAGGACTAAGTCTAGTATTTTTCCTTCTCTTGTCGGCTCCTGAACTAGCTGTTCCATGAAGCTGTCCTTGATTTCATCAAGAAATCCTATGTCCCTTGCGTGTACAGATGTTACATTAACCCAGTCTATATGCGGGTAATTGAAATCCCCCATTATTATTGTGTTGCCCAGTTTGTTTGCGTCCCTGATTTCCTTTAACATTTCCGCATCCGTCTGTTCGTCCTGGCCAGGCGGACGGTAGTACACTCCTATCACTATCCTTTTCCCCTTTGCACATGGAATTTCAATCCACAGTGATTCCAAGGAGTGTTTTGTTTCCTGCAGAATTTTCAATCTATTTGATTCAAGGCTCTCGTTAATATACAATGCTACCCCTCCACCAATCCGATTCACCCTATCACTACGATATAATTTGTACCCCGGTATGACAGTGTCCCACTGGTTATCCTCCTTCCACCAGGTCTCAGAGATGCCTATTATATCTAATTTTTCATTTAGTGCAATATATTCCAACTCCCCCATCTTATTTCTTAGGCTCCTGGCATTTGCATATAGACATTTCAAACTATGTTTGTTGTTCCTAAGTACATCATGCTTAGTACTTGACAGTATTAATTGGCAATCTTTTGTCTGATTTTTATTGTTATTTAAAGATACCCGATCTACTACAATCTCTTTTGCAACCTCACTATCAGGATACTCTATCTTCCCTGTTATGGTGATATCTTTGAAAGATACCTGTCCTATTTTGTTTGTCCTCTGTCCTATTTTGGGCATTCTTTTTTTGTTTTTATGATTTAAATTTTTGTATATCGCTTTGATTAACTGTGAAAGGCGGTATATCAAGTTTTTAATAAACATAAACCCTCCAGGAATAGCAAAACAATTTACAGGACCCAGCTGTACATCATTACAACAGCCCTTATGCCTGCAGGTTCACCTATATGTGGATTCAGTAGGTATTTTGGGGTTTGTGGGGCACTCACACTTTCTACCACAAGTGTACCAGTTAGAGTGGGATATTGGCCTGGGTCCCCTTCTCTACAGTCCAACGCACTGACCACTAGGTTACTCCAGGGACCTGCTTACTGTTCTAAGAGGAATGGCCATTATATCTGCAGCTGTCATAGAGCCTGGCATGTACTGTCACTTTCACTTTTTAGGGGGTGGGAGGGGGTCAGTGACCACTGGGGGATTAAGGGGTGGTCTGATCACATTGGGCAATTTTTTGGTACTTAGTTGTTATTGAAAGGGGTCTAGTCAAAAAGTCCTATTTTTTGCCCTGGATATTTTTACAAAGTTCCATTATTGCAAAACAAAACCATCCAGATCATAAGCTCACCCTAGTCCTGCCCAAAAACACACCTCCAACACGCCGTCTTCAGATTTTGATGAACTGTAAAGAAAAATGTCTTAAAAATGAATTTCAAAAATAGCGATTTGGATGTTTCTGTAAACGTTCATCTGCCACTTTGTGCTGTTTTTTTTTTTGGACATTTTTCTGTTTCGAAAATGAGTCCCATAATATTTTCAAAATGCCCAGCAAAAACAGTATACATCTACCCACTAGAAACAAGGGTCCATTTCTGCCAGCTTTTCATAATTTCAGAAATACATTCAATCATTTCAGAAATATTAATCTTATATGAGATCTTTAAGTTCATTGCTGAGGTCCATCTTAATGAAAACTTCTTTCCGTATAAATTACTTAGATTTAAATCAATTATAAGGGCCATGGATTTATAATAATTTACCTTGAAAACTGCCAATTTACTCAAATTATCAAGTGTATCAGTGATTGTCCTTTGTCCTTAAGAGCTGACTGGGGATTATATATATGTCATATCACATCATCAGCTCTTTGCTTACAGTCAAGAAATTCCTTGGAAAGTGTCAGATTCTTTCAATTTAACAGCTGAAGGCTCCAGTATAACAACAAATAAAAGAGGTGGCAGTGGACAACCTTGATGGGTGCCTCACTTTGAAGGATATTTTGTAGAAAAAAAAAGAGAGTTCAAAGCTTTGCTAGAAGGATTTGAGTACAGTAATTAAATCCAACACAAGATATCCTATTTCAACCCAAATTTTCCCATTATTCAAAACATATAATGCCACACTCTTATCAGAAGTCTGCATCAGGGCTCACTAAGACTTCTTGCTGCTTAGTCATCTTAGGAACATGAATTATAGTAATCACCTTTCTGGTGTTCCAGACTGCCTCTCGGCATCAAATCCTACTTGACTGACAGGCCTGATTTGGAATTATAGCAGCCAGCCTCAGAACGAAAAACATTTGATACACTCTTTCTGTCTAGGTTCATTCATAAAACTGGGTTGTAAACTGGTGAGATTTGGGAGATTAAGGATCATGCCCTTCCTTGTGAATAACTATAAGGTGATTTCTGCAGGTTAAAAGTACTTTATCCATGCAAATCAGCAGTCTGCAATGCATATACTTTTAGCTCAATTAATAGGAGGTATTCCCAGGGAGATGCTTAGATCAGGGCGGGAAAGGTACATGTGGAGCAGACTTCAGCATTGAAAACTGATAATTGACCCTTATATTAGTAGCCATAATAAGGGTAAAAATCAATATTTCTTAATCAAAAACATCATTGAACATATTAAACAAGACTGTATTAATTTGGCCATACAATATGTTATAGTGTTGTGCCCTGAAGGCATCAGGAGCAGAGGCCTTTCCCCAAATGTAAACATACACTAACTTGGGAGATGTCATCAAAATGCATTGGGTGAGCTCAACTTCTAAAGCTTGTACTGTAATTTGGAATTGTTACATATTCTGAAATACTGTAGTAAACTTTGGTTTCATCTGAAATAAAATCATAAAGTTTTTTGGTGATGTACTCTGTGCCCTTGCATATCAATCAGTCATATCATCGTACGTCTAGTAGCGCTATAGAAATGATAAGTATTAGTAGTAGTAAACATGGAGCTAATAAAATTGAATTTTAAATAAGATTTGCTAAACATTTTCTTGGTTAATTTCCATACTAAAACAATTTATGCTGATTACCAGTTCTAGCTTATTGACTTAATAGCATGTTTAACTCAGGCCTATGCGAGTCTAAAGTATTTCTGTCTTCATGCAACTCAGATTTGCAATGAGTGTGTTTGGAAACTTGCTAATATTATAACAGACTGAACAAAAACAAATCAAGTATCTTCAAAAGGAATCCAATAGTGAGATCATTTATTTATTTATTTGTTGCATTTGTATCCCACATTTTCCCACCTATTTGCAGAATCAATGTGGCTTACATAGTACCGTCAAGGCATTTGCCCAGTCAGTTGATAGCAAATACAAGGTTGTATAGTGATCGAATGAGGTATATGTGGAGGGTCGGAAGGGATGAAGATTGTGTGTTGTCTAGTACGATCATTAGGCATGCTGTGTTTCTGGGTGAAGAGGTTTACGTAGGATCGTTGGGGTAGGCCTTTTTAAAGAGGTTGGTTTTTAGTGATTTCCTGAAGTTCAGGTGGTCATGTATTGTTTTCACAGCTTTTGGGAGGCCATTCCATAGTTGTGCGCTTATGTAGGAGAAGCCGGATGCGTAGGTTGTTTTGTATTTGAGTCCTTTGCAATTTGGGTAGTATAGGTTTAGGTATGATCTTGACGACCTGACTCTGTTTCTTATTGGTAGATCTATGAGGTCTATCATGGATCCTGGGACTACGCCATATATAATTTTGTGGACTAAAGTGCAAATTTTGAAGATGATCCGTTCTTTGATTGGGAGCCAATGCAGCTTTTCTCGAAGGGGTTTGGCACTTTCAAAACGTGTTTTGCTGAATATCAACCTGGCAGCTTTATTTTGGGCGGTCTGGAGTTTTTTTGTTAGTTGTTCTTTGCATCCCGCGTAGATTCTGTTGCAATAATCTGCATGACTTAGGACCATTGATTGAATTAGGTTTCAAAAGGTTTCCCTTGGGAAGAAAGGTTTTAATCATTTGAGCTTCCACATTGAATAGAACATTTTCTTTATTACAGAGTTTACTTGGCTCTCGAGAGTAAGGTTACGGTCGAGTGTGACGCCTAGTATTTTCAAGCTCTCTGAGATAGGGAGGGTGTGTCCTGGGGTATTTATCGTTGTGGGTTTGTACTTGTTATGTTGAGAAGAGAGGATAAGGCAGTGTGTTTTTTCAGTGTTCAGTTTCAGTTGGAATGAGTTTGCCCAGGAGTCCATGATGTTCAGGTCATCGTTGATTTTATTGGTTATTTCTGTCATGTCTGAAGGGGATGTAGATTGTAACATCATCTGCGTAAATGAACAGGTTGAGGCCTCGATTGGATAAGGACTGTGCCAGTGGAATCATCATCATGTTGAAGAGTATTGGTGATAGTGGTGATCCTTGAGGTACTCCGCATACTGCTTTCCACGGTGGTGATATGTTTGAGTCTGATTTTACTTGATAAGCTCTGGTGGTTAGAAAACCTTTAATCCAATTAAGTACATTTCCTTCAATCCCGAAATGGCTAAGTAGTCTTAGTAGTATGTTGTGGTTTACCATGTCGAATGCGCTCGACATGTTGAACTGGAGGAAGAGTATGCTTTTACCTATGGCTATCTCCTGCTTGAATTTGGCCAGGAGGGTAACTAGGACAGTTTCGGCACTATGTTGGGAGCGGAATCCTGATTGTGAATTATGTAATATTGAGAACTTGTCCAGGTGTTCCATGAGCTGTTTAGTCACCAGACTCTCCATCATTTTTACTACTAGTGGGATAGACGCAACTAGAATACTGGCCGACTTGACTTGCACACAGCAGCCTGCCTAAAAGAACATTTATTAAATCACAAAATAGAGTACAATTATAAAGAATATTTGAGTCCTGGTTCTCCAAATGGCCTGGCCTTGAGGGACTGTCAGGAATGGCCACAAAACTAGATGCACTATGTATGCATACTGCATTGGTGCTGCTAGAATACTAGTACACAAGCACACAGAGGAATAACTGCACATATACCTTCTGTAGTTAGATTGTGAGCCCTCTCTGAGCTTTTTCCCAGTGGCATAGCTAGGTGGGGCCATGGAGGCCTGGCCCCTTCAAATTTGCTCTGGGCCCCTGGTTGGTTGGCCAACCCCCGCCAGCTGAAGACTTCATCTAGTGCTTCATCCAGCATGCTCAATTTCACTAAAAGGAGCATGCCCAACATGAGGGGAAGAGAGAGCAGGGCAGGCAATGCGGCAATGCCGGAGACCAGCACTGGACAAAGTCTTCAGCTTGTGGGGGTTGGGGACCCCTGCCAGCCACGGTATTTGCGGTGGCAGTGCTTTAGCTGGCAGGGGATGGGGACCCCCGCCACCTAAGATGTATAGCAGTGGCAGTGGGCAGCAGAGGGGGGGCAGCGAGGTGGTGGCAGGGGTAGAGGGGGGCGGTGGCGGGGCTGTGACTAAAATGTGCCCCCCACCTTGGGCTCTGACCCCTCCTCGAGATCTGGCTACACCCCTGTCTTTTCCAGCACAGGGCAGCGGAATCCATGAGCGCTGCAATGCTCAGTGTCTGGCTAACCGTGTCCTTCTTGGGGGAGAGGGGTGCCACAGGGAAAGGCGGAAAGGTGGCAACGTGGATGCTGTGGAGGGGACAGGGATATCATGGTGGAAGATGGGGAGGTGGCATAAAGCGAAGGCATAGGAGGCACGCATACCGCTTGAAGGTGGTGAGAAAAAATATTTTAGGGGGAAATGGATCAATGAGAAACGATTTGCCATAAACAAATCGGTGCATCAATTCAAATCAAGAATTGGACAGCACTAATACAGAAGCATTATAGGTTTTATTTGCTATCCCTTTCCTAATAATTCTGCATACTGGGCAGAACATTTCAGCATTTTGTCTATAATTATATCTAGATCTTTTTCTTCGCTGCCGACAACCAAAGTGGACCCTAGCATCAGGTAATTATGATTTGGATTATTCTTCTCAATGTGCATCATTTATTTTATTTATTTATGCATTCTTGTATCCCGCTATTAACCAAAAACAAGTTTCAGTGCAAAGTGGCTTACAATTTACATTTTGGTGGAGTTACAATAGTGTTATGCAATGTGGAGAGGTCATCACTTTGCATTTGTCCACATTAAATTTCATCTGCCACTTGCCTCCTTTAATTTTTCACAGTCTGCATGTGTTTTAACAATTAATAGTTTTGTGTCATCTGCAAATTTAATTCACTTGTCGTTCCAGTTTCTAGGTCATTTATAAATATGGTAAACTGCACCTGTCTCAGCAGCACTCTACTATGCATTCTCCACCATTGAGAAAAATGACCATTTAACCCTACCCTCTGTTTTCTCTCCAATAACCAGTTCCTAATCCACCACAAAACATTGCCTCCTATCCCAAGACTATTTATTATTTATTTATTGCATTTGTATCCCACATTTTCCCATCTATTTGCAGGCTCAATGTGGCTTACAGAGTTTGGTTATGATGTAATCATTCCATGATATCAGATACAATTAGTATTTTCTCAGAAGTCTCTCATAAGGAACTGTGTCAAAAGCTTTCTGAAAATGTAGATACACTACATCAACTGGCTTACCTTTATTGACATGTTTATTCATGCCTTCAAAGAAATGAAGCAAATTGGTAACAGTTTTCACTATTTTGCCCGACACTGATGTCAGGCTTTTAAGGTCTGTAATTTCCCAGATCACCCCGGAATCTTTTTTAAAAATTGGCGTTACATTGGCCACCCTCCAATCTTCAGGTAGGATGAACAATTTTAACGACAGGTTTCACAGACTTTCTGCTTCTGATGTACCTGAAAAAGTTGTTACTCTGAGTTTTTGCATCTGCAGAAAGTTTCTCTTCATATTCTTTTTTAGCCTCCATTATCAATGCTTTGCGTCTAACTTTCCTGCACTTATGTTGCTTCTTATTTTCTTCATTCGGGTCCTTTTTCCATTCTTTGAAGGATGTTCTTTCAGCTCTCATAGCCTCTTTCAGTTCATCTTTTAACCATGCTGGCAGTAACAAACAGCTGACCGTGGGGTGTGCTGAGGCATCCTGTGGCAATTTTTGGATGTGCGTACGCTACCCACACACTAAAAATAAAATTTATTTTTTAACACTGGGTACAGCTTTGGGGGCGGAGAGTGGGTGTTTTCTGCACTAATTGGTTAGTGCAGCTACATTGCTGTGCCCTAAATGATTAGTGTTTGGTTAGTGTATGAGCCCTTACAAGCTGCATAATGGGTGGTGGTAGGGGCTCATGCACTAATGACCTCATGCTATGAGCAAAATTAGCGCATGGCCATTAGTAAACAAAATAGAAAATTCTGTCATATTACCCCAGCCATAAAAATGGCTTTAGCGTGTGGGAAAGACCCCAGTAAGAGCATGCCAAGGTCACTTCTTACCAACGTTTAGTTAAAGAGCTCCTAAGAGGTATATTTTCTAAGCACTTAGACTTACAAAGTTACGTGGAGGGGCATAATCGAATGGGACATCCACGTTTTGCTGAGGACGTCCTCGCAGGATGTCTAGGCGTAGGGGCGGGGAAACACGTATTATCGAAACAAGATGGGCGTCCTTCTTTTGTTTCGATAATATGGTAGAGGACGCCCAAATCTCAACATTTAGGTCGACCTTAGAAATAGCCGTCCTTAGAGATGGTCGTCCACGGTTTTTGGCGATAATGGAAACTGAGGACGCCCATCTTAGAAACGACCAAATCCAAGCCATTTGGTCGTGGGAGGAGCCAGCATTCGTAGTGCACTGGTCCCCCTGACATGCCAGGACACCAACCGGGCACCCTAGGGGGGCACTGCAGTGGACTTCAGAAATTGCTCCCAGGAACATAGCTCCCTTACCTTGTGTGCTGAGCCCCCCAAAACCCACTCCCCACAACTGTACAACACTACCATAGCCCTAAGGGGTGAAGGGGGCACCTCTATGTGGGTACAGTGGGTTTCTGGTGGGTTTTGGAGGGCTCACATTTACCACCACAAGTGCAACAGGTAGGGGGGGATGGGCCTGGGTCCGCCTGCCTGAAGTGCACTGCACCCACTAAAAACTGCTCCAGGGACCTGCATACTGCTGTGATGGAGCTGGGTATGACATTTGAGGCTGGCAAAAATATTTTTAAGGTTTTTTGAGGGTGGGAGGGGGTTAGTGACCACTGGGGGAGTAAGGGGAGGTCATCCCCGATTCCTTCCAGTGGTCATCTGGTCAGTTCAGGCATCTTTTTGAGGCTTGGTCGCAAGAAAAACAGGACCAAGTAAAGTTGTCCAAGTGCTCGTCAGGGACGCCCTTCTTTATTCCATTATTGGCCGAGGACGCCCATGTGTTAAGCACACCCCAGTCCCGCCTTCGCTATGCTTCCGACATGCCCCCATGAACTTTGGTCGTCCCCGCGATGGAAAGCAGTTGAGGATGCCCAAAATTGGCTTTCGATTATACCGATTTGGGCGACCCTGGGAGAAGGACGCCCATCTCCCGATTTGTGTCGAAAGATGGGTGCCCTTCTCTTTTGAAAATAAGCCTGATAGGGGGTCTTTTACAAAGATATGTTAGCGGTTTTAGTGAGCACTAATGATTAGAGCACGCTAAATGCTAGAGACACCCATAGAAACATATGGGCATCTCCAACATTTAGTACATGCTTATATTTAGCACTCACTAAAACCACTAACACGCCTTTGTAAAAGGACCCCATGGTAACCTATGGAACTTTGTAAGTCTGCTTTGAAAATAAGCCCCTAAGTTTATTAATTCTGTATTAACTGTGTGGGAAAATGCTGGATATGCTGAGGATTTTGAGTTAACACACACAAATATTGGTTAGTAACACTCAATAACTGCAAAATTTGACTGCACTTTGTAAAAGGGCACCTCAGTTTGGTTTGTTTGTTTGTTCTTTGTGTTATCTCACAGGCCTGCAGCATGAACAAACCGTCTTCAGTAATGAGCTCCAATGGTACCTATTAGCTAGCTGAATATAGATGCCCTAGCAAGAGACTGGGCAAGGATAGTGTTAATTGAAGCGTGAGACAGGGAAACTGGACTGAGAACATCATGTTTTTTGCTGCATTTTTCTAAACTTAGTCCTTCCTGTTTAAAAAAAAATACATTGCACCATTTGTGGTTTCCTCTGTGACTAATATATTGTGGGGCTCATTTTCAAAGCACTTAAACTTACAAAGTTTCATAGGTTACTCATGGAACTTTGTAAATCTAAGTGCTTTGAAAATACGCCTCTGTATGTATTAATCTCTTTTATTCTTAGGAAATAAATCATGGTACATCCACAACGTTGTAGGCAGCTCCTCTGGGTTGAGGCAACAACTTGCTCCATTCTTCAATTAATTTCTACAAGAAGAAACTTAGGAGTCCTTTTCCTAAGCTGCAGTAAGCACAAACCCGTGCTTTCCACAAATTAAAATGCCTTAACGTGGAGCATCCTCAGACGTCCTGTGGTAATTTTGGCATCTGCGCATGTTTCTCACATGTTAAAAAATAGATGCTCTTTTTTAGCACTGGGGGCGGTTCTGGGGCAGAGAGTTGCCCCCTGATATTCAGCCGGTGACGGTCAGTGTTTTTTTAAACACTGACCGTCACTGGCTAAATTAGTCCCCAGCATTGAATATTGGGCAGCGGAGCTTATGCGGGCCCAGACGATATTGAGCCCGGGCTCACATAAGTTTTTTTTTAATTGAAGCCCCTTCCTGAGCCCCCAACGTGTCACATCCCCTCCCAGCCTGCAGCTACAAGCCACTCCCCCAAATGCTATCCCCACCCCAAACTCCCAACCCCTATGTAGTTCAGGTAGGCCCCCCTGGACCTACTTTAATCCCTGGTGGTCCAGTGTTGGTCACTAGGGGCAGGAACAGAGCCCCCTTGCTCCTGCCCCTTGCGGCACCTTTGCAAAATGGCTGCCATGACCTCTCATGGCAGCTCTAATTCATGTAGTACCATAAGCTGCCGCGAGAGGTCACAGCACCCATTTATAGTATGTAGAGTACGTGACTATATTTGTGACAGATTTCAGCTTACACTCCTTGAACTGCTCTAGATATGCACTGGTCTAGTTTAAACGATTGACTGTTGGAAGAAATAATTTAATGGATTAATTTTGGATGAATTTGTGACAGTTTTTGTGAGAAAGACTATTTGTATAAATGTATGCCTGAATTTATCTGATTATGTTAGCATGTTTTATAAATATTTTATTGTAAACCATAGAAAATAGACTTATACCAGATACATGGGGTATAGCACTCAAAAAAAAGGGCAAGGGAAAGGGGAAATGCAGCTACATTCAAAGCGGCTTACATATATTCAGGTACTTATTTTGTATTTATTTAAGATATATGTTCACTATTTATAATCTGTTACAATGCCTCCTGGCAACATTTTATTCTGATATTTCCTTTGTTATCATCACCTTCATATCAGTTCCTGTTTAAAGGAAGTGTTAATTTCTTTGTTGAAAATAAATTTAACACATGCAGTTCAGATTAGAAAAATGATATCATGGTAAAGGCTGACTTTTGTGTTTAAATTGGCTTAAGGACCCTGTTATGCTACTTTGAAATTTCACCCAATAGAGTTAGACAAGTCTTCAAATGGTTGAGCCCAGCTGAAGGTCAGCACTCCCATACCAGTGGGTGTTTCCAATAACATTTGCATCATTTTCACAAGGGTGCAACACTTGAGGTAGATGCAATTAGTAAAGTCTCAGTTTTTGTTATTTATTTGTGTACACTTACTGGGGTGATTTTATAGGAAGCTGCCTAGTTTTAGGAGATCAGAGCATATTCAAAATACTGACTAGCATGAAAATATATGTGTAAGTTTCATGGCATGTACTTTCATTCTGAGCATGCATGGGGTAGAGTCTGCACTTATGTGCATAGATTATAAAGGGGGTCTTTTACAAAGCGGCGGTAAGAACCAACGCAGGCTTACCACACACTAAAACAGAACTACTGCCGGCCCAACGCGGTCACCGGCAATAGTTCCATCTGGAGCGTGTGCCATTTTCGACGCTCTAGGAATTTGTTTTCTCTAGCACGGTGCTAACCCAGCGGCAATCAGGTATTGCTGCATGCTGCCCAGTGACTGCTGGATTACTGCGGAGCCCTTACCGCCACCTCAATGGGTGGTGGTAAGTGTACCTTGCTGCATGGCCACGTGGTAAGGGTTATCTTTCCATGTGGCCATTTTGGGGGGCATTTTACCGGTTGCAGTAAAAAGGGCCTTGGCGTGCAGAAAAATGTCCCCCACTGCTACCGCAGGACCCTTTTCCTGCAGCTTAGTAAAAGGACCCCATAGTTTCTTAATTTGATACATCTATTTGCAGAAAGTATGCTCTAACATGGAAACTAAAAAGGATCAGACCCTATTTCTCATCAGAAACATTCAGACTATTGGTACAATCATTAACATCCCAGTTCGATTATTGTAATGCCATATATGCTGGCTGTAAGGAGTACCTGTTGAAAAAACTCCAAACAGCTCAAAACACTGCAGCCAGGTTCATATATAAAATCTCTCATTTAATCAAATTACACTGGCTTCCCATCAAAGCGAGAATTACCTTCAAATTATGTGCCTTTATCTTTCAAATAGTAAATGGCACAGCTCCAGACCATATGGTACCATTAATAAACTTACCTCAAAGAAACACTAAATATGAGGCAAGAAACTATCTCAGACTACACCTCTGAAATTGCAAAAAAGTGATCTACAAAACTGTCCACTCTGCAGACTTCACTTACCTAGGAACCAAATGGTGGAACTCCTTACCACCCAAAATAAGAAATATACAGGAATATACTAGATTCCGCAAAATCCTCAAATCGTTCCTATTCAAACAAACCCTCACAAAGAACAACTATATTTCAAACAATTATTACCTGAATTTGGTTATTACTTTACCATTAACTTTCTCTTTGCTTCATGCACAATTTCTCATTCAGAATAGATTTTATAAATGTTAAACATTCATAGTTATCCCAGTATGTTTATGACACTGTATTGTAAAATTGGATTCTTACAACAAAATTACTTTCTTATGCATTATTCTTTGTTATGTATCTTATACTGTTTATTGTAAGCCACATTGAACTCAAACTTCTTTGGGATAATATGGGCTATAAATGTCACAAATAAATAAATAAATAAATAAATAAATAAATAAATAATAAATACTAACACCTTACATCTTTGGCATTCTTTCATGCCTATGTTAGTATTTTATAAAGTTGAGTGTATGTGTGTGTGTGCTTGACTTAATAAATAAATGTATAAACATGTGAATTACCTAGGCATGACTTTATAAATTACCCTCATCTCTACAACTCTTTACTCAAAGCAATTCATAACATAAAATATAGTACAAAAAATACAAAATGAGGGGATAATATTTAGCCCATGGCAGTAAGCGGCTTGTAAGCCGCTCCAAGCCGAGGATGGAAGTAACCCAAGATATTCAATGCCAGAGCACATATGGATCCTGGCACTGAATATCCAAGTATGTGCCTGGAAATTAACAGGGCACCGGCTGATATTCAGACCAGGGCCTGTTAACATGGCAGATAAAGTTAGGACAGACTTTTTCCTGACCTAACTTTGGGTCTCATTTATCAAGACACGCTAGCAGTTCCCACATGGTAAGGCCAATGGGACCCGGCAGCTCATTGGTGTTTAACCGGGCAGGAGCTTCTCCTACGCAGTTAAAACCTTTAGAATATCAACCCTAACATTATTTAAAATATAACCAATAAAATACGATAAAACACCCCCAACTAAACTCCCCCCAACCTCCCTAACTAAACTGAACCTACAAAAAATAACAAATAAATAGCTAATACATCCACCAAGGCAATCTTAGCCAAAGCTTTTTTGTCCATAAAAATTACCACTAGCTTATACATGAATGGTAATTTTTAAGTGCAAATAAGCTACGGCTGATTGTCTTGGTGGATGTATTTGATAGTCATATTTTAAATAATAATATGTATATTTTACATATATGGTTGTAAACATTATGAACTGCTTTGAGCTAGAAGTTACACTTGAACCACATTGCCCAGGTGCCATCTTAAAGGGTCCGGAGCTGCACAAATAGAACAGTGCTCTCGGGGGGGGGTGGGGGGGGGGGGGGGGGGGGGCTCTTATCTTTGCAAAGACTCCCCTCATAGACTCTCATGCCCCACTGACAACTCATCTCCCAATCATATATTGCATATTTGTATCCAGGGCCACCGAAGGAGGGGGGGCAGGGGGGACAAAATTCCCCGGGCCCGGCGCCAACTCCATGGGTGCTCGCTATCTAGCCCCTCCCTCTCTCCCTCCGAAGCTCCGAGTTCCAGGGCCCGCCCATCCTGACGTCCTACCTCCCTCCCTCTGAGTTCCAGGGCCCGCCCTCCATCCGGCCCTCCCTCCATCCTAATTTCAAAAGCGATCTTCTTACCTCGTCGGGGACAGGGTTACGGCGAGAGCAGCATGCAGTGAAAAGCGTGCAGGCTCACGCTTCAGCCTTCCCTTCCCTTGTCTGTTTCTGAGCTCTGGTCCCGCCCTCATTTCCTGTTTCCGCAAGGGCAGGACCAGAGCTCAGAGACAAGACAAGGGAACTGGGAAGGGAAGGCTGAAGCGTGAGCCTGCACGCTTTTCACTGCATGCTGCTCTCGCCGTAACCCCGTCCCCGACGAGGTAAGAAGATCGCTTTTGAAATTAGGACAGAGGGAGGGGATGGCATAAGTTGGACTCACAATTAAAGCAGTTGTTTGAAGAGCTACTCTGTCTCTGAGGGCAATGTGCCGTGGTTATGTTGCTCAAGACTTCCTGCTGTGGATTCAGCAGCATCACGAAGATGTGTTCCTAGAGGAAAGGGACTAAAATATTTGAACATAGCAATAGCATTTACCCTCCTATTTAGTGATGCACAGGTTTGTATGGGCAGTGGATGTGGCATCCAAAGCTGGACTTAAGCATACCAATTAAAGGGCATTTGTTGTTTGAAGGAGCAAAGGCCCCTGTACTACCCAGAGGATATGTGTAAGGAGGCCATCAGGGGTCAGCTGGGATCCAGTATGTTTTGGAACACCAGAGGATCTAGACAGGCAAAACTTGGAGTCCCCACAAAGGAGTAAGCTAAGCAGCAGGAATTAGCCTTTTTGAGGGTCAAAGAATAGAGAGGCAGGATGTGGGGGGTGGGGGGCGACGACAGAAGAGTGTCAGAGCCGGTTATGCCCTGACATAGTGACCCCTGTCTTGAATGACCTTTATGGTCTCCTTTTGTTGTTCAGAATGGAAAGAAAAGGCAGTAAGAGGCATACTGCAGCACTTGTTCCACTTAAGGTAATCACCCCAATACCCAAGCAGGAGAAAGTCAAAAGGCTTTTGATGTGCTCAAAAAGGAGAGTCCTATAATGGTTTCTTAGTGTTACATGTTGCAAGCAATAATTTACAAATAACATATATTCCTAGGGGAATTCTGAGCTACTGCACAATGCAGAATTTCCCACCTCTGGAGACTGCACAAAATTTGCTTTCCCACACAGAATTCTGTGCAGTCTACCTTTGCAGGCAAAGTGGCACAGATATCAAATGGAAAGAAAACACTGCATAAAACAGAAGACGGGACCAAAGCGAATAGAAAAACTATGATCAGACAACAAAGGTAGAAAAAAGTATTTTATTCAGAATTATTAATTGGAATATGTCAGCTTTTGGAAATGTGCATCTGTGATATTTTTCATGTAAGTTTCCATTGTTCTAGTATTGCTGCATGCTGAGTCTGACTTCTTGAGGTAACTTTCCATTCAGTATTTTGCCTTCATATTTGTTGTGTCATGTGTTTTTCATGCGTGATCAAGGTACAGTATTCTGCTAGTGTGTAGTATTTGCAGCACTTTTTGTTTTGTGTTTTTGTTTGTTTCACTGGGTTGTGTACTGGTGTTTAGAGCCCGGTGTAATTATAGTGCTGCCTTTCCACGCATAAGGTTGTAGTTCGTCCTGTCCTTGGAATTAGTGTGGTTTGGTAAGGTTATGAGTTGGGTTTTGCTTTGCACAAGTTTGTGTATAGTGTTTTGCAGTGGAGAGATTGTGTTTTGGCCTTACTGAGGTGGCAACAAAACATCAGAAAAGACGTAGAGCCTAAATCATGACACACTACCTCTTGAAGGATCTACATATGGCACAGGGGCCCGGCCTGGTGGCGGATAGAGGGGAGTGGGTGGAGGGGGGAGCGGCAGTGACCTCGGGGGGGGGGGGGGGGCAGGGGCAGGGGTGGCCTTGTCCGGGGCCCGGCCCAGTCTCTCGGCGGCCCTGCTTGTATCCCAGTCTCTTCCAATAGGCCCCTCTGGATCCCCTGAACACACCCATCCTCGTGTACTACTGCTAGAGGTCTCTAGCACCATTTTGAACCCAGTCCCAGCCGAAACAGTAGTGAGTGGGGATCACTCCTCTCCCAGACCTCCTAGACCACTAGGGATTGACTGAGGTAGGCCTGGGGAGGGCCTACGTGGTGGTGAGTCTTTAGGAGGGGTCCATGGAGGGGCCTTTGGGAGGGTTGGAAAACAAGGGTGTGATATGTCACTGCGGGGATGGTGTGTCTAGGGTGGGGTGAAGGTATCTTTAGGGGGAGAGTCTTCCAGTGGAGGAGAAATGACCTCCAGTCCATACTTCTACTTGTGCAGTTATAGCTCTGTTAAGATAGCACCCAGGAGTATCAGGCCACATGCTTATATATTTATTTATTAAAATTTATTTACCACTTTTTTGATGAAATTCACATAAGGTGGTACACAGCAAGAATAAGCCGGACATAGGCAATAAACAATTACAGCAATAAAAATATTCAAATAACAGTACACAATTTGGGCTTATTTTCAAAACAGAAAAATGTCTAAAAGGTGGCATAAAGCATTATTTGGACATTTTTCTCACAAAACATCCAAATCAGTATTTTTAGATGTTTTTCTTTGAAGTCCATCAGAAGCGTGTCCAAATCTCAAGGGGGCATGTCAGGGGCATGTTCAGGGCAAGCCTTAGACGTTTTTCAGCCATAATGGAACAAAACAAAACCGTCCAGGACTAAAACTAAGACATTTTGAGCTAGACTTGTTTTTATAACGAATAAGGCACAAAAAGGTGCCCTAAATAACCAGATGACCACTGGAGGGAGTCAGGGATGACCTCCCCTTATTCCCCCAGTGGTCACTAACCCCTTCCCACCTCTCAAAAATGTGATGAAAAACATTACTTGTCAGCCTCTGTGCCAGTCTCAAATGTTATACTGAGGTCAATTAGAACAGCATGCAGGTCCCTGAAATAGTCTAGTGGTGGGTGCAGTGCACTGCAGACAGGTGGACCAAGGCCCATACCTCTCCCTACCTGTTACACTTGTGGAGGAAACTGTGAGCCCTCCCAAACTCACCATAAACCCACTGTACCCACATATAGGTGCCCCCTTCACCCGTAAGGGCTATGGTAGTGGTGTACAAAGTCAGACTTGGATATCATATCGAAAATGCCCCTCCACATAGCATAGCATGCTACTTACAATGTCAATACAATGTACAATAAAACATCTTAATAAACAGCATAAGGTGTAAGCGAAGGTGGACCATATGCAGGTCGACAGAGTAACAGGAGTACAAAAACTAGGGGACACTCAATGAGGTTACATGGAAATACTTTTAAAACAACTAGGAGGAAATATTTTTTCACTCAACGAATAGTTAAGCTCTTGCCAGAAGATATGGTAACAGCAGTTAGCATATCTGGATTTAAAAAGGGTTTGGACAAGTTCCTGGAGGAAAAGTTCATAGTCTGCTATTGAGACAAACATGGGGAAGCCACTCTTTGCCCAGGGATTGGTAGCACGGAATGTTGCTACTATTTAGGTTTCTGCCCGGTACTTGTGCCCTAGATTTGCCACTTTTGGAAACAAGATATTGGGCTAGATGGACTATTGGTCTGATCTAGTATAGCTATTCATATGTCGTTATGTAGATAGATAATAAGGGTGACTAATTTAAGGAAACATTGCATGTGAAGTCAGAAAAAGTGCATGAAAATGATCTCAACTACAGTAGAGCATACTTAAATCTTCACTACCCAAGCAGTAAAGGTCTCAAGTACAAATCAACGTATGCATTCAGTTTCTCTTACTTAAGCGCACAACTATGGAACGCATTGCCAAAAATAGTAAAAACAACGTACGACCACCTACGTTCCCGGAAAGAACTAAAAACAAACCTATTCAAGAAGGCACACCCCACAGACCCAACATAAAAGATTGACTATCCACAACACAACAAAACCAAAGATCGTTATGGACATCCCAACTTCCCGCTTCCTCCTTAAATCCCCTATATACCTACCATCCATAACCCTATTCTACCTATTCTACCATAATAACACCTTGTATTTGTTCATACTGGAACTGGCGAACGCCATTACGGCACTATGTAAGCCACATTGAGCCTGTAAATAGGTGGGAAAATGTGGGATACAAATGCTACAAATAATAATAATAATAGAAGTAAGAGCGGCCTGATGCTCATAGGTAGGAAAAATAACAGCAGCTTTGAGCTGGTGTTATTTTTTGACCAATATGTACTTAGAAAGTTCAATGCATAATAATGAAATACTTTGCATATATTTGCATGCTTTGCATCACATTATATGCACCCTGTGGTGACATGGTAAAATGATGTATGATTTTGCTATTTAGTGCATGTTCAGGGCTATTCCATTAACACATGTTAGTAATATATGAAAACTACCAAGAATGTTGTTTTAAAAATGCTAATTAATGGGAGACTTAGGGCTCAGCAGTCAGATAGCTTCTCACTAGCTCTTTCTACCATTCCTTCCTCTCTTTGTGGTTTATTTTCTACATACCAGGACAGTGTACCCACTATTATAAAGCACTAATAACCATAGATAATATGCTAATTGGCAATATAATCAAGTCCAGAGTCAGAATAATGTCAGATCATTCTTGACTCCCCATCCCAGAATTTGTGGTCTTGCCATTTTTCATATTTACCCTAATATACAGTACATTGTCAGTAAGACTGATGAATTAGGGTTTTTCTTTTCAGAGAAGAAATTCCTTCTGTGTGATAAGCTGATGTGCTTATCAGAGGATTTGAACTCAGTACTATTCAAGTATATACTGGGCAAATATTACTAGAATATTATTCAACAAGGATAATAAATGAACAGTGTATTATCCACACCTCTATAACATGGCCTGCATTTTGAAATATGAGATGGCGCTAGAAGCCTTTAATGCATTTTGAATTTTAAGAATGACACAGGGATAGAAAATGGACTGTGAAACTCCACTTATAGAACTCTTAAGAGTGGCTCTGGCAGAACCTGACTGATGCTGAGCTTATCAGGCCACTACCTGACACAAAAAAATACATCTTAAACTCTGATCATACTTAAATCATTCTACCTATAAATCTAAGTTAAATCAGAGCTGCAAAGAGGTGAATGAATATTTTGAAACTGCAAAAGGAAAAATTCATAAGTAAAGTATCTGGGATCTTCCAACACCATATCTTTCTATTATCCTGGGTGCCCTATTATTATTATCCCTGAATTTCTTTATCATACTTCACTGCTATTATAGCAGTACTTAAATGATCTCTTGCCTTTTCCATGAAAATATTTTCTTCTTTATTTTATTTTTAAAATTCTGATTTTAATGTTGACATGAAGAATGAAACATTATTCAATGTCACAGCTCCTCAAAGAAAGGAAGGAAGAAAAGGGGTCCAAATGACGACTATAGTGTTAGCCTGAAAGTAGAAAAACAAGCTGTAGGATACATTGGTGCCCTTATACTATAACAGTGGTTCTCAACCCAGTTCTTGTGGCAGACTCAGCCGTCAGGTTTTCAGGATATCCACAATGAATATGCAGGAGATAGATTTGCATTAAGGGAAGTAGTGCATGCAAATCTATCTCCTGCATATTCATTGTGGATATCCTGAAAACCTGACTGGCTGGGTGCTCTCTGAGGATTGGATTGGGAAGCACTGTACTAAAGTGCAATAAAGTTTGGCAATTAAAAGGCAATTCTATACTCTAGGCAGGGCCAGCTCAAGGGACTGTGGTGCCCTGAGCCAACTTTTGGTTTGGTGCCCTTCCATTGGCATGCCCCCCATTGGCATGCCCCCACTTCAGGACATCCTACCCCCAGCCTACACTTAAAGGCAATTTTCCCCCTCCTGAATACTGACAGCATTTCATCTAATGTTGGGTATTATTATGAAAGGTATGGAAAACAGGTGTGAGGATGTTATAATGCCGTTGTATCGCTCCATGTGCGACCGCACCTTGAGTATTGTGTTCAATTCCTGGTCGCCGCATCTCAAGAAAGATATAGTAGAATTGGAAAAGGTACAGCGAAGGGGAGACTAAAATGATAGCGGGGATGGGACGACTTCCCTATGAAGAAAGACTAAGGGAGGGCTAGGGCTATTCAGCTTGGAGAAGAGACGGCTGAGGGGAGACATGATAGAGGTGTATAAAATAATGAGTGGAGTGGAACAGGTGGATGTGAAGCGTCTGTTCACAGCTTTCCAAAAATACTAGGACTAGGGGCATGCGATTAAACTACAGTGTAGTAAATTTAAAACAAATCGGAGAAAATTTTTCTTCACCCAACGTGTAATTAAAACTCTGGAATTCATTGCCGGAAAATGTGGTGAAGGCGGTTAGCTTAGCAGAGTTTAAAAAGGGGTTGGACGGTTTCCTAAGGACAAGTCCATAAACCGTTACTAAACGGACTTGGAGAAAATCCAAAATACCAGGAATAACATGTATAGAATGTTGTACGTTGGAAGCTTGCCAGGTGCCCTTGGCCTGGATTGGCCGCTGTCGTGGACAAGATGCTGGGCTCGATGGACCCTTGGTCTTTTCCCAGTATGGCATTACTTATGTACTTATGTACTTAACACTACCTGCCCTCAGCCCCTGCATCTTCCTTCTGCTGCTTCTGTGGAAACAGGAAGTTATGTCAAGGGAAAGGTGGGCATGGGAAGGGCAGAAGGAAGATGCTGGGGCTAATGTGGGTAGTGTTAGGTAAAAGGCGGCCTGTGTTTGGGAGGGTAAATTGCCTTTAAAGGTAGACAGGGAAGGTGGCCTGAGACAGAAAGAGGAAGGGAGTTGCCAGCTCTTCTTTTTTTCCCTGCGCACACAAAGTCACCAGGTAAGTTCGGGCCAGCTTAACCTATAGAGCCAATGAAAACATCACAGGCTCAGGCATGTGGTACCTTTATCTCTGGCACCCTGGGCTAGAGCTTCACCTGGTCCATAGGTTAAACCAACCCTGGGTCTAGGTACCTGCATTTATGCACTCCTTATGCACATAAATGTCTAGAATATGTACTCATGTGAGTGCATATTTACCTGCAAAGTGCCAGCAGGACACCTAAGTGCTATTCTGCAAATACCCTCTTATTTATATAGTGTGTGGTTGCAGGGGGTGTGGTGGACCATGGGCAGGACACCCAGTTACAATTGTAACTTGCAAATATTGGTAAGTTACATGCACCCCTGCCACATTAAGGTATCCACAGTTATACCAGGTCTACCGTTGGTGTAACTATGGGTTAGAGGTGTGCGCTGGGATAGGGACAATGGGAAACCCACAGAAATGTACGGGGATGGGGACAAAAAAGTCATTACTACCATGTGGATGAGAGAGGATGAATGAAAAGTGAATGGGGATGTAAGGACATGGATTGGAAGTGAAGGGAGACAGGAAGAGATGCGGACCACATTATGTTCACATCTCAGGTACAAAAAAAAAATCAAAACAGAAGCTCGCCTTGATGAAAATTGGTGCATGTGTTGAACAATTTTGGCAATAAGGGGAACCAATGAGAAACAAACTGGTAAGAATATCTGTCAGTCTGTTTCGAGCATTTTGGCAGAATACAGTCTCCACCAAATTAGTCTCATCTATGTGAATGATAATGCAGCTAATATGAAAACAGCAGTTTGAGATGAGGTCTGGATAGGCTTCGCAGGTCATAATCTCAGGTTTGTACTCTTTCATGGACTCCAGCCGTCAAAAACTGAAGTTGTGAAACCCTGGCCATTAGGGGGGCTGGTGGGCTCCGGGTGCCGGTCCGGGTGTTGGAGGCAGGATTATGGCTTGTTGTCATGGCTGTAGAACACAGCGGTTGTTGATTCTGGTGGTGGGGAGTACTGTGGGCTGTGCAGGAGGCCGTGTTCTGGTGCGCCAGTGCAGCTTTTCTGTGCATATGCAGCGGACATAAATAAAGGTTGGGTTGGGTTTCTTCTGCCCATGCGCAATTACCCTATGTATGAGCTGAGATGCCAGGGATTGGGCCTGACTGAAGCCTGCCCGATCTGGGAAGCTGGGCCAGTTTTGCTGGTGGAGTGCAGCTTTGGTGATGCTGGACATGTTGGGAAGAGCTCTGGAGAGCTTCCCAGAAGCTCTTTGTCAGGCAGGAGGTACATGCCTGGGATCACTGTGCACACATGCGAATAACAAGAAGGAGCTTTGGGCTTGAGTTCCAGCTCATGGGCAGAGCCATTCAGCAGTGGTGTGCCAGGTAAAATGAAAGAATTAATTTCTTTTATTGAAAAAAGGGTAGGTGGAAAAGGTAAAATTGAAAGGTACTTTATTTTTTAAAGGTGAAAAGTTTTATTGTGGTGCAAATGTGCTTTTGATGTGCTTTTGCTGTTAGGGGTCTCCTGGCTCAGTCTTAAAAGTTCTAAACTGCTGAAGCAGGCAGTTGGGAGGGAGCTGTGATGGTGGAAGATGCTTGTGAGTGTCTGTGCAGCGTTTTATGAGGAAGTTATAGAGTTAACATAGGTCAAGGACTCACAGATCTTTGAGTTGAGGTGAACTGAATTTTGACTGAGAAACGTTCTGGAAACTGTAAATGAACTGAGGAAAGTTGTGACTGTGAGATGAGGTTGTGAGAACAGAGAGAAGTGCTGCGGGGTTATGTTGAAGGCTGGATAACTAGGGTACTACAATTATTTGTTTATTTCGAACTGGTAATTATAAAACACAAATAGTATTTTGCCAAGGCAGGGCACATTTAGAAGGGAGCACATGGTTTTTAAAGAATGGACAGTAGGGTGAAGAGGACCCTGTGATAACCTGGAATCCATGCTGAAACCAGACCACCTTGGACTAAAGCTAAGTGACTCCTACATCAAAAACTGAGAGACTTATAGAGAGAGAAGAGATAAAGAAAAGTCATACTTACCTGATTTCAGTATCCTCAAGTAAAATCCGATGAAACTGAAAAATACAGTTTTAGCACAAAGAATCAATTTCAAGAAAGAAAGTCTTATGAATTTTTGTTATTCTATAGAGGGAAAAAAAGTTACCTATCTGATATTGTTCCTGAAATGTTGAAATTGTTTTAAAAATGTGCTTAAATGATACATTGTTGGCTGAGAATACTGTAAAAAGGGAAATGGGCTAATACTGCTGTTGGCTAGCATAAATGTTAAAAAATAAAATATTTTAATATTAAATTCTCTAGGTTGGCGTACAGTTTGTTTTGGGGAAATCATAGTGACATATTTTAACATTGTTATTATTGTTACATTTATATCCCACATTTTCCACCTTTTGTAGGCTCAGTGTGGCTTACATATAACCGTTAACGGTGTTAGCCGATTACGGTTTGAACAAATGCATAGTATGAATAAATACAAAGTGATATTGTGGTATAATCAGGTATATGTTATGATAGGAAACAGTTGGGGGAAAACTTAGAGAGGGAAAGAGGGAAGAAGAGTCCAGGTAATGTCCGTTGCAGTCTTTGGTTATGTTGTGTCACAAGTGACCCGGTATTTTTATGTTGGGTCAGTGGGGTATGCTCTTCTGAACAGGTCTGTCTTTAGTGCTGTCTGAAAATTTAGGTGGTCGAGCGTAGTTTTTACAGCTTTTGGCAATGCGTTCCATAGTTGTGCGCTTAGGTAGGAAAAGCTGGTTGCATAGGTGGATTTGTATTTGAGTCCTTTGATGCTTGGGTAGTGGAGGTTTCAATATGATCGTGCAGATTCTATGGAGTTTCTGGTTGGCAGGTCGATGAGGTCTGTCATGTATCCCGGTGCCTCGCCGTAATAATTTTGTGACAGTCGTGCAGATTTTGAAAGTGATGCGTTCTTTGATTGGTAGCCAGTGCAATTTTTCTCTTCTGAGTGGTTTGGTGCTGTCAAAACGTGTTTTTTCCAAATATAAGCCTGGCTGCTGTATTTTGGGCAGTCTGAAGTTTCTTTATGATTTGATCCTTGCATCCCATATAGATTCCATTACAGTAATCTGCGTGGCTTAATACCATGGGCTCTACCAGGTTACAAAATATGTCCCTCGGGAAGAATGGTTTTACGCATTTGAGTTTCCACATTGAGAAAAACATTTTCTTTATGGTGGATTTCGCTTGGGTCTCTAGTGATAGGTTACAGTTGATTGTTACTCCGAGAATTTTCAGGCTGTCTGAGACAGGGAGGGTGTATCCTGGGGTGTTAATGTTTGTGAGTTTGTATGTATTGTATTGGGATGAGATGATGAGACAGTGTATTTTTTCTGTATTCAGTTTTAGTTGGAAAGCACTTGCCCATGAGTTCATGATGTTTAAGCTTAGTTTGATTTCGTTGGTGATTTCCGCCAGATCATGTTTGTATGGGATGTATAATGTAACATCATCAGCGTAGATAAATGGGTTGAGGCCTTGGGTGGATGGGGTCTTGGCTAGTGGAGTCATCATGAGGTTGAAGAGGATCAGTGATAGTGATGATCCTTGCGGTACTCCTTAGCCTGGTTTCCACGTTGACGATATGTTTGTTTTTTATTTCACTTGATATGTTCTTGTGGTTAGAAAGCCCTTAATCCAATTCAGAGTGCCACCAGTGATCCAAAGTATTCTAGGATTCTTAGCAGTATGTTATGGTTAACCATGTCGAATGCACTTGACATGTCAAATTGGAGGAGGAGAATGTTCTTGCCTATTGCTATTTCCTGCTTGAATTTGGTTAGGAGAGTGAGTAGTACTGTTTTAGTACTGTGTAGGGGTCGAAATCCTGATTGTGACTCATGTATAGTGAATTTGTTTATGTAGTCATTGAGTTGTTTGGTCACCAGTCCTTCCATGAGTTTGACTACTAATGGGATAGAAGCTACTGGGCGGTAGTTGGTAATATCATTTGTTTTTTTTCTTAGTGTCTTTTGGTATTGGGGTGAGCAGGATGTTGCCTTTTCTTGAGGGTATATACCCTGTTGTAGCTTAAAGTTTAAGTGGGATGTGAGATTTATTATGAAGCGTTGGGGGGCAGATCGTATTATGTAGCTGGGGCAGGTGTCCAGTTGACAGTGGCTGTTTGAGTATTGTTTAATCACCTGGGTAACTGTGTCAGCGGTGAGTAGAGCAAAATTGGACCATTTTCGGTCAGCAGGGTATTCACCAGGAGTTGGGTCCAGACCATTAATGAAGTTTTCTATGCCCATGCTGTTCTGAGGTAGGGTTTTGCGTAGGTTTATGATTTTTTCATTGAAATATTTAGCAAGGCTGTCTGCGGATGGAATGTCAGTGTTGGTTGTGGTAACCGGTGTTATGTCTAGTAGTTTGTTCACGAGATGGTATAGTTTCTTCGTGTTTTTGTAGTCCGGCTCAATTTTAGTTTTGTAGTACAACCTTTTGGTCTGTTTTATTGCGTATTTCTATTTCCTTTGTAGTTGTTTCCATGCGTTGAGTGTTTGTCTTTTATTTTTTTCCATGCGCGTTCCAGTTTCCTAGTTTGTGTTTTTAGTTTTTTCAGTTCTTCATTGAACCATGGTATCGAGTTGTGTCTACGTGAGGTTCTTATTTGTAAGGGTGCTATTTCGTCTAGTATGTGTCTGCATCTTTTGTCCCATTCTGAGAGGTAATATATGGATTCTGTTTGTGCTGTCCAATCGTTGTTGTATATTTGTTGCCAGAACGTATCCGGGTCTATTTGTCCTCTCGTGGTATAAGTTGTTGTTCTCGTGTGTGGGGAGAACCTCTTTTTCGCCATTTTAGGGCTAGGTTTAGTTTGTAATGGTCAGTCCGTGGTGTTTCCTAGCAATACCTTGTTCTGTTATCATGAGGCGCACAATTGATTCGAAAGACCTCCATAGTGAGGCAAGTGAGTTTATAGCATTGTGCAAGGATATGGTGACACTCACTAAGGGCTTCTTTTATCAAGCCGCGCTAGTGGTTCCCGGTGTGGTAATGCCGATAAAGCCCTAAATAAACAAAGCAACTGTTCACTGAAGAAAACGCTCAAGCAGGGCTCCTCACACATTTTTTGATTTACAGTCTCTGAGTTTACTAGTTCATGCTTTAGTTAACTTTCACCTTGATTATTGTAATTCTTTCTATCAAATGTGTCATTTACAATTAATTCAGAGTACCACCATCAAAGTTATTCATGGTGCGAAAAAATATGACATCTGAACATTAACTTTTGGTTCACTACTGGATTCCTTTTAAAATTCTCTCAATAACACATCAGACTTGCATTCTGGACTTACTCAGTTTCTCTTTAGGTCTCTTGTTCCCTATGTTCCTCTGCACACTTCTAACCAACACCTTCTTACTGTACCAACTCATTTACAGATACAATCACATCATGCAAGATCTTCCTGTTTCTCTGTTGTTACCCTATCTCCTGGAATTCAATATTCCTTCATCTTCATGAAGAACATTCAATTAAAAATTTTAAGACTGTTTTACAAACGTACTACTTTGCCAAGGTGTATGATATAGTTAACTGACAACATTATTGTTTGTGTTACCTTTTTTTTTTTTGACAAGATGCCCAGGCTCACTACTCTGGATGGCGCTTTCACTGGTGTGTGTAGTTTTATCACTCCCTCCCTTCTTTGTGTTCTTTTAAGGGTTGATTTTATTTTCCTCTTTATCCCTTCCTTATTATATGAATATTTGTAACCTAGATTCCTAATGCGGTTCTCCCATTTTCTCTCCTTGGTGTATGTTTTCTGGTTTAATAATTTGTGAACTACTTGGATTTTTTTTGACAATTTGCGGTATATTAAATAAAGCTGAACCTGGAATCTTGAACCATGTCAGTTCAGTGGAACAGAATTCTACTGACATTGAAATTTGTGGCAGAGAATACAGAGGAGCCACTGAACCAGGTGCAAACAAGCAGTGCCTGACCAAATTGTGTGCAGTTGATGTCTCCTTGCTGACAGTAGCTGTTATGGTGTTGAACCATTTGACAGGGATACAAAAGAACTGTTGACAGATGCTAAGCCTTCACTACATCTGGTGAGCCCAACAAAATATCATTTGAAATGGCATCTGGCAACTGCAAGTTCAGACAGCCATGTCATAGCATCCTTAAAGAATCATCTTGCAGATCAACTGGATCACTATTTTACAGTTACAGAGGCACACTTGGCAGCAACGTTGCCGGATCCAGCATGGAGTCATCAATTGCTCACAATTTGGTCAGGAACTCCTTGTTTGCACTTGGTTCAGTCGAAGGGCGGAACATTGCCATAAATAGACTGTGAACACTGATAGCAGATCAAGCTGTAGTCGAGGTGCAGCCAATTGCTGAACCGCCGACAAAAGATTCAAAACGGCAAGAATCAGAGGCAGGTTTATTTTGGAGACTTATTCAAGAGCCAGGAAACAGCTTCAGTGACCGATGTAGTGGATACATATATATATCAAGCTCGGACAAGAATTCTGTTCATCTCTTACTACCTACTGGCAACAGGGGTCCCATGTGTGGCTGACACTGACAAATGTTGCCTGCTCCCTGCTTGGAACTCCTGCTGTTGGTACACCATCAGAACGTTCTTTTTCAGTTGCAGTTTGAACAATTCAGGAATGTAGAATGGAAATGAGTTCTGGCTCTGTAGATGGTTTAGTATTTTTATATAGTTTGAAATGACTGTTTTCTCACAGTCCATGTTCATAAATAATATGTTTTTCTTGCATATTTAACAAAGTTATGTCTATTGTTTAGTGTTAGATTTTAACAAGTTATGGGACACATTTTCTTTGAATATACAAGATCTTTTAAATGTGGGTTAGGTGCAGGGATGGGAAAGAAAACTGTAGGGATGGTGAGGGGATGGTACATATATGATGGGAATGGTGAGAGATGGAAAAGAACTGACTAGGAATGACGAGTAATAAGATGGAGATGGAGTGGGGATAGGATAGAATTGCCTTGGGTTAAAAAAGTTATAAATGTGCTATTAATAATTAAATTGAATTAATACTGGCGCAAAAGTGAAGGGAGAACCCTGATGCAGACTGTGATGTATTTGTTGATGGAGTGCAAAATGTGTATAGCATGTGCATGCAATATTTGGAGATTGCATTCTCAGTTGCTCTGATGAGACCTCAACTTGGATTGATGTGAAAGTCTGTGTCCAGTACCTGATAGAGAAAGATATGGAAATTGATGACATCAAGTGCTTGATCAGAATTTTGTGAAAGCTTACAGCGAGGATGAAGGCTTCCAAAAACTTCTGCCACACCAAAAGTGGACCAAATATTTTGAAAAGTCAAAGAATGTTGAATATTACTTGTAAGTATTGAAGATCACTCAGTTCATCTTGCTATCCCTCTTACAAAGGGAATATAGAATACGTGTTTTTCACTAAAGCAAAGCCAGTGGTCAGAAAAAAGGAACAGCCTGCACCTGAACTCACTAAAAAGGGTTCTTTTCTGCAGGTTATCTTGAGAGAGTTTTCTTGCAAAGATTTTTATGAGTACTTAATCAACAATCAAGTACTTCTACGAAAGCTACACCTTTAAGAAAAATGTACAAGGGCACACAAAAGGCAACTGAAGATTTACTGAATCTATGTATGTAGCTTCTCAGCTTGTTTGTTTTTTTTCTAAGTAACATATTGGGATAACCTCCCAGGGATCAGTGATCAGGGCCTAGGAAATGCCATATATAGATGGGGTAGGGTGAGACAGTCACTCAGGGAACCTTCAACCCAGCACCCAGGGGTTCATGACATGGACCTTCACCCTCAGCCACCATGTTCCTCCACTTGTTTTTGAACCATTTCACAGCTGGTTATTTGTAATGTGGTTTATTCTACCTGTTGGTTGTTAGAGGTACTGTAGTGTCAGCTCAGTTTCTGTTAGTATTCTCTTCTTGTAGATTTGAAAAATAGTATCCCTAAATCTGGAGCACTGTCAATGTGCTTTCAGGATAACCCCACCCTCAAAACACCAGGGGCCCTCTTTACTAAGCTGCGCTAAGGGCATACTAACGTTTTAGCAAGCGTGCTAATTTTAGCATGCAATAAAAATGCTAGCTACTACTACTACTACTACTTAGCATTTCTATAGCGCTGCCAGGGTTACGCAGCGCTGTACAAGTTTAGACAAGGGGAAGGACAGTCCCTGCTCTAGCGCACCTTAATAAACAGGGCCCTTGGTCTGCTAATCTGCTTCCTCCTAAACTCATAACTTTCTTTTATTTATTTATTTACTGGTAAAAAAGGCCTGTTTCTTACAGAAATGAAACGGGCGCTAGCAAGGTTTTCCTCGGAGTGTGTATGTTTGACAGAGTGTGTTTGACAGTGACTGTGTGAGAGCAAGAGATTGAATGTGTGTGTGTGTGTGTGTGTGTGTGTGTGACAGAGAGAGAGTGAGACTGTCTCCTCTGTCCCCTGCCCCCCCCTCTAGCCACTCAGCGATTCTTCTCTGTCCCCTGCTCCCCCTCCAGGTACCCAGCGATTCTCCTCTGTCCCCTGCCTCCCTCTCCAGCCACCCAACGATTCTCTTCTCTCCCCTGCCCCCCTCTCCAGCCACCTAGCGATTCTCCTCTCTCCCCTGCCCCCCCTCTAGCCACCCAGCGATTCTCCTCTCTCCCCTGCCCCCCTCTCCAGCCACCCAGCGATTCTCCTCTCTCCCCTGCCCCCTTCAGGCACCCAGCGATTCTCCTCTGTCCCCTGGCCCCCCTCTCCAGCCACCCAGCGATTCTCCTCTCTCCCCTGGCCCCCCTGTAGCCACCCAGCGATTCTCCTCTCTCCCCTGCCCCCCTCCAGGCACCCACCGAGTCTCCATTGCTCCTTTGAAAGCCCTGCCTGTCTGTAGCCTTCCCTTCGAGTTCGTTCCCTCTGAGTCCTGCCTTCTGATGTCATTTCCTCTTTCCGCGAGGGCAGGACTCTGAGGGAACGAACTGGAAGGGAAGGCTACAGATGGGCAGGGCTTTCAAAGGAGCGACGGAGACTTGGTGGGTGCCTGGGGGGGGGCAGGGGAGAGAGGAGAATCGCTGGGTGGCAATGACAGACCAGGCAGGCGGGTTGGGCGTTTTTTACAGACAGTTGATTGGTTCCTCGTTCTTGTGACGTTGCGGGACAATGAGAGCCAATGAAACGCTGAGTTACAGACTTACGAACCCTACATTGCTGCAGTGCCACGGAGTCAGCTTCAGAACGTTGGAGGTGCTTTTTATTATATAGGATATGTTTATTTGCACATTTGCTATACTTCATTTCAAATGAATATCAAAGGTGTTTTACAATAAATCAACAAAAATCTGGAAACAATAAAAACCCCATACTTAACAGAAAAACAAATAATACAAAAGGAAAATAAAGTGAATTGCACAACAATTATTTCCATAGATGCTAATTAACTGGAACATACAAGGGATAATCAATTCAGTTATATATTCTTACTTGCTCCTAAAATTCAAAATTTTAATACTTTATGTTTAACTCTTTTTTATTGAACGTTTACATATACAGTATTCATTATAAAACATCCATTTACTCCTAACACATAAGATCTGTTTCAGGTCAAATTATTTGATCATAACTATGAACTTTCTTGCTTATAGTAGAATTTGTTCACTGTCTTAACTTTTTATGTCTTTGTTCTCCTAATCCTGGGCTCTGCTTGGACTACATTCTTTTAGGAATAAACTTCCTGAGTCCAGGTTTTTGTTAGATATCGTTATGGTTCTTCCTTCTTCTCTATTACCAATTTCCTTAATTTATTAACCCATTAACATCAGCGTGAACAACTTAACCTTCATTAACGTTTCTGTTTTGTAATTGCATTCAACTGTTAAATTTAATACATTATGGTTTAAATCTTAATTTTCTATTTTCTTTCCCCCCCCCCTCCCCTTCCCCTCCCCCCTTTCCCCCCCCCCCTCCTTTCCCCCTCTTTCCCCTTTCCCCCCCCTCATTGTTCTCTGTCTTCGTCTTGCCTATTGGGTTGTTAATCTTTACTCAAAGAGTTCAGTCTTCTGTCCGAACTTCTCATCTCTGTCTGTTCATGCTCCCTGTGTACTATCTTCCTCTTCTTCATTTAGAAGTTTATCAGGTAACTACGGGCTGCATGTGGGAGTGTGTTTAAGAGAGGACTCCAGCACGCCTCAAATTTCTTTCCTTCTATCGATTCCCAGTTCTTCACACCCATCCGTTCTACCCTCATCAACATCATCATTCGCGTCCTCCACTGTTGTCTGAATGGTGGCCTGCGTGAGAGCCATTCGGCCAGAATAACTTGCTTAGCAATTATAACCGTCTTTGAAGCAAATTCTGAATACCCTCTCTTTGTTGGCTTGCTTAGTCTTAAATGACCAAAGAGGATCGCCACATCATAAGTCCAAGTTGCATTCCACAGTTGTGACACATA
This sequence comes from Microcaecilia unicolor, assembly GCF_901765095.1. Taxonomy (NCBI): domain Eukaryota; kingdom Metazoa; phylum Chordata; class Amphibia; order Gymnophiona; family Siphonopidae; genus Microcaecilia; species Microcaecilia unicolor. The sequence continues at coordinate 404,960,035 of NC_044033.1, forward strand.
AATGAGCAGTCCTTTCCAAAATTCCACCACTGCTGGGCAGTTCCATATCATATGACCTAAAGTTGCTCCAGCACCATCACATCTGGGGCAGGATCCCCAGGGTGACACACCCATGTGAAAAGCTTGTCTGGGTGCTATATACGTCCGCATAACCAGTCTGTACTGTTGTTCCCAGTGTACTGCGGCAGCCGTGGAGTGCCTCATTCTCGAGACATGTGTTTTTATCTGCTCCTCTGTTACTGTCTGCATCAGATCTTCACTCCACTGCTGCGCTAGCTTTTTGTAATCCAATTCCGCGGCCGTATCCCTGATATACCTGTGATGAAATGTAAGTGATACTTTCTGCTGCGCTGCCAGGGAGAATGCCTCTGAGATTTCTATTTGTACGTCTTCCGCTAGATCTTCCCACGGTAAAGAATGCACATAATGTTTTAACTGCTGGTAATGAAATCTGTCTCGGTCTGGTAAACCATATTCTCTTTGTAATTCCGCAAAGTTCTTCATCTTGCCTTCTGTGGTTAATACTTGGAGGAGGTATATCACTCCTCGTCGCTTCCACTTCTGAAATGCCCCATATAGCTGTCCCGGTGCAAAGTCTATATTGCCGCATATTGATCGGAAGGGCGTGACTTTGGTTGAAAATTTATGCAGTTTACATATCCATCTCCACACCGCTTTCGCAGTGGGCATTATCAATGCATATTTCAAGACTTCTGGAATTACTGTCCCTCCTACATGTAGGTAATTTGTGAAATGCCACTCTGGGTCCAGCTGTAGTTCCAGATCTGTATTAGAGAACTCTGTCGTCCCTCTGAACCAGTCGTTGATGTGCCGCATTCCACTGGCCACCGTCAATTGCTTCACACTTAACAATCCCAATCCTCCATATTCAACTGGGATGGCCAATGTAGTTACTGGTATGCGCGGTTTTCTCCCCCGCCACAAGAAACGTTGTATTAATTGATTTAGTTTTTGTTCATCTTGTCTCTTCAGGAACAGTGGTAATAACTGAAAGACGTACAACCACTTCGGGGTTATGCACATATTGTACAAGGCTATCCGCCCTAATAATGAGATAGGCAGGGATCCCCACATGCCCAGTCTATCTTCTGTCTCTTTTAACAATTTAGTTACATTTATTTTATATAATTGTCTGAGATCTGCCGGTATCTGTACCCCTAGGTATGTTATGGGTCCTTCCGTCCATTGTAATGCTTGTGCGTCTGCCCCCCTCTCCACCCCTTCTGCGCCCACTGGTAAAACACAAGATTTCGTAATGTTTAATTTAAACCCTGAGATTCCCCCAAACCTCTTCACTTCCTGTAATAAACAGCCCAGAGTGTGTGTTGGGTCAGTTAATGTCAATAACAGGTCATCTGCGTATGCCAGCACTTTTATTTGTCGGCTCGCCACTGTAACTCCCTGTATCTCTTGATTGTTCACGATGGTTCTTAATAGTGGTTCTAGTGCCATCACAAAAAGGAGTGGGGAGAGCGGACAGCCCTGTCTAGTTCCTTTGCTGATCCGAAATTCTTGGCCCTTCCCCCCGTTAACAATTACGCTTGCTGTCGGGTTATTATATAATGTTTTTATTACCTCCCTAAACCATCCTATAATTCCCATTCTTGTCATTACTTGTTCTAAGTATTCCCAATTGACGTGATCAAACGCCTTCTCGGCATCTAAACTTAATACCCAAACTGGCACTTTTTTTGTTTTACATACCGACAAGGCTACCAGTAGTTTCCGAACATTGTGTACTGCCCGTCTTCCCCGGACAAACCCCACTTGGTCCGGGCTTGCCAGGTCGGGTAAGCACTGCGCCAAGCGCTCTGCCATTATTTTTGCTAATAATTTGACTTCTACGTTCAGCAACGAGATGGGCCTGTAGGACCCCGGCCTCTCTGGTGACTTGCCCGCCTTTGGAATCAGTGTTATATATGCTACATTGGCATAAGCAGGTAGCTCTCCCCTCTCAATCACTTCTTCATAGTAAGCTAATAGATGAGCTTGGGCCTGTGGTGGCATGAGTTTATAATACTCCCCAGATAGCCCATCTGGACCTGGGGCTGATCGCAACTTTAACTCTTTTATTGCTTTCTGCAATTCTACTAATGTCAACGGCATATTCAAGCCTTCCTGCTGTTGCTGAGTAATCTGTGGTATTTTAATGTTTCCCAAATAATCATTTAAAGCCGTCTCTGATAATTGTGTTTTGTTGGTGTACAAAGTTTGGAAATACTCAGTGAAGACTTGGGTAATTTCTTTAGGGTTGCTAGTTAGTCTACCTTGACTATTCCTTATCGTAGCCACTGTCCTAGAGCCCCCCCATCCTTTAATTACTCCTGCCAACAAGCGTCCCGATTTATTCCCAAACCTATGAAGTCTATACTTATAGTATAGAGCTGATCTTTTTTCAATTTCATGTAATTTAGTATTTAAGGCAATTTGCAATGACTTCACTGTGTCTAGGTTTATCTTGGTTGGATTCTGGGTGTATCTCTTCTGAGCTTTTGTCAGTCTGGATTCTAATAACAAAATGCCGGCTACTCTACTTTTATTCTTTTTGCTGCAATATGCCAGGATTTCCCCCCTCATAACCGCCTTAGACGCTTCCCAGAAAAGGACTGATTGCGTCTGAACGTGTTGTCTATTGTTCTGGGCGTAGTCTTCCCATTTCGCGTGTAGATATTTGATAAATTTCTCATCCGTGTGTAAGTATACCGGGAATCTCCACCCTCTCCCACTTTGGTTATCTGTTTGCAGCTCTAAGTCTATCCATACGGCCGCATGATCAGATATTTCTTCTGGACCAATGGTTGCTCTTATTAAATGCGATAGTGTTAATCTGTCTATCAAAATATAATCCAACCTACTCATCGTATCATGGGCTCTAGACCTATGAGAATATTCTCTTTCAGTCGGGTGTAGCGTTCTCCATGTGTCAACCAAGTTAAGTGTTTTAGAAAACGACTTTAATTCCCTAGCCTTTGTACCTATGTGATGGGAAGAGTCCCTGTTTGAGCAATCCATTTGAGGATTATACACTAGGTTAAAATCTCCTACTACCACCAATCTTTTGTTATTATATTTAGCACATTTGGCCATTAAGGATCTCAGGAATAATGGGTCATGTACGTTCGGTCCATAAACTGTTACCAAAATAAGTTCCATACCGGGTAGCCATATTTTTATTATTAAGTATCTCCCATCTTCCCCAGACTCTTCCTGGGTTGCTTTATATGCCAATCCTTTCCTAAATAAAATTGCAATCCCTCCTTTCTTCCCGAGAGCCTCCAAGGAAAGCACCTCCCCTACCCAGTTTCTTTTCAATTTGGCATGTTCTAGGTCTGATAGATGTGTTTCTTGCAGACATGCTATGTCTGTGTTATGCCGCTTTAGGGCCGTTAGGATTTTAGCTCTTTTGATCGGGGAGTTAATCCCCCCGACGTTCCAGGTTGTTAATCTAACTGGCATTGTGACTCCTTGTGGCCGGCATACCTGCTAATTCTGTTACCCGTGATCCCCCCTCGTTTGTTCTATGTGGAAGTTTATTTGTCCTTTTGTTTTCCCTTATCTTTTTACCTTTGTCTATCTTTATCATTCCCTTCCCCCCCATACCCTCTATTCTCCCTATCCCTCCCCCACCCCTCTCCCGTTTCATTCCCCCCCTCTCTATTAACCCTCCCTTCTCTCGCTCCAGGTCTAGCCTGTCCTTAGAGAAGTGACCCCCTAGGCACATGAGGCCCCCTGCCCACTCTGTCCAATGTACCTTTTCTGGTGCTCGATTCAATCACGTCACCATTAGATTTTTTCTAGTAAGCCTTCTTCCAGTGCTGCTTTCTTTGCTTCTGCCACCGTTTTAAATGTTTTCCACTGACCCTGGATTAACATCCGTAGAGTTGCTGGGAATTGGAGGGAAAATCTTATGCCTTTACTCACAAGTGCAGAGCATAACGGATGATACTGCCGCCTCCTCTGTTGCACCTCGGCCGAGAAATCTTGAAAAATTAGCACTTTGCGCCCATCATGTGTCAATGAGTTCCTCCGCATCCGGAATCCCTGTAAAATCTCCATCCGATGCCTGTAGTTTAATATCTTGGCTATAATTACTCGTGGGCGCGTTTGTTCTTCAGCCTTGCGTCCCACGCGGTGAGCTCTTTCTATTACGAACGGCCCCATGGTGTCTGTTATCGCTAGTTCTTTGCTAGCCATGTTTCAAGCCAAGTGGTTAAATTCTTTTCAGGTATTGTCTCTGGTATCCCCACTAACCGTATGTTGCTCCTCCTGGAGCGATTTTCTAAATCTTCTAATTTGTTGTGATATTCGTGGAGCTGTTTTGTGAGGGCGGCTATGTCTGGGCCGTATCCGCGCCCTTCATCTTCTAGGGCCGACACTCGGGTTTTGAGGTCCCCCATTCGAATGCCCACTCCATCCAGCCTTGTATTCAGTTCTTCCAGCTTGTGTTCTACCGCCTCCCATTTCGGGTCCCAGGCCTTCGCTACTGCCATCGTGATTTGCTGGAGTTGCGCTTCCGAAAAGCCTTCCGTCTGCGGAGCGGATATTTCCGCCATCTTGGACTCCTGCGCTGTCGTTTTTATTTTCTCTTTTTTTGCCGATTTTTGTGCCATCGCTAATGGAGACCTGCTGAGGTATTTGTCCATAAATTACCTCTACTTCCCGCAAGATCTTGTTTTGAGCACCTTCCGATTAGTTTAATATCTGTTTTTGGCAGGGGTCTCAGAGCTCGAGCCACACGCTGCTGCTCAGCTCATGTCCCGACCGGAAGTCCCAAAATTTTAATACTTTAAACATTAAACAATTTCTGAAAAAAACCCAAGTTTTCAATCTTTTCCTAAATTTTTGATAAGAGGATTCTTATCTAAGAGCAATTGGAGGTGAGTTCCAGTAGGTTGGATCTACACAACTACAGACAGAATGCCTAGATGAATCAAGTCATATTTTCTTATCAGAAGGAATTACTAATTGATTAGTTTCTGTTGACCTAAGGATACAGATAGGATGATATGGCAAAAGTAATGAATGAAGATAAACTGGAATACCAGTATAATAGGCTTGATGGGTCAGGATCAAAATCTTGTACTTTAATCGAGCTGCAACTGGAAGCCAATGTTACTCCATGTTTGCAAGAATGGTGTTCTTGCAAACGTGGAGTAACATGTTCCAAAGATTTACTGTTATGAAGGAGTCTTAATGCTGTATTCTGAATTAACTACAGTCATTTTAATTGATATTGTGGACATCCCACAAGTAAAGAATTACAATAACCAATTCTACTGATCACAAGTGAATGCAGCAAAAGTTTGGTTGATTTCAGGGAATGAATTTTCCCTAAGTAGAAAAAAGCACTATGTATTATTTTTGTAGAGCAAAAAGAAAATGATAGCTGTGGATCCCATATCATCCCCAAAGTAGTAATCATATCTTTTAAAGTAATTGGGCAATGTTGAATCTTAGGGACTATTGGTGACATATCTGAAAGAGATAGCCACAAAGGGCCAAATTCTATAAATGGCACCGGTGCCAAAAAACCACACGCCTAAAAACCACTGCACAGAAAAACCACACGCTTAGCATGATTCTATAAACTATGCCTAAAGTAATATGCTCACGTGCCGTTCTTGCACCTAAAATTTAGGCACACTCATTTAGGCCACCTAAAACCAGGCCTAAATACCTGCACCTAAGTTAGCCACAGATTGGGTGTATTCCATAATAATGCAAATAGCTTATTGAAATGCCCACTACCCGCCCATTCCATGGCCATGCCCCCTTTTTGACAGTACACATTAGAATTTATGAACACCGCTTTGTAGAATACACCTAGAAGGTTGTGTGCGTAAATTCTAATTAAAGCCAATTTGTGCCACTAAGTACCAATTATCAGCGCTGATTGGCTTGTTAATTAAGTTGTGTGTGCAATTTGGCCATGCGATGAACAGAAGCCATTTATTACCTGAATGAACAAAAGGCTAAAAGGAATTCATTGTGTTAATCTGTGGAAACTAATAATGAGGAAATGGACTGGGTGCATCACTTGGGGGAGAGGACTTTTATGAAGGTCTCTGAGGAGAGTGTTCTTGTTTGTGTATGCAGTTGTGGATAGAAAAGTTAATACTGTATATGAATATACAGAAAGAGATGCTGCAGTTGTATATGTGACTGTTGGGGGGGGGGGGGGAATAGAGATTAGATGTCACAGAAGATGGCTGTGAGGGAGAGAAATGAGAATATTTTTGTCAGCGTAGGCGTCTTCCTGAGTTGTAGACTGTGTAGTACAGAATGCACTTGTAGTTTGATATAAAAAGTGTGTGTGTGTGTGTGTGTTTGAGGGTACAGATGGTCCCCAAAAGTTGTCCTCACTCTTCTCTTTCTTCCGCATCTTTAACATCAAAATTGGTCTTCAGCCAAATGAGGTGGTAAAGATGTGAAGTCTGGTACTGTTTGTCTAATGGTATCTGCCAAAACCACGCTAATGCCTGTTTTTGACAGGTATTTGGCTCCAGTAATTATACTAAAAATTTCCCTTCTTGTTGGTAGATGGTAGTGCTCTCTTTTAAACTACTTATCCAGTCTTTTGAAGCTAGTGCATAAAGTGGAGTGTTCATCGCTTTTTTTCCACCTTCTCAATGATTTCCAGATTTACTAACTGAAGTGCTTCTTCTTTGGCCTACTTTGCAGTGGACCTGGCTCTTTCTGGCAGCAAATATTATAAGATGGCATGTTTTTCTTGCTTAGATTTTGTGCGTCATAGACAATTTTCTTACCCTGGATACTGTGGCACTGTGTCTCCATTTCTGCATGTCCCATATTTATTTCTAGAACCTTCTTGCACGTTATCCCTTTTCATGCCCTGAACTAGAGATATTTTCAGAACCAGGATACAGCACAGACAGTTAAAAGAATTCCACATTTCCCTGGAACTCAACTGATGGCTCCATGAAAAGCGGAGAATTTTCTCATGGGAATCAGGGGATTGGCTACAGAAACCTGGAACGCTTCAGCAGTCTGCACTGAATGTACCTTTTCTTACACCAGCACAGTCAAGGGAAAACTAAAACCGAACCACACCCTCCTCTGAAAGGGTCCAGAATATTCAGGGGTTTTTGTGAGCAATGACTTCCTGAAGAGATAGCCAATATAACATAGGGCCTGTGTAAAAATCCATTACATAAAAAAAAAACCCCAAAAGGGATTGCATGATTGTAGGTTTAAAAAAAAAAAACATTTTACAGAGGAAAATCTTTTCTGAGCATTTTAGAGCCTCAAAAGGAAAAATTTGTGAATGAGTCAAATTCAATTCGGTCTACCTGGACAGCACACACACTGGGGGATTCTATATATGGCAACTACAGTTGCTGATTTGTGCATGCAACTTAATTGATTAATGAGCCAATCAGTGTATCTTCTCAAGAAACCCAATGACTATTTCATATGTACAAATAGTTATCTTGCCAGCCACTGTAAAACACAGCATCATACAACCTTGTAAATGTAATTGAATCAACGTAATCTCTAACAACTGCTAAATGTAAGCCACATTGAACTGAAACTCATTTTTGGATAATTGAGGGATACAAGTATGATTAAATGAATGAATAAATAAATAAATCAGCAACAACAACAATAATTGTCTGCGAACAATTATTGGTGCTAATTGGCCTTAATTGGGATTTATGTGCGGATCAAGTATTCTATAATGTTCTGTGCCAGGGGAATTTCGGGGGTGTTCCACGGGAGTTCCTACAATTTACATGCGTTGTTATGGAATGTACCCCATAATTGCTGGTGCTTTAAGGGACTCTTTTACTAAGCCACTTAGGTGCCTACGTGTGCCCAACACGAGTCAATTTGTGATTACTGCCCGGCTACTATGTGGTCCAGGTGGTAATTTCATTTTTGATGTGCGCCCCCTAGGCATGCAGAAAATACTTTCTATTTTCTAATGCACGGCGCTACCGGGTGGTAAAAAGCATTTACACACTTAGACCTTTACCGCCCGGTTAATGCGTGAGACCTTACCGCTAAGTCAATAGGTGGCAGTAAGGTTTCAGACCCAAAATGGACACGCACCAATTTTAATTTTGCCGCAAGGTCAAAATATTTTAAAAAAGGCATTTTTACAGGTGCACTGAAAAATGATTCTGCGTGCATCTAAAACACATGCCCACACTACCGCAGGCCATTTTTCAGTGCACCTTAGTAAAAGGACCCCTTAGTTAGGTGACATATATGTGCCTAGATTTGTGTGCCAAAATCCAGGTGCATTCTAAAACTACGCATGTAACTTAATTGACTCATCAAGCCAATCAGCATTTTTAACAGCACTTAACCAGCAATAATGAGCACTAATTGACAATAATTGCAAGTTATGATCACAACGCGCAAGTGCAATCTATAATAAATTGCACCTAAATGGTGAAGCGTGCAGCTCAAAATAAATGCATGCAGTTCAAAAGGGGCATGTTTATGGACATGTATATGGGTGTTTCATGCACATTCCAAAATTTACGTTCTTAGTTATAGAATATGGCCCAGTCCACCTAAATCTACATGCCGGGATTTACACCAGGTTTTCCTTAGTGCAAATGGGCTTGCACTTATTTGGGATCTTGCCAGGTATTTGTGACCTGGATTGGCCACTGTTGGAAACAAGATGCTGGGCTTGATAGACCTTTGGTCTGTCCCAGTATGGCAATACTTATGTACTTATGTGTTGACTAAGTGTATTCTCTATACCGCATGTAAATCTTATAGAATACGCTTAGGCAAAACTGGGTTCCGCATGAAGTTTTTAGGAGCCATATATAGAATCTGGCCCTTAGCGTTATTCTATAAAGGGAACAGATCCTTTATAGAATGGTGCTTAGCACTTAAATTTTTCAGCGCCATTACAAGATTCATACAATCTCCAAAGTTTTGTATGTGGTGTGTTTATTGCTTAATAGCATGATTTGGAAAAATACGGTTGTTGATGGATCAGGTTGTTTAGTGTAGTGTACACTACCTGGTATCTGGTCAAATAATTTCTGAATAGAAAAAGGGAGGGGGAAAAACTCACCAACAACATGATTTACAGGGAGTATTCGAATTTAATAGCTTAAAGCAGCTCACTCGTTTCCCCAACTGGAATCCAAGTGGTCAGCCTTGCTCTTCCAACCAAACAAGTACATTGTGTACATAGTCTATCATCAGTACAGGTTAGGCCTTGCTTTGGCATTCTAAAATACTCTAAACATTTGGCCCTTAGAAAAGTACTTGTTCTGAGCTCTTGCTGTATGATTTATTGTGTAGGCTAGAAAATCCTAATTCTTGGTGTCAAAAAGATTTAGCAAGTCCAGTACTGTGTAAGAACATAAGCATTGCCATACTAGGACAGACTGAAGGTCCATCAAGCCAGTATCCTGTTTCCAACAGTGGTCACAAGTACCTGGCAAGATTCTAGAATAGTAAAACAGATTTTATGCTACTTATCCTAGAAACAAGCAGTGGATTTCTCAAGTCCATCTTTATAATGGCTTATGGACTTTTCTTTCAGGAAATTATCCAAACATTTTGTAAACCCTATAAGAAACAGTAACCCCGAACACCCACAGTGGGAATCAAACCCACATCCCTTGCATTCAGGGCACAGGGCCCTAACCCCTACACCAAACATGTATTGTATTAAAACCTAACGTTCTGAGACCAGTTAAAATGCAAAATAAAATATGAATATGAAGTATAATACAGTTTTTAAACTGAAGTGTCTTTTCACCTCATGTGAAGTAGGAAAGCCATGGATCCTACACTTCGCAGCACACAGGTGGGAAACCTGAGAATTGACATTCACATCACACCCTTGCCTTCCCTGTGTGACACTGAACAGATCGTCTAATGTCCCCATCCTTTAATCTCTTTGATCTTTCCCGTCCCACCCAAAATAGCTCCTTGTTTTACTCATGTAACCTTTGCAAGCGACACATTGTTGTCGTGTGAAACAGTGCTTATTGATGTTGGAATCAATGGCTCACCTTGATAAAACCTACAAGAAAGAGAAACAAATCCTATTTGTAGAGTGGTGTGTATGCTGGCACAGGAAGGATCATTGCCTCATTATTGGCCCTGGAGTTGTTCCTGTAATTCATGTCTTTATATCCCTCCCTCTCCCCCTTGAGATATAGCTTGCAGGAATGATGTTCAAAAAATCAACCCCCTAGTTCTTCTCCAATTGCTGCATGGGAACTAATGACACAAGACAGGAAAACCTATAGAGAATCTTCTCATGTTAAAGCACAGTACAATATATAGGGGAATGTCAGTTAATAATGTGAACCTTTACAGGTTATATTGAAATTTGCTTTATGTATTTGTTAAAATTTGATAAAAAGAGCAGGGGAAACCTCTACGCTGGGAAGACCAAACAGGAGACAGTACAGACTGACTAAAGGACGAATCCAACACTGGAGATGTAATGGGGAAATACTTTATTGACAGAAGGACCCGACACAGTCCGTGTTTCGGCGTATCACAATGCCTACATCAGGGGTCAAACAAATAATTCATCAGTTGTAAGCTATATTCAAAAGAACAGCAAATATCCAACTGAAAAACAGACCCCACGAAATTAGATTTTTGTCTCTCAAGCCAGAACTTTCACTTTTTGTAGACTTTCAGATCATGTTAGTTATTGATATGTGAAACATACACACTGCCCTTTTCTTTTACAGCTAAAACTTTTTCCACATATAGGACTAGATTCTATATATCACACCTAAAAATTTGGTGCCAAAACAAAATTCACCTGAGCATTCTATAAAATACGACTTAATTTAATACTGTAGAATAAGCCTAAGTTCCACACAGTTTATAGAATACGCCGAGCATTGGTCTGCATGAGTAAATTTAGTCACGAGCAGTTATGACAAGTAAAACTTGGTGTAAATGCCAACACCTAAATTAGGCATGGACCAGGTGTATTCTATAACAACGCACATAGATTTTAGGAATGCCCACAACCCACCCATTCCATGCCCATGGCCATGCCCCCTTTTCAACTATGCAACTTACTTCACATTACAGAATATGCTTAGCAAGTAGTGTGCGTAAATTCTAATTAATGCCAATTAGTGCTGATATTTACTTGTTAACATCCAATTATCAGCGCTGATTAGCTTGTTAACCAATTAAGTTGTGCGCATTGTCATGGAATACGCTTCGATTTCCGAGCAGAAATCTGAGCACGATATATAGAATCTGGGGGATAAAGTCCGTTTTACATGCTAACAGGATTTTTTATAAACGTGTGAGACTATATAAGAGTGCAAAAAATTACAAACATCTTCAAGGTGGCAGCAAGACAAGAAGGAAGTTTGTCATGAAGAACATTAAACATCAGTGGTATATCTTTAAAATGTATATGCCACTGATGTTTAATGTTCTTCATGACAAACTTCCTTCTTGTCTTGCTGCCACCTTGAGCATCCATGTGTCAACCCATACTTTGAGATCTAGTAGTCAGTACATTTTGGAGTTTTCCAGTTTCAGGCACATCAGATTAGAAGAATATAGGGCCCCTTTTACCAAGCTGTGGCGAAAGGGGGTTTTACATGTGCTCCAAGGCCCCCTTTTACCACAGCTGGTAAAAAGGAAGTTTCACTTTCCTACCAAAAATGGTCGGGCAGCAAGTAAAGCACTTGCCGTGTGGTCATTTTGGGGGGAGCACTTACCGCCATCCTTTGAGGTAGCGGTAAGGGCTCCCGCATTAACCCGGTGGTAACTGGGGGCATTGTTCTTGTTTTAAAATTTCTGAAGTTAATGTTCACCACTACTACTACTATTTAGCATTTATATAGCGCTACAAAGCGTACGCAGCGCTACACAAACATAGAAGAAAGACAGTCCTTGCTCAAAGAGCTTACAATCTAATAGACAAAAATAATAAAGTAAGCAAATCAATTAATGTGTATAGGAAAGAGGAGAGGAGGGTAGGTAGAAGCAAGAGGTACAAGTGGTTACAAGTCAAAAGCAATGTTGAAGAGGTGGGCTTTCAATCTAGATTTAAAGATGGTCAAGGATGGGGCAAGACGTAGGGGCTCAGGAAGTTTATTCCAGGCGTAAGGTGCAGCAAGACAGAAGGAGAGAAGTTTGGAGTTGGCAGTAGTGGAGAAGGGAACAGATAAGAAGGATTTATCCATGGATCGGAGCACACGAGAAGGGGAGTAGGGAAGGACGTGTGTGGAGAGATACTGGGGAGCAGCAGAGTGAACATTTATAGGTTAGTAGAAGAAGTTTAAACAGGATGCTAAAATGGATAGGGAGCCAGTGAAGCAACCTGAGGAGAGGGGTAGTATGAGTAAAGCGACCCTGGTGGAAGACGAGACGGGCAGCAGAGTTTTGAACTGACTGGAGAGGGGAGAGGTGACTAAGTGGGAGACCAGCAAGAAGCAGACTGCAGTAGTCTAAACGAGAGGTGGCAAGGGTGTGGATGAAGGTTTTTGGTAGAGTGTTCAGAAAGAAAGGGGCGGATATTACGAATGTTGAAAAGAAAGAAACGACATGTCTTGGCGATCTGCTGGATATGAGTAGAGAAGGAGAGAGAGAGGAGTCAAAGATGACCCCAAGGTTACGAGCTGAAGAGACAGGAAGAATGAGAGAGCCATCAACAGAAATAGAAAACGAGGGGAGCGGGGAGGTGAGTTTGGGGGGGAAAATGAGAAGCTCGGTTTTTGTCATGTTTAATTTCAGGTGGTGTTGAGACATCCAGACAGCAATGTCAGACAAGCACGCTGATACTTTGGTTTGGATGCAAGGTGAGATATCAGGGGTAGATTTGGGAGTCATCAGCATAGAGATGGTAGAAAAAGCCATGGGATGAGATTAATGAACCGAGGGAAGAAGTGTAGATAGAAAAGATGGAGACCAAGAACAGAACCCTGCGGTATGCCGACAGACAGAGGAATAGAAGTAGAAGAGGATCCACTAGAGTGAACACTGAAGGTGCAGAGGGAGAGGTAAGAAGAGAACCAGGAAAGGACAGAGCCCTGGAATCCAAGTGAGGACAGGGTGTTGAGGAGTATGCTGTGATCAACAGTGTCAAAAGCGGCGGAGAGATCAAGAAGAATGACCTCTGGATTTAGCCAGTCATTGGAGACTTCAAGCCCCTGAAAAGCTACAACCCATCCAAATCTATTCAGCCAGGATCAGGGCACAGACCATAGAAGTCTGCTCAGCACTGGCTTTGTTTCCCAATTACCGGTGTTACCATCCAATCTCCGCTAAGCTTCTGTGGATCCATTCCTTCAAAACAGGATTCCTTTCTGTTTATTGAATTCCGTTACCGTTTTAATCTCCACCACCTCCCGCTGAAGGAGCCTATTTTATGCAGTCACCTTGTTAGAGTTCTCACACAGGTGTTCTGTTTTCTGTTACAAAATCAAGCCCAAAAGGAGCAATACCCAGAATCTCAGCTGCTCCATAACAATAAGTTTATCTTAATGCCTAATATTCAGAAGCTCTATCCACTTAAGTGGGGCTGCTGAATACGCAGCCTTGAATGTAAATGGATGGTTATCCCTTTTAAGGTTGGGGCCACTATTTATGTGCTCCACCTAAGTGGATAAATTTATCTCCACTATCCAGACCTTGCTCCAGAAATGCTCCTGGCTCCTCTTAAATGTGCATAGCTGAATTTTGGATGGGGATTTAGAAGTCTATCCAAAATATATCCATTTTATAACCAAGGAAATTGAAGAAAAAACAGTTATGTGGTTGGCATGTTTAGGATAAGTTTCTAAACTATTTCCATTGGTAAAACAGTGCTTTAGTCAAGGAAATGAGTGTTTACAAAAATGTTCAGTTGATATGTGGGTAAAGGTATCTGATAGAGCTTCTGGTGGTTACTTTGGAAGCCCTTTCATGATTTCCACCTGGAAATGCTGGCATTTACATATGTATGTTGCATAGATGTGTAAAAGTCGATTTCAGAAAGCTGCTGTGGACACATGTAAATCCACACTATGCAGCAATTTCAAGGCGGCTTGGATTGGGTGGGACTAAAATTCCATTTCACAAAGGGAATACATGTGTATAGGGAAAAATTCCACATCAGCTTTTGCACCTTCTCCACATCACATATAGATTTTTTTTAAACTGCTCATTTCAGCCATGGCTTTACAGGAAGGATTAAAGGAATCATTCTCTCTAATCCCATGTGGTTTTTCTCTACCTCCAAAATGAAACCACTTTAAGCTTTGGCCTCACTATTTAATTGGTGACACATATGTGTAGGTTTACACCATGGTTACTCCTGTGGGAATACTGCAATATTACGCAATGCAGAACTTGTCCAGAATTCCCCACCTCCGCAGACTACAGAATTCTACCTTTACCACACAGAATTCTGTGCAATCTGCTTTTGCATTGCAGAGCAGCACAGATGTTCACTTTCGGCTGCCTCCCTTTAAGCACACTTACTGCTCCAGCATGGCAAGAGGAGGAGCTGCACAGCTGTACTTCGGGCTGCTTCCTCCTTCTCTTGGTCCTCAGTGGTTCCTTTAAGCTGCACAGCTGTATGGAGTCCCATACAGCTCAAAGGAACGGTCATGCCTGGTATGGCAGAGGAGGAGGAAGCAGCCCAATGTGCGGCTATGTAGCTCCTCCTCTTGCTGCGCAGAAGTGGTATATGCAGGAAGGGAGGAAGGGAGTGGGAGAGCCTGGAAAAAATGTAGATGGAGTGATGGGGGCTAAAAAAGGTGGCTGAGGCATGGGGGCTGGAGTAAAGGTGGATATGGTGTGGGGGGGGGCTTGAAAGAAGGTGGATGAAACGTGTATGGGGCTGGAAAAAAGATAGATGTGTGTGTGTGCGCGCGCCTTGGGAATAGGGTGGAAGTCTGCAGGAAAGTTTATGTGGTTGTGTATGCCACTGGGAGGGGGTGGCTGAAGCAAAGTTGATGGAGTGGTGTGTGACATGGGGGGAGGGGTGATATGTCATGGGAATGGAAGGGCTGGAGCCAGGTGGATGGGGTAGTGTGTGCCATGGAAAGGGGGAGGGCTGGACACGATGGGGTAGTCTTTGACATGGGGTGGGTACTGGAAAAAAGTAAATGGGGTAGGCTGTACCATGAGGGGATGAAGAAAAGTGGATTGTGTGTGTGTGTGTGTGTGTGTGTGTGTGTGTGTGTGTGTGTGTGTGAGAGAGAGATGGGTGTTGATGAGGAACTGGAGAAAGGTGGATAGTGTGTGTGTGTATCATATTGGTAGGGGGGGCGGAGAGAGGTGGATAACCCAGGGAGAATCTGCTACAGTACAAGGAGAAAAAAATTCACAGACAGAATCCCCCTTGTAGTGACATACAATCCAGAGCTGGAAAAACTGAGGAAAATCATAAGAGATCTACAACCTATACTCCAGGAGGATGAATTACTGAAAGAGATATTCCCATCCCCACCAGTACTGGCCTTCCGACAGCCACCCAACTTAAAACACAAGCTAATCAGAAGTAAACTTCCATCACAGACTAAAAAGGAACAGAAGGGCACACGTCCCTGTAATTTATCCAGTTGCAAACTATGCCAAAATATTTCACAGGACCCCACAGTTATCCACAAAGGGAAGATATTCAACATAAAGATATCTTTCACTTGCTCATCTTCCAATGTGGTATATAGCATTCAGTGTAAAAAATGTAACGAAGGATGCTATATTGGAGAAACAGGCCAGATGCTTAAGACAAGATTCAATTTACATAGACATCACATGAACAATACAGCCAGTAGGGCCCCCACCCCGGTGGGACAGCACTTCACAGAACCAGGACACTGTACCAGTGATTTCACAGTGAGAATACTGAAAGGTAACTTTAAAACCATACAAGAACGTAAGACCTTTGAAGTCAGAATGATTGAATATTTTAACACCCAACAGAAAGGACTTAACAAGGATCTGGGGTTCCTAACCCATTATAAACCATAAAGCTGTATGTCTCTGTTGATCACCCCACCCCTCACCTATCCACGCCCATCTTGTTAGAATATCAGTGATATGCTTTGATGTCCCCATGCATACCTCCGACCCACCCCCATCCTCCCACCCTGTCAGACTGTCATAGTAATGCTTGAATGTTTTCACTTATATACACTGTCAGCTAGCACATTTGCTTATTTCCGATCTGACGAAGAAGGGCAACCTTCGAAAGCTAATCAAGAAATGTATTAAGTTATGTCCAATAAAAAAGGTATCATCTTATTTTCTTTTCCATGTTTTATTTTGTTTGATTTCTATTGATAATCTTAAGAGTGGACTAACACGGCTACCACACTCCTCTACTTAGGAGTTAGGGGGAAAGCATAAGGAGGGCAGTGAAGGCTGAGGGATGGGGAGAGCATACTATAGAACGCAGAGTGCTGCTAGCAGGCAGACAACATGTGAACAAAAAGGGGGTGGAGGAGGAGGAGAAAAATTGGAAGAGGTATTCTGCTACAGGAGAATATCCTAGAGAAGCGGTAGAGAAAAATGAGGACTGAACTTTACTGGGAAAGGGATACAAGATATGGGGGTCTTTTAGAAAGCGTTTTTAGCTCTCAGTAAAAATCAACTTGCGGTAAACGCAGTGGTGTTTATTATATTCCTATGGGCATCTCATTGTGAGTGAGTCAGTTGGACCACTAGATCATCAGTGGGTAAAAGGGGCACTCGTGGAGGCCAAGGCCATAGTGGAGAGACCAGATTAATTCTTTGCTTTGGTCTTTACTGTGGATGATATAAGGGAGCTACCTATGCCAGAAATGGCATTTGAAAGTGAATATTCAGAGGAACTGAAATAAATCTTGGTGAACATGTAAGACATAATAGGCTAGCAAATCACCTGGACCAGATGATGTATAACCCAGAGTACTGAAAGAACTCAAAATGAAATTGCAGATCTACTATTAGTAATGTGTAAGCCATCATTAAAATTATTTACTAAAACCTGGAGGGTGGCCAATATAACACTCATTTTTAAAAATGGTTCCAGGGGTAATCAAAAGTACAGATTGAGAGCCTGACATAAGTGCCAGGCAAAATAGTAGAAACTGTTACAGATTACTGACCACATAGGTGTGGTTTAATGGGACAGAGCTAATATAGGTTTAGCCAAGGGGAGTCTTGCCTGACCAATGCTATATTTTTTTGAAGGTGTGAATAAACATGTGGATAAAGGTGAACCCGTTAATATACTATATCTAGATTTTCTGAAAGGGTTTGACAAAATCCATCAAGAGAGACTCCTGAAGAAATTAAAAAGTCATGGGATAGGAACAATCTACTCTTGTATTCCTGTTTCAGATGTCTATATCCCAGTTTTAGAAAAGCAGGATTTGGATGTCCATACAAAATTGATGTATAAATGCCAGTTTTGGGATGTCTACAACACAAAGAGAGATCCTAAAATAAGTTCCAGAGTGGAATTAGAAAGTACAGGGAAAGGGGACTTGATATACTGCCTTTCTGAGTTTTTTTGCAACTACATTCAAAGCGGTTTACATATATTCAGGTACTTATTTTGTACCAGGGGCAATGGAGGGTTAAGTGACTTGCCCAGAGACACAAGGAACTGCAGTGGGAATTAAACTCAGTTCCCCAGGATCAAAGTCCACTGCACTAACCAGTAGGCTACTCCTCCACCAAGACAACCAAACTGAAGAAGGGGATGGAACAACTCATACATGGAAAAGCTAGCGAGGTTGTGATACTTCAGCTTGAAGAAGATTCAGCTGAGGGGAGAAATGATAAAATCCTGAGTGGAGTGGAAATAATCACCTACTGTCAAATAAATAATATGATCAAAAGTCCAGGGGGGGCACTGTGTAGTTACGAAGTTGTACATTTAAAACAAATCAGAGGAAATATTTTTTCACTCAATACATAGTTAAGCTCTAGAGCTCATTGATGGAGGATGTGGTCAAAGCAGCTAGCAGAGCTGCTTTAAAAAAGATTTGGACAAATTCCTGGAGGAAAAGTCCATAAGCTATTAGTAATATAACCTGGGGAAGCCATTACTTATCCCTTGGATTGGTAGCATGGAATCTTGATATTTTTTGGGATCCTGCCAGATACTTGTGATCTGGACTGGCCACTGTTGAAAACAGGATGCCAGGATAGATTAACCTTTGCTCTGACCTAGTACTGCAGATTTTATATTATTATGTTCTTATAACATGTCCTGAGTGCTTTTGGGAGGAGAGGATAAAAAATCAAAATGGAAGAAATAAAGTCAACCAAACATTTTGTTCCTCTAATTTTATCCGAATATTAAGTATGACTATATTTTGGCTGCTTATGCCTGCTTTTTGGCCATCCTGGATAACTTTGGCTGGCCAAAGTGAAACTGCAACTTGGTAATGTCCTCGTTTCTGGCCAGACAGGGGAGATATAATACAGATGTTTAAATACTTAAAATGTATAAATGCATAAAGAATGTTTTTGATAGGAGGAAAAGCTGTAGAACTTGAGGGCATGATATAAAGCTCCAAGGAGGTAGACTTGTAAGCAACACAAGGAAATATTTTTCATGGAAAAGGTGGTGGATGTCTGGAATGCCCTCCTGGAGAAGGTAGTGGAAAGAAAAATAATAATGGAATGCAAAAGTTAGTGGGATATATACAGAAGATCTTTACATGGCAAGACGATAGAAGCCAATAGAGATACACACAGGGCAAGATTTTTGGCTTGTTTTCAGTTAGATTTTCCCCCCAGTATTTGGATGTACTTTTCAGTTCACATATAGATTTTAGTAATTGTTTTTAATGTGCACTAGAACTTCTTAATGCATGCTAGTTGACAATGCATGTCAAACTGATTTAATACATTCTGAATTTTTTTAAGGTGTGCTAATGGACCAACCACCTAACTCTATATATGGTGCTTTGAGTTATGTGCACAAATTGGCACTTATAGTCGATTTGTGCATGTAACTTAATTTAACTTAATTTAATAATGAGCCTATCAGCGCCGAATATTGGATGGTAACAAGCAATTATCAGCAGTAATTGGCAATAATTAGTATTTATGTGCACTACTCGCTAAGCTATTCTATAACGTAGTCCATGTAAATTCTGCCATGTGGATCCCAAAAAGGGGTGTGGGTATGGGAGAAGCATGAACAGCTCATGGGCATTCCAAAAACTTATGCAAGGTGTTATAGAATAACTCACACTGTGCCTAAAATAATGCTTGGAAGAGTGGAGTGGAAGAATAGCTTAGTGGTTAGTGCAGTGGATGTTGATCCTGGGGGACTGAGTTCAATTCCCACTGCAGCTCCTTGTGACTCGGGGCAAGTCACTTCACCCTCCTTTGCCCCTGGTACAAAATAAGTACCTGAATATATGTAAACCACTTTGAATGTAGTTGCAAAAAACCTCAGAAAGGCAGCATATCAAGTCCAATTTCCCTTTCCCTTGGGCATATACACCAGGTCTTCATTGGTGTAATTGGCTGCATCTAAATTCTAGTTGCATGGCAGATTTAGGCATATTCTGTAAACTGCACCTAACTTTAGCCACAGTTTACAGAATATGCCTAAGCGTGTTTTCCTTCAGCACCAATTTTTTAATGGCATATATAGAATTAGGTCCCAAATGCACATGGGTAATCTATAAGGCTAACCTCCTTTCAGGGCAAACTAGATGGGATCCTTACGTCTGTACCTGCTGTCCATTAGGGAAAGGGAATGGGACTTGATATATTAATTTTCTGTTCTTACAATCAAAGCAGTTTACATTTTATATATAGGTACTAATTTTATGCCTGGGGCAATGGAGGCTTAAGTGACTTACCTAGAATCACAAGGAGCTGCGGTGGGAATTGAACCCAGTACCCTTGGGTCTCAGGCTACTCCTTCACTATACTATGTTAAGAGCACCAGTGATAAAGATCAGAGTGCCTTTGGTGGAAAGATCACAGCAATCCATTATTGAGGCAAATATTTAAGGCACTTTCTTATCAATTCTGAGCTTAAGACAGCTAAGAAGAACTTGTATGCTAGAATTATTGGCGATTTTTCAAACCCTGTGAAAATGCTGTATAAAGTAGTTTCAGATCTTACCCATTACAATATATCTGCCAATGATCACATGTTTCCTCCAGCAGACTCTTTAGCTACTTATTTTGTTTTGAAAATCTCTAATTTTCAGTCTTCAGTAGTATCCTGCACTGACTCTTGTTTATTACCAAGTGGAATGTCCTTAAATTCCCCTAGCCATTCTGACCATTGGAATGATTTCAATATTTCATCTCTTAATTCTCTTGAAAAAATAATTAATCATATTTACCTTACAACTTTCCAACGAGATCCTGTTCCTTCAAGTTGGCTGAAAATTCCACAGCATGGACTATTACCACTAGACCTTCATTTCATCACATTAAGCTTAACATCAGGTACTGTTCCACAATTATGGAAAAATGCAGTTGTATGGCCGGTCATAAACTTTTCTACTTCTGATCCTTTGGATCCCGCGAGCTATCACCCAATTTCCAATCTGTGTATTCTTTCTAAAATTACAGAAATAGTGGTATTTGATCAGTTGGTCTCTCACATGGGTCAATCTAATATTTTACACCCATGACAAACAGGTTTTAGAGCCACCCATAGTACAGAAACTACGGTGGCTACACTGGTTAGTAATCTTCACATAATTCAAGAAAGGGAAGAAATTGCTCTCCTCCTTTCTTTAGATTTATCAGCCGCATTTGACTTAGTGGATCATCTTCAGTCTATAGGTTTATCTGGTACAACTTTTTGCCTGGTTCAAATCTTTACTAACACAGCGATTCTTTTCTGTTTCTACTAAGAATGATATATCTCTCAGTTATAATCTATTCTGTGGTGTTCCACAGGGCTCTATTCTTTCACCACTGCTTTTCAATATTTTCCTCAGTCCTCTTGCAGCATTACTTCAAGATCATAATATTTTATTTTTCATTTATGCTAATGATATACTCTTGATATATCCTATATCACCATATTCAATAGAGCTAAAGTTCCTTCATAAGGCACTTTCCGCACTGTTTGGTTATCATCTCATGAACTTGTACTGAATCCAGTGAAAACAGTGGAATGCCGGATCACCAGTCTCTTTAGTGTACCTTTGACTCAATTAGAATTTTTTGGACATCACATTATTGCTGTTGATTCTTTCCATTATTTACGGGTTCAGATTGATTTGAAACTCTAATTTAATAAGCAAATTTCTAATGTTGTGAAATCTGGCTTTTTCTGGTTATGTTGTTTGCGTTCCATCTGACATTATTTAGACTTTAAATCTATTCACACCTTACTTCATGTCTTTGTTATCTCTCATCTAGTTTATTGTAATTCTATTTATGTAGGTCTCCCACAGTTCCAACGACGTTGACTCCAGACCCTTCAAAATGCCACAATTAATCTGTTGTTTAAAGCAAAACTCTATGATCGCGTTACTCCTTTATTTCTCGAACTTGATTGGTTACCAGTTTTGTATTGTATCAGGTTTAAGATTTTGATTTTGACTTTTAAGACACCCTATTCTGGTAGTCCTGCATATATTTCATGTTTTATTATTTCCTCTATACCATCTTGTTCTCTCTGCTCACTTGACGCTAATCGTTTTTTGCTTCCATCCCCTAAACAAGCACAATATGAGTTGACTCAGCATCTGGCATTTTATTTTTTCACACCATATCTATGGAATAACTTACTTGTAAATATGCAATTGGAACTTTCCCTTCCAAAGTTTATTGATATACTTTGTGGCAGGTACCCTGCTAAATAGATTATTCTAAATATATAAAGAGCAATCGTATCTTATGTTGCTAGTGTAAGTCATGTAATTAAGGAGGAAAAGACCTTAGGTGTTCAGCTCTTTGTGATTTTTTTCCACAGAACTGCTACGAGAACTTCTTCACCGGTCTTAAAAACCTCCAATTGTGAATTTTTTGTATTTTAATTCTTTATACAATACATTGTCCTATAAACAATTTTGTTACTATGGGATCCTTTTACTAAGGTGCGCTGAAAAATGGCCTTCGGTAGTGTAGACGTGTGTTTTGGGCATGCACAGAATTATTTTTCAGTGCACCTACAAAAAATGCCTTTTTAAAATTTTTGCCAAAAATAGACGTGCGGCAAGATGAAAACTGCTGCACATCCATTTTGGGTCTGAGACCTTACCACCAGCCATTGCCTTAGCGATAAGATATCACACGGTACTACTACTACTACTACTACTATTTAGCATTTCTATAGCGCTACAAAGCATACGCAGCGCTGCACAAACATAGAAGAAAGACAGTCCCTGCTCAAAGAGCTTACAATCTAATAGACAAAAAATAAATAAAGTAAGCAAATCAAATCAATTAATGTGAACGGGAAGGAAGAGAGGAGGGTAGGTGGAGGCGAGTGGTTACAAGTGGTTACGAGTCAAAAGCAATGTTAAAGAGGTGGGCTTTCAGTCTAGATTTAAAGGTGGCCAAGGATGGGGCAAGACGTAGGGGCTCAGGAAGTTTATTCCAGGCGTAGGGTGCAGCGAGACAAAAGGCGCGAAGTCTGGAGTTGGCAGTAGTGGAGAAGAGAACAGATAAGAAGGATTTATCCATGGAGCGGAGTGCACGGGAAGGGGTGTAGGGATGGACGAGTGTGGAGAAATACTGGGGAGCAGCAGAGTGAGTACATTTATAGGTTAGTAGAAGAAGTTTGAACAGGATGCGAAAACGGATAGGGAGCCAGTGAAGGGTCTTAAGGAGAGGGGTAGTAACCGGGTGGTAATGATCTACGCACGTCAAATTCCACTTGATGCACATAGCTGATGCGCGCCAGAAATTTAAAAATATTTTTCAGATGTGCGTAGCGGACGCACGCCAAAATGGTCAATAACCATTTTTCTCCATCTTCCTGAACCAACGGTTATTGACCATTTGATGTTTTTACATATTTTATATAAAGACTCGTGAAGCAGGCCCACAGCCAAAACATGGTACTGTGTTGAGTCTTCATCAATAAACTGAGTTACCATCAATTGAAGTCTCCATGTTTGTCTCTGGCCAGCCTGGGTCTATTTCCCACACCTTTTGCATCTCTAGGTAAATATACAGGCATAATGATATACAGTTTAGATAACTTATCTATATAAATTTATACCTGTTATCTCTGCAGCCAGACTTAAGCATATATATGAATAGTATAAGCACAGTGACCACACTATCCATATATTCAGCACTGCTACCTATACGGATAGTGGCACTGAATACATGAACTAAGTTAAATGCAACTGCTGACAATTAGCAATCTACTCACCACACCATCTGAATATTAGCTCTTCATTGTTTAGTGCCATCAAGTCAACTCATGGCAGCCCTCTGGATAGTAGCCCTGAACTGTGTTTAGTCTTTGGTCAGATGGTTAATCATTGATAGATTGACATCAATAGCTGTTGTTGTATTGTTCTATTCTGGTTGTCCTCTTTTGTATTAACCTTCAATCTTGCCAAGCATGATATCTTTCTCTATCAATCTTTCTCTTTTCACATGTCCATAGTATGAATGTCAAAATCTCTCATTTGAGCTTTCAATGAAAGCTTATGTTTGATCTCCTCCAATACTGATTTATTTGTTCTTTGGGCAGTCCACGGTATATACCATCTTCAAATCTAGGCTAAAAGCCCTCCTTTTTGATGCTGCTTTTAACTCCTAACCCTTACTCACTTGTTCAGTACCTATGTTTTATCATTCTCACCTTAGATTCCCTTATCCCTTATTTGTCCTGTTTGTCCTAATTAGATTGTAAGCTCTGTCGACTCTTGTCCTTGAAAACGTATGCCTCACAAAGAGGGGCATAATTGAACAAAAACGTCTATCTCCATGGGCATTTATCTCCGAGAACGGGTCCGTGAAGGGGCGGACCGAACCGTATTTTCGAACAAAATAGACGTCCATGTTTTATTCGACAATTTGTGAGCTGGGCGTTTTTGTTTTTCAGTGATAATGGAAAATGAAAGCGCCCAGCTCAAAAACGAATAAATCCAAGGCATTTGTTCGTGGGAGGGGCCAGGATTCGTAGTGCACTGGTCCCCCTCACATGCCAGGACACCAACCGGGCACCCTAGGGGGCACTTTTACAAAAAAAAAAAAAAAAAGGTAAAAGAGCTCCCAGGTGCATAGCACCCTTCCCTTGTGTGTTGAGCCCCCCAAATCCCCCTCAAAACCCACTGCCCACAAGTCTACACCATTACTATAACACTAAGGGGTGAAGGGGGGAACCTACATGTGGGTACAGTGGGTTTGGGGGGGTTGGACAACTAAGCATTAAGCAGCACAATTGTAACAGGTAGGGGGGGATGGGCCTGGGTCCACCTGCCTGAAGTCCACTGCACCCCATAACAACTGCTCCAGGGACCTGCATACTGCTGCCAGGGAGGTGAGTATGACATTTGAGAGTGAAAATAAAAAGTTGTGAAACATCATTTTTTGTGGTGGGAGGGGGTTAGTGACCACTGGGGGAGTCAGGGGAGGTCATCCCCGATTCCCTCTGGGGGTAATCTGGTCATTTATGGCACTTTTTGGGGCCTTATTCGTGAAAAAACAGGGTCCAGGAAAAGTGCCCTAAATTCTAGCTACAAACGCATACTTTTTTTCCATTATCGGCGAAAGGCGCCCATCTCTCCTCGGCCAATAACCACGCCCCAGTTCCACCTTCGCCACGCCTCCGACACACTCCCGTCAACTTTGTACGCTTCCGCGATGGAGTGCAGTTGAAAACGTCCAAAATCGGCTTTCCATTATACCGATTTATTCGTTTTTGTGAGATAAACGTCTATCTCCCGATTTGGGTCGAAATCTAGGCGTTTTTCTCTTTCAATTATAAGGTGGAAAGTCTGTTTCTAATTTGCTACCAAATTCAGAGACAGTTTTGCTACAGACTAATATGGATCCCACTCTGGAAGTTTCAGCACCCTAAAGTGCTTGACTAAGACTAGAAGTTTTATAGATCATTTATTATTATTAATTTTCATGTCTAGTATACAGTGCTGCGTAGTAGTAGTAGTAGTAATATGCAATATTCTTCTCCTGCACCATAATGTGAAAGCCCTGATTTTCTTCACTGTGTAACTTTCATGTCCATATGACATTATTGAGAATATTTTAGCTTAGGGAAGTCAAATCTTTGTATACAGAGATACATCTCTGAATTTAAAAATCTTCTCTAGGTCCTTGATAACCATTCTGCTAACAATGATATGCAATTGGATTTCTTGATTGTATGTTTTCATTATTGATTATTGATCCAAGCAAGTCAAAGTTGAGAACGGCCAATGTAATGCCAATTTTTTAAAAAGGTTCTAGAAGTGAACTGGTTAATTATAGACCGGTGGTGGGCCTGATGTTGGTGCCGGACAAAATGGTAGAGACAATTATAAAGAACAAAATTACAGAGCATATTCAAAAGCATGGATTAATGAGACAAAGCCAACATCGATTTAGTGAAGGGAAATCTTGCCTTACCAATCTATTACATTTCTTTGAAGGGGTGAACAAACATGGATAAAGGTGAGCCAGTTGATATTGTGTATCTGGATTTTCAAAAGGCTTTGACAAAGTACCTCATGAAAGACTCCAGAGGAAATTGGAGAGTCATGGGATAGGAGGTACTGTCCTATTGTGGATTAAAAACTGGCTAAAAGAAAACAGAGAGTAGAGTTAAATGGTCAGTATTCTAAATGGAGAAGGGTAGTTAGTGGGGTTCCCCAGGGGTCTGTGCTGGGACCGCTGCTTTTTAACATATTTATAAATGACCTAGAGATGGGAGTAACTAGTGAGGTAATTAAATTTGCTAAAGACACGTGTAAGTTATTCAAAGTCATTAAATTGCAGGAGGATTGTGAAAAATTACAAGACAACCTTATGAGACTGAGAGACTGGGCATCCCAATGACAGATGATGTTTAATGTGAACAAGTGCAAAGTGATGCATGTGGGAAAGAGGAACCCAAGCTATAGTTATATGATGCAAGGTTCCACATTAGGAGTCACCGATCAGCAAAGGGATCTAGACGTCATTGTTGATATGTTGAAACCCTCTTCTCAGTGTGCACCAGTGGCTAAGAAAGCAAATAGAATGTTAGGTATTATTAGGAAAGGAATGGAAAACATAAAGGATGTTATACTGCCTTTGTATCACTCCATGGTACGACTGCACCTCAAATGCTGTGTACAATTCTGGTCACTGCATCTCAAAAAAGATTTAGTGGAATCAGGCATCCTTTTACTAAGCCGCAGTAAACAGTAGCTTGCGCTAGTGTAGGAGTGTGTATTGGGTGTGCAGTTTTTACTGCATCTACAAAAAATGGCTTTTTTAATGGGACGGGAAAAGGGTCTGTGGTAAAAATGAAACAGCGCGCGGCCAAAACTGGCCTGAGCCCTCAAAGCCACCCATTGATCTAGCAGTAAAGGTTCACATGCTACACATGCAGTGAACAGTCGATGCCGATTACCACGTAGGAGGAAATAAATAAATAAATCATCCACGCGTTATGGACACACACCAAATCTGAAATTATCACCAGGAGGGTGCGCTTGCCTGGCAGTATTCTCATTTGGGCATGCACTGCATGCGCATAGAGCCTACTGCAGCTTAGTAAACATGCCCCTTAGAAAAGGTAGAGAGAAGGGCGACGAAAACGATAAAGAGGCTGGGACAACTTCCCTATGATGAACGGCTAAAGCAGATAGGGCTCTTAAGTTTGAAGAAAAGACGGCTGAGAGGAGATATGATATAGGTCTATAAAATAATGAGTGGAGTGGAGTGGAACGGGTAGACGTGAATCCCTTGTTTACTCTTTCCAAAAATACTAGGACTAGGGGCATGCAATGAAGCTACAAAGTAGTAAATTTAAAACAAATCAGAGAAAATATTTCTTCACTCAACGTGTAATTAAATTCTGGAATTCGTTGCCAGAGAATGTGGTAAAAGCAGTTAGCTTAGCAGTGTTTAAAAAAGGTTTGGATAGCTTCCTAGAAGAAAAGCCCATAAGCCATTATTAAGTGGACTTGGGGAAAATCCATTACTTATTTCTAGGCTAAGCAGCATAAAATGTATTGTACTGTTTTCAGATCTTGCCAGGTACTTGCTGGATTGGCAAATGTTGGAAACAGGATACTGAGCTTGATGGGCCTTCGATCTGGCCCAATATGGCAACACTTATGTACTTATGAATAATTCCTAGTCAGAAAAGTTAAGCGTGCAAGAGTATCATGAGTTTCTTAACATAGTTAGTAAATACTGGACAGTAAAGAGCAGGACTACAAATTCCTTGTCATTACCCCATCA
This sequence comes from Microcaecilia unicolor, assembly GCF_901765095.1. Taxonomy (NCBI): domain Eukaryota; kingdom Metazoa; phylum Chordata; class Amphibia; order Gymnophiona; family Siphonopidae; genus Microcaecilia; species Microcaecilia unicolor. The sequence goes on from NC_044033.1 coordinate 404,987,371, forward strand.
CAAATTAGTATAATAGAAACAGAAAGGCACAACATTCAACATTCCTACCAACTGTTGCAATGAAGAAGACGGGAGTCGGGGATGGTGCTGGGCAGACTTATACGGTCTGTGCCAGAGCCGGTGGTGGGAGGCGGGACTGGTGGTTGGGAGGCGGGGATGGTGCTGGGCAGACTTATACTGTCTGTGCCAGAACCGGTGGTGGGAGGCGGGGCTGGTGGTTGGGAGGCGGGGATAGTGCTGGGCAGACTTATACGGTCTGTGCCCTGAAAAGGACAGGTACAAATCAAGGTAAGGTATACAAAAAAAGTAGCACATATGAGTTTATCTTGTTGGGCAGACTGGATGGACCGTGCAGGTCTTTTTCTGCCATCATCTACTATATATGTTACTATGTAAGATACCTGTTTGATTACAACAGCTGGCATTTCTTGGGTTTAACTACTCCAAAAGTAAGATTCCTCCATTAGAGGTCCACAAAATTCATAGCAATACTTGTGCCATATTTAGACAGTGCCCTTCAGTCTTAATTGTAACAGGGCTGTCAAGATACCCATTACAGGAGAGAGACTGTCACGTTTTCAAAGCTGGAAACTGGGTTTGTGAGCCCTTGGGCCACTGCCGAGGAGCGGCAGTGGCAGGCAAAACCACCCCACGCTAGGGACAGGGCAGATCTCTGACAAACAGTTAGGCTTCACCTGCACCTGGCCACTTTCCACCAAGAGTTGAGCTCAAGGCTTCAGGTGGCCGGCAGTACTTTACTGGACAGGGCAGGACTGGCTGACAGCAAGGCAGGGAAAGGATAGGCTAAAGGACAGGACTGAAAGCTGCGAGCAGCCACTGAAACAGGGAACAAACACAGCTAGACAGGAGACTGAACTGAAAGCTGCAAGCAGCCACTGAAGCAGGGAACAAACACAGATAAACCCAGAACTAGACAAAGACATACAACCAAGACACAAGACTGGGAAACAAGCAATGCAGTAAACAAGCAATACCCTAATCCAAACATAGACTAACTAGAACAGGCAAGGCTTCAGGCAAGAACAAGAGCAAGGAAACAAACTCAGGCTGAAGTGCAACAAGCACCAACATACCAGGGCCTTAGATGAAATGCAAAGGCAAACCAGAAATGTTCCAAGATGGCTGATAAGCCCAGAAGCAGTTGGAACTCAGCTGCTGCAATCACCAGGCAGCTACGGGCGCTGTGCAGGCTCAAACAGCACAAGCAAACCTGGCAGCCTGGAAGATCCGGACTGGACTAGGCTGAAATCTGGAATGGGTGACGGTCCACAGCAGCCACCGGTTCTGGCCACCAGAGGGCGAGGTGAGCACAGACGTAACAGAGACATTTTGGCCAGTGCTGGATTTCTACCAACCTCATCCTGGTGCATTATGGGATCTGTGCACTGATTTCAATGGGTAGAATCATGGACTACAAATACTACACTGCTTTGGGATGTAAGTTTAAAACCAGGAACAGCCAAAAAGTCTCCCTCCTGGAATGGGTAACTTGGCAGCTCTGTTGTAGTGCATAAAAACTGTATTTGGCTACCACAAAATTCAAAGGAGAAGATTCAAGTCTCATAACCTATTTCTTTTGAAGAAAAATACTCAGAACTTTGTGGTTTAAATTAGGTGAAACCACAGAAACGGAGATAAGCATTCGTCAACAGAATAATTGCAAAATGTAGTGAGAAAGAATAAGTCACATTTTAAAACCTCTCTGGAGTACTATTCTGATTGAAGAACTTCCTCTGCAAATTAGAACAAAAGATTTGCTGCAAGCCCAGTTGAAGAAAACAAAAAAGTCCTGAAACTTCATTCTTACTCATTAACACTAAATTGCCTATTTACCTTTGCTGCTAGGAGGAAGTGGTCAGAATTCAGAGAAAGTAGGCCATGTGGCTAATCTTCTATTTAAAAAGTAGAACAAATTCATAGAATACATAACTTACATCTTTGTCATGGTAGTGCCAAAGCTGCACTCTTTCCAGCAAGGCCTGGTTTGTGAGTGATTTATGGCTACACTACAGCCTCCTACAAATGGCAAATTAATGCTCATTACACATTTCCAGCACCTCCTTTGTTACAGTGTTTGAAATCCTTTGACAGCTTGCCAAGTACTAGAGACAAATGGCTCCACCAAATTGCATTTAGGTAGAAGCCATTTGAATAATATTTTGGCACAAATTTTGACATCAATTTTTTTAATTTCCGCTCCCTGTTTTTAGGGTGATGTTTTTCAGAAGTGAAATTGGTTAATCTAGAATTGGTTGATTTATTGGTGGGCCTGAAAATGTAATGGCATTGTTTACAAAGTTGTGGCAATGGAACCGATATTCCCGGCCTGGTCATGCAAATCCTACTAACTACTGGATTTTCATTGTCTGGAAGTGGTTTCTCTTTTTTAATGGATGATATTGTGTATAGCACAAATGTAAGATTTCCACATATAACTCTTGATTTTATAACAAGAAGCCTAGGTGAACAGTCTGAAAAGGTGCCTATGTTTAGCTTGTTTTGTAAAGCCAACTTAAACTGTGTGTGTACATTAGAAATCTGCCTCTGTCCCCAGGAATATGTATGTACTGTTGAGCAGGTTTATGAAACCCCTTTCCTGCATGGGAAACAGGCTTTACACTCAACGTGTAATTCAACTCTGGAATTCGTTGCCAGAAAATGTGGTAAAGGCGGTTAGCTTAGCAGAGTTTTAAAAAGGTTTGGACGACTTCCTAAAGGAAAAGTCCATATACCATTATTAAATTGGACTTGGGGAAATTATTTCTGGGATAAGCAGCATAAAATGTTTTGTACTTTTTGGGGGGATCTTGCCAGGTATTTGTGACCTGGATTGGACACTGTTAGAAACAGGATGCTGGGCTTGATGGACCTTTGATCTGTATTAGTATGGCAATACTTATGTACAATTAGAAAAGGTTTTAGAAAACTACCCCCTAGCCCATGGTGCTTAGTTTAAATGCAAGCTAGAAGAGATGAAACTATTTATTCCACTTGTCACCATTGACCAGTCTTTAACCCACGTCTTTACTGTTCTTACTGCATGATCTATATCTTTTCTTCCATATACATAGCACACTTCAAGCCCTTGAACCACTTCTTTCTCCCTCCGAGTCCCTAACTCATTTCTCAATCTTCCATACCTCTAGCCTCTTCTCTCACACTCAGGGCGTCTTTTACTAAAGCGCACTCACGTTTTCAGCGTGCGCTAAAATTGTGGGTGTGCTAAATGTTAGAGATGCCCATAGGAATGCATTGGTGTCTCTAAAGTTTAGCGTTCCTACAATTTTTCCACGCGCCAAAAATGTGAGCACACCTTAGTAAAAGACCCCCTCGGTGTCTTCCTGCTGACCTCTTTCTCTCTCTCTCTCTTTCTCTCCCTCTCTGATCAAAATTTCTTAGCTATGCCTTGGTCCACAATCTGCTTCTGCTTACAGACTTTCACCTGTTGTCTCTCTGATCCTATTTTCTTGTTCTTTCTCTCTAACCCCGTGAGGAAATTAAGATGAGATATATAGAATTTGGGGGCAGTTGTGTGAAGTTGTCCTCTGATTAGGGCTGCTGGGCAGCTGTCGATTGCTGGGCCCTGTGAGACACAGCAGGCTAAGGTTGTTTCTGTCTTTCTTCTAAGATAGTTGTATTTTTTTTTCTTGCTATTGAATTTTATTGTAAACTAGCTCTACCCGGCCACGCGTTGCTGTGGCTCAGTCTGGTTAAATGGGAAAGAAGGAAAAGAGGAAGCGCACGTTTTTAATATGTTTAATTTCACAATGCTTGTGGGTTTACAATATTTTTTGTTGTTCCATTGTGTTTGCAGAGACAGAGATTGTCTGGTTTGCCAACTGTAGAACATGCAACATATAATTGTCCATGTGAGAAGCAATCCGTGTGTAGATGTAAACGGGTGAATTGTAAAGATTGGCCCTGAGCTTTGTTGATGGTGATTGCAAACGCCAATCGAATTGGGAACTGCAATCTGTTAAATTGAAATGGCATATCTGTTGGAATCATAGGAATGTGAGGAATGAGGACATATTCACCTTTGAAAGGTCCTGTCAAGATTGTTGCTTGTACGACATTGCTTATTAATTTTTTTACTGCAAGCCACGTGCGGTTGCAAAGCTTTGGCTGGTTGATATTTCGCAACATGATAATTGGCACGCCGATTTTCAATTGCAGTACGTGCGGTGGCATCCCTGACAGATCGAGTGAATTGAAAAAGTCTGTTGGATAATTAAGCGCTTCATCTGCTTCCAGAACAGTGTTGACGGACTTGTATGTGAGTGGCTTGCTTGGAATGTTAGACTGAATAATATTGTTCAGTTCGTAGACGTCTTTGTTCTTGGCTGCAAGAATAGCTCGTTCACTCAGCGAATCGCGATTCTTATAATTGGTTTGAATATTGGGAAATAGTTTTTCAACCAATTGTTCTTTTGAGGTCACTAAATTGCAGAAGTTATGAGGAAATTCGTCCTGAGGTCAGATCAACCGGCACCTTTCCGTTCCCAATTTTCAGCAATTGATGTGAGAATATCTGAGCTGATTGATCGTTTTGCAGCTGGACATGCATATTTGTAATTAAGTTTAACATCTTTACGTGTTGCCACAAAGTAGAGTATTTTAGGCAAGCATTTATTTCGTCTGCTGGTGTCGATCGAGGAACTACAGGTAATGTTTGCCTGAAATGTCCTGCAAGCAATATTAATGTGTTCCCAAATGGTCTGATGTTTCCACGCAAATCTTGCAATGATCGATCAAGAGCCTCGAGTGATGTTTTCCGCTGTGCTGTTTCCTCGGCGCGTATTTGAGCCATTCTTTGTCTGTTTCGCTCATTCGCTGATGCCCATTCTTCCTCAGTTTGATTTGCAATTGTAGGTATATAAAAACATGCGCGTATTCAAATGCAATGTTGTGTCGAAATTTCAAGGCAATCGGTGAAGAACTTTCGGAGATTTAAGCCACTCTCAGCCTGTCGCGTTCTGTTGAGAACGAAGCAGATCTGAAGTTGCAGAACGCGATCGCCGTGCTCACAACCGTGCATCGTCAAGTCTGGCTGCATGTCGCTCTGCTGCTTCCTCGGCACATATTTCAGCCATTCTTTGTTTCGCTCGTTCGGTGATGGCCATTCTTCCTCAGTTTGTTTTGCAATTACTCGTCGCACTGCTTCCGCTCCGCGAGTACGACAGCTGGGACATCTATATAATAACAGGTATATAAAAACATGCGCGTATTCGAATGCAACGTTGTGTCCAAATTTGAAAGCAATCGGTGAAGAACTTTGGGAGATTTAAGATTTTGAACAAACGAACATTTACATTTTTATTTATATAGATGTACACTGCTCTGATGGCTTTGCTTTGAGTGGTCAATCAAATAAACAGACCCTGAACATGTGCACCCCTTTGCAGTTATGCGGTAATGCATTTACGCATTATTTGTAGAATAGCATATAGTTCGAATTTCTGCATAAGTGCCAATTATCTTGTTACTTACATGCTTATGGTACATGTAATCCCAAGTGCATAGTTATAGAATTGCCCTTTATATTTTTCAAACAATTGTTTGGTCAATGAAAGCATAGAATAATTGCATTCTTATGCTGGCTGCTCCTTTTTGTCAGTCTATTGAAGGTGTGTTGCTAATTTTTTTAATTATTATTATTGCATTTAAACTACACATCAAAGAAAAGTCTTTGAACATGAAACAAAGGGGGGTGTTTACTAACGCTTAGCTCTAGTAATCTGCAGCAGGGCCCATTTTATTCCTATGGGCCCTTCGGAGAAGATACTCAGTTACCCCACATCAACATCTCTCCTCCTCTGTAGTGTCCTTCTGCCTGCCCATCGCTAACCCCCCCCCCCCTCCCCGTCCCCCCTGGTATACCTTACAGGCATCCCTGGTGCCTGCAATGATTCATTATTGCTGCCTGTGCTGGCCCCACAGGCTTCCATTGGCTGCGTACCTCCAGACAGGAAACATGAAATGACATCAGCAAGGGTGGGACATGTCCAATGGAAGCCTGTGGGGCTGGTGCAGACAGCAATAATGATTCACTGCAGGCACTGGGAATGCCTGTAAGATACACTGGGGAAGGACGGGTTCAACGATGGGTGGGCAGACGCCAGGATGCTGCGGAGGAGAGATGTTGATGTGGGATGCCGCCACTGGGTGGGCCTGAGCCAAGATTGGGTGGGCCTGTGCCCACCCAGGCCCACCTATAGCTATGCTATTGCTGTAGCCAGCACAGGACAACAGGCCAGTGACAGGAAGGTGAGGGAGGGGTTGAGAGGATTGGGCTGCAATAATTGAGTGGGGTGGGGGAGGATGGGAAATTCCCCCTTACACCTCCCTCAAGTGGCCTATGGGCACCCAAAAGATAAACACATGCTTGCTAAAATGAGCCATCTTATAAATTGTGAGGCACTTTTACTAAAGGTTTGGTGCGTGGCAACGGGCTTGCTGTGTGCTAATCCTGAACTACCACTGGGCTACCTCAGGAGCCTGGCAGTAGTTCCCACACCCAGCATGTGTCATTTCAGGCACTACAGTAATTTGGGGGATTTTTGTAGCACCAGAACTTAACTGGCAGTAATCTGTCAGTGCCGTGCACTGCCCAGTTACCGCCATGTTAGTGAGGGAGCCCTTACCGCCATCTCAATGGGTGGTAGTAAGGGCTCCCCGCCGAAATGGCCAGCCTTTTACCTTCTGTGGTAAAACGGGATCTCAACACTCGTTAAAACACGCACTGATGCTAGTGCAGGCCCCCTTTTATTGCAGCTTAGTAAAAGGATCCCTGAGATAGCTAAATTTAACTACTTTGCAATGCAACCTGATCCAGCACATGCACAGCCTGGCTTTACATGGTAATAGAACAACTCTCTGAAGAATTTACCTGTATAATTAGATTATATCTGGTTGAAAAGTGTCCCTGTCATCACACCTTAAAGGACAATAGTTTCATATTTTCCAAGCACTTAGACTTACAAAGTTTCATATGTTACTATGGGGTCCATTTACAAAGCCGCGGTAAAAAGTGGCCTGTGGTAGTGTGGGCGCAACTTTTGGGGCACGCTGGGCCACTTTTTACCGTGGCTTGGAAAAAGGACATTTTTTAATTGCTGGGAAATGGACGTTAGCAAAAATTAAAACTAGCTCGGGCCTATTTACAGCCTGAGCCCTTACCACTAGCCATTGACTTAGCGGTAAGGGCTCACGCGCTACCCACGTGGTAACCATGCATTACACACCAACGTGGCCACACTGCCGATTACCATTGGAAATGACTCCCGCGCTAGAAAATAGAAAAATGTTTTCTACCATGGGATTTGGCGTGCGCCAAACTCAGAATTACCACCGGGTGTATGCACTACACTGGCGATAGTACCGATTTGGCACGTGCTACCTGCTCGTTAGCCCTCTTGCAGCTTTGTAAAAGGGCCTCTATGCAACTATGTAAGTCTAAGTGCTTTGAAAATGTGCCTCATGGGCTTTCGCATTTCTAGTGTAAATACTTTATTTATTTTGTTATAAAACAGAAAGCAACAACAAGGAACACAACTGCACAAATACACAGTACAGCAAAATACAGCAATCAGGTACAAGTGCAAGAGATCATGGAAGACATAAAAAAAAGGTGGGGGGGGGGAAAGGTGGCACATAGTAGCTGAGGATATATTCAACAGGCAGGACTGTTCATGCAGAGAAGACCAAGGAACAACAAAAACAGGTATTCTAGGGCATGAGTTTTAACTGGGAAAGGAACACACACTGTGCAGATTTGATTTTCAAAAATGTATACACACGTTTCCTCTACCCTTATTCAACTGTCTGCAGAAATATTCATATTATTCTTAATTCAAATGTGATATTCTGCTTTATCAAATCAGTGTAAAACAGACTACAGAAACAGTAGGTGCACATAAATTTGTGCATTTACTACTACTACTACTTATCATTTCTATAGCACTACTAGACGTACGCAGCACTGTACACTGGACATGAAGAGACAGTCCCTGTTCGAAACAGCTTACAATCTAACTAGGTCAGACAAACAGGACAAATAAGAGATAAGGGAATTACTGAGGTGGGGATGATAAAATAAGAGTACTGAACAAGTGAGTAAGGGTTAGGAGTTAAAAGCAACATCAAAAAGGTGGGCTTTTAGCCTAGATTTGAAGACGGCCAGAGATGGAACTTGATATACCGGCTCAGGAAGTCTATTCCAGGCATATGGTACAGCATGATAAAAGGAACGGAGTCTGGAGTTAGCAGTGTAAGGAAATTTTGAAAGGGAAACTTGCTGTGGAATTTCTTTTTGAAAATTCTGAACATTATGGTTTGTGTTTTATTACATGTGAATCTTTGTATCCATGGATTTTGAAGCTATGTATTCTCCCCCCCATCCCCCATCCCCATGACCAAGTCTAGAATTTACCATCTTTGAATTTGTCATCCTCATGTCACAGGGGTATATTGCTAACCCTCTCCTTGAGGCTGATCTTTCACTGATATATGTTGCCCTCTTAATTTGAACATAATGGAATGATGCTAGTGTATGATTTATGATAAACAACCAGCCCTCTAATGTCATTGAGATTGAAGAGATCTTATAAACTAACACATTTATTACAGTGTAGCTCTTTTGAGGACAAGAGCATATTTCATCATTTGCTGTATTTGGCAAAATGGACTCTTGCCCTTGAAAATGTATGCCTCACGAAGTCTGTTTCTAATGTGCTACCAAATTCAGAGACAGTTTTGCTACAGACTAATGTGGATCCCACTCTGGAAGTTTCAACACTCTAAAGTGCTTGACTAAGACTAGAATTTTTACAGAAGATGATCATTATTATTATTATTAATTTCCATAGTAACATAGTAGATGACGGCAGAAAAAGACCTGCACGGTCCATCCAGTCTGCCCAACAAGACAACTCATGTGTGCTACTTTTGTGTATACCCTACTTTGATTTGTACCTGTGCTCTTCAGGGCACAGACCATATAAGTCTGCCCAGCACTAGCCCCGCCTCCCAACCACCGGCTCTGGCATAGACCGTATAAGTCTGCCCAGCACTATCCCCGCCTCCCACCACCGGCTCTGGCACAGACCGTATAAGTTTGCCCAGCGCTATCCCTGCCTCCCAACCTCCAGTCCCGCCTCCCACCACTGGCTCTGGCACAGACCGTATAAGTCTGCCCCGCACTATCCCCGCCTCCCAACCTCCAGCCCCGCCTCCCACTACCAGCTCTGCTATCCAATCTCGGTTAAGCTCCTGAGGATCCTTTCCTTCTGAACAGGATTCCTTTATGTTTATCCCACGCATGTTTGAATTCCGTTACCGTTTTCCTCTCCACCACCTCCCGCGGGAGGGCATTCCAAGCATCCACCACTCTCTCCGTGAAGAAATACTTCCTGACATTTTTCTTGAGTCTGCCCCCCTTCAATCTCATTTCATGTCCTCTCGTTCTACCGCCTTCGTATCTCCGGAAAAGGTTCGTTTGCGGATTAATACCTTTCAAATATTTGAATGTCTGTATCATATCACCCCTGTTTCTCCTTTCCTCCAGGGTATACATGTTCAGGTCAGCAAGTCTCTCCTCATACGTCTTGTTACGCAAATCCCATACCATTCTCGTAGCTTTTTTTTGCACCGCTTCGATTCTTTTTACATCCTTAGCAAGATACGGCCTCCAAAACTGAACACAATACTCTAGATGGGGCCCTCACCAACGACTTATACAGAGGCATCAACACCCCCTTTCTTCTGCTGGTTCACACCTCTCTCTATACAGCCCCTGATGCGCTAAATTCTCTAAAGTCCCATGTTAGGACTAAGTCCCTTACATTTTATGATTTATTATTTTATTTTCATTCTATAGTCTTTCTATTATCTTGAATTAATTTTATGTATGTAAAAAAATTTTCTCTTCATTCTAAAAATGTATTCCCATGCTTTTCACCTATAGGTGGTATAAAAACTACTTACCAGAATTACCTATGTGCCCCTGACATAGGCCTTATGCTGAAACATGTTTGGCTAATTTTGAATTGCCAATCTTCTGGACAATTTTGACTTTATCTCCTTATGTGCCCTTTACTAAGGCATGCCCAAAAGTGGCCTGCACTGGTGTAGGCATGTATTTTTGGGATGACCGATGGATCTATTTCTTGAATGTGCCTGGAAAAAGGGGATTTTTAATGTGCCAGAAAATGGACGTGCGCAAAATGAAAACCAACATGCTGTATTTAATACCACCCATTGGCTTAGTGCTAAGGTCTTATGCGCTAACCGGGCAGTAAACATGCAGCACACGCCAACTGCCAATTACCACCAGGTAAGGGCCCCACGGTAGAAAATAGAAAATATTTTCTACCGTGTGTTTTGGGTGCACACCAAAAATGGAGCATGCAGTAGCCAGGCGGTAGTTCCAATTGACGCAGGTAAATCAGTACACTGCAGTTTACAATTTCTGTTACAGGTACTTTGCACTGTCCCTAATGGCTCAAAATCTAGGTTTTATATATATATTTTACCTGGCACAGTTGTTTGGGATATTTTGGACACAAGTGGATGGTGACACTGAATATCATGCTATCTGGTTAAAGATGTGGATAACTGCTATCCTAATTATCCAGATAGTTAAGTGGATAGAGACATGTATTATCTCTGCTATCTGAATGACTATCTGAATAATTGCTGTCCTAATTTATCCAGATAATTAAGAGGATAGTGACACTAAATATTACTGTTAACTGAACAACTATCTGAATAGCTGCTGTCCTAAATTATCCAGAGAGTTAAGGGGAAGGTGGAACTGAATGTAACTGCCATCTGAATAACTATAATGCTCATTTTCAAAACCGAAAAGTGTCTGAAAAGCATCATAAAGCAGCAGGATGTTTTTTTTGCAAAAAACATCTAAATTATGATTTTCAAAAGTTTGATTTCAGACATTTTTCCTCTGTAATTCGTCTAAATTTCAAGGGGGCGTGTTTTGGGCAGGACTTGGGCGTTCCCAAAAGTTAGACATTTTTCTACCATTATGGAACAATGCCAAAACATGTGGGGGCAAAAATGGAGACGGTTTTGTCTAGACCTGTTTCAAAAATGACTAAGTTACAAAAAGGTACCCTAAATGACCAGATGGCCACTAGAGAGATTAAGGCATGACCCCCCCCCCCCCCCCGTTTAATCCCCAGTGATCACTGATCCCCTCCCCCGCTCCCCCCCCCCCCAAGATGTAATAATGACAGAACATACCAGGCTTTAAACAGCTTCAGATATAATGGCCTTTCTATTACAGTAGCAAGCTGGCTCCAGGAGTAGGCTACTAGTCAGTGCAATGGACAGTGGATTAGGGGACTAAGACATATCCCACTCTTAGCAGTACACTTGTGGTGGGAAGTGTAGAGCCCTTCAAAAACCACTAACCCCCAAATTCTATAAAAGCGTTAAAAAACTGTGTGTGCAAATTTGGGCATGTGACCTGTTGGAGTATGTTTAAAGAAAGGTCAAAAATTGTGCAAGCGTACGGAAATGTTTTTGATGGTTAAGCAAATACTTCATCCTGATACTTAGAGAGGGCAAATGAAGTGGCCCTAGGAAAGTTGTGTGAGTTTCAAGGATGGAATGTGGGAGATGAAAACAAGGAAAGTGCAGTGTGGATTGAAGTTGGGATTGTCAGGGTATCCTATTCTGAATACCCCAACTAACTGGACGTGTATCAAGGAGTGGGTTGATAACCCCTGGAAGGGGTCTGCTGAAAGGCTACAATTGCATAGTTTAGTCCATAGAGGGGCTGAGATTCTAAAGGACATAAATAGAGGGACATATCTGTCACTCCCTATCTGTATGTGAGAGGAGGAGGGGTTTCTCTCAGTGCTTGAACCAGTGGCGTAGTCACAGGTGGGCCTGGGTGAGCCGGGGCCCACCCACTTAGGGCTTAGGTCCATCCAACAGTTGCACATGGTAATGAAAATGCTGCTCTCCACAATACTGGCACCTTCGCATGCTCAGTTTTCAGTGCATGCCTGCTGCAGACTACCAAGGTGGAGACTGGAGAGAAGCATTTCCCACCAGCTGAGATATTTTTTTTGTTGTGGGGGTTGGGAGAGAATATTTGGTGCCCACCCACTTCTTGCCTAGGCCCACCCAAAATCTGCTGTCTGGCTACGCCCCTGGCTTGAACATCTGCAGTTAAAGGACTTGGCCGAAAGACTTCTGAGGTTCCAAAAGTGTGAATACAGACTGATTTCATGCTCTATGAAACCTGTCAGAATAGTGCAGGTTACAGATCACAGAGGACAGGAAAATCCTGACAGCGTTAACTTTCACAGAACTGTTTATAGGACTTTTCCTGGGGAGAAGGGAAAGAAATCTCACCTGTTAAAACCCTTCTACCTCAGGTGGAGGCGTCAGGCGCCATACATACAAGGGACTGACAGAGTTGGCCCAGGGGGGCTTCTGCCAGCTCAGACCCAAACGCAGGGACACTACTGAGGGAGCATTACACATAGATATGCTAACTTATACCAGCCATTGAGTGATGTAAATGAGTGCACCTACATTTGGTGCTCCAATGCAGCTTTGCACTAGTATTCTTTAATGGCTTAGGTGCACCTAATGCTCTTATAAAATTGGCATTAAGTGCACCCCATTATGGCACTTTCATTTGGGCAACAAGTTATTGAATTGCCCCCTTTAAATGCATGCTCTGTTCATTGCAAGGGGCTCAGTGGAATCTGCACATAATTTGAAAATATTGAAAAAAACAACACTGTAGTTCTCACCCAAATATTTGCTTTGCATATATATTTCAGAGAAAGCACCTATGCCACATTTTAATATTTAGTTTTAGGAGTGTTCTGCTTTTTTATTTTGTAATGAAAAGTATAAACAAATAAAACACTTTGTACCGGACACTGCTGTTTACTCTTGTCTTGCCCTCTGAAATATTTTAGTACATTTTCAGTAAACCCAGCTCAATATACACTTCCAAAATTCAGTCACACAAACAAAGCACGACAAGCATTAATCACAAACTGATACACAGTGAGTTTCCTTCTGAGGCCTGAAGACTCCCTGGATGAGGGAATTACTGTAAGATACAGAATCCTTTTAACAAATTGATGCCCCCGGCTGCTGATCACCCCTACACAGCAGACCCTTATTCTGCAGCTTTCAATAACTACAAGGAAATCCTGGGGAAGGGAGAGGGGTGAAAATATTTGCCTGTTGTTTGTTTTGTTGTTGTTTGTTTTGTTTTGGTAATTGATTTTTACCAGTGGTAATGTGTTCTCACACAGATATCTTTTAAAAATAAAATGATTCTTTTTTTTTTTATCATGTAGCAAAAAACACCTTCACATTCCATTTTAAACTTCACAAAGCCCATCATTAAAATAATCATTTTTCTTCTTACTCCTGGTTATTAACCCTATGATGCTGTGATAATTCTAGTCAAAAGATGTTTTTTTATTTAAAAATCATGTCTGTACAATGCTGCCCTCTAGTGGCTTCATGGACATTTGGCAGCCAGTTAACTCAAGTACATACTTGTGTCTTTTGCACGACTGAGACAAATGACAATTTTATTCCTATCTTTATATAGTTAAACCAGGAACGCTGTAATTTTCTATATCTTCCATTTGTTTGACAGATAATTATCCTATAATTAAGGCCATATTTACATTGCTGGATTCAATTCAAATAGTTGCAGCAGCGTACTAGACAAGATAGAATGACAGAAATGCAGAAGGACAGATTGACAGAAAAGATTTTTATAGAAGGATATATTAAATACCCTCTTTTCATGCATGTTATCCTTTATTGCAAATATGTATGCAAGAATATTTTGTGCTCAAATATATTTAATGAATTCACAAGAATTTAGTTACACAATTTTCATTTAGGGGCCCTTTTATAGAGTGGCGGTAAGCCCAATGCGGGCTTACTGCTCACTTTTACGGGACTACTGCTGGTGGTCCCGCCCCAAGTGAATGCTATTTCCGAGAGAAAAAGAAAGCCCCCGAAAATGGCTTGCGTGGCGGTAACCCGGCGTTAATCATTCATCGCCATGTGCCTCAGTGGGTGTCGGTAAGTGCTCCCTAAGGCATGGCCATGCGGTAGGAGTTCTCTTAGCTCATGGCCATGTGCGTCTGGGGCTTTTTACCTACTGTGGTAAAAAGGGCCCTGGTGTGTGGGAAAAACATCCCCCGCAACTATCGCAAGGCCCTTTTTCCTGCAGCTTGGCAAAAGGATCCCTTACTGAACATAACATTTAGGGGTTGATAGTCAGCATAATTTAAGCGGGTAGGAGGACTCCTACCCAGTTAAATCATGCTGACTGGATCTAACCTGGATTTTCTTCAGCACTTGCCCAGATAGTATGGCTACACACCATCTTGGCATTATCCACCTTATTCCATAATCTTAGGTGCCCATTTTCACACTAGGACCTAATTCTGTATACAAGTGCCACCAGGTATTACCTTCAAACAAAGATGGGAGGGCTAGCATTTATAAAACAGCTGAAGCCCCCAGTGATGTCAGCAGGTGTTCTCAGGGGTTCCGGATGGTCGTGGCAATAGAGGTCCCAAATAGGGATTCAGCTCTGCCTTGACAGATGATATTTAACAAGTAACACAGAAACATGATGGCGGATAAAGGCCAAATGGCCCATTCAGTCTTCTTTTTAACCATTTTTCTAATTTTGTCATAGCCACTCTTTCAAAAATTGAATGTTGCTACAGAAGGTTTCTTTAGTGACCTCACTCCAGATATTAGCTCAAACTTGATCACGTTATGATCACCGTTTCCCAGTGAATCTAACACCGTTACGTCTCGTATCATGCCCTGCATTCCACTGAGGACTAGATCTAAAATAGCTCCCCTTTTTGTAGATTCTTGGACCAGTTGCTCCAAGAAGTAGTCATTTATTACATCTAAGAATTTTATCTCCCTAGCGCTCCCTGATGTAGCATTTATCAAGTCAATATTGGGGTAATTGAAATAAAAAACTGAAAAATCCACCCTCTTCTACTATAATGCTGAAATAGCAAAAGAAACAAAAATTGTGGAGAAAAAAGACCTCAGATGACAAGAAGTCATGCCACAGCAACTAATAATAGCCCAAATAAGCACGCTCCTTCATAATCACAGGTCAGAAAAAAAACTCCTCTTAGTAGAAGAAAACAGCTTTTCAGCATTACAATAGGTTAATGTTCATATTACTGTCAAAGGCTTATGGTAATGTTCCCAGCAACCGTTCAGTAATAGCAGTAGCAAATTCAGAAATGGCGATAGCAGTCAAATACAAAAATCACAGTACTCATCTGGCAGTCACTGGAAACACCGATCCCAACAGGAGTACCCTGTTTCTCCTACAAGGGCATCATCAAGGGAAAAGACGAACAGCCTTTCGCCTCCACTGCTTTCTATAGCACTACTGCAGCGCTGTACACATTATATGCAGGTACTTCCTCTTCCTTAGAGGGCTCACAATCTAAGTTTTTGCACCTGGGGCAATGGAGGGTTAAGTGACTTGCCCAAGGTCACAAGGAGCTGCAGTGAGAATCAAATTCAGGTTGCCAGAATAAACCCGTGCCACACTAACCAATAGGCCACTCTTCCACTCAGCAAGTCACTGCCAGCAAAGAGTAAATACTTGCATTAGTAGAGCTGTACACTCAAGTCTTTCCCCTAGTTGCATGGAAATTGAGAGAAATCAAGACGGGGTGAACACCAGCTTTGCCACCAAGTCTGATGCTAGCCAAGAATAATGTGGATTAATAATATCCCCTGTCATTGAGAATATCCACTCATTGGGCACAGTAATTGGTGGTCAAGAAAGAAAATTCTGGGCTACCTTGGCCAGGTCTGGCTAAATTGTAAACTTGTGTGCCGATATGTCAACAAGTCTATGGTCATGGCTTGATGGGCTCATCTCTCTTATTTGTACCCTTCTCTTCCACTGCCAACTCCAGACTCCATTCCTTTTATCTTACTGCACCATATACCTGGAATAGTCTTCCTGAGCCAGTATGTCAAGCTCCATCTCTGGCCATCTTTAAATCTAGGCTAAAAGCCCACCTTTTTTATGCTGCTTTTAACTCCTAACCCTTATTCATTTGTATAGTACCCTTGTATGTTTTATCTTTCCCACCTTATTAATTCCTTTATCCCTTATTTTTCCTGTTTGTCTGTCCTGATTACATTGTAAGCTCTTTCGAGCAGGGACCGTCTCTTCATGTTCAAGTATACAGTGCTGCGTACATCTAGTAGTGCTATAGAAATGATAAGTAATAATAATAGTAGTAATGCCCACAAAGGACAGGAGGATAAACGTAGAAAAGCATGTGGTAACTCATAGGATGCTGTTCATTCCAACAATACTATTTCACAATGTGCTTATGCTTTCTTCTACTGTGCCTCAAATGCTCCTCTTCCATTGGTACTCCTTTTTGCCCACCTGAATCGCTGGTTTATCCTTCCAGTACATCAGTGTGCTTCATTGGAGAGCAATAGACCATTTCACCTGTGCATCAAACAGGGTGGCTAGTCTGCAAGCATCCTCCTTGGTAAGAGATTTCAAGTTATTTTCCACTTCAGTATGCAAGGAGTCCACCACTACCAAAACCTTTGCCAATACTTCCCCCTGCTGAAACTCTCAAACATCCCCACCATTGAGATCACAATGCCCAACGTAGCACTTATGGACCTCAGTCCTTCCAAGGCATCCATGAAGGGCTTCAGAACTTCTATCACCTCTTATGTTTGTCAACACTGATGCCCAGGGGAAATTTTAATACAAATCTCAGCCTCAAATGATATGCAAAGGAGAGCTGGTCCAGATTTAGTCTTAGGAAATATAGTTCACTGCCTAGCATGCCACACTTTGAAAGTGCCACATACCTAGGCTAAAAAGAGGCCTGCTCCCCTAGGCCTTTGTGACATGTACTTTAAAGGTGGTGCTACCATGACAATCTAACCTACTTTACCTCTGTTTTTTTTTTTTCTAGTCCTACCTTTGAGTACCAGAACCTTAAATCCAGCACTTGTATGGAATTGTACATTCTTCCACTACCTCTTCATCATCAATGTAGATGAATTCTATTGGGGCTATCATACTGAGGGGCCATTTTACTAAAGCTTAGTGAGTGCAAATGGAATTGGAGTGAGCTAAATGCTAACAAGCCCATAGGTATCAAATGGGTTTCTTAGCATTTAGGGCCAAATTCTATATATGGTGCTTCAAAAATTGGTGCTGAAAAACCACATACTTAGTGCAATTCTATAAAATATGCTTAAAGTTAGGTGTGGTTTATAGAATATGCTTAGCTTCTAGAATAAGCAGCATAATGGCCCACTACTTTTCACCTCGAACTGAACAGAGAAAAAACAAAATTCCTAGTCATCTCCAGCCCTCATAATACCGTCGAGCAAAACAGATTCACCATTAACCATACAAATTATCCCCTAGAAATTAAATGAAAAATATTAGGAGTCATCATTGATCAATACCTGAATTGTGCAGACCAGGTTAACTCTGAGTTACTAAGGCATTTAATACTCTCTGGAGACTGAAAAGACTAAGACTATTCTTTACAACTAATACCTTCCGTTCACTTATTCAAACAATGATATTATCACAATTAGACTACTGTAATGCCTTCTGCCTAGGGAATAAGGAATTACTAATGAGGAAATTACAAACATCTCAAAACAATGCTGCTCATCTGGTTTGCAAAGTCACTAAATTTGAAAGGGTATCACCTATTAAAGCTATAATCATTTTCAAAACATTTAGTTTTATTTACAAAAACATTTACAGGATGGCTCCAGACTATATGTGTGACATGATAGATCTCCCAACTCGAAACTCAACTTTAACTGCAAGGGATTATCTCATTCTACAATTTCCTAATTACAAAAATATCAAATACAAATCCACTCTAACGCGAGATTTCCCTCATTTAGGCACTAAATGGTGGAATTCTATCCCAAGGGAAATAAGACAACTCAATTAACTATCTGACCTTTCATAAATTCTTGAAGGCTTTTCTTTTCAATAAATTTCTTCACTAAGGGGGTCTTTTACAAAGGCACACTAGCATTTTTAGCACATGCTAATGATCAGCGCATGTTAAATGCTAGAGACGCCCATAGAAATATTTAGGCATCTCTAGTGCTTAGCGCATGCTAAAAACACTAAAAGACCCCTAGGTGTTGAAATTGGTTATAATCAAGATCTTTCTCCTCACCGTTACTTTTTCAAGAATATTCCTTTAACAGTTTTCATAACATGTATTACACATTAACTTGTACTGTTTATTATTTATGTAAGCCACATAGAGCTGAATAATTGTAATCGGACAGAAGTATCAAATAAATAAATCCAAAAAAGAAATGCACACTTCTAGCTGCTCTTAATGTTTTCTTCTGCCTTCTAATCCTAAAAGCTTGTGAACCTTTAATTCCTGTTTGCCCCCTATGCCTGATGAAACAGAAATAGCAAACAAACTAATGAACAAATAAAGCACAGCCAAGCCACCAATGGTTCCAAACCTCATGCCAGCTAAGCAACTACTTCTGAAGCCCTCTCAATATGACATTTGCAATCCTAGGAGGCATGTATTGTGAGCCTTCTAAATCTTATCCTGCTGAACATAAAGCACAAAAGAACATTTTGTTATTGACTGTTATTGCCAGCAGAAATTGCCAGGATCGCAAAACACATGGAAAATATGCTCCAAAGTGGATCTCCTGTTACCAACATTAAGAATGTACATATCTTGAGTTGAAGAGGGCAAGAATGATGCTATCCATTTGAGAACAAAGCGAGGGTGACCAGAAGAAGGATACATCATTATAGCTCTCATGTTTCAAGATAAATGTTTGTTCCACTTTTCTAGAATTACCAGATGAATGGTCTTCTTTACAGTCTAATAAATGTAAGGCAGAGAAAGGAATTTGTGAGAATCATCTCTGAGCTTAAAGAGCACTTCTGGGGATTTCCTGGAGACACCGCCTTAAAATATCTCTGTTCCTTGATCAGAAAATAACAGACATCAAACGAGGGGGAGGGGGGAGGAATAATCTGGGCTGCCTTCCACATGGAATGAGAGTGATTGAAAGACAGTCTTAAGAGCAGATCTAAGTATGAGTGTCAGCAAAAGTAGATGGCCAAGAAACACTGCTGTAATGTGACATTTTGCATTTTTTTCCCATTTACAAAGGGATGCAGCATAGAATAAGTTCCGTTGAAAAAATAAAAATCCTGTAGTGCTTTTCTGCATCTGTTAACATTGTTTTTGCTTTTACCTAACTGTTTGCATTGTGAGGGACCCTTTTACTAAGCTGTGCTTAAAGGTGGCCTGCGTTATTTCTTGTACGTGGGTTTCCCATGTACTGAGGCCAACTTTTAATGCAGTGGTAAAATGGCCAATTTTGTATATCGCCAATAAAGGCCATGTGCTAATTTTTCTACTAAAGCGTGAGCTCTTAACTACACCTATCTTCTAGGCGGTAAGGGCTCACACGCTTATCTTTTATCACTTTCCTTTTAACTTGCTGCACCATATGCTTAGAATAGACTTTCTGAGCTGGTACGTTAAGCTCCATCTCTGGCCATCTTCAAATCTAGGCTAAAAGCCCACCTTTTTGTTGCTGCTTTTAACTCCTAACCCTTACTCACTTGTTCAGTACCCATGTATTATCATTCCCACCTTAGTAATTCCCTTATCCCTTATTTGTCCTGTTTATCTGTCCTAATTAGATTGTAAGCTCTGTCGAGCAGGAACTGTCTCTTCAAGTCCAATGTACAGTGCTGTCTATGTCTCGTAGCGCTATTAGTAGTAATGGGTTAGCATGCAGAAATGGAGTGGAGTGGAGGAGTGGCCTAATGGTTAGTGCAGTAGGCTTTGATCCTAGCACCCTGGGTTCAAGTCCCACTACAGCTCCTTGTAACCATGGGCAAATCATAGACTTACCAACCAGCAACACAAAAAGATCAGCACACACATTCTTGAATCTCCACCACCCCAGTTGCAAGGGACTTAAATATAAATCAACATATGCATCCAGCTTCGCCTACATTAGCACCCAACTATGGAATGTACTACCAAATGTCATAAAAACAATGCATGACCTAACAACCTTCCGAAAATTGCTAAAGACCAACCTGTTCAAAAAGTCATACCATAATGACCCATCCTAAATACCAGACAATGAAACTCTACCAGAACCAGATAATATCAAACTCTCTACACCGACTGCTCAGTTAATCTGTAACCAATGAACGTTAACACACTACCACCTTATTTCTCACGCCGGAAATGATCTGATTACCTACCTTCATCTATTTATGAACTTTAATGCAGTACCACTTTGTATTTCTCCTTCCGGAAATGGCGATCACCATTACGGCATAATGTAAGCCACATTGAGCCTGCAGAAAGGTGGGAAAATGTGGGATACAAATGCAACAAATAAATAAATAAATAAATAAACCCTCCATTGCCCCAGGTATAAAAACTCAGATTGTGAGCCCTCTAGGGACAGAGAAAGAACCTGTAGTACTATAGAAATGATTACTAGTAGTAGTAGAAATGCCCACATGCTAACACTGAACAAGCCCAGTCTCTGCCCTCAAACATACCCCCATCACTAAAAAAAATGATTTTTTTTTTTAGTGCACCAGTGCAACTTTTTTCTTAAATTTCACTGCAAATGTTTAGTTGCGTTGGCCTGTAAACTGTATATTTTCTTCTGATACAGCAGAGTTGGAAGGGCTCTTTATAGATCTTGAAAACAGTGCTAATGGTACTGGAACTGAAGCAGCTTCTTGAAACTGAGGGGTTAATTAAATTGGTATGTTATGAGGGTGGGTTTTGAATTTGTTTTATTCATTACCTGACTATGGGTTTCTTATCGTAGTTTCTTTGTTAATCATCCGTTCATCCTCTTGACGTGGGATAGTTAGAATGTGTTTCCATTTTCATACAGGTATTTTAATATCAGTACTTCACACTCAGCAATATGTGTGACTGTTTCCAGTTCACTGCTACAGAATTTGTGTTTAACATTTTTTTTCCTACCCTGTACTTGCTGTAAAGCATTTTGTCTGTAGTCCACTATCTTGTGCTGCAATTATCAGTCTCTTGTCTTAAGGTTCAAATTCACCCCAGCAGCCCTGTACCACCCCAGAAGCAGCAAGACCAGCCTCAGGAGGACCCCCTGCCCCCCCCCCCCCCCCACACACACACACACACAGAGCTGAGTCTACCAGATCCAGCAGCAGGTGCAGCAGCACCTTGCTGTGCATCTGCCACTGGAACTGTATCTGTGTCAGAGGGGATGGGGTCAATACTAGAGGCCATGGACCGGTGACTAAGGGCCCTGTAAGATGGTCAGGCAAGGATCCACCAAAATTCGCCCTTTCCTTTTGAGCACACTACCAGAACCCTCATCCACACTCTTATCACCCCTCGCTTGGACTATTGCAACTTGCTTCTCACAGGTCTCCCACTTAGCCATCTCTGTCCTCTTCAATCTAATATTCCGCCAATGTCGCTATGCTCATATTAGCCCTCTCCTCAAGTCACTTCACTGGCTTCCTATCCGTTTCCGCATACAGTTATTGACCTATAAGTGCATTCACTCTGCAGCTCCTCAGTACCTCTCCACTCTCATCTCTCCCTACATTCCTCCCCGGGAACTCCATTCACTGGGTAAATCTCTCTTATCTGCTAACTCCAGACTCCATTCCTTTTATCTTGCTGCACCATATGCCTGGAATAGACTTCCTGAGCCAGTACATCAAGCTCCATCTCTGGCCGTCTTCAAATCTAAGCTAAAATCCCACCTTTTTGATGCTGCTTTTAACTCCTAACCCTTATTCACTTGTTCAGAACCCTTATTTTATCATCCTCACTTTAATATTCCCTTATCTTTTGTTTGTCCTATTTGTCTGTCCTAAATAGATTGTAAGCTCTGTCGAGCAGGAACTGTCACTTCATGTTCAAGTGTACAGCGCTGCGTACGTCTAGTAGCACTATAGAAATTATAAGTAGTAGTAGTTGTAGGTTGCTGGAGACAGACACATGGCCTTGGGTGGAGCAAGAGGTGAGTATCATCTGTGCTGCATACCCCATCTCTATTGGCCACAGGGACATGGTACTGCCAAGGACTCTGCCTCTCTATAGGACCTTATTTCAGGTTTTGCTACACAGATCCCTCCCACTGTCTTTCTTTGGAATCTTTCATCTCATAGTTGGGCAAAGGCAGATACTGACACCAGATAGTGACTTTGGTTTCATGTCTTTATCAAAATTTTAAAATTTTATCAGTCTCAGGCTCACAGGCTCAAAAATGCTGTAAATGGTTTTTCAGATTTAAAAGACTTTTAATTATAGTTTTGAAGTACTACTACTACTACTACTATTTAGCATTTCTATAGCGCTACAAGGCATACGCAGCGCTGCACAAACATAGAAGAAAGACAGTCCCTGCTCAAAGAGCTTACAATCTAATAGACAAAAAATAAATAAAGTAAGCAAATCAAATCAATTAATGTGAACGGGAAGGAAGAGAGGAGGGTAGGTGGGGGCGAGTGGTTACAAGTGGTTACGGGTCAAAAGCAATGTTAAAGAGGTGGGCTTTCAGTCTAGATTTAAAGGTGGCCAAGGATGGGGCAAGACGTAGGGGCTCAGGAAGTTTATTCCAGGCGTAGGGTGCAGCGAGACAGAAGGCGCGAAGTCTGGAGTTGGCAGTAGTGGAGAAGGGAACAGATAAGAAGGATTTATCCATGGAGCGGAGTGCACGGGAAGGGGTGTAGGGAAGGACGAGTGTGGAGAGATACTGGGGAGCAGCAGAGTGAATACATTATAGGTTAGGAGAAGAAGTTTGAACAGGATGCGAAAAACGGATAGGGAGCCAGTGAAGGGTCTTGAGGAGAGGGGTAGTATGAGTAAAGCGACCCTGGCGGAAGATGAGACGGGCAGCAGTTTTGAACCGACTGGAGAGGGGAGAGGTGACTAAGTGGGAGGCCAGCAAGAAGCAGATTGCAGTAGTCTAAACGAGAGGTGACAAGGGTGTGGATAAGGGTTTTGGTAGAGTGCTCGGAAAGAAAGGGGCGGATTTTACGAATGTTGTAAAGAAAGAAACGACAGGTTTGGCGGTTTGCTGGATATGAGCAGAGAAGGAGAGAGAAGAGTCAAAGATGACCCCAAGGTTTCGAGCTGAGGAGACAGGGAGAATGAGAGAGCCATCAACAGAAATAGAAAACGGGGGGGAGCGGGGAGGTGGGTTTGGGGGGGAAAATGAGAAGCTCGGTTTTGGTCATATTTAATTTCAGGTGGCGTTGAGACATCCAGGCAGCAATGTCAGACAAGCACGCTGAAACTTTGGTTTGGATGCAAGGTGAGATATCAGGGGTAGAAAGGTAGATTTGGGAGTCATCAGCATAGAGATGGTAGGAAAAGCCATGGGATGAGATTAATGAACCAAGGGAAGAAGTGTAGATAGAAAGAGGAGGGGACCAAGAACAGAACCCTGAGGTACGCCGACAGACAGAGGGATAGAAGTAGAAGAGGATCCACCAGAGTGAACACTAAAGGTGCGGAGGGAGAGGTAGGAAGAGAACCAGGAAAGGACAGAGCCCTGGAATCCAAGTGAGGACAGGGTATCGAGAAGTATGCTGTGATCGACAGTGTCAAAAGCAGCGGAAAGATCAAGAAGAATGAGGATGGAATATTGACCTCTGGATTTAGCCAGTAATAGGTCATTGGAGACTTTAGTAAGCGCAGTTTCGGTTGAGTGGAGAGGGCGAAAACCAGATTGTAATGGGTCAAGAATAGCATGTGAGGAGAGAAAATCAAGGCAGCGGTGGTGAACAGCACGCTCAAGTAATTTGGAGAGAAAAGGAAGGAGGGAGATGGGTCGGTAATTAGAGGGACAAGTAGGGTCAAGTGAAGGCTTCTTAAGGAGAGGTGTGACCACAGCATGTTTAAAGGCAGCAGGGACAGTTGCAGTGGAAAGCGAGAGGTTGAGAATGTGACAGATAAAAGGAATAAGAGCAGGAGAGATGGCATTAAGAAGGTGGGTGGGAATGGGATCAGAGGAACAGGTGGTACATTTTGAGGAAGAAAGGAGAATGGTAGTTTCCTCAATAGTAACTTCAGGAAAGGAGGAAAGGGAATGAGGGGAAGGAGAGAGAGGGGAACGGACTAGTGGAGGGAGAGCTGGTGAGGTAGAGAAAGCAGGTTTATCTTTGAACCTTGTCGTGAAAGAATTCAGCAAGGGTCTGAGGAGATAATGAAGGGGGAGTTGGGGGAGGGGGCACCTTGAGGAGAGAGTTCAATGTGGTGAAGAGAAGTCGAGGATTAGAGCCAAGAGAGTTGGTCAGTTGGATATAATAATCCTGTTTGGCACGTAAAAGAGCAGATTGGAAGGAGGTCAGCATGAACTTAAAGTGTAAGAAATCAGCGAGGGCCCGAGATTTCCGCCAGAGGCATTCGGCGGAGCGGGTAAAGTAAAGAAAGAAAAAATATAAGAAAATTAAAGTGGTTAAAAATAGTTGTTTATTTTTTAATTGACCTATGATGGTGGTCTCCTGTGAGGCTTTTTAATGTGCCTAAAGTTTGGCCATTGAAGCCACTGAGGTAGTTCCCCCAGAAAATAAACAAGAAGAATAGGATATGATAAAAGTAATAAATTAATAAATGACCATTTGAAGTGGGACTGAAAAAGAGAGTTTATCTTTGAAATCGGTGTATTTATAAATTCTGAAGTTCAATCCAATACAGATTCTACATACTTTTGAGAGCCAGTACAGCAGTTCCCCCTCTACCTACTGATCCAAGCACCAGAACCTTGTCTACAGTAATCCAAATGTCCTTTCTATAACAGGTCGGGTCTGATGGCGAGCATCACTGGAGCTCTCCTCTGCTGGTCTCTGCAGGTGCACAATGAGAATCATCAGCCATGGTTTGAATGGATAACCACTGTCACCTGCATGGAATCAAGGAGAGAAGATGCTAGAGAATTTGCACGCACCTCTTTTGCGTGCATCAGCATATCCACAGAGTGCTGTTAGCCTCCTCCATACCTTGGGAGCACAGGTGGCCATGTAGGAGGACTCAGAGTAGGGTTACCATATTTTGTCCTCCCAAAAGGAAGACACATGCCCCAACCCCTTTCCACGCCCACCCGCCCACCCCCTTTCACGCCCTCGCTCCGCCCCCTGTCACATTTTCCCCTCCCCCCTGTCACACACCTCATCACTCCCCCTCCCCTTACCTTACTACTGCCCTGGTGGTCTAGTGACCTCTTCGGGGCAGGAGAGAGCCCCCCTCTTTCCTGTCCGGAGCACTGCCCTGCATGCATCCTTCCTGTTACTGGTCTCGGCGCCGATTCAAAATGGCTGCCGGCCGCTGAGAGTTGAAGTCTCACGAGGTCACTTCAACTCTCGGTGGCCATTTTGAATTGGCACCGAGACCAGCAACAGGAGGATGCATGCAGGGCAGCACTCCAGGCAGGAAAGAGGGGGGATCTTTCCTGCCCAGAAGGTGGAAGAGGTCACTAGACCACCAGGGCAGTAGTAAGTAAGGGGAGGGGAGGCTAACAATCTGCCCGTTTGTCCAGAAATCCGGACAAATGGGCAGATTGGCAAAACCCGCCTGGTTGCCCAAACATGACCTCAAAAAGAGGACATGTCCGGGTAAATCTGGACATATGGTAACCCTAACTCAGATAGAATTGGTAAGTGCTTTGAAAGTTGTGAATCTCACCTATTGGCCACTACCCATGATCTCTTGACTCTGAAACACCTCGTGGATGCCTGGTTGGCTGAGGACATATGCATCATGGCAGGAACCAGGATAATTTGCACAGACATCTGTTATTCTCTGGGATGTATCACACACCACTTGCACATTTAAGGAATGGTATGACTTCCTGTTCCTTTACACTGCCTCTCTTCTTGAAGGTGGTTGAGGGTACTGTGAGTACCATCTATGGTTTCCAGGACCGATGAAGAGACCTGCCACCCACCTTTTCACTGCTGTTTTTGGCTCCTAGCCTCTACTCATTTGCCCTCCCCTTGCTCCATCCTTCCTTCTCACCCAGTACTTCCCTCATCCGTAACTGTCTTGTCTGTCTGTATTATTTAGATTGTAAGCTCTTTTGAGCAGGGACTGTCTCTTTGTGTCAGGTGTTCAGCGCTGCGTGCGTCTGGTAGCGCTATACAAATGCTACTACTAATAATAATAATAGAAGGCTGTCATGATCCTCTGTTGTTCAGCCTCATGCATGGAGAATGGTAATGTACTAAGTGTACTTCCTTAGAAAACAGTCCAGGAACTGTACAATGCAATGTGAGGTGGTTGCACTGAGAGAGCATGTCCCGTCCAAGTTCTGGGCTCCATGGAGGACTGGCCTAGTGGTTAGGGTGGTGGACTTTGGTCCTGGGGAACTGAGGAACTGAGTTTGATTCCCACTTCAGGCACGGGCAGCTCCTTGTGACTGGGCAAGTCACTTACCCTCCATTGCCCCATGTAAGCCGCATTGAGCCTGCCATGAGTGGGAAAGCGCGGGGTACAAATGTAACAAAATAAATATCTTCCTGCAGCTGCTCACAGAGGTATGTGATGGTCTCCCTATCAAAGCAGTATCTGTGTATATACTGCCTATCTGTGAGGTCCATGAACTGTGTCCTAGGCTTATATACCCACTGCACCACACCTCTTCCTCTGCTGAGCCTGAAATGCGGCAGCAATGAAATGCACAACACTCATGCAGCCACACACACACACTAAACCAAGACAAACAACAGTGGCTGAAGATCACACACACACAAAAACCATCAGAATCCGCACCATTGCCTGATAACGCTTTTTGTGCGGAAATTCAAGGAAAGCCCATTCTCCACCCACACTCTGCCTCTTTTTTTGGCATGGAAAATTGGCCTTGATGGCCTAGTAATGTGCAGAAAATTAGGTGCCATGGACCTTTATAGAATTGCGCTTAGCATTTTTTGACACCTAATTTAGGTGCCAAGAATTAGGGGGAGAAAGTTAGAAAGTATTAGGAAAGGAACAGAGCATAAAATAGAAAATATCATAATGCCTCTATATTGCTTCATGGTGTGAGCACACCTCAAATCTATATATATAAAAGGCAACCCCAACGTTCTATGAAGCCTCCAGCCGGAAGTGTGAAGCGCCAGAGATATCCGGTTTCCCCATGAGTGAAGGAAAACAGCACAGCACTAAATCCCTCTCTTTGTAACACTGAAGGACTCAGAGGGGGGAGGAGAGAGATGCCCTCACTCTCTCTGTAACACAAACACAGCACAGCAGGAAACAACACTGAAGGACTGGACTCGGAGGGGGGAGGGGAGGGAGAGAGGGCAGAGGGCAGGGACACTCCACATGCACACTCTGAAGAAAACCTTGCTAGCCCCCCCCCCCCCCCCCCCCCGTTTCATTTGCATCAGAAATGGGCCTTTTTTACTAGTATTATATAAACTTCTGTGCTACTGCATCTCAAAAAAACATATAGCTGATTACTGATCATATAGTCATACTCTCTGTTTCCTGTCTTTTAGCTACTTAGCAATTCAAAAAGAGTACATAAAAACAGACCAGTATCCTGTTTCCAGCAGAGGCCAATCCAGGTTACAATTACCTGGTAGGGTACCAGGTCAAAATAGACCCAACAAAATGGCCCCCCAGAGAAAAGCTCCAAACAAAAAAGCTCCCGACATAATAGCCCCTGACATAACAGCCACTGTCAAAATGGCCTGCCCATAACACAGCCTTGACAAATTAGCCCCCTGACAAAAGGGCCTGATCAGGATGCCCAGAATATGGCACTGAATTTTTTTTCTCCTAAAAATCTTACCTTGCCAAACAGGATAAGGTTGTAAGACTATGAAAATGTTGACAATGCTGAGTTTTTTTAATTAGCATGTTGATGGAAGAATAGTTTCCTTAAACAGCAGAAGAGGTCATGAATATCAGTTGGTAGTTATAGAATTTTGTTTATTGATATATGCTTTATATAATGCAATGCTAGTAGGAGCCTTTATCATCTCTTTTTGTGATGTGTTATTTTTTTCTAGGGGGCTATTTTGTCAAGGGTTATTTTGTGGGAGGGACTATTTTGTTAGGGGCTGATTTGTCAAGGGCTATTTTGCTACAAGGCTGTTTTGTCGGGGCTTTTTTTGTCGGAACTATTTTGTCAGGCTATTATGTTGGTGTGCCACCTGGCAGAACCCAAATAGTAGCAATATTCCATGCTACCAATCCAGGGCAAGCAGTAGCTGTCCCTTGTCTCTCTTAATAGCAGACTATAGACTTTTCCTCCAGGAACTTGTCCAAACCTTTTTAAACCCAGATATGCTAACTGCTGAAACTACATCCTCTGGTAACAAGCTCTGGAGGAATGGAGGAGTAGCCTAATAGTTAGTGCACTGGCCTGACAACCTGGGGAACTGGGTTTGATTTCCCACTGCAGCTCCTTGTGATGTTGGGCAAGTAACTCACCCCTCCATTGTTCTATGTACAAGTACCTTATATAATATGCAAACTGCTTTGATTGTAACAACAGAAAAGCAGTATATCAAATCCATGCAAATGAGATGCACAGATCCTCCTTTGTGTATCGGTCACTGTTTGTGACTCAAAGCTGTCAAATGCAATTGACACTAGACCACCACGGATTGTTTTGAGTTGTGCGGGGGATGGTCGAGATGGGGGTCCACCACAGTCCAGTGGACCCCTTCTCAAGCCTCCCCCATGCAACTCAAAAACTATGGTGGTCTAGTGACCCCCTCACCTTCCATAAAATTCCTAGTGGTTCAGTGGACTCCCTCCCAACTTCCCCTCCACACCCCCAGGCCCCCCAAAAAACCCTGGAGGTCAAGTGGATCCCCCCCCTCTCAAGTCCCCCTCACTCAAAATACTCCATGGTGGTCTAGTGACCCGCTTCCCTTCACATAAATTTAAATGTTGGAGGCAGGAGGGTAGAAGCAATGTCTACTTTCTCCTGCTTCTGGACCACACTTCTCAAAATGGCGATGCCCACCCGCTACCCCGGTGCACCATATAAGGGAAAAACTCCTTATAGGGTGGTTAGCATCTCCCAGTGCATCCCAGGGGCTGTGTGCCGCCATGTTGACAAGGGTGGCCCAAAGGCAGGAGGGAGTAGGTGTTACTCCTGCCTTCCTGTCGCCAACATTTAAAGGTATGTGAAGGGAGGGGAGTGGGGTCAGGCCACCTGACTACCATGGAGTTGCTTTGAGTGAGGGGGGCTCAAGACTGGGGTCCAATGGACCACCAGGGGGTTTTGCACCAGGGGGTCATGGGGGGGGGGGGGAGTTGGGAAGGGGTCTACTGGATCAGCAGTGATTTTTTAGTCGGAAGTGCAGCAAGGGGAGTGTTGCAGGGGCCCTGGGGGGGGGGCGGTCGGGAGGTAAAAGATGCCCAGTGGAGCTTTAGGGAGCACTAGCAGGCAGCCTTTGCAGCTGAACAGCAACAGACTTTCATCCCTGGGCTCCTCTCCAACAGATCCAGAGCTGTCATAAAATCTACTTTGTTAAAGTTAGGTGCTCCTTTCTCTGCAACACATGGAATGCTCATTATAATACTAATGAGTTCGTTGTAATACATTTGTAGATCTACAGTTGGATGCGTTTCATAGATGATATTTTTATGCTATGGAAGAGACAAAAGAAGAATGACAACTGCTTTGAAGTAGTTGAATTTTTTACAATACAATGTTCGGAGAACTGCTTTAATTTTTTTAGATGTTACTGTGGAACACGGAGATCTTTGTTTTTCACCAAACATTTACAGAAAGATAACAGACAGAAATACATTGTTAAAATTTGACAACTGCCACCCTAGAAAGTTAAAAGAACCAGCTTTCTCAAAATGTTTGCGGATATGCTACAATTGTTCTGATAAGGAGATGTTTTAAAAAAAACATGCTGGTGATTTAAAACCACATTTCTTACAAAGAGGATATCCTAAGCAAGTTTTAAACAGAGCATACAGGTGGGCAAAATTCAGTGCATTTTGTCTAGCAAAAAAGGTGCCGGTACTCAAATGCCAGGCCACCCTTCAGGGGTGGAGTGATCATTGAGAGACCCACCCTACAATAGCCAGGACCCCTGCAACCAGTCATAGAATCTATGACAAGGCAGAATTTGTATGTAGAACCTGAGCGCTTTCATTCAAATACGAGAACCATGGGTCAAGTTTAGCAGACAGCGGAAAAGGTGCCGGTACTCAGTACCCCCGAGTACCCCCTCAAAAAAAGCCCTGGCAAAATTTAATAACAGAGATTGGTTGTTGATGGAGAGATCTAATTCTGCAGAAACAAAGTGGAAGAAATCCAGACATGTGATGAGAAATTGTGCTAATGGCTCATTGTCAAATTGCATTCTGATTTTCAAGTGAAGGAGTTGAAGACTATATTTTCAGGTGAAAGGAATTTAAAAGAAATTTTAAGCCCTGCAGTTCTGTATGGGAAAAAGAAGAAACCAGTGATTCAAATGCATTACAAATGTGGAGGATATTCCATTTGCAATATTACCATGCAAGGGAAAGAATTTGTTAATCCTTTAGATAATAAAAATATATTATGAAATAGTTTTCCAACTGTAAGAGAAGATTTATGTAGGGATGACTTCATGAAGTCTAAGAATTACAATGAGTGAACATAAATCGAATTTAAGGACATTAAGACTACATGAACCTTTGGTAGCACATTGCATTGAACTGAAACATTGATTTCAAGATCTGAAGTGTTTAGTTATTGATGTTGAACCCAAGAACAGCAAGGTGGGGGGGGGTGATCGAGTAGGACACTTGAAACAGAGAAGCACGAAGGAGTTTTAAACTTGGCTCATTAGAACTGGCAGATTTAAATAATATGATTGAGTGGAAATATTTTTTTGATGAAAAAGATGTATGGACTCTCTTCTTTGAAAAAATGATCAATGAATATATTTATATTAGCGGCGCAAATGCGCATATGTTGGCACCTCTGATAAAAGGTGGTGCAGTTTTTTGATTTGTGTGAGCAGCCATTGAAGTTGGGCTACATGAGACTTGGCAGTAAGCATGAATGATTAAATATAAAAGGTTAATGTTTTGCATTCAAATAATAATGTTTATTTTTATAGATGAGCACTGAAGTGGCGTGGAATTATTGCACAAGTACGGAGAAAGCTGCATAATCATGCTATTTTAGATCCCTGAAGAAGCCTTGCATGTGGGTGAAACAGGACCCGTTGGATCTTTCAAGATAAGTACAAGCTGTTTTTATTACATTTCTGAGGTTAAAAATTGAAAAGTAAAAAAAAAAATAGAAATCATGGAGGGTTTTCTGGACCGATGAGTGCGACTTAACCACATTAATGATGACAGACAACAAGATTAAATTGAGCCTGCAGTGTTGGTTTCTGAGGTCCTTTCCCTCTAAAAACAACAGATAGAATCTGAAAGAAAATGTTTTACTGTCAAAACCGACAAGACCTTTATGTGCTTTTTTCGTGTGGTTATACGTCTTGATATATCTCTATTTGATAATAGTAAGAGTAAATTCAACTCCCGTGGAGGATAGGACCATACAACACGCTCAGGAATCTATTTTATTGGAAGAGTAAAACATTTCTCAGACATCAAAGAAGAGATACAGCGTTGCCTCGGGGGGGGGGGGGGGGGAGGAGGAGGAGGGGAATTTACACTACCTTTTATACTTTGGTGATAACCCTTTACTTGAAAAGGCACGATACATCTTGTATGAAGATCTCCTTAAAGAATCCT
The DNA here is from genome assembly GCF_901765095.1 of Microcaecilia unicolor. NCBI lineage: Eukaryota > Metazoa > Chordata > Amphibia > Gymnophiona > Siphonopidae > Microcaecilia > Microcaecilia unicolor. The sequence goes on from NC_044033.1 coordinate 405,019,224, forward strand.
TATATGTAGATCTTGCATTATTATGGCTGAAAATGTTTGAGGTGAGAATGCTGTGATATCTGAGACTGAGTGCTAATAGCAAATCTGCAACATATATGAACAGCAAATGATAAAGATAATATACTACACACTGTAGTTTATTGGTATGCACTTCTGCAACAGTGAGTCCTAAGAACATAAGAATTGTCATACCAGGTCGGACCAAAGGTCCATCTAGCCCAGTATCCTGCTTCCAAAGTGGCCAAGCTAGGTCAAAAGTACCTGGCAGAATCCCAAAAAGTAACACGATTCCATGCTACTTAACCCCAGTTGCTTCCCCCAGGTCTGTCTTAATAATGATTTAGTTCCAAAAAACAAACAGCAGGCAGTCTGCTAGTTCCAGAAGGAAATAAACCATTGAAGCAGACACGATAGGAAGATAAAACAAGAACTTTATTAGTATTTGGTTGGATCTGTGTTTCATGCACAGCCGTGTCAGGCATAATTTTCATTTAACTACTAATAAAGTTCTTGTTTGATCTTCCAACCATGTCTGCGTCAGTGGTCTCTTTTCTTAACAATGGTTTAGGCACTTTCTCCTGTATTCTATATGGTGCCCAGAGAAGCGCACACAACTTAATTGGCAATGAGCTGTTAACCATCAATAATTGAATACTAACAACCAATTATTGATGTTAATTAACACAAATTCGGATTTGCATGCACATTTGGCTGTATGCTGTTCTATAACGCTGGGCACGTAAGTCACATAGAGGGGCATTTTCGAAATGACGTCTAAGTCTGATGATGCACGTTTTGCACAAAACGTCCAAAATCCGAATAGAAAAGAAGGTAATTTTTGAAAAAAGAAAGTTTTGTTTTTTTTCAAAAAAATGCCATGTTGAACAAGGATTGTGCTTTGTGCGTTTTGTTTTTTGGACCATTTTCAAAAAGAAAAAATGTCCAAATGAAAATGTAGAAAATCAAGCCATTGGGATGTAGGAAGAGCCAGCATTTTAGTAGACTGTTTGCAGAGACATCCCAAGGAAAGCAATGAGGCACCCTAGGGAGCACTGCAGTGGACTTCAAATAAATGCTCCCAGGTACACATCTCACTGTTGCTCCCTTATCTTGTCTGCTGAGCCCCCCCCCCCCCCCAAAAAACCCACTACCCCCAACTGTACACCACTACAATAGCCCTTATGGGTGAAAGGGGCACCTATATGTGGGTGCAGTGGGTTTCTGGTGAGTTTTTTTTTTGGGGGGGGGGGGCTCACACTAGTTTCCACCACAAGTGTAACAGGTTGGAGGTAGTATGGGCCTGGGTCCACCTGTCTGCAGTGCATGGCATCCACCCCTAGACTATTCCAGGGACCTGTATGTTGCTCTAATGGACCTGAGTATAACATCTGAGGCTGGCATAGAGGCTGGTAAGTAATCTTTTTATTCACATTTTAGGGGGGGCGGGAGGGGGACAGTGACCATTGGGGAAGTAAGGGGAGGTCATCCTTGATTCCCTCCAGTGGTTATCTGGTCATTTAGGGCAAATTTTTGTGCCGTATTCATTATAAAAACAGGTCTAGCTGAAAATGTCTTAGTTTTAGTCCTGGATGGTTTTGTTTTGTTCCATTATGGCTCAGAAATGTCTAAGTCTTAGGAACGTCGACCCATAACATGCCCCCAACAAATCCCCTTGAGATTTGGATGCACTGCAGATGAACAGCATAGAAAAACATCTGAAAAATAGGTTTCAAAAATACTAATTTGGACATTTTTGTGAGAAAAATGTCCAAATGCTGCTTTAAGCCACTTTTTAGATATTCATCACTTTCAAAAATGAGCCCCCCCATAGCATGCCTCCCAAAAAGGACATGGGCATGGGCTGGTCATGGGCATTCCCAAAAGTTGTGTGCAGTGTTATAGAATCATGGGACTCCATGCTCGACTTGGATGCCGGGATTTGCACCAGGTTTCAGCAGGCATAAATCTGGCACCCAGTGGGCACAGATCTTCTCTGGTGCTCATTTTTGAGCAACATTTATAGAATCCCTCCTTTTATCTCTAGGAATGTATTCAAACCTGGTTTAAACCCAGCTACATTAACTACTTTTACCACATCCTCTAGCTTAACTATTTCTTGAGTGAAAACAAAGTTTCTCCTACTTGTTTTAAATGTACTACTATGCAACTTGTTTCTTTGTTCCCTAGATTTTTTGAAAGAGAAAACAATTGATTTGTATTTATCCATTCTACTCCACTCAAGATTGTATAGACTTATCTTATCCAGTGCACTTTTTCTAGTGAAAAAGGTGCCGGTACTCAAATGCTAGGCCACCCTTCAGGGGTGGGGGTAATCACTGAGGGACCCTCCCCACAATAGCCAGGCCCCCTGCAACCAGTCACAGAACCTATGACAAGGCAGAATTGGTGTGTAGAGCCTGAGCTCTTTCATTAAAACTTGGGGACCATGGGCCAATTTTAGCAGCCAATGGTACTCAGTACCCCCTCAAAAAAAGCCCTGATCTTATCCCTCTTCACCAAGTGCATAACTACCATTGGGCGAGCCTGGCAAAATACTCAGGGCTGCCCAATGGTATGGGTCAGCTGAAACTGGAGCCCCATTTCCCCCCACCCTATGCCTGGGTCCGGCGTCTCCCTCCCATGCACTCGCATGAGTCGAGCATCTGTCTACCTCCATTCCCCCCCCCCCCCCCCCGGTCCTCCAAATGCTGGTTGCAGTAAAGGCAGTGCTGAAGGCTGTCTGGCGGGGCCTATCCTCTGCTGTGACCTGCCTCTCTGGTGAAACTTCCTGTGGGAAGAACATGGCAGAGGAAAGGCCCACCAGACAGAGAGAACCTGCCAGCATTTGAAGGAATGGGGGGGGGGGGGGGGTAAGTAGATGCTGGACTGGCGCAGATACACTGTGGGAGATGCTAGACCCCAGATATGTGGGGGAGAGGGAGAGGGCCTGGATCAAGGGGGAAGGGGAAGAGAAGGACAGAGATATTGGATCTGGGGTGGGGTGGGAGGCTGGGGGAAGAGACAGAGTCTTGGAGCAAAGGCGAGGGGAAAGGAGGAGCAAATGCTGTACTGGGAGGGGAGTAGAGGGAAGACAGAAAGAGGCAGAGGCAAAGACTGGACTGGAGGAGAGACACTGGCCTAATCTGAAGGAAAGAGAGAGAGAGAGAAATGCCATACTCCAGAAGGTCAATAGGTGTGTGGGTATGAAGGGTCAAGGTGGTTCAGGAGGAAGGGAAGAGAGAGGAGAGAAGCCAGACATGAGGAAGGACAGGGACACAAGATGCTGGCTCTGGAGGGAGCAGAGTGACAGGGGCTAATAATAATAATTGGGGTAATTCAAAGGGTCGGGGGTAATAATAATTGCAATTGGGCTAATGGATTCAATACCGCATTTCTTTGTTATGACCAAAGCGGTTAACATATTACATACAGGTACTTAGAGTGGCATTAAAGGGACAGGGACACAGACACAGAGAGGAGACACTGGACAAGATGGATAGAGAAACATGAAAAAGTTTGATGGTGGACATAGAGAAGAAATTTCAAAAGGACAGGAGACCCTAGAAAGAGTTAAGAAAAAAAAACAGGAGCGATTAGCAGCAATGCTGAAACAACAAAGGTAGAAAAAAAGTATAAGAACATAAGAATAGCCATACTTGTCCATCTAGCCCAGTATCCTGCTTCCAGCAGTGGCCAATCCAGGTCACAAGTACCTGGCAGAAACCCAAATAGCAGCAACATTCCATGCTACCAAACCCAGGGCAAGCAGTGGCTTCCCCCACATCTATCTCAATAGCAGACTATGGACTTTTCTTCCAGGAACTTGTCCAAACTTTTTAAAAACCCAGATACATTAACTGCCATTACCACATCCTCCGGTAGTAAGTTCCAGAGCTTAACTATTCTTTGCATGAAAAAATATTTCCTTCTATTTGTTTTTAAAGTATTTCCATGTAATTTCATTGAGTGTCCCCTTGTTTTGTATTTATTGAAAGAGTGAAAAATCGATTCACTTCTACCTGTTCTACAGCACTCAGAGCTGTTAAAAATATTTTACAGTCAGGACATTTAGATTTCTTGTCCAGTCGCTTGTTCTAGCCAGATTCAATTATTGTAATTTTGGTCCTTATTGGCTGTTCCTCAATTGACCAAATGCAGGTCACGCAGAATATGGCAGTCAAGCTGATTTTCAACTTATCGCAATGTGATTTGGTAAGAGAACACGATCTACAAATTACATTGGTTGCTAATTAAGGAACACATTCATTTTAAGGTATGCATAATGGTGTTTAAGATTTAATTTGGTAAAACCCTTTTTTATATGTTAGATTTAGTGACTTTGTTAAACAAATCTAATACACGTAATCAGTCGCGGGCAGTTATGCCAAGTAAAACTTGTAAATGCCAACGCCTAAATTACACACGGACTAGATGTATTCTATAACCATGTGCATAGATTTTAGAAATGTCCACAACTCACCCATCCCATGCCCATGGTCATGCCCCCTTTCAACTATGCAACTTGAAATTTACGCGCATCATGTTATAGAATATGCTTAGACAGTTCTGCATGTAAATTCTAATTAATGCCAATTAGTGTCAATAGTTGCTTGTTAAGTGGCAATTATTGGTGCTGATTGGCTTATTAACTGATTAAGTTGCACATGCAAACCCAGAATACAACTGGATTTGAACGTACAATCAAGTCACACTATATAGAATCCTGGGGAATAGCAGCTAACCAGCTATATCACATGATATAGCCAGTTAGCACTGATATTCAGCACTGGGGTTTAGTGGTTAAATAGGACCGCATACATAGCTGTCCTATCTTTAACTGCTAGGAACTTAACCAGTAAGTTCTGAATATCGGCTTACCTGATTAAGCTGTGACAGCCAAAAATGAACCTGGAAATTCAATGCCGATCCGACATGGCATTGAATTCCGGGTTCAGCACTGGCAGCGGGTTTACCGCACTGCCCGCCTCCGACGAATATCGACCCCTTAGTCTCCTTCATGCCCCCCTCCTCTTAAAAGAAAGACCCTTTGTGGGCCTCCCTAATAGTACACACCACTCAGAAACCCTGCCTCCAAGTTAATTGTGCTTCCTCACCTCTACCTTAAAAATCCTGAGGATCTAGGAGGCAGGTAGAGGGCAATCTGCAGTTGCTTCTGCTCTTGCCGGCACCAGGATCATGTTTTATGTTAGGGCTTCTTTGCACTTTTATGCAGGGCCGCGAGAGCCAGAGCTGGGCCCAGGACAAGGCCGCCCCTGGGCCCCCCCACCCACCCACCCACCCGAGGTCATCGTCGTCGTCGCCGCCAGGCCCCCCCCCCACCCGCTACCGGACCCTGAGCTAACCTTAAACGCCTCCTTCCTTTCCTTCATCACCACCTTCATGGCAAGCAGCAGCAGGGCAGACCTCTCCTTCCTTCCGTGCTCCACCCTCGCGGTCGTTACGTCAGGCGAGGGCGGGACACGAAGGAAGGAGTGGCCTGCCCTACTGCTGCTTGCCGCGAAGCTGTGTGAAACTTGGAAAGGAAGGAGGAGTTTAAGGTTAGTTAGTTTGGGAGCGACGGTGGCCGGGCCTGACTGCGGTGGCGCCGGGCCCCCTCCAGAGGCCCGGGCCCGGGGACTTTTGTCCCCTCTGTGCCCCCTCTCGGCGGCCCTGCTTTTATGGAATCATGACCTTAGTTGATATGCCCAAGACCACAAAGAAGCATCAGAGAGATTCGAATCAGGCTTCCCTGGTTCATAGGCCACAGGTCTAACAATTAGGCTACTCCTCCCTGTTAATTTAAACCATTGCAAAAATAGCAATTGTATTTGCAAGTGCAATTTTCAAAGGGAAAGAACACAGGTAATTTAACCTTTGAAAATTTGCTACAATTTAGGAAGACTAAATGTGCTGACTACTCAGACCCGATCCCCTATGTAGGGACAAAACCCTGCATAACGCACTACCATGAAGCACTATTGTACATTGTGAACCTGACTTTTACAGACATTGGCCATTGTCAGCTCCATGCAGAGGTTTGGTACTGTAAAGGCTTCTAGTACAATGCAGAGACATCCAGTCTGACAAAGGCAAAACAACTGTTTGCAACAACTAGTTTTGTTTGCTGTACTCGGGACAGAGCAAGAACATATGGAACAACACTGGGAAACATCCTGATGTCATGTTCCTGTCAATCTGGCACTAAGAGCCCTGGGGTATGCCTGATGCAGTAAAGTATGGGGCAGAGATTAAATTGTTATAGTGTACGTGGGATTGTCAATTTGCAAGGTAGGAGTGGACACCCAAAGAAATTAAACATACTTATCTGACAAGATTTGTCTTTAATAAAACCATGCTGCCTCTGTTCTTGCAATCCATTGTATTCTAGAATCCCCACTGTCCTGTCTTTAAGAAGTGTTTTCATTAATTCACTCACCTCAGAGGTCTAACCAGCTTGTAGTTCCCAACCTCCTCCATAATTATGCTTTTGTGGAGATGGTCCACATCTATCCTTCTCCTGTCCTCTGGGAGCTCTCCTGACTCTAGAAAAGCACTCAAATGGTCAGATAGCAGAACTGCCAGAACCCTTCAGTACCCTTGGATGTCTGCCATCCAGGCCCCATTGCTTTGTCTACCTTTAGTTTAGCTAACTCCTCACAAATACAATCTTCTGAAAATCTTTCAAAGTCTATCACACTTCCATTTCTATTTGTATTTGTCTTCTGCAGTCCTAGTCCTATCCCCCTCATCTGTGAACATAGAACGTAACATAGTAGATGATGGCAAATAAAGACCTGCATGGTCCATCCAGTTTGCCCAACAAGATAAACTCATAGCATATGGTATGTTGTAATATAACATATGCATACTTGATCTTGATCTGTCCTTGCCATTTTTGGGTCACAGACCATGGAAGTCTGCCCGGCATTGCTCTTACTTCCAAACTAGCGGAATTGCTATAGAAGCCCACTCCAGCCCATCCAATCTGTCTAACCATACCCGGAGCACAACCATAGAAGTCTGGCTTTGTTTCCCAATTCTGGAGTTGCTGTCTAAGCACCGCTAAATTTGTTTTGCTTCCATTCTCTTTCCATAAAGGAATCTGTTGGAATTTATCCTACACATTTTTGAATTTGGTTACTGATTGCATCTCCAACCATATCCCTTGGGAGGGCATTCCAGGATTCTATGCTTATGTTTATTAAAAATATTTTATATACCACCTTACTTTGCCAAATCTAAGTGGCAACAATTTTAAAATATTACATATATCAATAATACATACATCAAGGAAAGAATGCCATCAATTTACAGGAAAGACCTAGCAGGGTAATCTGTCATGCACTTATAGTTAATCCCTCTGAAATTGCAGTTCTCTCAGTAAATCCTCTCAACCTTTCCTCAAATAAATTAAATGCTTGACAAAAGAAATTAGTTTTAAGCAAGAGTTGAATCTTTTTAGACTAGCCTCTGCTCTTAGAGGCCTTTTACCCAAGCTGCACGCCAAGGTCCTTTTTAACCGCAGCGGATAAAAAAGCCCCCAGCACACATGGCCATGTGATAAGAGAATTACCGCATGGGCCATGGCGACGGGGAGCCCTTAACGCCACCCATTGAGGGGGCGATAAGGGCTCCCACACTAACTTGGCGGTAACCAGGCAGCGGACAGTGATACCTGATTACTGCCGGTTTACCGCCACACAAGCCATTTCTGTTTGTTTTTTTAAATCCCAGAAATGGCGCGTGCTTTGGGTGGGACTACCGCCAGCAGCCGTATTGGGGCCAGTGGTAGTCCCAAAAGAGCAAGCGGTAAGCCCGTGTCGGACTTACCGCCACTCTGGTTAAAGGGCCCCTTAGTTCCTTTGGTAATCTATTCCAAAGAATTTGGAGCCAAACAATAGAAGGCTCTTTCCTCTAGTTCTTTACCAAGTCAGAGGGAAACCCTAACAGTAATCAAGATCTCATCAGAGTAGCAATAAGTACTCAGGCGCAAAGCTCTGTATCAATTAAGCAATGGACTGAGATACAATTTAAGCAGGATGGGGAAAGTGCGGTACCATGAGAAACACCACATTCTAGTTGGTAAGTCTGAGATTCTATGAAAGTTTGCCAAACCTGAAATGTTCTATTATTCAGGAATGAGGAGAACCATTATAAAACTACTCCTGAAATACCTATCTACCACCCACTCGATGAAAAAATAGTTTCTGATATTACTACTAAATTGACTCTCCTGCATCCTTGATTCATGTCCTCTAGTTCTACTGCTTTTTCCATCTCTGGAACAGGTTTGTTTATATATTTATACCTTTCAAATTTTAAATATCTGCATCATATCACCGCTATCACTACTTTCCTCTAGCGTATACTTATTCAGGTCATAAGTACATAGCATTGCAATACTGGGAAAGACCAAAGGTCCATCAAGCCCAGCATCCTGTTTCTATTAATGGACTTTTCCTTTAGGAAGCCATCCAAACCTTTTTAAAAACTCTGCTAAGCTAACCGCCTTTACCACATTCTCTGGCAATGAATTCCAGAATTTAATTACACATTGAGTGAGGAAAGTTTCTCCAATTCGTTTTAAATTTACTACTTTGTAGCTTCATTGCATGATCCCTAGTCCTAGTATTTTGGAAAGCGCAAACAGATGCTTCACATCTTACCATTCAACTCCACTCATTATTTTATAGACCTCTATCATATCTCCCCTCAGCTGTCTTTCTCCAAGCTGAGAGAGCCCTAGCCGCTTTAGCCTTTCCTCATAGGAAGTCGTCCCTCCCATTTATCATTTTCGTCGCCCTTCTCTGCAACCTTTCTAATTCCACTATATCTTTATTGAGATGCGGCGACCAGAATTGAACACAATATTCAAAGTGCGGTCGCACCATGAAAGCGCTACAAAGGCATTATATCATCCTCATTTTGTTTTCCATTCCTTTCCCTAATATACTTTCCTAATAATACATTCTATTTGCTTTCTTAGCCGCAGCAGCACATGAGCAGAAGGTTTCAACACATCATCAACGATGATATCTAGATCCCTTTCTTTGGTCTGTGACTCCTAACGTGGAACCTTGCATGACGTAGCTATAATTCGGGTTCCTCTTTCCCACATGCATCACTTTGACCTTGCTCACATTAAACCCTCATCTGCCATTTAGATGCCCAGTCTCCCAGTCTCGTAAGGTCCTCTTGTAATTTTTCACAATCCTCCCGCAATTTAAGTCCCTTCTCATACATCTTGTGACGCAAACCACGTTCCATTTTTGTTGCTTTTCTCTGAAGTGCTTCAAGTCTTTTTATATTCTTAGCAATTCCACTTTATTCTTACCAGATTCTACATACTCCTTTCCTTCTCCCTTGACCCTCAGAATGCCACTATTGCACCTCCTCTTATCACTAATATACCTAAAAAATGTCTTGTCCTCCTGTTTTACCGTATTGGCTATTTTTTCTTCCATTTGCATCTTTACTTTCCTGACTGTTTTATCGGCTTCTCTTAGCTTTTCCAGATATTGTTGTCTATCTTCCTTTTTCTGACATCTCTTGTAGTTTATGAAGGCCAACATCTTTTTCCGTTACTACTTTTAGGAACCAAAGTGGCCTTCTCTTCCTCTTACTTTTATTTACTTTCCTAACAAAAAAGTTTGTTGCTCTTAAAATAGCTTCTTTCAGTTTTGCCCACTGATTTTCTATTGCCCCCGGATATTCCCATCAAGCTAACAACACCTTGAGGTATTCCCTCATCTTATCAGTTAGCTTTCTTGAAGCCTGGAGCCTTCACATTTGAATAAACCCTCTCCACGTGTGTCTTAATATTGAACCACACCATCAGGTGATGACTAGATGCTAGATGATCATCAACTATAACATCAGAAACACTCTCCCCATACTTAAGAACTAGATCCAGTATGGCAACATCCCATGTTAGTTCCATTACCAAGTGCTGCAACAGTTCTCCCTGAAGAGAATCTAGGATCTCCCTACTTCTAGATGGCCCCACATCAGGGATGCCCCAATCAACATCTGGCATATTCTTCTGAATGTGAAGGATGCCTGTATATGAAATCAATATAAAAAGACTGAATAAAGCCCAACAAAAGCACTTTGTATGTAGAGTAAAAGAGGACTAGGAATATTCCCTCAGTCCAATGAATTGATTGTTTGTACAGCGCTGCGTATGCCTTGTAGCGCTATAGAAATGCTAAATAGTAGTAGTAGTAGTAGTAGTAATTTACCAAAGATCTTCTGGTGCTTTATAGCCTGAAAAAAAAAAAGAAATCCTTGTGTCTGGTTTGGTGAAGAAAACTATACAGTGGAAAAGTTAATTCATGGGTTAAACATTTTTATCCCTGTAGATAACGGGAATGAGACGAAGTAGTGGGGGGTAGTGGCAGTATTTTCAAACACCACAAAACTGAACAGGAGGGTCAGCTGGAAGCCCAATTTTGCTCTTTTATGGACCTTATAAATAAACTATTCTGAATTGGTTCTTACTGTTTTTCAGATCCATGTTAATATTATGGTTGACTTTATCCGCTCCTGTGTTATTGTTTTTGTGCCACATATTTATTAATATAATGCTTCTGTAGCCCAGAGGAGTATGGTTGAGTTACATTTACAATCTACAAGCAAGAGGAAAGTGCTGTGGTTTGGCCAATTCACTACTAGATATACACTAGCACATCTGGACAGGAGATCATGTGACATATAGGAAAGCCAGAAACATATCCTGGATACTATAAAAACGGCTTCTTTTAAATTAAAAAAAGGCTTTGAGTATTGGCTTGGCTGCTTTTTCTAAAGACCTTTCTAGTATTCTGAAGAATATGCTGGAAAACGTTTTCATAATCCACCTTTCTTTCATTCACATCAGCTCCCTGTCTTTAACCAGTGCATCCCTTCCAACTCGCAACAAAATTGGGTCCAAATCTTGCATTCTAATAATAAAAAAAAAGAGAGAAATCACTGTGTCTTAAATCTCAGTGTATTACAACATGTTTAAGAGAGATGCAGAACTCTTAGCTGTCTTAAACCATTTCATAAGCTATGGCAGGAGATATTACAGTTCACTCTGGTAAGGTTCCAGTCAGTAAATTCATAGCTATACATTTCTTCCACAGGCCAGAACTCATGAATGCCTCTCCCAATCCGCTAAGAAATTAAGATATTTGTTCCATAAATACAGCACTTTGTCAAACACAATTTGTCTTTCCTTTTAAAATAACTAGCAAAAGTCTGGGTATGGATTCAGGTTTCTCTGTGCAGAAGAGATTTAATTTGGTTACTTTTGTACATGATTCTAGTGACGCTGAGATTGGCCCTCCCAAGGATAAACCTAGGCAGAACTTTATATCTCATGCTAATTAGAGGATCAGAATTGAAGTTGTTTTATTCCATTGGGAATTTCTCTGCTGTAGCAAATAGACACCAGCAAAACGGACAGCGAAACAGGTATTTGTTGAAGTTCTCTTTGTCAAATCTGCCATGGTTTTGTAAGCATGGCTATGTGTAAAAAGGACTTTCTGCACCATCACCCTAAGAAAGGGTTGCCAACTGGATCCAGATTCACCTGACAGGATTGATCCAGTCCTGGGTTTACCCCATTGGATACAGGGACTTGTAGTTCTGATTTCCCCCACTGCATTCCCTAAGAAAAGCAAGATTACAAATCCCTGCATGCAATGGGGTAAACCCAAGACTAGATTAACCCTATCGGGCAAATCTGGATTCAGTTGGTAACCTTACAAGATACCTTATTTATAGTCATGTGGAGGATAATTTCACATGGGGGCATGCACTTAAAGTGAAAAGAACACACCTACTGTGATGGCATTATACAGTCACAGAAGAGAGGTAAAACAGCATACAAGCAGAAACAGAAACAGAAAAAAAAGCAACACTGGGCCTTCAGGATAGAGATAACGGTCATCCTTAATCTGAAAATGACCCGACAGGGCCGGGTTTCGGCGTACAAACGCCTGCCTCAGGGGTCAGAACGGTCTGGCCATCTGTGAAAAAAACCACCAAAAGTTGTTGTTTTTTTTTCCACAGATGGCGTTCTGTTCGATTAAACGGACAATCACAACGTAGTGGGCAATATGCCCTAACTTCGTGGTTCATTTCCATTATTCCATACATATTACACACATAAGAACCATTCTGATCCCTGAGGCAGGTGTATTTAGTCATTTCTACACAGATGAATGACCTCTTATAAAATACTGCCTTCCCCCCCTCCAAAAGTTCACACTTTGAAATTATGGCATGTTCTTAACCAGTGATCATGCACAGAGGTAGAGTTTGGGCAGACCATGCAAGTATGTGCATAGATTATAAAATACTACATGCATGTACTTAAAAATCTTGATGCAGATATTTGTACCAGCTCTAGAGCTGGTATACATGTCTGTGCTTGCAATGTTTGCTAGTATTTCATAAAGGCAAGTAGGCATCTACTTATCTTTGCAAAATAGACTTAACGTGAGGGGGATAATCGAACGGGGGCACCCATCTCTAAGGGCGCCCATCTCTAAGGATGGCCCTGTAAAGGGGCGGGGCAACCCATATTATCGAAACAAGATGAACGTCCATCTTTCGTTTCGATAATTCGGTCGGGGACGCCCAAATCATGAAATTTAGGTCGACCTTAGAGATGGTCATCCCCGTTTTTAGGCAATAATGGAAACCGAGGACGCCCATCTAGAAACGACCAAATCCAAGCCCTTTGGTCATGGGAGGAGCCAGCATTCGTAGTGCACTGGTCCCCCTCACATGCCAGGACACCAACTGGGCACCCTAGTGGGGACTGCAGTTGACTTCAGAAAAAGCTCCCAGGTGCATAGCTCCCTTACCTTGTGTGCTGAGCCCCCAAAACCCACTCCCCACAACTGTACCCACTACCATAGCCCTTAGGGATGATGGGGGGCACCTACATGTTGGTACAGTGGGTTTATGGTGGGGTTTGGAGAGCTCACATTTACCACCACAAGTTTAACAGGTAGGGGGGGATGGGCCTGGGTCCGCCTGCCTGAAGTGCACTGCACCCACTAAAACTGCTCCAGGGACCTGCATATTGCTGACATTTAGCAGGGTATGATATTTGAGGCTGGCATAGAGGCTGGAAAAAATATTTAAAACATTTTTTAGGGTGGGAGGGGGTAGTGACCAATTCCTTCCGGTGGTCATCTGGTCATTTAGGGCACATTTTTGTGGCTTGGTCGTAAAAAAAAAAAAGACCAAGTAAAGTCAGCCAAGTGTTGTCAGGGACGCCCTTCTTTTTTCCATTATCGGCCGAGGACGCCCCATTGTGTTAAGCACGCCCCAGTCCCGCCTTCAGTATGCTTCCGGCACGCCCCTGGGGACTTTGGTCGTCCCCCGCGATGGAAAGCAGCTGAGGGCGCCCAAAACTGGCTTTCGATTATGCCGATTTGGGTGACCCTAGGAGAAGGATGCCCATCTCCCGATTTGTGTCGGAAGATGGGCACCCTCTTCTTCGAAAATAAGCAGGAAAGGCACCTTAAATAGGTGGACCCCTTATAAAATTATCTCAATAAAGCCTTGTTTCTCACTTGTAACAGGTGTTGTTTTCCTCAGAGGAGTCATAAGTACATAAGTACATAAGTAGTGCCATACTGGGAAAGACCAAAGGTCCATCTAGCCCAGCATCCTGTCACCGACAGTGGCCAATCCAGGTCAAGGGCACCTGGCACGCTCCCCAAACGTAAAAACATTCCAGACAAGTTATACCTAAAAATGCGGAATTTTTCCAAGTCCATTTAATAGCGGTCTATGGACTTGTCCTTTAGAATCTATCTAAACCCCTTTTTAAACTCCGTCAAGCTAACCGCCCGTACCACGTTATCCGGCAACGAATTCCAGAGTCTAATTACACGTTGGGTGAAGAAAAATTTTTTCTCCGATTCGTTTTAAATTTACCACACTGTAGCTTCAACTCATGCCCTCTAGTCCTAGTATTTTTGGATAGCGTGAACAGTCGCTTCACATCCACCCGATCCATTCCACTCATTATTTTATACACTTCTATCATATCTCCCTCAGCCGTCTCTTCTCCAAGCTGAAAGCCCTAGCCTTCTCAGCCTCTCTTCATAGGAAAGTCGTCCCATCCCCACTATCATTTTCGTCGCCCTTCGCTGTACCTTTTCCAATTCTACTATATCTTTTTGAGATACGGAGACCAGTACTGAACACAATACTCCAGGTGCGGTCGCACCATGGAGCGATACAACGGCATTATAACATCTGCACACCTGGACTCCATACCCTTCCTAATAACACCCAACATTCTATTCGCTTTCCTAGCCGCAGCAGCACACTGAGCAGAAGGTTTCAGCGTATCATCGACGACGACACCCAGATCCCTTTCTTGATCCGTAACTCCTAACGCGGAACCTTGCAAGACGTAGCTATAATTCGGGTTCCTCTTACCCACATGCATCACTTTGCACTTGTCAACATTGAACTTCATCTGCCACTTGCACGCCCATTCTCCCAGTCGCGCAAGGTCCTCCTGTAATCGTTCACATTCCTCCTGCGACTTGACGACCCTGAATAATTTTGTGTCATCGGCGAATTTAATTACCTCACTAGTTATCCCATCTCTAGGTCATTTATAAATACATTAAAAAGCAACGGACCCAGCACAGACCCCTGCGGGACCCCACTAACTACCCTCCTCCACTGAGAATACTGGCCACGCAATCCTACTCTCTGCTTCCTATCTTTCAACCAGTTCTTAATCCATAATAATACCCTACCTCCGATTCCATGACTCTGCAATTTCTTCAGGAGTCTTTCGTGCGGCACTTTGTCAAACGCCTTCTGAAAAATCCAGATATACAATATCAACCGGCTCCCCATTGTCCACTGTTTGCTTACCCCCTCAAAAAAATGCATTAGATTGGTGAGGGCAAGACTTCCCTTCACTAAATCCGTGCTGACTTTGTCTCAGCAGTCCATGTTTTTGTATATGCTCTGCAATTTTATTCTTAATAATAGCCTCCACCATCTTGCCCGGCACCGACGTCAGACTCACCGGTCTATAATTTCCCGGATCTCCTTTTACTAAGGTGCAATGAAAATGGCCTGCGGTAGTGTAGGCACGTGCTTTGGACGTGCACACATCCATTTTTCAGCGCGCCTGTAAAAATGCCTTTTTAAAATTTTGACTGAAAATGGACGTGCAGCAACATGAAAATTGATGCGCATCCATTTTGGGTGTGAGACCTTACTGCCAGCCATTGACTTAGCGGTAAGGTCTCACATGTTAACCGGGCGGAAATATTCTATACGGGTCAAATGCCTTTTACTGCCCGGTAGTGCTGCGCACTAGAAAATAAAATTTATTTTCTGGCATGTGTAGTGGTCATGCATCAAAAATGAAATTACTGCCTGGGCTATGTGGTAGCTGGGCGGTAACTCAGAATTGGGCGCACGTAGGCACTTAGGCAGCTTATAAAAAGGGCCCCTAAGTACAGTATTGATTAAGTAAACAAGTGGGTGCTTAGCAGTCTCTTCAGTCCCTCAGTTAGTTCTATAATTCAAGAATTATTTATGTATATATGTATCTATCTACTTATTTATTGCGATTTATTAATCACCTTTATGAAAAGATTCATCCATGGTGGTTACAGCAGGTTCAGCTTGACATAAGACTTACAATTTTGTTAGCAGCATAACAATAGTAAAATGACCAAATATAAGCATAAATACTATCAATGAGGTAAACTCAGAGATGGCAAACTGAATCCTGGTAATAGGACTATCATGGCATAATATCAGAAGTATACACATTAAATAGTACTGTGAAACAATCACACAATATGATACATTTATTTATTTAGATTTTTGCTCACACCTTTTTTAGTAGTAGCTCAAGGTGCATGCTAAACCTATTCCTCCCCAATTATCAGTGACCAGCACTCCAAAGATTTGATCACTGGCCATGGCAAACTCTATGCTAGCTCAGAGCTGGCATTAGGGTTTGTAGACCATTAGGGATGAATGGTGAGCCCTGTCCAGCATACACTTGCTTGCTAGCAGGCCCCCATTCCCCCCAATGCAGCAGCCCCCTGCAGGAACCCTGACCCAATCCCCACCCAGTGACAGCCCCCCTAACACCTCCAGCATCCCCTCAGCTATCCCTGGTGGCCCAGTGGCCCGCAGGTCAATCCCCCCCCACCTGGTGGTCTAGCGGCCCTTCCCCACCCCCTACCTTCGTAGGAGGAGGGAGGTAGCCTCCCTAATCTTGAATCAGAGCCAACTCAAAAATGGCGGTACCCAGCCCTGCCCAGTGCATCCTGGGATGCGCTGGTGGGGCTTCACACCATATAAGGGAGAAACTCCAATGAAGGTAGGGGTGGGGAAGGGCCGCTAGACCACCAGGTGGGGGGGATCAACCCGCGGCCCACTGGGCCACCAGGGACATTTGAGAGGATGCTAGGGGGTGGGGGTGGGGCTGGAGACCCACTGGGTCGCCAACCTCCCAAACTTGTATCGTGGGGTTGGGGAGAACGGAGGTCCACCGGACCTACAGCCCAATTTTGTTTGGCTCAGGGTGGGGGTACTTGGGGTCTGGTGGTCCCATGGACCTCCAGCTCCTATGTTTGACAGGTCTGGGCTTTTGACAGCCCAGACCTGTCAAACAAGTGTGGGAGGATTGTGCATGCTCAGGCACAATCCTCCCGCACTTCTACCCTATGATCAGAGAATAGCGTGCTTAAATTTGAATGCTATTATCTATGATCATAGGGGCGGTAAAGTCCCGCACTGTTCCATCATCCACCAAGGGAGAAGACCTCTTGCTTCATCAAATGAAATCTACATCTACGTTCTTGCGTGGTTCTACTCAAATCAGGAAAAATCCATACTTTGAGCCCCATGAACATAACAGACATATGTCTGAATAAGAATTGCAGCAGTCAAATCCAAACTATCAGTTGATAACTCCAGGTCATGCTCATGCTCAGGGCTTTGTAAATCAACCTTCTTAGAAGGAATGTAATATAACTTGTTAATAGGAGAAATTGCATAGTCTGATATTTTCAATACTTGCATCATATATTTCTTGAACAAATCTCTTGGGGAAATGAAAGATGGTTTAGGAAAATTCAAATTCTCAAGTTCAAGCTTCATGCCCCATTTTCCAAATTCTCCAATTTTCGATGTATCAAGTTTTTATCAGAATTCAAAGCAAGTTGAATTCATTTTAGCAGAAGCATCTTCTAGTTTCCCAATTCTTTCCTGGTACATTTTAACTTCACCAACTTGTACTGCAGTCTTCATAGAGACATCAGAATAAGTAGATGTTAATACAGGAATTGTTTTATGTAGGCTAGTTAGATCCTCCCATTCAGCCTCCAACTTAATCTGTTTTTGCTCCTCTAATGGATGAAGATCAATACACAGCTACTCAGAGCCTATAGGCTCCACCGCCTCAACCCAGGAAGTTCAAAGAATATTGGAACCAACACCAGAGATACTGCTATTTTCCAAAGCCTGCTACCCCAGCTCTAACTGTTCCAGAAACACTTCAGTGGGTGTAGGTGGGGCCAACCTCTCACCCAGTGAAAGAAATGTCTCATGTTCCATGGGGGCCAATACTCCTCTCAGAACTCCAGCGGCTTCAGGTGAGTCTAAAGATGTAGTTTGGTGAACAAGCTCCAGAGGGATTCAGAGGGACAATTGTGCACTTTCTCCTTAAGTTCGGCATGCCAGCAGAGCAAACTTCAGCGTCCTCTCAAAGTGTCATTATGGAAATCCCCCTGCTGGTCTATTTCTTTAAAGAGTTTTTCTTTCCCCTGCATGTTGTTTGTCATATGTATCCAGTTTTAAGAATCAAACTGACTATGACCACTTGCCTTCTAACATTTGTACTTTTTGTCTCAGTGCCTATGATAGTAACTTCATATGTGTAATCTATTTCCATAAGGCATATACCATCTTCAATTCTTAGAATATACAATTGTGGCATGCACTAGTTTCTATAAATTACCTGGTGGCCATAGAATAATTTTCATTTTCTTACATCCAATTTTTCAAGATCTTTATGGGACCAATCTATAATACCAAAACTGTAAGAAAGCATGCTTATGTTTATTCTATCAATTGATATACCGCCCTTCATAAGAAAAAAAACAAGCTGGTTTAAAAAAAAAACTTAAAATACTTTAAACATTTTGAAAAAGCAAATACAATGGAAATAAAATGAAGTGGCTTGCAGATGCTCTGAAGAACTGGCAGGCTTTTTGATCATCAGTTGTACTATTCTCCACCCATATTACGCAATTTTCAACAGTAAGTGTCAGACCCCTGAAGTAGATGGTTGTTTCCGTCGAAACACGGCCCCATCTCGGGTCATACACTGGTGTGGTGCTGAATAAGGTTTTCTATTATCGACCTCAGGCTGTGAAAATATTTTGGTCCACCCCTACTTCTTGGTTTTCTGTTCAATAAAATGAATGAAACAACTGTATAAACCAAAGGAAGACAGGACAGTGAACAACTATGTCCTCCTATTTGTTTTGGGGTTTTTTTTAAGTATTTCTATGCAATTTCATTGAGTGTCCCCTGGTTTTTGTACTTTTTGAATGAGTGAAAAATCGATTCACCTCCCCCCACTCTACACCACTCAGGATTTTATAGATCTCAATCATATCCCCCCCTCAGTTGTCTTTTTTTCTAAGCTGAAGAGCCCTAACCTCTTTAGCCTTTCCTCACATGGGAGGAGTGCCATCCCTTTTATCATTGTGGTTGCTCTTCTTTGAACCTTTTCTAATTCCACTATATCTTTTTTGAGATATGGTGACCAGAATTGAACGCAATACTCAAGGTGAGGTCATACCATGGAGCAACACAGAGGCATTATAATATTTTTAGACTTATTTTGCATCCCTCTCCTAACAATTCCTAGTATCCTGTTTGCTTTTTTGGCCACTGCCACACACTAGGCAGAAGAGTTCAGTGTATTTTCTACAATGACACCTAGATCTTTTTCTTGAGTACTGACTCTTAAGGTGGACCCTAGCAGGAGGTAACTATGATTTGGATTATTCTTCCCAATGTGTATCAATTTGCATTTGTCTACATTAAATTTCATCTGCCATTTGGATGTCCAGTCTTCCAGTTTCCTAAGGTCTTCTTCCAATTTTTCACAATCTGCATG